>NC_047102.1:6057955-6657955 GCF_902459505.1 Geotrypetes seraphini
TCCCGGCAATAGAAAAAAGAATTTCCTGTAGAGAGAACTGCTCAATAACTGACTGTACTGGACCTTTTTATCGCTTTTCAGATGTCTCAACTGCAGTATCTATTAGTTTAAAAGTCTCTTAAATTCCTTTCTCTGTTATGAACAGTCATATTGTACTGTAGATGCAGCAGTAAGCTGGAATGACATAAGCCATAGTCTCTACACATCCATGCCTCATGCGTCAAATTAATAGAGTAGCTGTCATGGTTGATGACTCGGTCTATAAAACTAAGTTTTAGTTTAGTTTAGACAGAGGATAATCCAACTCACTCAAGTTAAAATGCTCAAATTTGCTAAAAAAAATCATAGATATCCAAACACAAGAGACCAAACTGATACAATATACAGTGGTACCTTGGTTTGCGAGCATAATTTGTTCTAGAAGCATGCTCGTAATCCAAAGTGCTCGTACACTTCCCCCTCCCCATTCGCAGTTTCTACACTCGCAATTTCACATAATCGCAATTTTTTTCTGGGGAGCTGGAAAATAAAAAAAAACAAATTTTTTACCTCCCTGCCGCCTTCCCGACCTTACCTGGTGGTCTAGAGGGCTTTCGGGGCAGGAGCGATCTTCCTACGCTCCTGCCCCGTGCAGATCGCCATGAGGAAATGGCTATAGGGAGTTCCCGTCGTAGTCTCGAGAGGGGATATCAGACCAATGAAGAATATACCACCCCAGTAAGGACATGAAAGAAATTTGAGTGATGACAGAGTCAGAAAACAAAATTAAACACGGTGAAATAGATACTGATGGACACAGCGAGGAAAAAGACCTCAGAATCCCCTTTGTCAAAAAAACTGGAGTTTTTCTAATGACAATCTGGTTATCATCGTGGGTCAAAACCTTGTTGTGGCACCAGAATGTGAGAAATATATTTTTTAATAAAATATTTTATAATGCAAACATCCTGTTTCCCATATTTATGTGGTTTTTTTTTTTCCAAAATACTTAATGAAAAAAATAATATCAATCACAGAGAACCAATGACTCAATAGCAAATTTTGCTGATTTTCAAATAGAGCCCTAAGGCAGTAATACAAAACAACAAATCACCCTCAACAAGTGGAACACTTATCTTTAATGGCCCGACGGTGGCCTAGCCGTTTCGCTGGAATCTTTCTCACATCAAATCATTTTGAAAAGAAATCAAAACCCTGCTATTCAAAAAATTTATCCAGATATCTTAACTCTTCCCTTCTCCTTCCCCTCCCTTGTAAATTCCCTTTCAAAATCTCTTCCTCTCTTGCAATTTTTCTCTTCAAAGTCTCAACCATGTAAACAGCTCCCTAAATTGTAATTCTCCTGGAAATGTCCAGTTATCTTTTTTGTCATCCCAAATCCTAAATTGTAATTTTTCCTGGAAATGTCCAGTTAGCTTCTTTTGTAATCCGCCTAGAACTGCAAGGTACGGGCAGAATAGAAGTCACTAATGTAATGTAATGTAAGGGTTGTGTTCACCTTAGCATGAGTATAAACAGCAAGACAGATATAAAGCCTTTGAACAGCAAAAGGCTGTGTCACTGCGATTTTGAATTTTCAAAAGCAGAGTGCGAAATTCAGCCTTTGCATCGGCTGGAAAGTTAATTCAAAATGGCCGCCTCGCTGCATCCATCAGTATCTTTTTCACTGTGTTTAATTTTGTTTTCTGTTAGTAAGCGATTACACAGTATTCCTCTATTTTTTGTGACCACTTTTTTGAATACTAGACAGAGTCAACCATAATCTTAGTTACAAATGCCAGTCATACATAAATTGGGAAAAAAAAAAAAATTAAATCAAGGAGAATTTTACATAATTCATGCTTGTGCCAGGATGTTTTTAAATTTAAATGAGCATTACTTATTTTACTGTCAAAGCTGGTATCCCATGATATAGAAACAAACGATGTTGTAATATGCTTTTCTACATAGAAGTAACAGTAAAAAGTGAAAGTCTCTCAATAGGCTGCCCAGACAGTAAAAACTGAGTGTTTATAAAGGGCGGGAAAACTGACTTTGCAAATTAAGCTTCTGACACAGAGCTGTTAGAAGGTAAGTCAGTCATAAAATAAATATTCTATTCTACTTGATATGGATCAGTGATTTAGGAAATCTGCCCTTTTCCAGCCCCCGGGATAGACAACTTGTATTGTTCTGACCTATCATTACAGCCCCTCTAATCTAGTGATGGGCTGGATACCTTTTCATCAAGAAATCCTCCAGAGGAGTGTCAGCAACATTGACGCATATCTACAGTAAATTCAGATGTGTGTGAACCTTGTTGAGCTTACTGAGCAGCAGAGCCACGTCAGTCTGTGGGCTGAGTACTAAACTCATTATAATACATGCCAGGAATACGTAAGGAAAATATCAACCACTTGGACTCTGCAGCTGTCAAAATCTTCAGAAGCCCCGAGTTCCGGTGCTAGGCTACAATGTTTAAAAGCAATTCTCTGGTAGCAACCCACAGATTCACAGATTTCAAACTCAAGACCACTGAGCTCCAAAATAAGTAAGAAAGAGTTGGAAGGAAAAGCCTGCAATGTGTACCTGCAAATGTGTATTTTTGTAAATTATAATTTCTTGATATACCACTGTAGATACCAAAGTCATAGCACAACAGTTTACATCATTAAAATAAAACAGAATGCAAAGACCCAGAAAATAGTAGATGTGATTTCAAGGAGAGGTTGGAGTAACAGTACAGAGTGGACAGGTAGGAACGAAGGGGGACAGAGTGCATGACTTAAGGTGAGAGGCTACGGCTGCTTTGCCCAAGAGCTAGTCGAGAGCCAGGTTATCTGCCATCACATTTCTATGATAGAGGTGGTGGAGACTAAGACTGTGTCTGAGTTCAAGAAAGTGTGGGACAGGCACTTGGGATCTCTTAGGGAGAGCAGGAGATAGTGGATGGTGTGGATGGGCAGACTGGATGGACCATTTGGCCTTCATCTGCCATCATGTTTCTATGTTTCTATAACCATAAAGCTCTATGACCTCACAATGCAGGAGTTAAGAGCCTTAACCTATAGGAAGAGGAGATGCAAATGTTAAGAGCCTTAGCCAATAGGGAGAGGAGGAGATAGTGGATGCTGCGGATGGGCAGACTGGATGGGCCATTTGGCCTTTATCTGCCATCATGTTTCTGTTACCATAAAGCTCTATGACCTCACAATGCAGGAGTTAAGAGCCTTAACCTATAGGAAGAGGAGATGCAAATGTTAAGAGCCTTAGCCAATAGGGAGAGGAGGAGATAGTGGATGCTGCGGATGGGCAGACTGGATGGGCCATTTGGCCTTTATCTGCCATCATGTTTCTGTAACCATAAAGCTCTATGACCTCACAATGCAGGTGTAAAGAGCCTTAGCCTATAGGAAGAGGAGGTGCAAATGTTAAGAGCCTCAGCTAATATGGAGAGGAGGAGATGGTGGATACTGTGGATGGGCAGACTGGATGGGCCATTAACTGCCATCATGTTTCTATGTTTCAACCACTGTCTTGAACTTAGAGAGAGAAGGTTCCAGATGAATCTGGAGCGGGGCAGAGTTCCAGAGATGGAGGCCCAGATATGAATCTCTGGACTTATCTAGATACAGATGTGTATGTGGGGGTGCGGTGGGAGAGAAGGCAGTTGTTAACAGAGCAGGGCAGCTTGGGAAGATTACAAGGACCAGGATGGCATATAAAAAGAAAGGAGAATGGCTAAAAAGCTTGGATTATCAGTGTGAAAAGCAGTGTGTACTAAGATTAAGATTTTGTAATGCAGACAGGCACAGAGACAGGGAGCTAATGTTTTTTCTTAAGTAAAGGTGAATGATTATGGTTACGGGCATTAGATATTAGCTTAACAGCGGTGAACTGAATAAGTTGCAGGTGTCAAACAGAGCTAAATGGAAGATTGTAATATGCACATGGCAGTAGTAGATACAGAAAATGACAAGTGTGATTGATTGAAATGATGAAAGACTTGATCCAACGTATATTGAATCATGGAGTTGATGTGAGCTTGAAAAGAGAGTTTAGGATCAAATATAACTCCCAGGACATGTACTGCACCCCAGAATTGTAGAGCAGAATCCTTACTAGGATTAGATTTATTATGCTTGAGGACCTGAATAAACTCATGTAAACTGTTCCTGGCTCCCCTGAGAGAACAGTATATAAAACAAAATAAATAATGTGAAAAGTTTCTGGTAACCAGAGTTGATACTATCTAATATAATAAAACGGTAAGCCGCGCATGCGCACTTTCTAAGCGTGGGTCAGTTTTCTGTGAGCTGTAGCTAGGAAGTGCGCATGCGCGGCTCACCCCCTGCCCTCTCCGTCGTCTCCCGGCTCCAGCGGCGTCACAGTTTCAAAGAGGAACCACCAGCCGTTAAAGCTCCTGGCGCTGACTCCCGACGGTGGAGGAGAGGCAAGGTAGAAGAAGATTTCCGAAGGACCCGAAGCAGCGTGTAAAGACTGGTGGACACGTTGCTTGAATCGCCATGTGTACTCGGACCCGCGGGAAGGGAAGGGGGGGCCGCCGGCAAAGGACTCGGGCCCGCGTTTTTAGTCGCGACTATGGGAAGGGAAAGGGGGTAGAGGAAACAATAATGCTGCTGCACAGGAAACTGGTGTGGGGGGAGGGAAATTGAGGGGGAGGGAATGCTGCTTTGGACACACAGACAGAGGGAGGAAGGGAGACAGAAAGAGAAGAAGAAAGACACAGGTGCAGGGAGATATAACAAAGGGGGCCAGGGACAGAGACAGACAGAAAGAAAGACAGCGGGAGTCACGTCAGGAGGGGTGCGGGATGCCGCAGAGGGAACTTTTCAAATGGGTGCAACTGGGCGGCTATTGGGAACCTCTGATCAGGGGCAGAGCAAGGTAACTGTATCATAGGGATAAGAAGGAGGAGGGGGGGAGAAAAAGGAAGGAACGCCTACTGATGGACAGGGGGAGAAGGAAAGAGGTGCTGATGGACAGGGGGTGGGTGAAGAAAAAGGAACGGAGGCCTAATGTTGGACAGGGGGAGAAGGAAGGTGCTGCTGGACAGGGGGCAGCTAAAACAAAGGGAGGAGGGCTGCTGCTGCATAAGGAGAGCTGTGAACGGGTGGTGGTGGACACAGGGGAGGTAAAAGGAAGGGAGAATGGACAGGGGGAGCAGGCAAGGGGTGGTGATGGACAGCCAAGGAAAAAGAAAGACAGAAAGCGGCTAAGGAGAGAGAGAGAGAACAAGAAATAAAGAGAGACACACACATATATTCTAGCATCCGTTAATGTAACGGGCTATAAGACTAGTTATGTCATAATATCTCATTCCACCAATGCCTGAGAGCCAACCTTATCAGTGATGTCACAGTGGCTTGATTGGCTCACTCTTACTACATTTTGATTTGTAGTGCGGCTCAGTGGGTTAAAGCTACAGCCTCCGCGTCCTGAAGTGGTGGGTTTAAACCCACACTGCTCCTTGTGACCTTGTACAAGTCACAATCCCCCCCATTACTCCAGATACGTTACATAGATTGTGAGCCCACCGGGACAGACAGGAAATGAGCTCCCCTGGGAAAATAGTATAGAGTTGTTCTTTTCCTATTTACAATATTTTTCACTCTTACTTCCTATGTTTCTGAATCCAGAAAGGCCAAATCATGTCTTGTCCCTTTCAAGCAAAATTCATGAAAGTGTAAAATATGGACCTTTCCGTCAATTAGCAATAAATCAGAGCACTTTAGGGTGAACCACCGGACACATAAAATGCTTAGCACTTGAAGCTAGTAGAAAAAGCTGACTCCCATTTGAGAAGGGTTTGATAGAGGTTAAGCAGTGAAGGAAATGCATGTACAGTGCATGCTAGAATTATTTCCTTCAGCGCTCTTTAATTTGTGACTCCTGCCACATTTAAAGAAATGTCATTCTCTGGGGCTATAATCCTGTTTCGCTGTACAAGAGAGATATGCAACTAGATTAAAACAAAACATAAAAGAAAACACACACAAAGACAGTTCCATTTTCAAAACTTATTTAACGCTGGAACGCATAAGGCCAATTATAAGAAGTCTAAGCCAGTGGTCTCAAAGCCCAAGCCTTTGCAGGGCCACATTTTGGATTTGTCGGTACTTGGCCTCAGAAAAAAATAGCTAATGTCTTATTAAAGAAATGAGGTAAAACTCTTTATAGTTTATAAATCTTTCTTTTTGGCTAAGTCTTAATAGTAATATTGTCATTTATAGCTAAAGAGACATATGATCAAGAAACTGTTTTATTTTACTTTTGTGATTATGATAAACATACCAAGGGTCTCAAAATAGTACCTGGCGGGCCGCGAGTTTGAGACCACTGACCTTTGGTCTGTCCCACTATGGCAGCTCTTGTGCTCTTATCTGAGCCAAGTATAGAAATAATCAAGCCATTGTGACATCACTGCTGAGGTTGGCTCTTAGGCATTGGTGGAATGAGGCATTATGACATCACAATCTCAGCTCTGGAATGTTGCTCCTCTTTGGGTTTCTGCCACTGTTGGAAACGGGATACTGGGCTTGATGGACTTTTGGCAGTGGTCTCCAACTCAAACCCTTTGCTGGGCCACATTTTGGATTTGTAGGTACTTGGAGGGTCTCAGGAAAAAATAGCTAATGTCTTATTAAAGAAATGACAATTTTGCATGAGGTAAAACTCTTTATAGTTTATAAATCTTTCCAAGCCTTAATAATAATATTGTAATTTATAGCTAAAGAGACCTATGATCAAGAAACTGTTTAATTTTACTTTTGTGATTATGATAAACGTACCGAGGGCCTCAAAATAGTACCTAGCGGGCTGAATGTGGACCCCAGGCCGCGAGTTTCAGACCACTGGTCTAAGCTGAATGATGTCCAGCGATATATTTTTAACATCGGACATTTCTGTTCTTCAAAGGAAGCAGCATCAGCACACATCAAAAGACCTGTTTTTCTGATTCATTCTGTTCCTAAAGTACATAGGAAACTGATTCGCACAATCTCTCTCTCAATACCAGATCTGCTACACAATAGATATTAACTATGTCAATTCTACTCAATTTGTAACATTTTTTATAATCATTGTAAACCGCATAGAACTTCACGGTCCTGCGGAATATAAACAGTTATTATTATTATTAATCATGGGTAATAAGGGCTTTGATTGTTGCTCTATAAATAGTTTATTTTATCATACAAACCATTACATGAGACTATACAGTATTTTTCTGAACGTTTTTCCAGGGGTTGGGTTTTTTTTTTTCATATCGTCATCAAATTACAGAATATATTTACCTGAGCTACCTCTTGGCTGATACGTTTTTTGCAGACTAAGTCAAAAAATAAATAAGTAGGCAAGCTGTGTACTTGAAGTGACTATCAGGAAGCAGAAGATCAAATTGAGTTGAACATGAAAAGAAAAAAAGATCTCCAAATGTGTAATTAAATTAAAGTGTTGCGATCACTTAACTTTCATGATGAAATTCACGTACACTCAGAAATGTGTAATTCAGCCAAGAGCCAGAGCTCCTATAGCCAAACCCACCACCCAATCACTGGGTATGGAATAACAATTTATATAGTAAATAGTGCAACGTGCTTGTTCACATAAATTATTTTAAAATGTTCAGGAATGGCGAAAAAGGAAAGAGACCTGCACTTAACTTTTGGGGTGTTAACAGGTCCCGACATGGGCCCTGTTTCGAAAGTCTTTATCAAGGAACCCAAAAGTAAGAGTTGGTAACTTAAATTGCCACACTGGTTAGGTGCTATGAGGTCAAAGGCGTCCTATGTAGATCTTATAATTTGAAATCTGCATAGCTGCACACGAGGCGCTGATAATATGGGTCTGGAAGGCCTGCGTTGGGATTAGTGTTGGGGTGCATGGAGAGGGGGGAGCACTCCTGACTGGGGCAAATTGGTTTCCCACCACGGCAGTTTGAAATGACTGGCCATGGCGTGACATGCAGCAACTTCAACGTGCTCCTTGCGACCCCCCATCGGCTTTTCCTCTGATGTCACTTCCTGTGCATCCTGTGCACCCAGAAGTGATGTCAGTGGGAGAGCTGATGTGGTCACAAGGAATGCGTTGAAGTTGCTGTTCGTGGCGGCGAACGACTAGAGGTATGGGGGAAGGGAAAGGGGCACACGCATGGCAAGGAGAGGAATGGGAAGAGGCAGAGGGGGCAGAGAGGAGGAGGGGGTGTCAGTGGCCCCACCCCCTTGTCCCCCCATACTACATCACTACTGCCATGATTATTTGAAACCTCATCTATATGGTAGTGTACCATGACCATCTTGGAGTGGAAGGGTAGCCTAATCGTTAGAGCAGGAGGCTACGAACTAAGGAATCCTTCTTCTAATCCCACTATAAATCCTTTTCACCTTGGGCAAGTCACTTAACCCTGTACTTTCTCAGTTACAAACTTGGATTTTGAGCTTTCCATGGACAGGAAAACACCTACTTGTCCCTGAATGCAATTCAGCTTAAGAGGTGTGAGCTACATCCAAAATCTCTCGCCAGGGAAAAAGGAAGGAGTCTAAAGGGGGGAAAAACCTGACATGTTTGGAGGTAGTGAACTGCGGGGCAGTGAAGGGGAAAACAGCTGGTGTTAATATTTGAATTCTGTTTGTGGGTCGCTCTTTTGAGGCTCCGGTTACACGGCTGCTTTGAAGAAAAATGAAAATCAGAAACAAATATATAAAGTTTTCTTTTGCTCGAAGGTCTTGGTGAGAAGGTGTCTTTGTTATGGAGCATGTGTAGGTGTGGTTGCTAGGGTCTCTTTTATTGATACTGGTGGGGTGCCCTACTGAACGATAATACACAAAACTTTAGCATCACAGAAGCCAGCACCCTACGCATTCAAGTGCTGCACACACTGTACCTGCTGGATCCCAGCTTCTCCTCCACTGCTTTATAATAAGAGCTAAAGGGAGAGGCTGCTTTTATTAACCTGAACGCAGGAAATTCTCCTTTACAATGCCTTGCTATTTGCAATTACTTCGGGCAGAGTAATGCACAGTGACTTCCCTAAAACACTCCTTTTCCTCGAGGATATGTTTTCATTTCTATGACAAATCTCTTAAAATCAGGACCCTGATTATTTTGATATTAGAAAAAAAAGTTAAAGGGCCTTTTGGGTAACCACACAAAACTTCCCTGAGCCTCGCTGGTGGGCATTCTGACTCGCCCGCTTTCCATTCATACTCTTGTGTCCCTGGATGTAATTCGCCTTCAGCTACAACAGGAAAAAGGCATGAACTAAATCAGTAACTCAATCAAATCAATGCCAAGGGTATTTTCAAGAATTTCTTTTAATCACACATCCTGCAGCATCCTATACCTCCCTTTGCCCCACCACCACGATAAAACAACTACAAACAGTGCAAAATACAGCCCTCAGACCGATATATTCCCTGAAGAAGTATGACCACATCACTGCCGCATACCTAGATCAAGTTTCTTTATTTCTGAAATACCGTATATCAAAATAAGTATCTAAAATAAAAGAAAACTTATCTAGAGTTTAAAAAATATACATAAAAAGAGATTGAATGGACCAACGTACACAAAACGTAAGGGGAGAGGTGAGGGTAAGTTAGTAAATACATCGAGACTGGCTCCCAGTACAAGCGAGAATACTCTTCAAAGTTCTACTGCATGCTTTTCAAAGCCCTAAAGGGCGATGGAGAAGCCTACTTGAACAACCCTAACTCGAAACAACTCATCCAGTCCCTACTTGAACAACCGCCTAACTCGAAACAACTCATCCAGACCCTACTTGAACAACCGCCTAACTCGAAACAACTCATCCAGACCAAGGAGAACACAGTCACCCTTTTCTCTTCCCCCAATTAAAGTTATAAAGCGCAAGAAAATTCACGATGGGCTACTGGCCACGCAAGCAGCGAAACTAGGCAGCCACCTTTCCAACATACCGGTCTCAACACCAAACTAGAAAACCTTCAGAAGAGAAAAAAAAACATGCTCTTCAGGAAACTTATCAAGACAGACCCATGATATAACCCAGTGGTTCCCAACCCTGTCCTGGAGGACCACCAGACCAATCGGGTTTTCAGGCTAGCCCTAATGAATATGTATGAGAGAGATTTGCATATAATGGAAGTGACAGGCTTGCAAATCTGCTCCATGCATATTCCTTAGGGCTAGCCTGAAAGCCCGATTGGCCTGCTGGTCCTCCAGGACAGGGTTGGGAACCACTGCTATAACCAATTATACTTCCTTCTATTCCCAGCACCTAATAAAAGCCAACCAAATAACCATCTTGTAATCTTACTGGATACGACCAGAATGCCTCTTCTTGTAATCCGCCTAGAACAGTAAGGTATTGGCAGAATAAAAGACACTAATGTAATGTAATGCAATGTAACCTGGATTAGAATATTTCTCAAGTGTTACTACTAATTTGCATGTTGTGACCAGTCAGACTCTGTGCCTGACATGTTCCCATTTAAAAGCCCCAGGAAAGTCAGAACTAGGGCCAGAGATAGTATTCTCAAGCTCAGAAAAGTACAGCAGCCTAGGTTCCCCAATTACACTAAGGAGAACCTTGCAGAAAATGAGTTCTTCTCTGACAGCTCAGAGGTAGAGGAAATGGAGACTCAGCCTAGCTCTGGAAGGTTTGTCTCCAAATCTATTAACATAAGGTTCAGGCAAAATGCCTCTGTAAGAAAGCCTTGCACTTTCCCAGACAACCACAGGGGGAGTCCAAGAGAGTTTCAGAGAAGTGCAGGCACACAGAGAGCAGGGTGTGGCTCACACACCCAAAAGCCAGCAGTGTTTGTTCCATAGTTAGAGAGGACATGGAGAAGGGCGGGTTTTCTCTCTACTGCTTAGCTAGACAGACCAAAGCAATCTAATAATCTGGA
This sequence comes from Geotrypetes seraphini, assembly GCF_902459505.1. Taxonomy (NCBI): domain Eukaryota; kingdom Metazoa; phylum Chordata; class Amphibia; order Gymnophiona; family Dermophiidae; genus Geotrypetes; species Geotrypetes seraphini. Next base: position 6,068,845 of record NC_047102.1, read on the forward strand.
ACTCATGGAGGTAAATGAAATAGTTCGAAGCTGGGAAGCTGAAGCCCTACTTCAGGAGGAACACAAGGAGATTTTTGAGCAGGTATTTCCAGAACCTGAAGCTATGGAAGTAGGTTTTTGCCTGTAAGGCCTACTGACTTTAAAACTGTGTTTGTTTGTTTTTTGTTGGAGGTTTTCAAGACAAGCCACTGCTCTGAACAGTTTTATTTGTGAATGCTGTTTTGGGATTTTGTATGGACAATGTGTTGAATTACCAGAGCTTGTGTTACAGCCAGTGACTAAGTTTGAAAGAGTATTTATTTTGTTTTTGCTGCATGGGCTCACAGCACTGCTGAGGCCTGATCCAAGGCCCCAGGCAGGGGCAGGGCACCTTCTTGTGTTACATAAGGACTGTTGCTGGTGTACTAGAGTTTTGCTGATAATGTTTTGCTTGGTGGAATTATATTTTTTTTTTAATGAAGTAATTCAATGGAACTGAGAATTGTTTGGGAAGAAGTTTGTCAAGACCTTGGGTGGGATTATATGAATGCTTTGTAAAGCAGTGAAAACAAACTTGACAATTTTCCTGCCTCAGCTCAGGAGCAGAGCTGAAGGCTTCCTGGACATTTGCTTTTGTGTTTGGAAAGCCAAGTAGTAAATGATTAGGAGTTAATGTGGCTAGACTTGAACTCCATTCAGAACAGGCCTGATTTGAGGGCCAGAGTGAGGCCTAGGCCCAGGTGAGGCCTAGCTTCTGAAGGCTTTACTGAAACTGCTAAGGCACTGGGACTTTTTGTAAATCCTGAATTGCTGAAAACATTAACCTGGATTTGTTCTACAAGTTTTGGGTTTGGCCATTTTTTTTTTTGTTTGTTTGAATTGTTGTGGAATAAAAATAACCATAATCTTGCAAGAAGAACATAGCATTTTGTGTGGGGCTGGTTTCAAGATTCTTTTTGATTTTGTTTTGATACCTTGCCTGTAGGGCTGGACTCCATATCGAGCAGCGCGCCCGGTGCAGTAAACCTGTGGTCTACTAGGGGCGCTATAAGCCTAGGGCCCGGTGGCCACAATGTGAATAAAAATTATAGAAACAGAGAAACATTATCACTAACCATAGAGTTTCCTAGTTACCCACTTCCACAGGGGAGATTTTAGGCCAGTCCTGGGTTTCTGTCAAACATTCTGGTGCATTATAGGATCTGTAGCACTGATTTCAATGAGTAGAATCATGGTTTACAAATCACACAATGTTAAATTCAAATTAGGATTGGCCAACACATCTCCATGTTGGAACTGGATAACATTTCACACAATATACAAAAACCTTCAAGGAAAACTAGTAGCAAACAAAAATCCCTAGGTAATAATTTAGAAGAGTTGATGCAACAGAACCCCTGTATACTTTAATAATCAATTTAGGCATAATACATCTAAATTTAGAATAAGTGTACCCTCAGTGCAATGGTAAAAACTATCGGGACGTTGGAGAACCAGTGTTTCAGGCTTAAACACATTTGAAGGGCTATTTCTCAAGCCCTACTTATGCACCATCACAGGCGCAGATCTTGTGCAATAAATAACAAAGTGTAACCCACTTAATAGTGACTGCGATTCCTAAAAAAATATTCACAAGTTCAGACTGTTATCAGCTCTGCTAAATCAAGTGCTCAAAACCGGCGAGATATGATAGAGACCTTCAAGATCCTGAGGGGCATCGAAAAGGTTGACAAAGACAGATTTTTCAATTTGAAAGAAACCACAAGAACAAGGGGTCACTCGATGAAATTGAAGGGGGACAGGTTTAAAACAAACGCAAGGAAGTACTTTTTCACACAGAGGGTGGTGGACACATGGAACACCCTTCCGGAGGCCGTGATAAGAAATAGCACAGTACAGGGTTTCAAGGATGACCTGGATAGGTTCCTGGAAGACAAAGGGATTGAGGGGTACAGATAAGAGCAGTGGAAGGTTTAGAGATAAGTGTAGAGGTAGGCAATAAAATTAGTCAGGGACCGCTGACCAGGCAATATGCCTGATGGGCCGCCGCGTGAGCGGGCCGCTGGGCTGGATGGACCTCTGGTCTGCCCCGGCGGAGGCGACTACTTATGTACTTATGTACTTATCTCCGGCTGTTCCACGTGTGTTCGCAACGTTCTATGGACAGGCACCTTCCCGATTTCAATTCCTGCCATTGTTCTGTGCCCAGTTTCGGGTAATGTACCCTTCATCAGGAGCCTTTCTTACAATAATGTGCCATAGTCAAAAGTTGCATGAGGAAATATGGCATTTCCTCAAGAAACTCTTGACTGTGGCACGTTATTGTAAGATAAGCTCCTGAAGGAAGGTGTTACCTGAAACTGTGCACAGTTGAGCCGCAACTTGGCAGGGAACAGCAGCAGGAATTGAAATCGGGAAGGTGCCTGTCCATAGAACGTTGCGAACACACGTGGAACAGCCGGAGATGAGTGTTGTGAAACGCGCCGGTTTTGAGCACTTGATTTAGCGGAGATGAGTGTTGTGAAACGCGCCGGTTTTGAGCACTTGATTTAGCAGAGCCGATAACAGTCTGAACTTAATAACGGGCTGCAGTCCCTTTAGCAGCAATAACCGCAACCAAACAATTCCTATAATTTGAAATCAGTCTTGCATGCAGAACTGCTTAAATTCAGACACATTCAGAGGTTTTCACACATGGACAGCTAGTTCAGGTCCTGCCACAGGAACTGTTGAGCTCAAGTCAGGACTTGGACTACAGTAGGCCAAACCAAAACTTTAGTTTCTCTCAGCCACTCAGATGTGGACTTGCTGTTGTGTGTTGGATCAGTGGTTCCCAACCCTGTCCTGGAGGACCACCAGGCCAATCGGGTTTTCAGGATAGCCCTAATGAATATGCATGGAAGCAGATTTGCATGCCTTTCACTTCCATTATATGCAAATCTCTCTCATGCATATTCATTAGGGCTATCCTGAAAACCCGATTGGTCTGGTGGTCCTCCAGGACAGGGTTGGGAACCACTGGGTTAGATCATTGTCTTATTGCATAACCCAACTGCGCTGACAGACAGATGATGAAAACTATGGTGTGTGTGTATTCATGTTCCCTATGTCTAATATTGCATTTTGTTTAAAGATCAGAAACCATTCAGTGTGATATATATATGCAATAATAGGGGAGATCAGGAGGGGAGGGATAAATACTTTTTTTTTTCAGCTGTTACTGAATAGTTTTGTTTTAGCTACCAACTAAATTACTGAAAAAAAATTGCTGGTACAGTATGCTTATTTTAGGTAACTATAATGCCAGACCTACAATATTAGCTGATCAGGACCATGGCCTGCTGAGACATACGATTCCAACACTAGCCAAAATTATAGCAACCAGCACCCGCATTATCCATAACAATCCATTTGATTGTAATTAGCACTGTGTATGCATCAGTAGAGTACTGTAATTGAGTTTTCTTGATGCCTGTTATGATTGAGATCATCTGATTCCTTTGATCTAAGCATCTGGAATTTTGCTGATGGGCCTTGAGTAATACCCTCCCCCCCTCCCCCCCACACACACAAACGCACACTTCTAAACCAGTGCAAAGACATACTTTGTTAATTTAGCATTCTACGGGTGTTTGCTTTCACTGCAGAGATTTTGGCAAGTAACCTCTTCATCTTCTTCTTAATTGTATATGGCTAGAGATGAGCAATTCAGCTGTTGAATTTGGCAGACCTCAACCAGTCAAGTGTCTACAATGAGCTGGAAGAATGAAGCCCACCCTTCTTCAAGACAGTTAGGGGGCAATTCTATAATTGGGTGCCGTAGTTCAGGTCAGCGGTTCCCAACCCTGTCCTGGAGGGCCGCCATTCATTTTCAGGATAGCCTCAAGGAATATGCATGAGAGAGGATTGCATGTAATGGAGCGACAGGTATGCAAATCTGTTCCATGCATATTCATTAAGGCTATCCCGAAAACCTGACTGGCTGGTGGTCCTCCAGGATAGGGTTGGGAACCACTGGTTTAGGTGCCCAATTTACATGGGCTATGCACCTATGCATTAATCACCTATGTGATTTCCATGATAAAATACTAGCAAAACGTCATCAGTAACCCACTTACGCCATGTCACTAGGAGGCAAAAATGTGAATAAATGTCACTTTTAGATACATGCAACTCACAGTATTCTGTAATGTACATAAGAATTGACATACTGGGACAGATCAAAGGTCTGTCAAGCCTATTATCCAACAGTGGCCAATAAAATCAATTTTTAAGGTTGCTGGTCTCGGTTAATAGACAAAATCGCGCGAGACAATGGCGCGCAGACAACCGAGCGCAAGGTTGACGGCGCGCCGAAGAAAAGCACTGTTTTAAAGGGTTCCGACGGGGGGTGTTGGTGGGGAACCCCCCTATTTTACTTAACAGACATCGCGCTGGCGTTGTGGGGGGTTTGGGGGGTTGTAACCCCCCCTCATTATACTTGAAACCGAACTTTAAAATAGTGCTTTTCTTCTGCGCGCCGTTGTCTCGCGCGATTTAGTCCCGTCACCGCTGGTCTCGCTACGTGGAATATTTTGCCAAGAGTTGAGGGTTATTGGGTCTTTGCTCTCATTTTGGAAACAGCTGGAAACATATCTGTTTCTACAAGCATTCTGTTGATTTTTGTAGTGGCGTTGATTGATGACTTTTTTAAATGATACTGATTGTCATTATACGAGGTTTATTTGTTTTGTTTTACGTATGCTTGTTTGAGACAAATTTGTACGTATTTTATAAGCAGCCCAGGTTTGTAGATGGGCAGCATATACCAAATTTTACATAAACAAACAAACCTGGCAAGATCCCAAAAAACAGATTTTATGCTGCTTATCCTAGGCATAAGCAGTGGATTTTCCTCAAGTCCATCTTAATAATGGGTTAAGGACTTTTGTTTTAGGAAATTATCCAAACCTTTTTTAAACCCTGCTGAACTAACTGCCTTTACCACACATTCTATGGCAATGAATTCTAGAGTTTAATTACATGTTGAGTTGCACCCATGCCCTGCCCATGCTCTTCCCCCTTTGAATGCCAAGACCACTGCGTGTTAAAATTATAGAATACCAGCTGAGTGTGCACCTAGCAGTTCCACACGTGTTAATATTCTATGACTTTTACACATACTATTTTAAGACAGCCTGTTACAGAATGAGAGGATTAATGGGGCACTTCTTGCTGTTTGTTCCTCTACATTCATAAGCTGCAAAGGATCTAACTCCAAGTGTACTGTCAACATAATGCTCCAAGTACCAGCTGCAGGCAGGTCCACAGTCGCCAGATGTGGTAGACACCTTTACATTTTCAAACAGGAAACACTGATATTGACCTAAACAGATTTTGATCTATCAAAAATGTTGAAGAGGAAACCTTCCCAATACATACAAATTTCATAACTTTCTCCCATGGCTGAGAGGCTGCCTCTAGCATACTAAGTAAATATTCTGGTTTCAGATAAACATATATTATATCATCATACAATTTATTAGATCATATATTTTTTTGGTAGTAATTTAAGATGAGTTATATTCAGATATAGTATATATTTCTTTCTCCCCTGAGGGCTCACAATCTTAAATATATTCCTGAGGCAGTGAAATGTTAAGTGACTTGCCCAAGATCACAAAAAGCAGAAGAGGGATCGGAATGCCGTCTTCTCTCGTTCTCAGTAACACAGGCAACTCGCCACACAATCATATACCTGAACAGATTAACTAAATACATGTATTTTTAAAACAGAGTGGGATCACTTTTTACTGAAATTAAACAACTAATTTTTTTGTCAGAATTTTTTTTTAATCCCAAATTCAGATGTAACCTTAGAATACACTGTATATATCCCATAAGTAAAAGTTTATTGAATTTTTTTTATTGTCGATTAATCCTAATATCATATGCCTAAGTAAACAGGTTGCCTAAAAACTACATATCCTTTCCTGGTATCAAAGCTTATGCTCGCTTTAACAAGGTACATACTTTAACCATAGGATAGGTTACATGAGGGGAGGTGATGACATGAGCTATTTTGTACTAGAGAATGACACAGGGACAAATTTGTCCTCGTCCCCACAGAAACTCAATTTCTCCGTCCAGTCCCCACAAGTTTTGTCACTGTTCCTGCCCCATTCCTGTAAGCTCACCCTTAACCGCCCAAACCTTATGATTTTAAAGTGTTTGAGGCTAGTACAGACGAGGACAGAACTTGCAGGAATGGGGCAGGGGCAGGAACAGAACTCATGGGGATGGGAAGGGAAAATGAGTTCCTGCCGGGAACTCATCTCATTCTCTATTTTGCGCCACTATGCTACATCACTCATTACTTTCTCCTACAGTCTTCTGTCTCGCTAGAACAGGGATAATCCCACCTCGGCCCTCGCCAGGTCGGGTTTTCAGAATTTCCCTAACGAATATGCATGAGATTTATTTGCTTACAGTGGAAGCAACGCATGCAAATAGATCTCATGCAAATTCATTGGGGAAAGCCTGAAGACCCGGCTGGATTGCGGCCCTCTAGGACTGACGTTGGACAACCCTGCACTAGAAGTTCATAGTTCAGCTTTATTTAATGTACCACAAACGAGTAAAATATCTAAGCAGTTTACAAATAAATAAGAGTCTGCGCTCAGATTACTGGAAAGAAGGAACAGGTAAAATTAGGCTACATGGGGATTAATAAAAGTTAAATGGAATCTTAGTTGAAAATTAACTCTCAGGATGAACGAGAGGTAGGGAGGGTGAGTGAAGATTAGATGCTAGACATAAGTGTGAACAGGGTATACAGTATGCCTCCGCAAATTTCGCAGTATTTTTTGACCGCCTCTTCCGGGAACTAAAATACTAAGAACGATCCTGCACCCAATTTTCAGCACCTGCCCTCTCTCCTGCCTCCGACCCACTCCTAAACCGCATTCGCAGTTTTTCCAAAATTTGCGGGTGCTCCTGAAACGTAACCCCCGCAAATTTCAGGGGGAGTACTGTATTCTCTAAGGAGGGAGGCAAAACAGTTACAGATACTTTGCAAAAAGTTAAGCTATAAGACTGGTCTTAAATCTTAGGCATGAGAGCTCAAAAAAACCCAATGAGGTCCAAACTACCTACCGAAAGCTCAGCTATGTTACTTGTTCCTTTCAATGCATGCTGTTTAGATCAGTGGTCTCAAACTCAAACCCTTTGCAGGGCCACATTTTTGGATTTGTAGGTACTCGGAGAGCCTCAGAAAAAATAGTTTATGTCTTATTAAAGAAATAACAAAACTCTTTATAGTTTATAAATCTTTCCTTTTGGCTAAGTCTTAATAATAATATTGTAATTTATAGCTAAAGAGACATATGATCAAGAAACTGTTTTATATTACTTTTGTGATTATGATAAACACCGAGGGCCTCAAAAATAGTACCTGGCGGGCCGCATGTGGTCCCCGGGCTGCCAGTTTGAGACCACTGGTTTAGATGGTATAAATAACCCTTATGTAAAGATGGAATCTTGAAAGTCTCCAATAGATTTTATGGAATTTTTCTCAAGGTCAAACCAAGAACTTTAGGAAAATTTGAGAATTCTCGTTTAAATACCTCGTAACATTGCCCAAGTTTTCTAACTTAAAATGCAAAGCAAGCTTATTTATAATCAAGTTTATTATCACCATGACCTAGACCAGGGGTGTCAAAGTCCCTCCTGGAGGGCCGCAATCCAGTCGGGTTTTCAGGATTTCCCCAATGAATATGCATGAGATTGATGTGCATGCACTGCTTTCAATGCATATTCATTGGGGAAATCCTGAAAACCCGACTGGATTGCGGCCCTCAAGGAGGGACTTTGACACCCTTGACCTAGACTAAAACAGGATTGTAATGATGTAATAATGCAAAGCTTTGGAGTATGTTGTGACAGGGAAGAGAAGCAGGAAGGGCTTAATTCTGCAGTTACAACTATTCTTCGAGGTAGACAAGCAACGGGCCCAGATGTTTTTCCTATAACTGCAAAGGGAAGAACATTTAATAAAATATTTCTCCTAAACTGAGGCACCTTAAAAATAAAAACCTGTTTTCAGCTGAAAATTTAGGGACGCTTTGCAAGTTTTTTTTAACTTGGGGGGGGGGGGGGTCTATGAGTCAGATTCTGTAAAAGGTGGCTAAATTGGCAGCTGCCTACCAAAAAGACGCTGGCTGTGTGTTAATTTTGCTTAGGTGCCATTTAAAGAATCGCAGCTCACGGCGCCAATCAGAAAATGTTAGCACTGGTGATGTAGCCCAAGGTTTTACTGGCCTACCATGCTGATGCCTAAGTTCTTTTGAGAATCGTATTTAATGATGCCTAAGGTCATCTCTGCACCCTTTGACCTTAAGCACCATTAACCCCCTCTTCTATGAAACCGCGCTAGCGGTTTGTAGCGCCGAGAGCCGCGCTGAATGGCCCGCGCTGCTCCCGACGCTCTTTGAGTTCCTAAGAGCGTCGGGAGCAGCGCAGGCCATTCAGCGTGGCTCTCTGCGCTAAAAAACGCTAGTGTGGTTTCGTAGAAGAGGGGGTTAGTGTCTTGCTGTAGATGCAATTACGATGCCTACTTTTATTTTTTTATCAAGTTTTTGGTTGGTTTTTAATGGCACGGTCAATTAACATGCCAACTACAGCCAATTAAAACAATTACGTTAGGCAGTGTTAGGGCACCTATCGCCACCTAATTTATATGGTGCTGTTTATTTATTTATTCAATTTTCTAAACTGTTCTTCCAGGGGAGCACAGAACAGTTTTTACATGAATTTATTCAGGCACTCAAGTACTTTTCCCTGTCTGTCCTGGTGGGTCACAATCTATCTAATGTACCTGGGGCTATGGGGGGATTAAGTGACTTGCCCAGGGTCACAAGGAGCAGTGTGGGTTTGAACCCACGACCTTGGGGTGCTAAGGCTGCAACTCTAACCATTGCATCACTCTAGAAATCAAAATGTAGTAGAAGTGAGCCGAGTATAGAACAATCCAGCCATTGTGACATCACTGATGAGGTTGGCTCTTATTGGTAGAATGAGGCATTATGACATCACAATTTCAGCTCTGGTTACCAGAAGCTGAAACTTTTCACACTATTTTATTAATTTTCCATACTGTTCTCCCAGGGGAACTCGGAACAGTTTACATGAGTTTACTGAGGTACACAAGCATTTTTCTTTGTCCTGGTGGGCTCACGATCTATCTAATGTGCCTGGGGCAATGGGGGAATTAAGTGACTTAATCAGGGTCACAAGGAGCAGCTTGGATTTGAACCCACAACCTCAGGGTGCTGAGGCTGTAGCTTTTTAACCACTGCACCATACTTTTCCCAGAATCAGGCTTTAAAGTCCATTGTCCAGAGCTCAGGGGCAGCAAATGCCCGCGGTGGTCCCCCCCTATACTATGCCACTGGCTATTTGCACAACCTCCTCTCTCTAGCCTAACTCTTTTCCCCCAAATCACTCACTTTTTAGGTTCCTTATTTAGGACCTAGTAAAACCTGGCACTTAAATTTAAGTATTCAGTCCTAATAAACCGATAGAGGCCAACGGAAGCTAAAACTTCTCAAAGTTAGACAACTATATCCTTTGAAAATCAGCATAATACCGCATAGACGATATGGAAACTTACAATTTTTTTTTTCTTTTCTGATTAAGATAAATATATTTCATATACCCTTCTTCTTCTTCTGCATTCACATTTTCCCAAATTTATAAAAGGGATGAACTATCTTATAAATCAACAGTGGTGGCACGGGTGTCTTTTCGAGGCTTATTCTTGATGAAAATTAAAGCTCGTTTTCATCCTACACTAAATTACTTACTCTGTTCTTGCCACTTTTTTTTTTATTTTTTTTTTAAATAAAAAATAAAAATTCTCAAGTGCTTGATAAGAAAATACTTTCTCCTGGCCAGCTTAGGAGTTTTGAAGCTGTTTCTAAGCAACGATGCCTGCAGAAACGCACTGTCATTCAAGGATTAACCCTTGAACATGGCAAAAATATGATCTCGGTGTACGATGCATGCCTCAGAAGATTTAAAGAGCTCTGGGAAAGACACAGATAGTCGTTATTAGACTAAATTAAAAGTGAAACAGTAGCTTCTTGGCAGAAGCACTGATTCTAGTTGAGAAAATTCTACAGTACTGAATGAATTTGGACTGGTGCTCACACTAGCCTATTCTTCCACAGAGTATATAACAGTAACATAACATAGTAACATAGTAGATGACGGCAGTATCCTGCTGATTCACAGCTGCATACAGAACACTAAAACTGTAAGGCCCAATATTTTATTGCTCACTGGTGGATTTATGGAACATCACTGCTAGCACTGAAACTCAGGAATATATCCATGATTTATAAAGCCATTCCAGCTCCAGAGGAGAGCAGACAAGCGTTTTAGTTCCAATGAAAACCACGAAACAACAGTATGTACACTTCTCCCTCCGTATTCGTGGTTTCGATTATTCACGGTTTTTAGTTTGCTGGCTCCCCCCCCCCAAAAAAAAATTATATCAGCTTGCTTAGAGAAATCGCTGATTCCAAGCGTTTACTGAGAAAATCGCTGATTCCCAGCACTTTCTTCACTGTGTTTCGCCTCTCCTTCAGGAACAGGCCAGGTCTCCCACCATGTTGTTCGCGGTTTCGTTATATTCACGATAGTTTTTAATAGAAAACAGCAAATAGCATATGAAAAAGTTATTCACGTTTTTTCTGTATTTGCGGTTCTGTTAATCCCCTATCACAGCGAATACGGAGGGAGAAGTGTAACTATGGCAAAATGGCTTCCATGCAAAATTCTTCAAGTAAGGCTAGTCACTGGAAGCATCTGTAGCACCTCAAACCATGCACTAATTCAAGCAGACTGAGAGATACTGATGTGAACATGCTTTATTTTATTAAGCATTTTTGACTGATCGATTCATTCAGCACCAAAGCGTAAGAGCAACTGAAAGATCAAAACACTATGTACGAGGGTTCTTCAAAAAAGTTTCCGTGCTTTCAAACCAGAGAAAATATTTCTTCACACAATATGTAATTAAACTTTGGAATTCATTGCCGGAGAATGTGGTGAAATCAGTTAGCTTAGCAGGGTTTAAAAAAGGCTTGGATAATTTCCTACAAGAGAAGTCCATAGGCCATTATTGAGATGGTTTGGGGAAATCCTCTGCTTATTCCTAGGACAAGCAGCATAAAATCTGTTTTAATACTTGGGATCTAGCTGGGTACTTGGGACCTAGGATGGCCATTGTTGGAAACAGGATACTGGGTGTGATGGACCTTTTGGTCTGTTCCAGTATGGCAATTATGTTCTTATGACACAAGCAACTCAATATAACAAAAACAACTTTGCGCTATTTTTTGTTATATTAAATTGCTTGTGCCCTGTAGTAATTTTCTAACTATATGTCTTATTGTGAATGAGCTTCCTATATGATTAGAACCATCGCTATTCTATGGTGTCAGGTCAAAAGCGCGCCGGGACAAAGGCGTGCCCAGACAATTGAGCGCAGCGCGGAGGCGCGCACCGCAGAAAATTACTGTTTTTACGGCTACGACGGGGGGGCATGGGGGGAACCCCCCCCCACTTTACTTAGATTTCGCACCGCGTTGTGGGGGGTGGGGGGGTTGTAACCCCCCACATTTTACTGAAAACTTCACTTTTTCCATGTTTTTAGGGAAAAAGTTGTTTACAGTAAAATGTGGAGGGTTACAACCCCCCAAACCCCACACAACGCCGGCGCGATCTCTAATAAGTAAACTGGGGGGGGCTCCCCAACAAAAACCCCCGTCGGAGACCCTAAAAACTGTAATTTTCTTCGGCGCGCGCCTCCATCTTGCGCTCAGTTGTCGGCGCGCGCCTTTGTCTTTCGCCGGGTTGTCTATGAACCATCTTTGTCTCTAGTTGGGACAGTCTCGTAAACAGAGTTTCCCTTTGAAAATATGGGTTGGAGTGGGAAAGTCCACTTTCAGCCCAGGGAAGTTAGCTGTGCAGATTTCTTTAACAACATAAGAATAGCCTTACTGGGTCAGACCAATGGTCCATCAAACCCAATAGCCCGTTCTCACGGTGGCCAATCCAGGTCACTAATACCTGGACAAAACCCAAGGAGTAGCAACATTCCATTCAGAATCCCCAAAGAGTGGCAAGATTCTGGAACCCCAAAGAGTGCAACATTCCATGCGGAATTCCCAAAGAGTAGCAACATTCCATTCTACTGATCCAGGGCAAGCAGTGGCTTCCCCCATGTCTTTCTCAATAAAAGACTAAGGACTTTTCCTCCAGGAACTTGTCCAAACCTCTCTTAAAACCAGCTACGCCCTTTAAAAGAAAATTGTGGCATACAATTCTTTGTTCACAGAGAGCTTTATTGCCACATTCAGTTTCCTCCAAACTGCAGAGCCCTTTTCTTCTACTCGCATCCACCACTGCAGCTTTTATCATATTTATTTTTATTTGGCATCAGCACATATCCCCACAGAGCAAACTGAGAAAAACTGTTATTTTCAGCCACTCGGGAAGAAACATTCACAGATGTTAGAGGAGCTAAAGAAATTGCTTATAGGTCATTTAAGCTTTGATTTACATCTTTATTCAAGCATCGTAATGAAGCTTGAAACACCAATAAGCATATCCATATGCCGCGTACAGCTGAAAGGCACATTTTCTATACAAAATTTGAATGCTTAAAATTATTCAAAAATATAAAGAAAATAAGATAGGACTTTTATTTACTTTTTTCCTAATTTATATCAGCTCTCTCCTCAATGACACTGCAGTTACTGTCCGCGTCTGGGGATAGCAGTGGGCCCTAAGCTGCTTTATGTGACTATTTAGTCATCTCCACTGTTAAGATGTTATGTTAGCAAAGGTCACTTTTCATGCAATGTGACCTAGTTACTAATAACTAATGCATCTTACTGGTTAACCCACATTGATTACTCCCCTCCCTCTTCATGTTTAATTAATCTTTAGAGTAAAGCATTTAGTAAAGATATTAAACATGAAGGAAGAGCGATGGATTTATAATTTAAATACAGTGGAGCTGGGAGGACTAAATGATGAATTAGAAGGGGAATCTCTATTCTAACCTGTGAGGTTGTGATTTGACGGGAGGAGTTAAAAAATAACGGAGGAAAAACGCCGTCGCCATCTTCGTCTCATAAAAATACGTGAGCATTGACGGCTTGGGATGGTTCTGGTACGCTATGCAAATCATGGGTGTTAAATTTAAACATTTAAACATAAAGAGATTTGCGAATTTGAGCTACAATGGATGACGGCTCGTTATGTTTCTAGGGAGAACCCTTGAAAAAGCGCTGTGGCGAAATATGTCAGATTGACTCTCCCCAGACCGTTGGCAGAAGCAGAAAAAAAAAAGATAAGTTTGAAAAATATTTATTTAAGCACTAATACACTTTATAAAAAAAAATTTGAATTATTACTTGAAAACTTATATAATATAGGTCTATGATGATAAGACACACTAAACTGCTATGAAATGTATTGAGCGGTGTCGCCAAGTTCCAGAAGAGAATGTAATGAACTAATACTATAAATTGAAGTCTATGTCATTAGATACTTGAAATGCTGAAGAAAATTTTGTTGTGTCAAATGGCAACATATCAAATAAATAACCCATAAAATCAGCTCTGGTTACCAGAGAGTGAAACTCTTCACACTAAGGGGGAAGTTATCGATGAAGGCTACCATCATGGTATGCTATTTTACCACACATAGTGGCACGAGGGTGAGAGGCACCCGAGGCAGTGGTACCCCTCCCCGCTCCTTCCCCAATTGGAAGATTGGGGATTGATCCCGCCTACTGCACCTCCTCCCCCAAAATTCTAGTTGAAGTTGTTGCTTGTGGCAGTCAACCATGTGCTCCCCACGACCCTATTAGCTCTCCCTATGACATCACTTCCTGTGCGCAGCACCTGTGGTTGACCACCATGAACAACTTCGACTAGAGGTGTGGGGGAAGGGAAAGGGCGCATGTGGAAGGGAAGAATGGGAAGGGGGCAGAGAGGAGAAGGGGTGTCGATACCCCCACCAGCAAAGCACCCAGAGCAGACCAGCCCCCCCAACTACGCCACTTACCATGGGTCCCATTTTAAGCGATGAAACCTAGTTACTAATAACTGTGTAAAATAACACATCTTAATGGTAGCTCACATTGATGCTTCACTCCTGAAAAGACAGTCGCTGAATACTGATCCATTAGTAAACAGGATCCAATTACTGCTTTCCTATCCTTCCCTCTTTTGCACAAGTTGGGGGGAGCAGCGACACTGTATTTGGCTGGCAGGGCCTCGGCATCCCTGACAGCAAAGGTATGTTTGGCATATGGGGGAGGGGAGGGTGGTAGAGAAGGGAGCAATTGTTTATTAATCTTGTTATACTGCTCGTTCATTTTACTGGTCCAGGCGGTTTCATAAGAATAGCCTTACCGGGTCCATCAAGCCAAGTAGCCCGTTCTCAAGGTGGCTAATCCAGGTCCCTAGTACCTGGTCAAAACCCAAAGAGTAGCAACATTCCATGCTATCAATCCAGGGCAAACAGAGGCTTCCCCCATGTCACATAATACAATCAAATAAAAACAGGATTAAAAAAAAAAAAAGGAAAATGCATTGCCACCCCTTATTCCACCCTTGGTGCCACTAAAATTGGAGGGTTGGCTACACCCCTGCTCTACTGCATCCTAGTTGGCCCAAGGAACAGAATTTGGAGATCGAAGTAGGGACCTTCTACGTGGCCAGACTGATGCTGAACCACTGGGTTGACCCTAGACCTCTGTCTATTCTATTTGGGCTTCATCTGATAGTGACGCAGAAACAAATCCAATTATTTGTGTAGATGATTGAAAGGACAATATTACAATGCACTGACTATAGATGATGGAGATGGTCACCATGGTACAGTTTTTGATGGCTGATCATGGGAAAAATTACTGCTTCAATATATCTTTCTTTTTTTCTCTCTCTCTCTCTCGACAGCATCAGCAAAATGACAATAGGTAATATCTGAATCAAAATACAGCATCTTTAATTTCTGCAGCTATAAATTTCCAGCCTGGTCAACTACTAGGTTTATGTTATTTCAGTCCTCAATATGAAGCCTAGCTGTAATTCTTGAAACTTCTCCATCCATGGAACTTCTTATATTGCTCAGGTTAAGAAATAAACTCTGCAAATTATGCAAACTTCATCAGATCTGTGACTATTTCCCCCCCCCCCCCCCCCCCCCCCGACGACCTTCAAAAGGTAGTTCAAGAATTAATAATCTAGTTTCATGGTGATTATTATAATAATCTTTACCTGGGTATTTATACACTCCTTGCAAATATCTGCAAAAATGAAATGATCTAGTTTTAAAATTTTGTATGTTTTGTCTATCGTAGGACAACTGGAATTTTGGAACAACTGGCAAATTTGTAAAACAGGCAGCTTTAGCTAGGAGCCCTGTGCAGCGTGTCATCTTTCAACCCTAAACTTCATCTTCCCTACTAGTATTCCTCAATTCTCCTCTCTTCCTCAATTTCTCCCCTCTGCCTCCTCTATTTAACGTCACCTAAATTGTAATCCCCCTGCATCTACTGTGTAAGTGTCCCCTAAATTGTAACTTCCTGGAAATGTCCAGCTATCTTATACTGTAATCCGCTTAGAACTGCAAGGTACAGGCAGAATAGAAGTCATGGAAATAAAAGGAAAAGATGGATTAATGAAATTCAGTGGAGCTGGAAAATCAGTGTTGTACTCGCACTATAGGTGAACCATATAAATAGGGTAGGCAGTATTTAATTAGGCTGCTCTGCAATACAAGTTCTGCATGTTCTTAATTATTGCCTTAGTAAGCACTAAAGAAAATAGACAAGTAGGATTAAAAAAAACAAACAAAAAACAACCAACAAAAATAAAACAAATGATGGACAGTTTAGCCTGATCACCACAACAGAATAGCAATATAGGAACGAGAAAAAATAGCAAAGATCTTTACCCATCACGGATCAGGAACAAATCCCCACCGGCGTAGTCGGGGGGAGGGGGGGGGTGGAGCAGTCCACCCCAGGCATCGTCTTGATGGGGATGCCGGCATCTGTCCCCCTCTCTGCCCCCTGCTCTTGCCATGCCCCTCCCTCACTACCGCGCACCCCTTCCCTTCCCCCATATCTCTTTTAACGTTCTCAGTGCGAGCAGCAACCCCAGCCTGCGTTGGCTCTTCATCCGACGCCACATCATGGACCCGCGCCTAGGACGTGAAGTCAGAGGAAGAGCCGATCCTGGGGCGAACAGCAGGTTGGGGGTGGCTGCTCACGCCGGGAACGTTAAAAGTGGTATGGGGGGGAAGGGAAAGGGCACACGTGCCTGGCAGGAGGGGGGCGGGGAAGGGAACCCCTGTTCCAGGCTACTCTCACCCTCGCTATGCCACTGTCTCTTTCTGCTATCAAAGAAACAAGCTAAGAAAGCCTTCCTATTCCCCCATTAATCTCTAAAATTATTTAATACATGTGTTCACAAGATTAGCTAACACTCTAAATGACTCTGAATGAGTCACTGGAGAAATTGCACAAGTGGAGCACATTTCAAGTGTCTGGTTATTGCCAGAAGCACCATTTGCTCTGCCATCTAATGCTCAGTTACATGAGTTCCCATCTTTGAGGAAGGAAACCTCAAGTGCAAAAATACTTAAACAGTCCAGATCACCCAATCTGTAGCAGTCTGAGGCCAAACAAAACAAATACAGATCCCTATCTAGAATTATTAGTCATAGCAATTTATTATTTCTGAATTCTTATGTTAACGTTGTGTCATAATATATGAAGGAAAGTGTGGCATCGTGGTTAGAGCTACAGCCTCAGGACCCTGAGGTTGTGGGTTCACCCCACACTGCTGCTTGTGACCCTGGGCAAGTCACTTAATCTTCCACTGCCCAAGCTACATTAAACCGATTGTGAGCCCACCAGGACAGATAGGGAAAATGCTGGAAGTACCTGTATGTAAACCACTTTGAGTGTAGTTATAAAAACTATAAAAGGTGGTATAGAAATCCCAAACCCTTCCCCTAATGTGCTCTTCTCTAATATAATATAATATAATATTAAATCAACAGAATCAAAATCAAATAATCAGGGAGTGGACAAGTTGTTGGTGTGTTAGCAGCCCACATTAGCGCTTCGTAGTGCTGTTGCTAAGCCTCTTTATTTTAGACAAATTTGCTTTATGACTTTCTTCAACACAATGCCTCACACAAAACGTAAGAGCACTGTCCAGTTGGCTCCCTCTTCATCCGGACAGTCAATGATGGGATCGCTTCATGGCTAGCTCTTCTTCTTCTCCCATGTTGGTTTTGGAGGAAGGAGCCTCTGAAGCCTTGGGATTGGATATCTCTTTGTCTCCTCCGATTACCCAACCTCCGCCTTATCCAGTGCTAGGGTCTGACAAGAGCACACAGGAAGCAGCCCAGAAGGGGTTGTTACAGCTGTGCAGAGAGAGGGCACAAGCGGACCAGGCTGTTGTGTTTTTGAACATTCAAGGAGCTGAAAAAGGAAGCTCCTCTATGGTGGTGACTCTGGAAAATATATGAAAGTCTCTTTAAAGATTCAAAACTGCAGTGACTAAAATCGTAGAGAGAACTCTCGGCTATCGTGAGTAAAACTGATGGTTTATCAATTGACACTATTAAAACTGAAACTTCCAACAGATTTGACCAGATAAATCATGAGGTCACTCCATCGGTTGCCACCATCCTCCACCGGACAATCTCAGAACTCTGTCCAACGCTCCCAGGGTCTACTAGGCTGCCTCCAGCCTTGGACTCTTCCAGCACTTCCGTCACTCAGTCTTATCCTGCATGTACGCACTGAGAGTTCCCAGCCCCTCAGCCATCTTATCACCGAATCACACCCTGAAGATTCTCCTTTATGGATTCTTCTTCACTGGTCCCAATGCAGGCCATCAAGCAAGAGCCACTTCCTCAGCTTCAGGTTCTACTGGGTCCTCCGGCTACTCTTCAGCACTTTCCTGCCAGTGTACAGTATAGGTCTCCACAGACCCTCCCACCACTGGGCTTCATTACAGGGCCATATCTCTCTCCCAGATATCCCTGTGGACCCTCCCACCACCAAGCTTCCATTTCTCTGCTGCACTAATCCCTCCATCAGGACTGGTCAACCTGGCCACTCTACTGCATCAGGTCCCCTATCAGCACCAGTCAGCAGTGACCTTCAGAGTTTGTCAGGAGTTAAGGCAGAGACCAGCATTCCTCCTCTTCCTCCTCCTGAGGGTTGCCCAGCTCCCAAAGGAGCTCCTTGCCCTCTGAGCTCTCTGTGCTGGGAGCTGTTCTTTTCAGCACCGCAATCCACTCAGGGTGAGTAGACAGCTCCCAGCAGCACTTGCAGCTCTAAGCAGATTAGCTCTCCTCTCAGGCTCAATGAGCTCCACTGCTCAGGCTCCCTCTACTGGCCAGTAACAAGTACTCCACCGTCACACAAAGAAAAGCTTAGAATAATGGCATGTAGGAGCATGGCTACAGTCTTGCAATGCATCACAAGCAATACTTTGAAGCAGAACACAGAGGATCTAGAATCAGAAAATAATATTAAATATTGAACTAAGGCCAGTACTGGGCAGACTTACACGGTCTGTGTCTGTATATGGCTGTTTAGGGGAGGATGGGCTGGAGAGGGCTTCAATGGCTGGGAGGGTTTAGATGGGATGGAGTAGGTTTTGACAGAGATTTTGGCAGTTGGAACCCAAGCACAGTACCGGGTAGCGCTTTGGATTCTTGCCCAGAAATAGCTAAGAAGAAAAAATTTAAAAATTGAATGAGGTTGGGCAGACTGGATGGACCATTCAGGTCTTTATCTGCCATCATCTACTATGTTGTTATGTTTTCCCTTGTCTGTCTACTTTAGAAAAGAGCTTCTCTATGTGCTGTGAGGAGTGTGTGGCGCAGTGGTTGGATCTACAGCCTCAGCACCCTGGGGTTGTGGGTTCAAACCCCACGCTGCTCCTTGTGACCCTGGGCAAGTCACTTAATCCTCCATAGCCCCAGGTACGTTAGATAGATTGTGAGCCCACCAGGACAGATAGGGAAAATGCTTGAGTACCTGATTGTAAAAACCGCTTAGATAATCCTGATAGGCGGTATATAAAATCCTAATAAACTTGAAACTTGACATAATATATCAGCAGCTCCCTATGAGGTATTGCCATGAGGAGACAAGTATTCCCAAAATTACAGAAGCAGGTAGCAGTTTTATCTTTGATTTCACAGTGTTACAGACCACAGCTGAAGCTGAAAACTGTATTTAATTATTTATGATTACATGTCTTGAACTGATTAGAGATGCAATTAACCCTGTTAAAATGGTTTATTATAAGGAAACTGAGCCAGGGCATTTCTCTCTTGTTTCTTCCTTGTATTTCCGTTAGGTTAAGAATCCAGCTTCATTTTGTACATAAGAAAAGCAAAGCAGTACAGACAGTATTTTTTTCTTTTAATCTAGATTGCAACCAATCGTGTGTTCCTTTCATGCATAAATGTTTAGACTGCAGCTCTCCCTCCGTACTTGCGGGGGTTAGGTGCAGAGCTGGCCCACGAATTGTGAAAAATCGCGAATACGTTTTTTGGCCAGCTCTGACCCACCCCCACCTCCCTCCTGCATCCCCGGATCTTACCTGGTGGTCTAGCGGTGACGCGGAGCAGGAACGATCTTCCTATGCTCCTGCCCCGTGCAGAGCCATCATCAAAATGGCTACCACCAGGTAAGATCCGGGAGGCTCAGACAGCCTAAAAATAGAAGAAAACTTAAGACAAAAAAAAAAATCATGAATAACCAAATCCGCGGATATGGAGGGAGAAGTACACTTACATTCCTGCGTTTATGCATATCTACAAAACTGCCAGCAGTGGGCCCTAAGTGCTCTATTGTAAATACCTGTATAACCTACATAACACATGTTTGCAAGGGGTGCACATGTCACAGCATGGGTGGGGCTCCCACTTACACCTGTAATACTGTACGTTATGTGTGTCCCTGCTGCATTTAAGCATTTGGCTGGTGTGGCTACACCCCTCAAATATGTTAGGCATGCCGATATTGTGATATGCTAATCCTCTATAACAGTACAAGGTTGCCCCATAGAATAGCAATAAATGGAATATGTCTGACCAAGTGGTCAAATCAATAGTATGCAGGCCGGGTGGCCGAAACATGATCATGTCGAGTCATTGAGTTGCTTTGGATGTATGAGTTATTTTGGATGAATAAAGACCATTGGATTTATCAGATGAGTTGAAAGACACTTTTTTGTGCACCATTCTGATTGGACATTTCCACTTTGCTCTTGCCTGTTTGATTTTTGTGGAATTGTTTCCCCTGTTTTATTGTGGGGAATGTACTATAAAACTTTCTCTTTCAGTCTTCTATTCTTCAAAAGGATGAGCACTTTAAATGTGTTCAAAGGCAGGAATAAAATTAATCAATGAAATGGGAAACCAGGGCTAAGCCTTCAAAAATGGGAATAATGTGATCAAAATATGTCACCTGTTACACTAACCTTCTTGCTGATTTTCTGGAAACACTCAAGCATATGTTTCTGGGGAAGGCCGACATATAATAAATTATAATAATCCAGCAAGTGCTTTGACTCGTAGTAATGTAATAATGCCAATATCATTCCAAATGAACAAAGAATATTTCTGAGCTGTCTAAGCACTTTTTCATTTCATAGGTAATGCAAAAAATAAAAAGTCAACTTTGGGCTGTAACCAATCTTCCTCTGGCTGTCTTAGCAGAGTTATCACAATTGTATCTCCAGTCAGGCAGAACACACAGCTCTATTTCTGTTGTGAAATTAGACGTATATAGCCTATGGCCTGGCTGCCCTGAGTAGGCATAATATAACATTATATACTGCAGGACCATGAAGTTCTATGCGGTTTACAAAAAGTAGGATGTACAATTAGTTGGAAAAGTTAATAACCCAAATATTTGGCAAATAAATATGTTTTTAAATGCCTCCTAAATTCCAAATAAGAATTGGAAGGGCATGATCAAGTGATTCAAATCCTTGCCCCATAAAGCCGCCTGGTATGACAAAAAATGTTGGTGATTCTTTTTTTAAGTTTACAACCTTTTAAGGGTGGAAAGACAAAATTCAAATGCAAACTTCTGTGTTTATTAGTGGAAAAAGAAAAGAGGTCGGTTAAATATTTAGGGGCAAGGCCAAACAAAACCCTGAAACAAAAACAACCAAACTTAAACTTCACCCGCGCCTCCATCGGCAACCAGTGCAATTCCCGAAAGAAAGGTGGGGAAGGGGTATAACGCGGGCCTAACTGACCTCGTGGATCTAAAACCACACGTCCTTAAAAATCTCAGGCCACTTGTAGTTTCTGGCTCTGATAGACTCCGATGACAATTTAGCTCTGACAGATCTGTCTCGGCATAGGGAGGGAAAAGTATTAGGATCCGTCAGCATTAAAATGTCATCGAGGTCTGTCGGAGCCAGAGACTAGTGCTGGAGCGGCTCTAAAACGAACCGGTTTCCTGCAGCCCCAGTAAATTAAAAAAAATCTGAGGTCCGCGGCTCTGACAGACCTCTATGACACTTTAGCGCTAACGGATCCTAATACTTTTTTCCCTCCCTATGCTGACATGGATCCATCAGCGCTAAATTGTCATCGAGGTCTGTCAGAGCCAGAAACTATCTATAAGTGGCACGACCTCAGATTTTTAAGGACGTGCGGTTTTAGATCCATGAGGTCTGCGTTTTATCCCTTCCCAGAAAGGTGTTATATGGTCATATTTCTTCAGGCCAAAAAGCAATCTAACTGCTGCGTTTTGAGTTATGCATATTCGCTACATATTTCTCTCAGATACTGCCAAATAAGCAATACTGCAGTAATCAAGTTGACTATGAACATAAGAACATAAGAAATGCCTTCGCCGGATCAGACCGAGGTCCATCTAGTCCAGCGATCCGCACCTGCGGCGGCCCATTTAAGTACTCCTTTTTGGAGACCCAAAATTACCGTATCCCTCAATATAATATGCAAGAAGGTGTGCATCCAACTTGCGCTTGAATCCCAGTACAGTAGTCTCCTCCACAACCTCCCCGGGGAGGGCATTCCAAGCACCCACCACGCGTTGCACGAAACAGAACTTCCCGACATTTGTCCCGAACCTACTGCCACTCAGTTTCAGGCTATGACCTCTAGTCCGTGTCACATTTGAAAATGTTAGCAATGCTGTTTCTTGGTCCATTTTATCAAATCCTTTTAATATTTTAAAAGTCTCTAAGAGGTCACGTGATGCCATGAGCGCGTGAGGACGCATCCTTGCTCGCTCCGGGGCTATCCTGTTTCCACGACAATAATTGCCGATTTTTCGAAGTCTCCCTCACGCTGTTTCGACTCCTGAACTCGATCTGGGTGCATGGAAAAATACCTAACCAGATCAACGGACCGCATGCAACCCAAATCCGCCCGCAAAGATCGTGATCGAGCGCGGCCCGGGGCGAACAAAATGGCGGCAAGCCCCGCGACGGCGGTCTCGAATCTCACTGAGACCGCCCTAAGCGACATCAAGGACGCCTTAGCGCAGGTCTTGGGGCCGAAGCTGGAAATAATCACGGCACAAATTACTAACGTGGAAACTCTGCTGGCGGCGGCAGCGGCTCGAACGAGTGAGCTGGAGCAACGGGTCTCCACTTTAGAAGACACCTCCGTGACACAGAGCACAGACTTGGGGGAGTTGCGGGCGCAGGTTCGGGCGCAGGCTGAAAAACTGGACGATCTGGAGAATCGTTCCAGACGCTCGAACCTGCGCCTGCTGGGAGTCCCAGAGTCGATTCCTGATCGTGACCTGCTGGGGGTCCTAGAAACATGGCTGAGGGAAGAATTGCCATTCCACTCCTCTCTGGGGCCCCTCCGTATTGAAAGGGCACACCGCTTGGGCCGTCGTCCTGACTTGGAGACCCGTCCACGTGTTGTCATCATGAAGGTGCTCAACTTTCGCCATAAGGTGGAACTGTTGCAACTCTATCGGAATAAACGCGATGCCTTGAAGTATGATGGCTCTCTGATCAGAATTAGCCAGGATTTTTCTCTGGCTCTACAGGAACGGAGGCGACCATTTTACTCCCTCTGCACACAACTGTCTGAGCTTAAAGTCAGATTCCAGTTCAACTATCCGGCTCAATTGAGGATCCTTCACAATGGTGTCTGGAAGACCTTCCTATCATCTGAGGCGGCTGCTGAATTTATTGCCTTGCTTAAACGGCCTGATTCAGGACAGGTTTGACTCTGGGGTTTGAGCCTTCTATGAGCCTGACATGTATAGCATGATTGTTATTGTCCCTAAGCGTTTTTCTAGGGAGACTATGTTTTGGAAAGTTTCCTGAGTATATCCTTTTGCTAGCCGGGGTGGCCCTGGGAGGGACATCTATCGTGACTCTTCTTTCTCCCACATGATGGGAGCTGTGGGGAGTGTTGGGGGGTTTCGGGGGGAGGGATATTCCTGGGTGGCAGCAGCGGTACCTGTAGGGCAAATTGTGTTTTTCTATCTGTGTTCTCTATGGTTCTTGTACATTTTGGGATATTGTGCATGGTATGAATGGAGTGTGATTGTGCAGTCCTGGGGTGAGGCTGGGCGCCCCTGGACTCTCTCTATATGGTGGTTTCTTGATTTTGATCTGAGCAGTGGGGAGAGTTATGGGTGATAGGAATTTCCGTATACTTTCCTGGAATGTATCAGGCATCACCTCACCTGCCAAGCGGACAAAGATTTTGTCACAGTTGAAACATCACTCGGTTGACATAGCCTGCCTCCAGGAAACTAGACTTACCGACGCAGAACACCAAAAACTGAAGAGAGGTTGGGTTGGGGACCTATATTATGCATCCTCATCAGGGAAGAGGGCGGGGGTGGCTATACTGATCAGAAAGGGTTTACCATGCTCTGTCCAGGTCCTGAGGCGTGACACTGATGGTCGATATTTGCTGGTGAGGGTGACAAGCCCGGGCGGGACGTTCCGGTTACTAGTGGGATATGGCCCTAATGGATACCAACACTCCTTCTTCCAAAATCTGGTTAATATATGTTTACAGTTTTCAGGAGACCCGCTGATATTAGTGGGTGATTTGAATCAGGTTCTGGATCCTGGCGTGGATCGCTCTGGAGGGTTGGGGCCAACGAAGGCGAGACAGACAAGGGGTGTTCCTTATCTGTGTCGGACTTTGGGGCTGGTGGATCCCTGGCGGTTGCTCCACCCCACTGACAGAGATTATACGCACCAATCCAGGGCTCATGGAACATTTTCCAGAATTGACTACACTTTGATTTCAGAACACAAATTTGCTTGGATTTCGGAGGCAACCATAGGCCCCCTTGAAATCTCTGACCATCATATGATTTGGATAGATGTAGCAGTGGGGGGATCGATGGGTGTTGGGTCGGGCTGGAGATTTCCCTCCTACTTGCATTCTGATCCTCACTTTAGGGAATTTCTCTCTGGGAAATGGGAGGAATACAGCTCCTTTAATGCTCAACATTTAAATCAACCCATATTATTTTGGGACGCAGCCAAGGCGGTACTACGCGGGGAGGTGATTGCTTACGTGGCCGCTAGAACTCGGAGAATTGCCCATCGTATAGTGCTACTGGAGAAACAGTCGACTCAATTGAAACGGGAGTTACTACATTCTCCTTCTCCGACTGCTAGGGAGGCATATTGGCGGAACTAAACTCTCTCATTCATGAGCGTACTAAGAAATTGTTATTTTTTCGCAAATATCAATTTTATAAATATGGCAATAAATCCGGGAAGTTGTTGGCTTCTATCGCCAAGAGTTGGAAGGGATCTCGATATATCACTATGTTGAAGGAGAAGTCGGGGAAAGTACTGACATCCGCGGACGCTATTTCCAATTGCTTTCAAAATTATTTTGCAGATTTCTATTCGTCCCCTGGTCCCTACACGGGCCCGGACGTGGGGGATTACTTAGAGGACGCGGGGATGCCCAAATTATCGGCGGTTCAAATATCTCGGTTGGATAGACCTTTGCAGCTTCCGGAAGTTCTACAGGCGATTAAGACTCTGAAATCGTGTACGGCTCCGGGCCCGGATGGCTTTTCTCCGGAGTTCTATAAGATCTTGGCGACCTCAATAGGGGGGACCCTTTTAAATTTTTACTTTGAGGTACAGAACTCCGGCGCCCTCCCGCGGTATGCAAATGATGCTTTGATAACTTTGATCCCAAAACCTTCCAAACCTTCGACGGATATTGAATCGTATCGCCCGATATCACTGCTGAATGTGGACCTGAAAATCTTGGCTCGTATTTTGGCGGAAAGACTGGCCTCCCTGCTCCCTGCCGTAATCGTGCCGGAACAGGTGGGCTTTGTACGATCTCGTCAATCGGTAATTAATGTACGCCGGGTACTGCTGGCCTTTTCCCGAGCCCAGCGGGCCCACATTCCAGGGTTGTTGGTTGGGTTAGATGCGGCTAAGGCCTTTGATAAAGTTCACTGGCATTACCTCTTTCAGGTGTTGCATTATATGGGGTTCCCTGATAGTTACCTGGCGTTAATTAGATCACTCTATTCGAGACCCAGGGCATCGGTTTTGGTCAATGGAGTACGCTCTTCCTTCTTTGTGGTGGGCAGAGGGACACGTCAGGGATGCCCGTTGTCGCCCCTCCTTTTTCTTTTATATTTAGATCCTTTACTACGCACACTTCAGAGGGACGATGAACTAGTGGGGTTACCTGAGGGCTCCTCTCAGCTGAGGGTGCTGGCATTCGCGGATGACCTTCTGCTTACTTTAGGTGCTCCGCATCGCTCTTTGCCTCGAGCGCTGGAACTTCTGGATGAATTTAATCTTTATTCAGGTCTGGTGCTTAATAAGCAGAAGTCCATAGTGTTGCCCACCTCACCTGAGGTGCGTCTGGGTTGGCAGGGAGAATTTCCCTTACAGTGGGCTACATCTCAGCTGACCTATTTGGGGGTAGTGATCCCTCAGGACCTGGACAGGCTGTATTCCCTTAATGTCTCACCCTTATTTCGGCGTACTCTATCCACTCTCGCGGGTTGGAGGAAACTCTCCTTGTCTCTCTCTGGCCGTATTGCATTGTACAATATGATGCTCTTACCACAATGGCTTTACATTATGCAAATGTTGCCCATTATGCTTACACCTAGACACTTGGCACGCCTCAACTCGCACCTCTCCGCTTATTTATGGCGGGGAAGGCGGGCTAGGATAGCTTTGTCCAAGTTGATGCTGCCAAGACATCGGGGGGGGATGGGTTTGCTGGATATTTCCCGATTTGCACTTGCATGTCAATTTAGACACCTACACGATTGGTTTTGTAATACCTCCTGGTTTTCCCAGCCTGAGAATGAATGCTTTGAATTCAGACCGTACCATTTCAGTTTTCTATTACATGTTCGACAGTTACCCGACTTGCCTTCTCTGCATAGTCATCCTTTTTTGCAGGTGATGCGAACAGCTTGGAAAAAACTATGTCGGTTATT
The DNA here is from genome assembly GCF_902459505.1 of Geotrypetes seraphini. Taxonomy (NCBI): domain Eukaryota; kingdom Metazoa; phylum Chordata; class Amphibia; order Gymnophiona; family Dermophiidae; genus Geotrypetes; species Geotrypetes seraphini. The sequence goes on from NC_047102.1 coordinate 6,095,387, forward strand.
GAAAACTTCTTCTGAAACTACGCCCTATCTTCCTGTGGCGGGCAACGGAGCATTTTCACCTGGTATGGACTCTGCTGTCTTTGGCCGCTGGACTTCTCAGGGCCTTCAATACCTGTTCCAGACGGTGCAAGATGCGGGTACTCCGACCCCACTTACTGACTTACAGAGGGAATTTACTTTTGTAACTGGGGACTGGTTTGCTTATCGACAACTATGCCACTACATACAGACTCTGACTCCTGCACTGTTGAGAGACGTGGTTCAATCTAGCCTACGAGAAGCCCTTGATCTCACGGCACACGACCATGTACCCTTAAAATTTTACCATAAATTCCTGCAAGACTTATCTGGAGAGTTGGACTTTGTCTCCCTTGCCCAGAAATGGTCGGCTGACCTGCAGGTACCAATCTCTGATGATATGTTGCGAAGGGGACTTCGCGTGGGACGCGACCCTACCTTGTCTTCCCTGGAGAAAGAGCGTAATTATAAGTTTTTACTGCGAGCATTCTACCCGCCCAAGCGGGCTATGATAATGGGGATTGGTACATCTTCTGGTTGTGGAAAATGCTCCTCTCCAATGGCATCCTTTGGACACATGTTCTGGACCTGCCCCCTGGTGTCTGCATTTTGGTTGACTTTAATACCCACGTTGGCTGCACTATGGGGATGCTCGTGGAGGTTGCATCCCAGTTTTCTTCTTACTGCAAAAATTCGATTTCATCCACCAACACCAGGATGTGCGGCCTTTCTCCGAAAGACTGTACTTATGGGCCGGAAATGCATTCTGACACAGTGGCTTTCACCTCAACCTCCTTCACTGCAACAGTGGCGTTCACTTATGTTACAGCAAATGCTGTTGGAAAGGAGGGACATTGTTGATCTGCATACTAAAAAGGGCAGGCTGTTCCGACAATGCTGGTACCTGTTTAGTTTAACCTTTGTCACACCCATTCAACAACAACTATGGACAGACTGATCTGATTACCACTTTACTGCTTTAGGCTCTCTAATAACATGTTATCTCCCGCTGTTGCTGCCCGGGTGGGGTGGGATGGGGAGGGACGAGGGGGGAGGGAGGATTGGGTGAGTTGGGGATTTGGGAAAGTTGGCTCATCATATATTTTGACATCCTTGTTTATGTACTTGTCTTGCTATACTGTTTAATAAAAATTATTATACATAAAGTGAAAAAAAAAAAAAAAAAAAAAAAAAAAAAGTCTCTATCATACCCCCCCTCAGTCTTCTCTTCTCGAGGGTAAACAGTCCCAGTTTCCCTGAGTCGATCTTTGTAATCCAAATGCTCCATCCCTTTGACAAGTTTCGTGGCTCGCCTCTGCACTCTCTCCAGCAGAGTTATATCTTTCTTAAGGTATGGAGACCAGTTTTGAACACAGTATTCTAAATGCGATCTGACCATTGTTCTGTAAAGCGATAAGGGATTACACCAAAAGTCTAAACGATGAAACATCAAAGTAAGCCCTAATGGATCGAAGCTTCCAGAAAGTAAAAAATCCCTTTCTAACCAAAGAGTCCACCTGATTCTTCATAGTCAGGCCCTGATTCAATATCTTGATGGTTGACTGAACAGGATAACTGTTTATTTAATGATCAAAGATGTATCACTATAGTCTATGGACGCATTAGCATTTAGCGCGCACTAAAATGAGCTCAACTTACTATCGGAAGCAAAGCAGGGTCAGGCCTGGCTAGTACCTGGATGGGAGACCGCTTGGGAATAGCAGATGCTGTAGGCTTAGGGGCCCTATATGTTGGGCAGGAGCGACCTAGGGGAGCCAAACACTGCGTGGGAGAAGGCGATGGCAAACCACTCCTGCACTCTGCTGTGAAACATCACCGAGGGCTCTCTGGAGTGGGGTAGTAGCCTGATGTTCAGAGCAGTAGCCCAAGAACCAGGGGAACCCAGTTCAAATCCCACCGCAGCCACCTGTGATTTCTAACAAGTCACTTAACCCTCTCTTGCCTCAGGCAGAAACTTATAGATTGTGTGTGAGCCTTCCAGGGACAGAAAAGTACCCACTATATATGAATGTATACACCGCTTCAATAGCTTTGAGGCTTACAGCTGTGATATAAGAAATTGAATAAATAAAATAAAACATTCATACTAGAAAACCACATTAGCATTCTGTACCTGGCATCCACTGGTTACCATAGAAATCAAATGTAAAAATATAGTTATGTCTTCATCTCAGCATCAATTCATCATCATTCTCTTATTTCATCCCTGGCTGGGTAGAATGGTGGTCAAAAGCAAATGCTGAGATTAGAAGTTAATGAACAAGTGGATAGTCCAGACTTGACATCTTGAGGTTCTCTGAGATTATTTGCATCTCATAAGAACATAAAAACTTAAGAATAGCCGTACTGGGTCAGACCAATGGTCCATCAAGCCCAGTAGTCCGTTCTCACGGTGCCAATCCATGTCACTAGTATCTGGCCAAAATCCAAGGAGTAGCAACATTCCAGAATCTCAAAGATTAGGTAGATTCTGGAACCCCAAATAGTAGCAACATTCCATGCAGAATCCCCAAAGAGTAGCAAGATTCCAGAATCCCCAGAGTAGCACTATTCCATGCTCCCGATCCAGGGCAAGCAGTGGCTTCCCCCATGTCTTTCTCAATAACACACTATGGACTTTTCCTCCAGGAACTTGTTCAAACCTTGCGGAATTAAGCAAGGAAACTTAAACCAGTATTCCAGGCTGAGCGACATATGTATCAAAAACAACATAAAGGACCGGAATTCTGTAAACAGCACCGTGATTGGTGGTCATCTAAAAAAATGGCCACAGATCGCATGTCAATGATGCAACAGTGCCATTTAGAGAATTGTGGCTTTCGTCAAAGGTAGGCACTGGAAATGTAAGCCAGGTTTTTTAAAGGTCTACATTTCCGGTCTCTACTTTTGATGAAAATCACATCTATGGAGGTGTCTTAGAATGCCTAAGGGCATTTCCGGCGTTAACCATGCCTGCTTCAACCTTAGGCATTCTAAGACAGCTCCGTAGACGCGATGAAGATGCTATCTTTCTAGGTGCCGATAGGCACCTACATTTTTGTTTTAAAAGGGTTTTTCATTTCTTTTTAAATGGCTTTACCTATTAAGTTGGGTGCTGGTAAAGTGCCTAACTTAAGGCATCATTTATAGAATATGTGCCAAAGTGTGTATCAATAGCTCCTAACAAGATCCATATGCAAACATTTTCTTTATCTCACACAGTCCTACATGGCTATTTATGGTATATTTTGTTATATTTTCAAAGTTTGGGGCGTTTGGGTTTTTTTTGCATGAAGAAATGAACATTGTCACTGAGAAACGGATTTAAAACTTCTCTAAAATTGCAATGCACATCAATGCAGTTAGGTATGAAGTTACAATACAAGGGCCTACTTTTTGACTGCAGGTTCAGAATGTGTATAACAGCTGACTGGAACAGATTTTAAGTGTAGATGATATAATTATGGCTCTTCTGAGGATGTCCGGATTAACGAAAAATTAAAGGCACCGATAAAACTAAATAAAGCAAACCAACACTTCCTAAAAATATCTGTCTCCCTCCATCACCAGGACATGTGTTTTGCTCAAAAAACAAATACATGCATATATACAGACCTTGCTCATGCAATAAACAGACTTCATTACCATTAATTTTTGAAATATAATAATCTAACATCAAGTTATGTTGAAAGATGAGAAAGATCAAAACTTAAATGACATTGGGATATTTTATAAAAAGATATAAATAGCTCTGTAATCACTGATAAATGACAACCAGAATCCTATGGCTGGCAAAAAAAAAAAAAAAAAAAAAAACCCCAAAAAACAACAACTTCATTGAATAAGTTTCTAAGACCCAGATGCACTAAAGTCAGCAATCGTCTAATGATCATTGATAAACCACTTTCAACTGGTTTAACGACAATCGGATTTGCTGACCCGACGCACAAAATCGTTCATTCTCTGATCCAGCCATGCAAATAAGGTCATTAATATTAAAATGACATGTAAACTAGCAGAGCGATTGATGCTCTATCATGGCTTCCCAATGCATGAAAAAAAAAGTGATTGCTTTTAGCGATCCAAAAAGAGTGACTGTTCTTACCAGTCGCTTACCTATCCTATCCATAGTTCAGCCCTGAAATTAATATAACATAGCATACTTTTTTTTAATGGGCACAGATGGCGTGCATGTTACACATGTACAATAACTGTCCCATTAAAAAAAAATAAAACATGAGCTGAGTGCCCCCCCCATGATGAGCCACTACACCCCCTCTGACAACCACAGGTCCCTGAGGTCCCCCCCCCCAACTAAAATAAAGCTATCCATTGATTTACAAATTTAAAGGACTAGCAATTAACACACAGTTAATGTTGTGTTAACTGCTGGTGCAGAGCCACCTTAAGCAGCTTTGTGGTATTTCACAGTTAACATATGATAAACTAGGTATTAGGTGCTTTTTGTGTCAAGAGGAGTGGCATGGGAAGAGTAAAGCAGAGTTAACAAATGACCACTTACTGCCTCTTAAACAGGAAGGTGCCTAGTGATTCTTCATTAGCCACAAGCCAGGTACCGTACAGTAATCTGAATGTCAATGCATGACCTGCGCAGTCTGATGTGTTTTAATTATATTGTTTTTTGTTTCCAAAGGGAGTGGGGGGAAGCAAAAATATGACACTGGTTCTGTATGGGGGTCTAATGGTTATAACTGATAGGGAAAGCTATTGCAAGTTTACCTGCAGTGAAAATGAATTGGGATAGATTTACCTAAAGATACCACTGCATTACCGTGCTCTAGCGCATATTAATATTCATTATTTACTGCAGGTCCCATTTTATGCAGAGGTAGTATGCATAATAAGGCATTTTACTAGTAATGAATGCAAGCAGTATTAGCAAGAGCTAATGCAGCGGTACACTTAACCAAATCTAATCTATTGTCTATAACTACATGCAGAAGTCCACCATGCAAATAAATTCTTCCGAGGACACCTGAGAATGAATAGAAAATTCTCAGAAAATATACAGACACATCAGTGACTTATAGTTCATAGTTGATTAAAATTTGATACACCGCCTTATCAAAATTCAAAGCGGTTTTTACAAAATATATTTAAAAAAAGAAGGAAACAACAAAGCAACATCAAAAAGACGACAGACAATAGCCATCCAAATGGTCACACATAACTGGAAGAGCCACGACAGAATAAATTACACATTTTGGTGGGCAAATGTGTGTACCACATATAACTATGAGAGAATGAATGCGGAATGTATTGGGTTTAATAGTTCATTTAATAAAGTGTGGAGCTCATTGACTACATTTGTTACCTCGCAATAAGGGTCATATATCTCTCCTAGATTTCCTTACACATCCTAGGTGGATGGGGGGAGGGAAATGTATTTTGAGGATTAAAATTACTTAATTATAATATTGTAATCACCTCATATGTCATATTGTATTGGGAGGAGGGTGGGATTCTAAATCTTCTGTGTTCATCCCACGCTTCTTTGAACTCAGTCACAGTTTTACTCTCCACCACCTCTCTCGGGAGCATTCCAGGCATCCACTACCCTCTCCGTAAAGTAGAATTTCCTAACATTGCCTCTGAATCTACCACCCCTCAATCTCAAATTATGTCCTCTGGTTTTACCATTTTCCTTTCTCTGGAAAAGATTTTGTTCTACGTTAATACCCTTCAAGTATTTGAACGTCTGAATCATATCTCCCCTGTCTCTCCTTTCCTCTAGGGTATACATATTCAGGACTTCCAGTCTCTCCTCATACGTCTTCTGGCGCAAGCCTCCTATCATTTTCGTCGCCCTCCTCTGGACCGCCTCAAGTCTTCTTACGTCTTTCGCCAGATACTGTCTCCAAAACTGAACACAATACTCCAAGTGAGGCCTCACCAATGACCTGTACAGGGGCATCAACACCTTCTTCCTTCTACTGACTACGCCTCTCTTTATACAGCCCAGCATCCTTCTGGCAGCAGCCACTGCCTTGTCACACTGTTTTTTCGCCTTTAGATCTTCGGACACTATCACCCCAAGGTCCCTCTCCCCGTCCGTGCATATCAGCTTCTCTCCTCCCAGCATATACGGTTCCTTCCTATTATTAATCCCCAAATGCATTACTCTGCATTTCTTTGCATTGAATTTTAGTTGCCAGGCATTAGACCATTCCTCTAACTTTTGCAGATCCTTTTTCATATTTTCCACTCCCTCTTCGGTGTCTACTCTGTTACAAATCTTGGTATCATCTGCAAAAAGGCACACTTTTCCTTCTAACCCTTCAGCAATGTCACTCACAAACATATTGAACAGGATCAGCCCCAGCACCGAATCCTGAGGGACTCCACTAGTCACCTTTCCTTCCTTCGAGCGACTTCCATTAACCACCACCCTCTGGCGTCTGGAAATCAATCTGGAATCAAATTAATTCCCTATTAGAAAATCATGTGGCATTATCATATGACACAGTTTTATTTGGTATAGAAATGAGGGCTAAGAAACAAATCTCATCTAATAATAACAAGTTATTGCTAATTTTAACTGGGGTTGCCATTCAACAGATCACTTGGAAGAATTGGAATAGACTTAATTATTGTTTTTGATGGAACTCTGTATGCCATATATATAAAATGGAAAGGACACTAGCTGTCCAAAAAGGAAATTATAATAAATTTCAAGATATGTGAGGTCATTAATAGATTATTGTAAAGATTAAAAATATTCTTCCCTGTATAAAATTTTAAGACATTAATGGGGGGAGGGGGGTGAGTATTTTTGATTATAATTGAAACAAATCATTGTCATAAATAAATAAGGGATGGGGTGATATTTTATATTATGATGATCAATTATAGGGTTTCAAGTGTATTTGAATGCTTAATTGATAAATGTCAATATTGTACTTGATTTAAGATTTGAAATGAATAAAGATTAAAAAAAACAAACAAACTGTGTTATAAAAACTGCCATGCGCCATGACGTGCTACTGTTTTCCACCATCACGTGTGCACGCAGTTGTTCATTCAAGAACATGCAGCTCCCTGCGCGTGCAAATGAAATTTAGAAAATGAATTTTTTTTTTTTCAAATATACTTTTACAGCTTTTATCAATTTTTTTCTTTTTTTAATGATTCAAGGGCCTTTCAGTTGCTTACAAAAACATACACAAACCCTAATACCAGTTACATGGGCTTCTGCTACATTGTATGCTGTTTTATAATGGTTGTTCACGCTGTGTGTTACTGATAAGTGATACCATGTCATGACAATAAGAATCATTTGTTTCTACAATACAGCAATAACTGTAACAAGCCATACCGTATTTGGCTGCAGGGCCATAAAGCTCTTTTTCCCCCAGACGTACAGTGTACACCAAGGTTCAGAAGAACTGAACGGGAGGAGGAAAAAAAAAATACTTTGTTGCCATAGCAACTTGGTATTACCCCGAACTTATGTCACACTGTCTTTTTTATTGGATTCTGCAGCGTGCAACAACTTCCGGCTCCTGCAGACTGCTTAATACTCCTGGCCTATAAGTCACAAACCCATACACTACGTAGTAATGCCGTCTCAAGAGGATCAAGACTGAAAACCGACTTTCTTTTTTCTAAACCGTTCTCAGATTTAAGCAGTTAGGTTCTTGCCTTCCATTTTTCCAGGTTTTAAAAGGTCAGCACTAGCATTTTTCTTCTTCTAATGAAAAGAGCCTGTTGAAATTTGTTGAAATAATGTTTGTTAAAAAATATATATATATTTAAATAATATACACACTAGAGAATGACACGGTGACAAAATTAATCACCGTTCCTGTCCCCGCAGATAACCACAGGAAACCATCTTCATGTCATTCTTTAAGGAGAGAGGGAAGAATCAGAGTATGAATGGCCACAACCATTGACCTGCAAGCTTTGATTTGAAGAAGGTTGAAACAGACACTACAGAATGACAGTCTCTGGTATCCAGAGCAGATATTGTGATGTCATAATGCCTCATTCCACCAGTGCCTAAGAGCCAATCACATCAATGATGTCACAATGGCTCACATAAGAATCAGAGTATGAATGGCCACAACCACTGACCCACAAGTTTTGCTTTGAAGAACGCTGGTGTAGAAGGACCGAAGTTGAAATAGACACTAGAAAATGACATGGGATTATTTCCCGCAGTTATCCGCGGGGACGGGAACGGTGATGAATTTTGTCACCGTGTCATTCTCTAATACACACATCATCTGGAATGCCATCATGTAAATTAATTTTCTTATACTATTTAGATCATATTTTAGACTGATGTGCTAAATACCCGACCTATATTTGTTTCCATCGCTTGGGATGGTTTATCATAAGATGCATGTGGAGACCCCTACCCATATGGATCTGAACTAGAGAATGACATGGGGACAAATTTTCCTCGTTCCGCGGGATCTCTCTATCCCCAATCCCATCCCTGCGACCTCTGACCCTATCCCATTCGCGCAAGCTGTCCTCATCTGCACAAGACCCGTACACTTTAAAATAGTAAGTTTTTGAGGCTTGTGCGGCTAATGCAGAGCTTGCAGAAATGGGACTAGGACAGGCACAGAACTCACGGGGGATGGGATGAGAGAGGGATACTGAGATCCTACGGGGACGAGGAAAATTTATCCCCCCTGTCATTCAAAAGATGGGAGTGTGCGGCACAGTGGTTAAAGCTACAGCCTCAGCACCCTGAGGTTGTGGGTTCAAATCACACTGCTCCTTGTGACCCTGGGCAAGTCACTTAATCCCTCCATTGCCCCAGGGGAAAATGCTTGAGTACCTGAATAAATGCATATAAAACCCTGGGGAGAACAGTATAGAAATTTGAACAAATAAATAAATAAATTCTGAACTTTGTTTTCACCAAGTGCTTTGCTGTCCTATTCAATGATGGTCCGAATGATTCATAACAGTAATCAAAACAGTTTATGACAAGGAAAGAGGATAACCAACACTAGACGAATTATCCTTCCCTGGCCCTTTCTGGTCTCCTGTCAGATGCACATCCATCCTGTGAAGTACCATTAGGCTCCCCTTTGTCACTCTTCCAACTAACGCCTTCTTGCACAGACTCTTACAGGAGAGGGTTTCACCTCTGCAGCTGTTGCCAAATGAAGTCCTGCCACCAGCTTTCCTAAGGAATTTACTGCTATCTGTACCTTGACGTCATGTACTGGTGGGGTATTCTCTAAGTTAACCGCTGTTCACATAACTTAGGGGTCCTTTTACTAAGGCGCACTAGTCAAATTAGTGCACATTAAACGCTAAAGCATCCTTATATAATGGACGCGTTGGCATTTGGCACACGCGCCTTAGTAAAAGGACCCCCTTAATCATTTAGCATGCACTAAATCGGTTAGCACGCCTTGGTAAAAGGACCCTTAAAAAAAATCTTAAGTGCATTCTTTTGCTCGTAGAGAGAGTGGACACAAACGTACAAGTAAGGCAATATTTAATATTGCTTGTTGCAGGTTTCCAGGTCTCACTGCGTTTTGTCTTGTTTATTATTATTTATCAGGATTTGTTTACTGGTTTTTGGTTTTTTTTTTTAAGACAAAGACATTGTACAACATGAATAAGTAGCACACAAAGCGGAGAAAATATTCGAATAACATTACAAAGTATGGAATAGTATGTTGCATTACAATGGAATGGTTTTTAGCACGGCCGCAGTAGTAGCAGCTCCCACGCTCATAGGAATTCCGGTGTCTATATGTCCTTCCCCCTATTTTTAATTCTCTTTTTTGTTTTTTTTTTTATAACTTTGTATGATGTAAACCGCTTTCGTATTAAAAGCGGTATGTCAAGCTATAATAAACTTGAACACATAGATATGCTGTATAAAATAGCATAACCGGAATTAGAAAATAAGAACTAATTTTCAACTGCAAACCGCCAAACGACGTCCCTACTCACTTCATACCGACCCACCGGAATCAACTGCCTCTGCAGATAAGATCCCTTGAAGGACTCCTCAACTTTAGAAAAGCAATAAAAACAGACCTCTTCACCTAACTCCCAAGACCGATAGTTACAAAGAAATGTATATTGATACAACATCCTTCGTATGTGTAGCGTTAGGACAAACATCTCTCCCGCTGTGGGGGGTAGGGGGGGTGTTTGCAGTGGGAGAAAATGGGCATCTCTCCCACTGCTGGGGGGGGGGGGTCGCTTGGTGGTGGGAGAGAGTAGGCATCTCTCTCGCTGCAGGAAGGGCGTTGTTTGCGGCGTAAGAGAATGGGCATCTTTCCTGCTGCGGGGGGGAGAGGGGGGGGTTGTTATTTGAAGTGGGAGCGAATGGACATCTCTCCCGCTGCTGGGGTTTTAAACAGTGCAGTCACTGTACCAGCACCCCTGAACCAGTCACCGATTTTTGTCGCCAAGAGCCGACGCTGCTCTTGGAGAATGGCTTGGCGATTTTTTTAAGAATCCACTGGAGTGCTCATTTCAACACTGAAGAGCCCATTTGCATAGCAGTGCTGGAGTCGGCTAGAAAGCTCGCCAAATGCCCAGACAAGCCGTTTTGATAATCCGCCGCTAAAATGCGTGCAGGCTAAACCGTTGGAAATCAGTTTAGCAACCGCGTTAAAGTTTTGAGAATCTGGCCCTTAGTCCCTTATCAAAGAGGCTTACTAAGGAAAAATATCACTTCAGCACAGTTGCTTTCTCATTAATCATGTTTGGAGGATGGGCCTCTTCTATTAAGTTATTAATTTGTTAATGGGCCAGTTAATGAACCATGAATACAGTAATTATAGAGGGCTAATTATCCATATTCTTTTGCTGGAATGAAATCCCTTTACTGGAAATCAACAAGATGTACATTAATTTTAATTATGGATTGTAAATGTAAATTTTTTTAATAAATAAATTATTCATTTCAAGAAAATGATCAAGTGCATTGATTAATAATGACTGATACATATTTTTTTTTTTTTTTCTGGAAGACAGGTATTGTACAAGGTGGGTGTTTTTATCTGTTGTATCATTAGAGGCAATATCTTTATTAGTGAGTAGACAGTTGACTTTACTAGAATTTTATTACTAAACAGAGGCCAGATTTATCTTTAGAGAGGGACTGCTGCTGACAACATGTGTTTTACAGTGAACTGTACACATTGCACTGAGCACATTGTAACAAGGTCTGTAAACACTGCTTCCCTTACATCTGTCGTCATTTGCTATATTACGTTGGAAAAATGACCGCGGTCTCAAAGTCCATGATTCACAATCTACTGAACAAAAGAGATTCTGAAGGACAGCTGTAAGCAAGAAGGGTAAGAACATAAGACTAGCCTGACTGGGTCAGACCAATGGTCCATCTAGCCCAGAAGCCTGTTCTCATGGTGGCCAATCCAGGTCACTGGCCAAAACCCAAGGAGCAGCAACATTCCATATAGAATCCCAAGGAGTAGCAATATTCCACATAGAATCTCAGAGTAGCAAGATCCCGGAATCCCAGAGAGTAACAAGATTCTAGAACCCCCACAGACTAGCAACATTCCATGCTACCGATCCAGGGCGAGCAGTGGCTTCCCCCATGCCTTTCTCAATAACAGGCTATGGTCTTTTCCTCCAGGAAATTGTCCAAACCTTTCTTAAAACCGGCGTCGATGAGCAGGCCTGCCCTAGAACCCTTCATTCTGCAGTGACCCGTCTACGTGGGGAACAGGAAGTCGCTGTAGAATGAAGACTTCCGGAGCAGACCTGCTGATTTGTAGTTGTATTTATTTATACCCTGCCTTTCCCATGGCGGGCCACAATAGAGTACATACACAGTCACATAAAGTACAACAAATCGAACATCAATAAAACATGCAAGTAAAACCTCCTAAAATTACAAAGAGGCTACCAGTGTCTCACATCAAAAAACTATAAATCGAGTCCCATATTTCATCTTACAGAAGAGGTGTTTCTTCAACATTTTCTTAAAACTACTCAAACTCGTTTGCTCTTGTAAATATTCCGGAAGCTTATTCCAATCCCGAGGTCCCGCACACGAAAACATGCTGTGCAGGCAGTTGCCCGAAGATTTAAAAATTACAGCGACCAGGGAAGGTAGGTGGGGGAGTCGGGAGCTGGAGAGAGAGGTCATGCCCCAGCATCCTGCTGGGGCTAGGGCGGAGCTTTCTGCTGCCTATGTTTTCATGAGGACTTCTGTGTATTCTACCTTGTATTAAGGCATGCTAGCTAATGCATGTGAACGTGTTCATTATATCCTATGGACGTGTTCGCGTGCATTAGCCTTTAGCAAATGCTAAATCGGCTACCGCACAAGTTACTTATATGTAAAACCTATTTTAGAAAAAAGAATGTCTTTCTTTTCTATAATTTTATTGCATTTCACCCCCCACACTCCCCTTTTGTCTGTGTTCATCTTCTACGTTTTTGTTTGTCACGAATTGTGTCCGCCTTTACCTTTTAAAAAAAAATTTAAAAAAATTGTATATCGCTTTGAAAATTTGGTAACGCGATTTAATCAAATTTTTAATTCAACTTGAAACTTGATAGAGAGTGGCTGCAGATTTTTGCTGATTTGGCAAGGGCCACTCAATATAAGAGGAAAGCTTCTTCCCCTTATGAAGTCCAGGTTATCTGCATTGGAAGGCACTTTTTTTTTTTTTCCTGAGATTCTCGAGCAAGTGCTATATAATAATGAAAAACTCGGGACAGGTCCTGCCTCATTATTCCTGACAAGATTTGAGTTTTATTCATATTAAATACACTTTGCTTTTATGATGCTACAAGATTAATGGAGATAATTAGAATTGATTTATTTCTCTGTGATTTTTTTTTCCCTAAAAGGGTCTTTTAATAGCTCTTCTTTCAGAGATGTATCTAGCACTCTGTAGCCTCTTGCAAATTTCTTTGATGGCTGAGGGCCTCAAGTGACCTTTCTAATAACCATAATCCCAGTTACCATTTGCTGAAGGTTTTAATCTCTTTGAAATTAAGTTACCATTTCTGAATATTGCAGGTAAAAAGTTTTATCAGCATAAACACTCCAAACCAGCTGGAAACCTTACCCCCACTTAAGTGGGTGTTTTTTTTTGTTTGTTTGTTTAATTTTGTTTTGTTCTAAACCTAAAACTACTTGAATTTCAGGGCGCGTTTTGGATAAAATGGTGTGGTAGCCATGTTAATCTACTTTTAACGGTAATAAACAGAAATAAAACCATTTGTATGGACCAGCAAACAACAGTGGAGGTCCAGAAGATAATTGGTGTGTAATTTTATTAGTCAAATCAGAGTCTTGTGCGGTGGCTCGGCACGCACGCGTTTCGGCCTCTAGGGCCTGCTTCAGGAGCCTTTGTGAACCAAAACCTAACTGTTTGTGTGAAATAGATAATGATTGATCAAACATTTAGAAGCGCTAATACGTACTGCACACGCCACTGGGGCCGGTCCGCTGAATGCTGCACGCTGCTTCGATAATCCTAGAGTTCCCATGAGCATTGGAGCAGCGCAGAGCACTCAGTGCGCCGTCCGACACTAAAAACCTCTTGTGCGTTTTTGTAAAAGGGTAGGTATATGAGAGAGTATCTAACATAGAGGATTATGAACTGCTCTAGGCCAGGGCTAGGCAATTCCGGTCCTCGAGAGCCACAGGCAGGTCAGGTTTTCAGGATATTCACAATGAACATGTATGAGATGGATTTGCATGCACTGCCTCCTTGAGATGCAAATCGATCTCATGCATATTTATTGTGGAGATCCTGAAAACCTGGCCTGCAGGTGGCTCTCAAGGATCGGAATTGCCTACCCCTGGTCTAGACTAAACTGTGGCTTTTCAGAACTGAGTTCTGGATAGATGTTAATGCAGATGAAGGTTTCCTGAAAAACTTTGCTGCCTTTTGCACCTTGCTTACCTCTTCTCATTAATAACTAGAACTTAATTTAGCATCTAATAAACACATTTACAATGCACCGTCTTAACAAGACTTGTCAGTTGTTCAGCTCTGGGGGAGGATGGGGGGGAAGAAGTGTATGGAATGTTGGACCGAGAAAGAGTGGGGCAGGACCGTTATAAAACTTTCAAGCAATTTTCTGACTCTGATAAGTCTTGCACAAGAAATCCCACCCTCCTCCCCCACTCTGCCCATTATAATACCTCTTCAAAAGCATCCCAGATTGTTAGAGTGTTATTAATGGGATGTTTTCATTACTTTTCCCAGAGTGCCTATGAGCATTTTGAGACCTTTTCTATATTTATTAATTTATTTATTTCAATTTCTATCCGGTTCTCCCAGAAGCTCAGAACAGGTTACAAGTAGACATTCACAATCGTTTGAAAACAGACTAGTCATGACAACAAATAGGTTATTCTAGAGACCAGACTGGTCATAGCGAAGAGTACTAGGAGAAGTCTATTGAGGAAGCAGTTTTTAATGGCCTGATTGGCGGAAGAGGAAGGTCTTTACTGCTCTGCAGAAGGTCATTAGTGAGTCTAGCGACCTGATCTGTGTGGTTAGTTGGTTCCTTAGCTGAGGTAAGAAATGACTGTAGGATCTTTTGAACGCCGTACTCATTCGGAGGGATCTCCCTGCGGGAATGCTGAGTCTTTGTTCTGCTTTGGAGCAGAGGGGGCGGTTAGGGGTGTGTATAGGCATAGCTTGGATGCTATGTAGGCTGTTTTTGTTTGGGGTTTTTTTTTTTGGTAGAATCTCTTGTATGTCATGACCAGGGCTTTGAAGATGCATTGCTTTTTGACTGGTAACCAGTGAGCTGCATAGAGCACTGGAGTAATGGTGTCATGGTAGCTGAGGTTGTATAGGAGTCAAATTGCTGAGTTCTGAACTTTTTGGAGGCGTTTTAGATCTCTTGCAGCGATGCCATTGAATAGGGAGTTTCAGTAGTCTAGTCTAGAGCGTACATAGGCATATAGCAGTTGAGCTAAGTCTGTTTCTGGGAGGTAGGGTTTGATCCTTCGCAGTTAGCGTAGGTAATAAAAAGACGTGGAAACTACCTGCGAGACGTGGGCGGAGAGGGACAGGTAGCCATCCAGTATAATTCCAAGACTTTGTACCTGGTCTTTTGCTGTTAAGGTATGTATGATATACAGACTTAAAACAGAACACCATAAGATGCAGCATGGTGTTCAAGACAAAGGTTCAAGAAGTCTAACCTTCTTCTTGATTGTCTAGAAGTTTTCTCTATATGGTTATCTAGGTATATGGAACATGTTCTTTTTTTTTTTTGTGTTCAATCATCTTTATTGACTTTTTTAATAAATACAGCAATTGGACAGTAATGACCACAAACTAGTCATTGATAACAACAATGATACAATCCGTCAGACACTAACAAGACATTAGTTTACTGACAATTTTCCTAGATCGACTTTTACAGATAAATAAAACACACTGAGAAGTAAATGCAGAACGAAAATGACGGAGTGCAAGGTGATGCATGTTGGTAACAAAAACCATATGCATGAATACAGGATGTCTGGTGCTATACTTGGAGAGAGCCCCCAAGAAAGAAACTTGGGAGTACTTGTAGACAAGTCAATGTCCGCACAATGTGCGGCGGCAGCAAAGAGGGCAAACAGACTGCTAGGAATGGTTAAGAAGGTAGATTACAAATAGATCTGAAAAGGTTATCATGCCGTTATACCGGGCCATGGTACGCTCTCACCTGGAATACTGCGTCCGACACTGGTCACCGTACATGAAAAAGGTCATAGTACTACTCGAAAGGGTCCAGAGAAGAGTAACAAAAATGGTTAAGGGACTGGGGGAGTTGACTTACAATGGGAGGCTAGAGAAAGTAGGCCTCTTCTCCCTTGAAAAGAGGAGACCACAAGGGGACATGATCAAAACATTCAAGATATTGAAGGGAATTAACTTAGTGGAGAAAGAGGGATTGTTCACCCTCTCCAAGGTGAAGAGAACGAGAGGGCACTCACTAAAGTTAAAAGGGAATAGATTCCGTACAAATGTAAGGAAGTTCTTCTTCACCCAGAGAGTGGTGGATGTCTGGAACGCTCTTCCTGAGGCTGTTATAGGGAAAAACACCCTCCAGGGATTCAAGACAAGGTTGGATAAGTTACTACTGGAACAGAACATACTCAAGTAAGGCTAGACTCAAATAGGGCACTGGTCTTTGACCTAAGGGCCACCGCGTGAGGGTGGACACCTATGATGGTGTGGAGAACACGAGGAAGAACCTAGTGAAGCTTGAAGAATGGTTTGGAATTTGGTCATTAAGATTCATTGCTAAGAAATGCAAGTCATCTATCTCTTGGCTTGGTAAATTAGTCTGGGTATCACTCATCAATATTAATTTTTATTAATGGTGGTAAAAATTTAATTTTAAAAAATCACAAATAGCAACAATTGGCGAACTATGTAGTTATCAGGTAATTATTTGCCACCAAAAAAAGAAATAAAATTTATTAAGGCCTGAATAAAAGATATATGATGTGTAGAAACCATCATATATGTCCTATCATCTATTCTACCCAATAACACTATTCCTGAGTGGGAGTCCTTCAACTACAGTCCTGCCAGTGGGGGGTGCTGTTTCACTATCATATTTTCAATATTGAGGAACAGGTAAGCTCTGTAAGACTCCAGGGAAATTGGCTGTCCCTAGCAATTGAAAACACAATATTGGAACACTGCCCCCCCCCCACACACACACACACATTAACAGCAATGCATTTGGAGAACTCCCACTCAGTTTAGATCAGGGGTGTCAAAGTCCCTCCTCGAGGGCCGCAATCCAGTCGGGTTTTCAGGATTTTCCCAATGAATATGCATGAGATCTATTAGCATACAATGAAAGCAGTGCATGCAAATAGATCTCATGCATATTCATTGAGGAAATCCTGAAAACTCAACTGGATTGCGGCCCTCGAGGAGAGACTTTGACACTCCAGGCTTAGATGAAACAGTGCCCATTAACCTATCCATATGTGTCATAAACCAAGAAAAGGGACCAAGTCTTAGAAATTGAGTTATTCCGCTGGCTAAGTAATCAAGAAGATGACGATTCAAATGCAACAAAACAGTTTTCTATCATTTCATTTGCCAGAGATATATCTGACAGGCTAAAAAGGGTTTTTAAAGTTATAAACAGAACCCAACTGACATTGTTGCCTCATTTCTCAAGTAAGCGTGCATTAAGACATGGTACCTTTTCTTAGGCAACTCATATACTTAGCTGTATGCTCCCTTTTAGTCACCCACAAGCTTCCTTAGATATAAGTAGATTTACGCCTGCTTTGAAACAGAAATATCATTGCTAGAGCTTAATAATCTGTTCACTGGAAAACTGAAGATGCACATAGAATATACAGTCACATGGGCTCCAACAGATTGGCAATAGAATATAAAGGCTACATAAGAATATAAGAATTGCCACTGCTGGGTCAGAGCCGTGGTCCATCGTGTCCAGCAGTCCGCTCACGTAGCGGCCCTCTGGTCAAAGACCAGCACCCTAACTGAGTCTAGCCCTACCTGCGTACAAAAAGGGAACACTTGCAGAACGAACGATCAGTTCTACTGGAGAACTGAACTATAGAACAGAAAGGCCGCATGCAGAAGGAACGATCAGTTCTACTGGAGAACAGAACGATAGACCAGTGCAGAAGGAACGATCAGTTTTACTGGAGAACAGAACGATAGACCAGAAAGGCCGCATGCAGAAGGAACGATCAGTTCTACTGGAGAATAGAACGATAGACCAGAAAGGCCGCATGCAGAAGGAACGATCAGTTCTACTGGAGAACAGAGCGATAGACCAGAAAGGCCGCATGCAGAAAGAATGATCAGTTTTACTGGAGAACAGAACGATAGACCAGTGCAGAAGGAACGATCAGTTTTACTGGAGAACAGAACGATAGACCAGAAAGGCCGCATGCAGAAGGAACGATCAGTTCTACTGGAGAAAGCCATCAGGACCAGCTACAAGAAACATTGAATCCTCACTATAACATGGGTCCACTTAAAGGAAGAGTTTGATAGCCATGCCAAAGCCTTGAATAATAAACTGTCTTGAAATGTATAAAATTTAAACAATAAACGATAAAGCTATCAAGTACAATTCCATATAAATTATAAAGATGGACAATTTATCATTCCTAACATCTAGATCCAGTGAGGAATGGATGGGAGGATTAGGTTAATGCAGTGTCCCACAAACCTTTTAAAGTTGTGGTATACTAAACTTGGGGCCTTGGCAGGAGGGCATCCAGATGGAGCCCTGAACCTGCAATTACTAAGCCTGGTGCTGCAGGAGCAGAGGCATCGGCGCACTGCCTACAGAATGCGCCTCTTGCCGCGAGACGCACATCCTGTAACAAGCACTGCAAAGAATTGAATTATTTAGAATCCACCATTAACACACGGGGAAAGAAGCAACAGAATCAGTACAAGAAGAGCACACTAAGCTCTTTAAAAAGTCAACCAGCCCAAAAAGATAATAATAATGACAATAATTAGCAAAAGCACAAATATAATGTGAAGTAGAAAAAGTTACTTCAGCGATGCGAGGTGAATGTAAACAAAGATAAGTGAGAGATAATTGCAGCACGAGACAATGAACCACAGACAAGATGGTTCGCGGCTAAGAAGAGGAAACAAAACAGCAAAATGGACAAAGCCCGAGTCCCGCTGCGCAAATGCTGGAAATGGCCACACATCTCATCGCTGGGTGTGACGCACTGGTGTGAGAACAAGGCCTGGAGAAAATAAGGGAACTGCATCAACACTCGTGCTGCTGAACTAAGAAAAACACTATGATTATGACCCTGACAGAATTGCAGAGAATGAAATTGTAATCACCTGGGACATCCCCATTCCTACTGACAGAAAATTCTGTGCTGGAGAACCAGATGCTGTGGTAAAGGAAAAAAAATAGAAGTGTCAGTATCAAGTCAACATTCTTACTATATATGGCAGTGGCACAGTAAAGGGAGTGTGTGTGTGTGTGGGGGGGGGGGGGGGGTGCGGTTTACAATCAGGTACTTAACCCTTTCAGGACCAAGGGACATATTTGTCCCATAACTTTAAAATCCTATAAATTTTGATTGGGATAGTCTACAGTTCTAAATTTGATATGTACGGATTCCATATGATACTGCCTTTATGTAAACAAACTGGTTCCGACATTCATTCATTAGCATCGTTGCCAGATTGACGAGAAGATTCACTTGCCACACTGTCCATAAGCCAGAAGTGTGATTTTTTTAAATAAAAATAATGATATTTCACAAAAAAAATCAATTTTTTGGCATCTACAAGCCCTTTTTACCATAAAAATGTCGTCAAAACCACAAAAATTGGCCTACGATCCTTATGGTCCTGAAAGGGTTAAGCATTTTCCCTATCTGTCCTGGTGGGCTTACAAGTTATCTAATGGACCTGGGGCAATGGAGGATCGAGTGACTTGCCTTGGGTCACAAGGAGCTGCATGGATTTGAACCCACAACCTCAGGGTGCGGAGGCTGTTGCTCTAACCACTACACCACTCCTTGAGCAGAAGGTTACAATGGAAGAGAAAGCTAACACAATATAGGGATACAATTTCTCAAGTTACAAAGCCACCAGAGGATAGAAGAAATGCAGTGAACAATAGGATGGGAACAGAAGCGAGAAAGGATGCGGGGAAAATAAGCAAGTGGGAAACAGGAGCACAAATTTAGTAAGAAATAGAGGCATGGCTGCTGATGAAAAGCGTTTGCTCGTGGACTATGGAGAGCAATCATATAGGGCTCCAAAATGTTGATGGAACAATACTGACTTCAATTGTTTCCATAAGGAAATGTTGGGTATTTCTTCAAGGAATCCCTGGAGTATATTCTCCCTTTTTAAAATTAAGAGCTATAACAGGTTAGGCATCAGGAGAGTTTTCATTGGAGATATGATGTAATGTTCTTATTTTGTACTTTGATTATACACTGCCTGGATGTTTAGGCGAAATACACATTTTTAAAAATAAATATCATGATTTCAATTGTGAGGGTCAAGCAGGCCCACAGAACTTACCCTGCCCTCATGATTGAAATCACGATGTTGCTGCATCACCACTGATGGAAGAAACATGGCTGGAAGATTTGCATACCACTCAGAGAGAGTGTGGTGCTTTTGGGAGACGTGGTAAGATTAGCATGTGGTCTGCGCTTGAGTCCTTACCGCCTAGAAGTGCTCTCATGCAAATGGCTGTGCATTAATGGGGATATTAGCCCATGTCATTTCCTGACAGTGCTAAAAATGGCCTTAACGCGCAGTAAAGACCTATGCTGGGGAGAGCTCACTAACATTTTAGCCCTGCTTGGCGAAAGGACCCCCAAGTGACTTGTGTGCTTACATTATCAGGAAAGGAATGGAAAACAAAGCTGAAAATGTTATAATGCCCTTGTATCACTCAATGGTACGGCCGTACCTTGAATACTGTGTGCAGTTCTGGTCGCCGTATCTCAAAAGAGATATAGCGGAATTAGAAAAGGTACAGAGGACGACAGAAATGATAAAAGGGACAGGATGACTTCCCTATGCGGAGAGGCTAAAGTGGCAAGGGCTCTTCAGCTTGGAGAAGAGACGGCTCAGGGGCGATATGATAGAGGTCTATAAAATGATGAGTGGAGTGAAAAGGGTAGATAATGAATCGCTTGTTCACTCTTTCCAGAAATACTAGGACTAGGGGGCATGCGATGAAGCTACTAAGTAGTACATTTAAAACAAACTGGAGAAAATATTTCTTTATACAACGTATAATTAAACTCTCAAATTCATGGCCGGAGAATGCGGTGAAATCAGTTAGCTTAGCGGGGTTTAAAAAAGGTTTGGGTCATTTCCTAAAAGAGAAGTCCATAGGCCATTATTGAGATGGCTTGGTGAAATCCGCTGCTTATTCCTAGGCTAAGCAGCATAAAATCTGTTTTACTACTTGGGATCAAGCTAGGTACTTGGGACCTGGGTTGGGCACTGTTGGAAACAGGATACTGGACTTGATGGATCTTTGGTCTGTCCCACTACAGCAATTCTTATTTTCTTATGTGAGCCAAGTGTAGGGCAGTCAAGCCATTGTGACATCACTGCTGAGGTTGGCTCTTAGGCATTGGTGGAATGAGGCATTATGACATCACAATCTCAGCTCTGGAATGTTGCTACTCTTTGGTTTTCTGGCAGATACTTGGGACCTGGGTTGGCCACTGTTGGAAACAGGATACTGGTCTTGATGGTCCTTCCGTCTGTCCCAGTACAGCAATTCTTATCTTCTTATGAGTGCGTTTCCTAGTAAAATGGGCTCCCAAGAGGCAGTGAACACCCAAGTTCCTTCCATCTAATCTGCAAAGTCAGTGCCCAGCATTATAAGCTGCTAAACCTGTCATGATTTTTTACTCCCCTACAAGTCTTATATCCCTGCCAGTGACAAGCTGCAGGGACCGTTGCTAGGAGACTGTTGCTCCGAGTTACAATTCGACTTGGGAAGTACAAGAGCACAGCTAATACAGAATGTTTGTTCTACACCGTTAAGGTCACTTTTAATGTTTTATTATTTTATTTAATTTAGACAAATCTGCAAGGCCACCGATGCTCCATTCCCAAAAAATTTACAAAATTAAATAAAACCAAAAAAAATAAAGCGTTTTCATTTTCTCTGGTGCTGAATGCTATTGTGACACATTTGTATGTCAAGTGAAAAACTACACTAGAATAAATATTTTATGGTGCAACTATATAAAGTATTTAAGCTGTCTTTATAGCTGGCATCTCTCTTTTCCCAATCCTTTTTTTTAAATAATTTTAGAAACGTGTTCATCATGCCTAAATTCCTTCACAGATATATCTGTATGCACATATAACTCAGTCTGCTCCCTTTTCTCTCCACTTTCTGGCTATTTTCTATTTTGATTGGTTGAGGAGGTAGCGGTGAAGGTGAGGAAACAAGAAA
Source organism: Geotrypetes seraphini (assembly GCF_902459505.1). NCBI lineage: Eukaryota > Metazoa > Chordata > Amphibia > Gymnophiona > Dermophiidae > Geotrypetes > Geotrypetes seraphini. Next base: position 6,117,341 of record NC_047102.1, read on the forward strand.
GAGTAATTCGTGTTTCATTTTAACCCTGCTATAGATACATTAACTCAAAAATAACCACCGTTTTACAGAAGCTTTAGTTTTAGAAAAGCTTAACACAAGAATCTGGATAACCAATTCTTATACAAAAATTTTTAAAAAAACCAACAACCCTGCTTTTAATTCCATCCAATTTTGTTGAGAGAGAAAAAAAGTGTCAAAATATTTTGAGGGTCCATCCCGATGCCTTAAAATAAAAATGATTGGATCAGCATTCAAATAGAATACATTTTCAACCTAATTCTATAAATTCTGCTAAAAATTATGTGTCTAGCTGCACCTATATTGTAGACACTGCTCGGCATGGTTGTCAATCAACTGCTAGGTGTAATCCTCGATTCCCTCTTTCCCCCTGTTTTTCTTTACGTTTTGTCTTCCTTTTGTTTTTACCCTTTTTAATTAAAAAAAAAAATTAAAATTATTGTAAACCGCTTAGACTTGCCTTCTGGTTTTACATGTACGGTATATTAAATAAATTGAACTTGAACTTCAAGTGGTGTTAGGCGCGATTCGCAGCAAAGACAGACGCTGGAAATGTAGGCATGGAAAAACCCTGGCCTAAATTTCTGGTGCCTATCTTTCCCCAGAGGCACGATTCTCTATAAGGCGCCGTCAAATGATTGACACGCAACCGGCAGCTGCTTTTCTAGGTGGCCGTCGATATCAGCACCATATAGAGAATTCGGGCTTATATCTTTTAATTGGGTTGATTATTACTTTGCATTGTACAAAATATTTGGTTTGATTTTGCTCTAATCTCTGATCCTGCACTAGATATACTTGAGCGCTGGGGCGCGGGATGCAAGACTTAAGGTGATCTTAGGATGTCTCCCAGGCTGTGTTTACTTTCTTAGTTCAGGTTAAGCAATGGCTGTGGCTTAGTTGGGGTATTTTTTTTCTTCCTGGTATGTCACTGGGAACTCATTTTGATGGTAGGGTGGTTTGTATTCCTGCTTCAGTTTTGACATTTCAGAGGGCTTCGTTTGATTGCTTGCGTGATCCATGCTTCAGGGAAAATGATGGAAAAACAGAGCATGTAGCAAAGTTTTGCTTGTAGGAATGAAAAGGGGCACTGCTGATCACTGAGGAGTGCATTTCTCACCCTTGCTGTAAATCGCAGACCTTTTATCGCGAGTAAGAACAAAACATGGCACGCTACATCAGTCTCATTACAGCAACAAAAATGTTTTTCTGTAACCTGTCTGTGGCTCCAGGTTTCGATCAGTCATAATTCACAGGTTTGACTGGTGCTGTCAACATTTCTTTCTCTAGGAAAAGACGTGACTCTTCAAAGCACCTGGAGCTGTATTCAGTTTGGTTTCATGGCTGGCAATCTTTAGGTCTGCTTACGCTTCCTCCTAGAAAAAAGTCGCTGGATGGAAAGTGGCCACAGTCTGCTAGGGCAGTCCTTGGTCTCAGGGTCAGGGTAACGTATGCTCTCGTTTTAAAAGCGGTTCAGGCACAGATAAAACGATCCTCTCGAGTCCCTGAGGCTTGTGCGCTGGTTTATCTGCCAGCTCAAAAGTGGCCATTATAGTTTAAAAAAAAACAAAACACAGGGCCTCAAAGGGCAAACCCTGCTGTCGGTGAGAATGCAACATATCAGTGGCTTAACAGAGACAGATGAAAAGGAATCCAGAAGAGAGAAATATTCCCCAGTCTGCACCGTATGAGTTTGCAACCAAGTTTATTGTAAATTTGATTGAACACTTATCAAAATACTAAGCACTTTACAACAATAAAATAGGGTAAAAACAGAATTAAAAATAACAATATTAAATGGACGAAATAAAACACAAAGTAAATGTAATAGAGCAAGAAGGATAAGGGGAATAACAACAATAAATACAGGAAAGAGAACGTATAATGGGGAAAAAACAAAAGGACTAAGGGCTCCTTTTACTAAACCGCGTTGGGGCATAGGGGCGCAAGGAATAGCGCGCGCTAAATTGATGTGTGCGCTAGACACTAACGCCAGCACTGAGCTGGCGATAGTTCTATCTGCGTAGCGTGGGTTTAGCACACGCTAAAATGCTGCGTGTGCTAAAACCGCTAACGCAGATTAGGGTTCAATAAGAAAAGAACAGTAGCGTAGTTAGCCGAAGGCATCAATAAATAGGAAGCTTTTTAAAGCGCCTTTAAATTCCCTCCCAAAAAAATAAAATGGAAAACTGAACTTTGCCCTTTCCTAGCACTTTTTACCCATCATTGCACATCCTTTTCATAGCATTTCAGAGCTGTCAAGTTACCCAGTTTCAACAGCGATATTTCAGGCCAGTTCTGGATTTCTAGCACTATTCTGATGCATTATGGGGCTGCAAACAATGATTTCAGTCAGGATGTAAATTTTAAACCAAGACTGGCCAAAAAAGCATTTATCCTGGAGATGGATAACTTGGCAACTACTGAATTTATATGCAAGTGTATTTTTAAGTGGCTGTACCTAAAAGAAGAGAGGCTTCTGTTTTCTGCTAACAATAACCCCTAATTCAAGGTTCTGTGGTGTCCTTTGTGCTCACGAAATGCCAGGAATGATTAGATAGTGCTTAAAATAAAATAAAATAAAAAAAATGTGCCCAATGGATTTGAAAGATCTTAGGTTAACAATGATCACCACAAGTTCTAGAAGGATTGAAGTAATTCATAAATTATATCGGAAGGAGGGATCATAGCACCAACCGCACAGGTACATCCATCAGTTTTGGAGAATTTTTATAGTGAATTTATAAAAAGGTTATCTGAACCTAAAAAGAACCCATTTAAATCACTAAATTTGCAGGGGTGAACCCTAGAAGTCAGGCTTGGGTTCCAAAGGATTCTGTGGATCTATGGCCCCCAAGCTAAGAACTCTCCCGTTGACACCCCAACACATTATGATTGCACATTATGACTATTCGCCTAGACCAGGGGGTAGGCAATTCCGGTCCTCGAGAGCTGGAGCCAGGTCAGGTTTTCAGGATAGCCACAATAAATATGCATGAGATAGTATATCAAGGAGGCAGTGCATGCAAATCTATCTCATACACATTCATGGTGGAGATCCTGAAAACCTGACCTGGCTCCAGCTCTCAAGGACCGGAATTGCCTACCCCTGGCCTAGACTGAGTACTCGTTGAGCATAGTACGTTATGCCACCAGTGATCTATGGTCTGAGAAAGTACGAGCACGTGACCCATTATTATTGTGAGTTGCATTGGCTGCCGGTGGAGGCCAGGGGGATCTTTAAGTTGGGATGCTCTTTGATAGGCTGATATCTTAATGCATTCTGCTTCATTTTTTCAATCAAGTTCTTTATATTCAACTTGATGTATTTGATCTGTTCTATGTATTACTTCTTTCCTTGCCATGCCGATATTTTCTGCATTATATTGTAAATGCTTTCCGTCTTTATCCTTTTTTAAGTCCATTATTCTAATTTGTATTTTATCTGTATCCCATGTATTAGCTCACCTTATTGTGAACCGCCTAGAACTTTTTTGGTATGGCGGTATATAAGAATAAAATTATTATTATTATATTATAAAGTCACTTTTGGTGTTGCCCCATTACATAGAAACATAGAAACATATCTCATTGATAGATTATATCTCATTGATAGATTTGTTATCATGGCACATGAGAAGAGTAGAAAATCTCATGCCCTATTTACATTCCCCCTTCAGTTAAGAATTGTAAAAGAAACATCATGGGCATTGGCTTTCCTATCAAGCAGCTTGTTACGATAAAGATTTCCGTCCATTATTGATTAAATCCACATCTTATGAACATTACAGAAAACTTTTGAAGACTTTTTTCTTTCTTCCAAATTCTTGGTTAGCTAAATTTCTGTACATCATATTATTTTTGTATTTTCCCATAGCATAATCTTTTGTTAACTGCATTGAACTAAGGGTTATGCAGTCTAGAAATTCACTATTATGTTATGTTAACATATCAAGATTATGTCACTGTACCCCACAACAAATTTCCTAGTATAATGTGAATATACCCTCCCAGTCACCCCTATCACACTGAAGAGAGAAACACTCAACGGGAGCCTCAAGAATAAAAATTGGAATTGCACAGCAAAAGCCAGGAGCTAGTGAAATAGCAACCATCCACCTGCTGGAGATAGTTGATACTGAAGGTACAGTGAATATTCCATCCAAGAGGTGCACTTGTTAATCAGTTCTATCTCCACCTGCTGGTGGATGTGTGCTATCCCACTACTCTCTGCATTCATCTGCTGCTGTTGCTAAGGAAAGTACATTATGCCACCAACGTATCAAGATTATGTCACTGTGCCCCACAACAAATTTCCTAGTATAATTGAATATACCCTGTCCTATGCCAATATAACATAAATTTACCCTATTTGTATGCATCATTCTATGTCAACATAACATGTATGTACCCTAAATTGTCTGTCTTGAAAACATTGTGAATGTATCATTGTAACCTGTTCTGGGCTCCTCGGGAGGACGGGCTAGAAATCTAAATAAAAAGATAGGCTGGAGAGTTGTGGGAGGCAAGTTTGAAACATGAGTGAAAAAGAAACCTTTTGTAGCTGTGAATAGAGGCTCAGGGTGCTACAACCACAATGCTTTGACGAAAGATGAGATGAAAAATGAAGCTAAGACATAAGTCAAGCATTCAAACACAGGGACAATTCTTTAAAGTGGCCCAGAGGTCAACGCCATCTAGGTGTGTCAAAGGTATCATTAAGCAGAAAGATAGGTGCCTATGTGCACTGGGTGCTCTCTTATAAAGTAGGGCCTGACTACATGGGAACAGCATGGGTGGATTTTGGGTGTGTCGCACAGTTATCATGTAGTTTATAGAATGCTATAATTTATATGCATCACTTGACACACCTTGCCACTGGCATGACATGCCTACAGATGGGTGTGTCAATGCCGAGTTTAGGCTAGTATAACTGAATGTTGGTGCAAAGATGCCATTACAGAATTGGCCCTAAAGGCCCAATTCTATAAATGGAGCCTAGGAATGTGGTGCTAAGCGAATGTCAATCTTACCATGAGTACCTGAATAAAGAGTAAACTGTTCTAAGCACCCCTGGGAGAAAGGTATAGAAAATTGAATAGATAAATAAATAAATTTATAGAATCCCGTCCAAGGTCGCCTAAAGTGGGCTTAGGTACCTGCAAGCGTCTGAAGCTTAGGTACACCATATTTATGCCAGGGTTTTCTTGGTCTAGATACCGGCACCTAAATCCAGTCTAGGCGACTATATGCAAAACACGCCCACGATCCACCCCCTAACCACGCCTACTTTCTAGTAGGCATCCACAACCCAAATTAATTTTTAATTTAAGACAATTATGATGTGCTAATTGCTTGTTATCAGCACCAATATAGTTATTCAAAATGTTTTTATACCACTTAAAGAAAAAAAACAAACTAAACAGGTTACATCAGTAAAAACATACATAAAATAGACACTAAAATCTTAAAATCTCCATAATTAAATAGTTTCTTCTTTTCAGGTAACACCTAATAAATCACAAAAATGTGTGTTTAACAGTACCTTAAATTGAAGCTGATTTACACACAGTCGTAATTGTCCCACCAAAGCGTTCCACATCTTAAGAGCAGCAATACAAAAAGTCATCGCTCTAGTGTCTGCATAATTTCCCTGCACTATTGGGTCGAATATCCTTTCATTTTCAGATCATAAAGATCTATTTGGCTTATAAAGCGCCACAACTTGCCGAAAGTACCACGGTGTTTGATCAGTGGCGCAGTGAGGGTGCGTGGCACTCAGGGTGGTTGCACCCCCTCCTCCTGCCTTCTTCTCCGCAACCCTCCACTCCTTCCTGACCCCCCCCCACCCCCACCCGCCGCATGCATGCACCCCTTCCCTTCCCTCGTACCTCTAATTTTCCCTGCATGAGAAGCAATACGAACTGGCTGCCCGTGTTATGTCGGCTATCCCTTTGACTTCCTAGGCGCAGGGCCTGGAAGTGACACCGATGTGGGCAGCAAGTTCGTAATGCTGCTCACGCAGGGAAAATTAGAGATACAAGGGGAGGGGAGGGAAGGGAGGGGAAGGAAAGCAAGAAAGAAAGAAAGGGAACGATGGGGGAGAGGCGGAGAAGACGATGGATGCCTGTACCCTTTACAAGGACTGCCCCCCTCCTTACTACGCCACTGAGTTTGATGGACCTAGGCATGCCAATCTAGGCACCCAGCTTGGGCACCATTTATAGAATCAGGGTCCTGGTGCTTAGATTTAGGCAGCACATTATTGAATCTTCCTTATTCACTAAGGATCTTGTTATGGTAAGTCTTCCTTAATAATTTAGAGGCACTCTCAATTAACAGTCTGCATGATACAGCTGAAATTTAAAAATTAATTTAGAATATCCAACATACAGCAATGGCAGTCAACAAACCCTTCAACAAAAAGTGATCTTAAATGTGTTTCTTTTTTTTTCTGCATTCCATACCAAAAATCTTTAAGCAGAAAAGGCCGTAAAAAGAGAACCACCAAAATGGTCACAGACCTGTTACCCTGCTGGCATGCATAAACATCAATAAAGGCTTATAATTTCACTGCACATTTCAATATTCAAGAGAGATTTGATTCATTTTAACCTTTTTCCTCCCTCACACCCACAGATCTACAGCTGTTTTCAGCTGACACATTAAGACCGAAAAACAAAGAATCTGCTTGCACTGTTACTAAATACTTTGAAGAACAAAAGGAAGGGGGAAAAAAAAATACAACCTTTAGCTGGCTTTAAAACAAAATACCCTTGCAGTGAGAATTACATCAATGGAAATAAATGTTCCATAAAAAGTAGCTCTTTTAGGATTTCTTTCTTAGAAGACAATGTACTTCGGTTTGTTGAATCCTGCCCGAACCCATGGTTAAAAACATACAAAAGGCAAGATATATATTTCACCTCTGGACTCTATTGAAAAAAAACCAAATGTATAGTTCCTTTTTTCATGATAATGCATCAGCAAAGCAGTTATCGTGCATACTTTTTTTCCATTGGAAAATTAATACTGCTACTTATCACTTGTATAGCCCTGAAAGGCGTATGCAGCGCTGTACAATTTGACATTTATAGACGGTCCCTGCTCGGAAGACCTTACAATCTAATTGGACACGCAAGACATGACATATAGGGTTGGGGAGGCAGAACCCAAGGTGAGAGGAGGTTGGAGTCTAAAGCACTCTCCAAGAGGTGGGCTTTTAACTGGGCCTTGAACACTGCAGTGTATAAAAAAAAGTTCTCTCATGAATATTCATGGCCGATATCCTGAAAATCTGACTGGCTGTAGGAACCACTGCCCTAGGCTAAATACGTCATCACAGATTCTCGCACTGCTGGTATCACAGTGACAGCCTGAATCAGTATGCCGAATGACACCTGCAGTGATTTCCCCAAACAGCTGTCCAAGAATAGGATTCAAATCCATCATAATTGCTATTTGTCAACCCTCTAATTGAACATGATTTAGAACATGTAGGGGATAATTGTGAGCAGGACATCTACATGAGAAGTCCAAAAATGCATCTATTTTAAAAAGGAGACATAGGCACCTACTGTGTTTCCCCCCAAAATAAGCCCTAGGTGAAGCGCTGGATTCGCTGGCAGCAGCTCTTCCCCTCCCGCTGACCCTTCCATCTCTCCCTCCCATTTGAACCCCGCCAACCACAAGACCGATATACCTTCTTCCAAACAACAGTGTCGGCAGCAATCTAAAGAGGCTGCTTCGTGGCCTTCTCCCGCCAGGGCGTTCCATGTGCCGCTTTGTTAACATCAATTAATAAGGCGCAAGGGGATGGTGAGAGGGGAGGAAAGATAGGAAAGAGGAAGAATTGGGGTGGAGGAGAGGAAGGGAGAGATGATCACTGTACATGAAAAAAATAAGACCTACCCCCAAAATAAGACCTAGTGCATTTTTTGGGCCCCAAATTAGTATAAGTATAAATAAGTCTTCTTATTTTCAGGGAAATACAGTATGAGCCAGGATAAAACAGGTTCCTAGATCCAGCCCCCAGCAGCACACAAATGCCAGTCTACAAATTTATACTTGCTCCATTTGAGCAAGCAAGCTTAAAGGTCAGTATTTCTTTATTATTTAAACTTTTAAACCACTTAAGTTTAGGGGTATACAACCATCATACATACACAAATTATGAAACAGAAACAAAACGTCATAAAATCCTACAATAAAGTCAAATTAATCTTTCCCAATCTTCTTTTAAAACCCAAACCACTGAAACCTGGAACAACCAAAAGCCCAGTGATATTAAAGTGTATTTGACTGTAATTGTTATACTTGTTGACAGTTTTAAAATGAATAAAGAATTTAAAAGAAAAGAAAGCCCACTGAACTTACAGAAAGCATCTATGGAGGACCTCTGAGCATGCTCAGATGACGTGCTGAGCATGCTCAGATGAGTATGCTCAAATGACGTGCTCAGACGAGCATGCACACGCATCCACGCATGCTCGAGGCCCTCCAGACGTGGCCCGGAGGTCAGAGAGGAAGAGATGAGAGTTTGTGGAGGCAGGGCTGGGGGGGGTGGTGGTACAGGGCAGAGCTGGGGGCAGAACAAGGTGGAGCTGAAGGCAGAACAGGGCAGGGCCAGGTGTATGGGTTTTTGCGTTACTAAATACGGCAACCCTACTCCTGACTGCTTAAACCATGCTGAGTGGGCCCACTGCTTGATATTGGGTGGCACTGAACCGGGCAGTGTTGCTGAATTATCAGCTGTAATCGCCAAGGTGGAGTCTGGGCAGTGCCAGGGAGGAGTTTGAGTTCTTTATTTGTTTGTTCAAAAGATTAATAATCTGCTCAATCCACAATTATCAGTGCAATACAAAAAGAAACATACATTAAAAAAAAAATAATAATAATAATACAAAACATACCACAGTTAAAGCAACTCAGATTATGAGCCAAATGCCTAAGATCATATATTAGCTAAATTTTCACCAAAGATTCACCGGAATAAAATGCCTCCAAGTTCTTTACTGATCTTAAACAGGATGGCAGTTCATTCCAAGTTTCAGACCAGCAATACAAGGGGCCGGTGAAGAGTTCTCAGCCCAGCCAAAGTTGGGGAAGTCTCCATCGAGGGCTATACACTTAGTCCAGTGATTTTTCCAATTTTTTTGCTCCATCGGAAAAGCACAGAACAGAAAAAGAAAAAAAGAATTCACACTAAGTGTGTAGGCCCCGATGAAGATTGCCCCAACTTTTTGGGGTAGGTTAAGAACTCTTCAGTCGCCTCTCATATCAGAAATTAACAGCTGTGTGGGCAGAGGCCATATTCAGTGCCCAAAAAGTAGTCCTAACTTCAGCTGTTTAGCTACATGAATTCCAGCACTGAATACTGACCAGCACCCAAATAACTTACGGATTGCTGCTTGACGCTCCAATCCCCCAACCCACTCCTTCGATCTGATCCTCCCAGTACCAATGTTCCCTCCACTCCTTCCACAGGTTCCAATCTCTCCCTACACTTCCTGGCCCCCTTCCAGTCCTGCCCCACTGGCTATGGGTTCAAAATATTGGCACTGACCCCTAGTGGTAGTCTTCTGGTTCCGTTAACTACAGCTTCAGTTTACGGTGCTAGGAGTTTGTTCTTTTTCATTAAATGCTTAAGAAAAACTCAAGTTTGTGAAGGTCAATTACTGGTTGTAGCCAGGAAATGATGTGGTGGCCATGTTAGTACGCTTTCCAGGGTAATACATACAAACAAAAAAATCCAAACGAAATAAGGCAATACTTTTTTTTTTTTTAAATTGACTAATAATGCATTTTAGCCAGGAAAGAAAGAAAACCAGATACAAAGAAAAGCCTTAATCTTATGACATCAAAAGGAGGTGCTAGGGGGCTGCAAATAGAAGAAAAACTACAGTAAGCATGCGAGAAAAGGTTTTACTTTCTGAGGAATGTCTATGCAATTTATCAGTAAAATTAGTTCTAATTTCATAAGCTTGGCCGCTTTCTAGGTACTCAGATACTTCTGGTAGAAGATGTGTTAATCGCTTTGCCAAGACTTGGGAGGCGCTTTTCTTTTCTTTTTTTACAGTCAAGTGAATAATCAAAGCCACAAGACTATTTCCTTATCGCATAAAAAATTATCTACCTCGGGGGGGGGGGGGGGGAATTGGAAAAGGTTGATCAACTTAGTGGAAGTCAATTCCTTTTCAAACCAAGCAAACAATCCTTAGAATGGAACTAATGAGAACACAGGAGGATTTTCAATTCCGTTTGCCTTTGTCAAAGTGTCTTTTGGGGTGTTAAGAGATAGGAACAGCGCCAAAAGTACCTGAGGAAACAAGTTCTTGTACTGATAAACTTATAACCTCTAGATTGGTTTTACACAAACACTTCTTTTACGGAGACATCCATTAGAAAGGCTTTCCAAGCATCGCTTGTATTTGAAAACAGCAGATTGGCTGACAATGTGACCTTATTTAATAGCTAAACTAATGGGGAACACTGCAATAGCTCAGGATTTATATCAAATCTCTTTTACAGCAAACCAAGGTAAATCACGCTCATTGCTACATCCACAAAGTCCCCGTACTAATATATTGTTTATATGGCAGATGTATTAACTCTCAACTTGTCTGAAATGCAGAAGGGATGATACATTTTCATCTACTTGTGGAACTGCTCGAGAAAGAAACATTGTATCAAAGAATAATTCCCCTTCTATCAGCTATACTAAAATAAACTGCTAAGACCAGGGAGAATCAAACGATGCCCTTTTCAAGGGTCATCAAGCTGAATGTGCCACCTACATTCTGTGGATTAAGTAATGTATCTGAAAATACATACCTACACACACACATACATCTAATCTTAAACTTACCATAAGGTTTATCAATTTTCACCTAGAAAGAGTAGCCCGGGAGCTTGTCTTACAGGCGGATAGTAACACGGGGCTGGGAGGCCTCGTGCTGCCCGCAAGACAAGCTGAGGGGACCGTTGGAGGAAAAAATTAGAATAGGTACAGGGGAGGGGTTTGCGCCTAAAAGTGAGTTTTGGATAGGTTAGTTTAAAGAAAAGGGGCGGTCTGAGGGGGCACAAGAAATCGGGACCTTGGAGAACTGAGTTGTTGTAGGTCCTCCAGGGCGGTTTTTGTCCCACCCTCGGCTGGTGGCTCTAGTGGCTTGGATGGCGGGTATCCCGAGCTACTGGTTGCTGGGGCTCATCCGGCAATGAGCGGTGGGCCGGCTGGGAGCCGTGCCTTGGGGGTCAGGTGACCCGGGTTAAATGGGGCATGAGGTCATGCCACCCCTCAGATGCTTGCTGTTGGTGGCGGGGTCGGGGGCAAATGGTAATGTTACACGGGGTAGCTCGGGAGGAGCTTGCTGATGTTGATTTTCAAGTTAAGAGTCATTATGTTAATGATGTTATTTATGCAAAGTTAATTTATTGGTTATTCTCATTTAATAAAGAGCTGCGGCTATTATACCATAATAAGTGTGTTGGTTTTATTTAGGGGAGGGTAAGGAAGAAAGGGTTTTTGGGACAGCAGCAGGGACTATCCAGATCCCGCTGTTATACATGTCCAAATATTCCCAGTCCTGTCTGCTTTTGTCTACACTAAACTTAGAAATCAGCTTTATTTTCCTTGTATTTTTAGCTGTACTATATGCTGTACTTTGCCGGTTAGGTTAGTTTTTTTTAACTAGTAGTCGTAGTCTTTTAAACTGTTAACTAGTTTAGATTCAGCTGACATTTTATTTGTATTATATGCATCATTTTCTTGCTTGTTAGCTGGTATTTTATCAGCATTCTTTTTTTATTTTCTTTAATGTATTTTATCCGCATTATATTGTAAATGCATTCTGCTCACTATTGTTAAGTTTTTATTATTCCAATCTGTTGTATTTCATCTGTATTTTATGTACTAGCCCAGTTTGTGGTGAACCGCCTAGAACTTTTTTTGGTATTATTATTATTATTGTAATGGTGAAATAAACATATGAGACCATTAGTCACCTACTTGAAATTCCGCACAAGTCATGATGTTTCAGTTTTCCTCAAAATGCAAATAATTAACTAAAGTGAGTAATATAATGGACGGTTCTGCAACAGTAGGTCTCAGCCTGGTCCTCTAGTTACACCCGGCCAATCAGGTTTTCAGGATGTCCACAATGAATGTGCATGACATAGATCCACACAGAGTGGTAGACGTGCAAGACTACGGTGGCTGTCCCGGAACCAGGCTGGCTTGGTGCACCTCAAGTTCTAGACTGAGAACCATTGCTTTGCCACCAGGGAGACAGCGACGATTCTCCTAAACCCAGTGTCCTGCAAACTTTGTCGAGCCGTGGCACACTAAACCTAGTGGCCCCGGCTCGAGGCATCCAGAAGTGCATGGGTGTCGCCATGACGATGTCACACGCAGGCACGATGTCATCGTATCGACGTCTGTACATAAACGAAAGCCCTCCAGACGGGTGCGCACCTGAAATCTCAGGAGGAACGCAGTTTGCAATACACTGCCCTAAGCATTCTACAAAAAGGTGCATTTTTGCATCAGTTCTATCGTAGTCAATGTTTTATTGACTTTCAGTGCAATTGCTATGATACTCTTTAAGCAAATTCAATCACCTTTTTCACATAAACTTGATGGTCTATATATAAATGCTGCCAGACTTGCTGTAATTGCTCCGTGTCAAATGGGTTGCTAATTACAGCTTATTTACACGTGCAATGTCTTATAAAAGGTATAATAAAATAACACATAATATGGGAAAACTGTGGTATATAGTGATCAGCAGGATCTGCCAAAAAAACTATACCAGTGAACTAAGGGTCCCTTCTACGAAAGCTTAGCACGTGTTTACAGACATTAGTGCATGCTAAATGCTGTGCAGTTCTTTAGTGAAAGGGGTGGGGGGTCTACCCCGGGTGCCATCTTGGTGGAGGCACTGGCACCTCTCCTCCGCACCCCCAGTCCCTTCCTCGTTGCGTGTGCCTTGTCTGCTTCTCCCATGCCTTCACCGTTGCGGGCGGCATCTCCAACCCGCTGCTTGCACTGGCCTCAGCTTTCCCTCTGAAGTCCCCTCCTGGTTGCAAGGGAGTTAGAAATAAGAGTCCTTTTTGGATTAAGGCAAGCCAAATGTGGATTTAATTAATCCTTATATTTACTTTTGCTCATTTGGTGCACGGGATTTTTCTCTCCAGTTCTCCAGTAATGTGGGTTACACGCATCATTATTTTGTAAAATTGGAAACTTATTTCATTTTTCTTTTCTTTGAAATTGATGTATTTCGGATATTATGTTTCTTGAATGTAATATTATTGAAAATTTCATAAAAAAAAAAAAAAAATAGACTATGGGGAGGGTTAATGCCAGCATGATTCAGAATACAAAAACTATTAAAAACCCAAACGGATTGGGCGGATTCAACCTCCTGTTACCATTAGTCTCTCTTTATGTATCACCACAGACTATGGCAAGGCTTTGTTAACTATTCCCCTCTTTTACTAAGGTGCGCTATGCTTTTTAGTGCATGATAAATATTAGCGTGCATGTTATCCTATGGACGCATGAGTGGTTAGCTCACGTGTAGATTTAGCGTGCGCTAAACACGCGCTAAAACACTTAGCACACCCTAGTAAAAAAAAAAAAAGGCCTATGTTTTGCCATTCCTGTCCAACAATGTTTGCCATGCCAGGCACTGGAGGGCGTCTCCACTTGGGTGTTGATAGGCACCAGTGGCTGAAAACCCGCATGGTCAATTACCACACTGTTTAAAAAAAAAAACAAAAAACAAAATAGTTGAGTAAGGATCCCGAAGTTAGGCATCGCTATGCACCTAGCCGCGCCCCTTAGTAAAAGGACCCCTAAATTACATACGAGAGAGAGAGAATTTTACATAGTAACATTGACCACACTATTTAATCAAATTTGTTTCATTTATTTTAAAGGGGTATTTAGGGCTCCTTTTACTAAGCTGCGATAGGCGGTTTTAGCAATTGCCACTATTCCCCTCTTTTACTAAGGTGCGCTATGCTTTTTAGTGCATGATAAATATTAGCGTGCATGTTATCCTATGGACGCATGAGTGGTTAGCTCACGTGTAGATTTAGCGTGCGCTAAACACGCGCTAAAACACTTAGCACACCCTAGTAAAAAAAAAAAAAAGGCCTATGTTTTGCCATTCCTGTCCAACAATGTTTGCCATGCCAGGCACTGGAGGGCGTCTCCACTTGGGTGTTGATAGGCACCAGTGGCTGAAAACCCGCATGGTCAATTACCACACTGTTTAAAAAAAAAAACAAAAAACAAAATAGTTGAGTAAGGATCCCGAAGTTAGGCATCGCTATGCACCTAGCCGCGCCCCTTAGTAAAAGGACCCCTAAATTACATACGAGAGAGAGAGAATTTTACATAGTAACATTGACCACACTATTTAATCAAATTTGTTTCATTTATTTTAAAGGGGTATTTAGGGCTCCTTTTACTAAGCTGCGATAGGCGGTTTTAGCAATTGCCACACGTGCTAGACGCTAATGCCGGCTAAAAACGCTATCGCAGCTTAGTAAAAGGAGCCCTTAATGTCAAGAGAAAAAAAAAAGTTTATTTTATACCTATTTGGCAGGTCATAAACTTTTATGCATCTAGAAAAGAGAAGTAAAATTGTGGCTATGGGAAAATGCAGCAGAACAGGGGTATGGCGGTATACAAAAATAAAATTATTATTATTATATTTGCCTATATAACTCTAGTGAATAGCTGCGAAGTTCATGCTCTAAAGCAGTGGTTCCCAACCCTGTCCTGGAAGACCACCAGGCCAATCGGGTTTTCAGGCTAGTCCTAATGAATATGCATGAAGCAGATTTGCATGCCTGTCACTTCCATTATATGCAAATCTCTCTCATGCTTATTCATTAGGGATAGCCTGAAAACCCGATTGGCCTGGTGGTCCTCCAGGACAGGGTTGGGAACCACTGCTCTAAAGCCTGTTGACCAGAGGCCCAAGTTCTTAGCACAAGGAAAACATACTTGAGGTTTATCATGCACAAATTAGTCTCTTGCTACCCTTTTCGTGCTTTGCAATTGCTTTTTCACTTAATGCACTTTTACATACCAGAGCCCATGTGATTCTCACTAATTGTATTCTGTATTCACTGACTGTTCACTGACTTCTTCACCATTTGTATTCTGAAATTCGCTGGCTATCCAGCCCCCTGTAACATGTTAATATTATATTGTAACATATTAATATTATATTTTGTACTCTGTAATCACTGACTGCTCAGTGACATCTTCCCTACTTGTACACTGTAATTCGCTAATTGCACAGCTCTCTTCACTGTGAACCGCCAAGAAGTCGCAAGATTATGGCGGTATAGAAAAAAATAAAGTTATTATTATTATTTAAAGAGAGTGTAGCTTACATTTTAGTACAGATAGCAAAACTATAGAATGGTGGTTTAAGAAGCCAAATTTCCAAATGCCATGCTCAGCTAAAACAACTCTTCTTTGCAAACCATATGTGCACCAAAAAATTACTGATTAAGGGGGGAGGGGGGGGAGAGAGTAAGAAAAAGGGATGTGCAAAATGCAGTTTAATTTCAAGAAACTTTGCAAAATTAGTAAAACTACGTATAACGCCCTTGACTTATTTGGTGAACTGATGCGACAAAAGATGAATATGCATTATTCTATCTGTTTTGCTAAAAAAAAAAAAAAAAATCATTAAAGTCTCTGGCAGAAGCACATACAGAAGTGCACTTGATGGTTTTTTTATGGAAAGTTGAAAACTCTGAAAAAATTGTATGAAAGCAAAAACAAAAAAACCCTCCAAATATCCTTAGTGAAGAAAAGGCAATAGAAAATGACAATCCGAGGGACGGGGGATGTGGGGACAAGGATTACACAGAAAGAGGATTCCAAATGTGTCTTGCCATGTAGTGATGACCCTGGGCTGGAGCTAGTCTAAGACAGCAAGTCCTTGCTTCTCATATTAATAAAAACCATGTAAAAACGTAAATTCAGCAGACATCACACAACTGATTTGTTAGTGCCTAAATTCTAGTGTGCAGAATATTGATTTAACTTGATGATTTATAAATTAATACATGTTAAGTCCATTATCGTGTCAGAAAGATTCATAGACGTGTTAAAAATTTGTTATTGAACTGAATATAAATTGAATTTTTTTTTGCCTTGTTCAGATCATTATTGAATTATAATTTCCAGGTATCACTAAGGTCCCTCCATATTAAAGTTCAATAAAATTAGTAGCTAGATATTTTTATCTTTCAGGACAAAACCAAAGCTACAAAACATATTTAAATCTTCTTAAGACAAGTTTCAGAATATTCACATGGCTACAAAGTCTGGGGTATTTTGTAACAAGGGACCTTGTACCCAGGGCCAGATTTTCCTATAGGCTAACTAGGCTTCAGCCTAGGGCCTCAAGATCAAGAGGGGCCTACATTCAAATTGTTAGCAAAATTAAAATTACACTATTCTAAAAACAGTGAACACTAAAGCACTGAACCGAAAATAAGGAGAAATTCTACGCTTCGGGATCGGAACCGGCTCCGGCCGCAACGGGGCGCCGACTCGGCTTCTCCCTTTCTTTTTCTCGCCTTGGGAGGAGGATCGGGGAAGGAAAGACGTCAGTCCGGAAACAGGGAGAGAGGCAAAACGTGGATCCATCAGGACAGGGCGGCCCAGACTGGCATCGGGGGTGTGGTGGTTTCAATGGAAGGGGGATGGGAGGCAGGCAGGCATCGGGGGGGGGGGGGGGGGGGAGGAAGGATGCACTGGGGGCACTATGGACATAGGAAGGGGCAATGTTGTGTGTTATGTTTGATTAGTTATTGTTATGGTGCTGAGAATAAATGTCCAAATAAGTGTTCTCAACTTTATTTTATTTGTTATCCGTGTCACATTTTTTATAAAGGTTAGTACCAATGACAACATGTTTCATTTAACATATTGATATATATCACAGTAATGATGTATTTTATTATCTCTCATGTAATTTACAAACTTAAAAATGGGAGGTGAAAGGGCCTCATAAGTGGAATAGCCCAGGGCCTCTTCTCATCTAAATCCGGCCCTGCTTGTACCTAATTTTGAAAATTGTCAACTGGTCCCAAAGACTTGAGACTATTGCTTTTGTTTCCAGTGCTAGTGAAATTACTCAATGAAAAATATTATATACTTCTGGCTTTTCCTTTACATTCACCAGCAGCCATTTTTGTGGATATTAGCTATAATATTATAATAAAACAATGTTCTAGTGAACTAAGGCAGTTCTGCAATCTTTAAAATTCAATTTCAACATAAGATGGCAACTCAACGCTGGTACAAAGTGCAATGCAAGATTCTGAACAATATCGGATTTAAGTAACTTCCTACTAATCACCATAACTTCCTAACAATTCCTTACTCCTGCAAAACAATAAATATTTACTTACAATACAGCTCAGCAGGACCTTTCATTTGTGAGATCTTTTACATTACAAAATAGCACAGCAAATACGAACATAACACCTGCCATAGTGGGTTAGATCAAGGCTCCATCTAAACTAATATCTGATTACAAAAGTAATAGTCCAAGTCACATGTTCTTGGGAGGATCCCAGGCATTAAATATTCCACATCCTCTGGAACATCCATTTAACAGAAAATCCAAACTAGTCCATCCAATTGAAATTGTTTCTAGGGTTGCCAGAGTTCCTCTTTAAAAAAAAAAAAAAAAAAAAGAGGACCCCTGGCTCCGCCCCATTCTGCCCCAGCCACGCCCCATTTTGCCTCCAGCTCTGCCTAGTTCCACCCCCAGACCCGCCTCCACACAGACCAGGTCTCCTTCCCCAAGCTGGGGGGACACATCTGGAAGGCCTCATGGATGTTGACGCAATGATGTCATCCCGTTGACATCCACACCAGCGCAGAGGGCCCTCAAAAGTGGCCCAGACAAATCCCAGACAAATCCCTCCAAGCACCTGGATAGTCCTCTTAAAAATTGGACATATCCAGGTTTTCTCAGACATCTGGTAACTCTAATTGTTCCACCCTGGTTGGATAAGTATATAGTACATGAACCATTTTCAAACTGAATAGCAGTCTCCCTTTCCTGCTCCTCAACTTCCGTATCTTCTACAAAAATTCTACTAATGCAGAACTCCAGAACAATCCCAAGCATGTCTCATTTACAGTTATATTAACATGATTATCAAACTTCTTTACCTACTAGGTGTCTACTAAATTTCTTGACTTCCAAAACTAGTACAGAACAAACAACAAACATAATGACAAATTAAATCCTTGTGACCTTGGGCAAGTCACTTAATCCCTTCATTGCCCCAGGTACATTAATAGATTGTGAGCTCACCAGGACAGACAGGGGAAAATGCTTGAGTACCTGAACAAATTCATGTAAACCGCTCCCTTGGGAAAATGGTATAGAAAATAAATATGTAAATAGTGTGAAACGTTTCTGTCTGTGATAACCAGAACTGATATTGTGATGTCATAATGCCTCATTCCACCAATGCCTGAGAGCCAACCTCATCAGTGATGTCGCAATGGATTGATTGTCCCATATTGGCTCACTTTTACTACATTTTGATTTGTAAAGTGGTGCAATGGTTAAAGCTACAGCCTCAGCACCCTGAAGCTGTGGGTTCAAACCCATGCTACTCCTTGTGACCCTGGACAAGTCACTTAATCCCCCCCATTGCTCTAGTACATTACATACATTGTGAGCTCACCAGGACAGACGGGGAAATGCTTGAGTACCTGAAAAAATTCATGTAAACCCTTCTGAGCTCTCCTGGGAGAACAGTAAAGAAAACTGAATGAATGAATCCCATCATTCTCAAACCTGTCCTTGGTTCCTTTTAGCAGCTCGGGTTCTTGAGATATCTATAATTAATATACATGAGATATACTTCCATAGTTCAGTCTGATGCCAAAACCTAATGACTTCCCATATATTTTTTGGGTATGGGATGGTCATAAATGTAAAATTGTTGGGGATAAATCCATTCCTTCCTAGAATATTTAAAGTTAAACACATTTTGGTCCTCGTTATTTTCTTATACTGAAGACATTGCTTCAACGAGTGCCAAATCAAATAAATGTTGATCATGCTTAAAAGATGTTGGTACCCTAATCCACTCACTATTCTACTGTGACAATATACGGGGTTATTGGCTAAAAGTATGGGATACTATCTGCAACTTGCTGAAAATGAATGAATCATTTACAATAGAAGTTATGGTGCTGGGGCATTTTGGACTTAGACAACCAATATCTGAAGATTTATCAAAATTATTAAGGATATTGCTTAATTTAGCCATTAAAATTATCTTAAAACACTGGAAGGATGTATCAAGAGTTGAATATATAACCTGGCGGAACACTGCGTGCAAAACTGCGAAGTTTGAGCGTGTTGCTGCTGAAAGATTGAATGCATTAAAAAAGTTTAATGAAGTTTGGGAGCTTTCGGATTATTATAGGGCTCCTTTTACAAAGGTGTGATAGTGTTTTCAGTGCGTGCACGCTACCCAAAAAACTACCGCCTGCTCAAGAGGAGGCGGTAGCGGCTAGCGTGTGCGCTAAAACCACTAGCGCGCCTTTGTAAAAGGACCCCATAGTTTTGCGCCTGCTAAAATATGAAGATTTGTTTTGCAAGGTGTACATCCACACGGTCTTTACTGTAGTATTTATGATAGTAATTAATGAATATTTGTACTATATTGTTTCTTTATTTTTTTTTGTATTTACATAAGAAATTCAAGTTTTGATGCATTGTATTTTATGGAAATTTTAAATAAAAATTATTGAACAAAAAAAAAATAGCACAACTTTAATGCGATCATGAATTTATAGCAAAGTTTAAAAAAATTTTTTTTTTTTTTAATTTTTATTATTTTATTAAATTACAACAGTGTAATACAAAGTTTTTATTGCCCGTTGAGAAGAGTTTTTGTTCTGTACCAGATTTTATTATAATCAGGTTCCTAAGCAACCAGCTCAGCCAATCAAACCACACAGATTGAATAGCAGAAGAGAATTCTGCTCAGACTATCATGGCATTTTTCCAGATATGATTAAAAAATCAACGTCATTGTACAAAACAGCTTAACAAACCAAAAGCATTACTAAGCCAGTACTGAAGTATAAATCTTTTCACACCCCTCTCTCATAGTAAACATCCTTACAATCCTTCTATCTTTAGGCAATCTATGATGTAATAATATGTCTATTAAACACACCAATATCATGGCAGGATTAACCCTATGGTGGGACTTAGACAAACAAGTGCACTGGGCTCCCTATCATAATATAAATATATTTTATAATTCCCACAATGGGTCCTCCATGGTTCTAACTGCAGAGGAAAGTTGGCAGAGTTGGAAGAAGCAGTTTAAGAAGTAATGCATACTAGAGGACTATGGCCCTTGGTGGTTTTCTTTTCCCCAACTCTTTTTTTTTTTTTTTCTACATCAGTTGACTTGTTGTTAGGTGCCATCGACTTATGTTCAAGTCCTAGCGATTTGATGAATTGCGGATGGTTCCTTTGATCTTCCCAAGCATGATGTCCTTCTCCAGTGATCTCTCTCATTGGCTTGGGCTTAAGTCCTAGCGATTTGCTGAATTGCAAATGGTTCCTTTGATCTTCCCAAACATGATGTCCTTCTCCAGTGATCTCTCTCATTGGCTTGGGCTTAAGTCCTAGCGATTTGCTGAATTGCAAATGGTTCCTTTTGATCTTCCCAAACATGATGTCCTTCTCCAGTGATCTCTCTCATTGGCTTGGGCTCAAGTCCTAGCGATTTGATGAATTGCGAATGGTTCCTTTGATCTTCCCAAACATGATGTCCTTCTCCAGTGATCTCTCTCATCAACTCATGTTCAAGTCCTAGCGATTTGATGAATTGCGGATCTAAAAAGAGATTGGTTTTGTGCTAGTCCAGAAAGGTCCTCCAGCATCATCCCCATGGTTGCCTTCAATGCATCCAGCCACCTGATTTCAGGTCGCCCTCTTCGCCTGGTTCCTTCGATCTACCCAAACATGATGTTCTTCTCCAGTGATCTCTGTCTTCTGATGGTGTGGCCAAAATAAGACAGTCATAACCTCATCATTTGGGCCTCGAGTAATATAGCTGGTTCAATCTCTTCCAGAATAGACCTGCCAGTTCCTCCGTTGGTCCACGGCATGCCTTACAGAGGCAAAAATATACCAAGTGATATGCCTCCTTCTACATGCAAGAGATGGTCCCTGCTCAGAAGAGTTTATACAATCTAATTATGACAGACACACAGGATAAAAATGATGAATCAATATATTGCATACTAAAGTGAAAGTACATCTGAACCAAAGTTTACCATTATTTGAATGTTAATTATTGTATGAAATATTTAAAAATATTATAAAAATTACTTATAGGCTAGAGACTCAAACTGAGTATAACTGATGTAGGTGCATTTTTTATTACTTTTAATTAATTATTTATGTTATGTTTTCAGAATGAACGAGCACCCACCGAGTAAATGAAACCTCATGATTCTTTCCTGATTTTTGTGCCTGTATACACTTCTTTGCCGGTAAAGACCTCCTACTTCCTATACATTTTAGTTATTTACAAGATGAACTTAGAATAGCACAGAGCTTTAGAATACTGCCACAAGCATCAATTGGGCTTTCCAGATATTTAATTTCATCTATTATTTATATGCTATGGTATCCAACTGTTCTACACATCTCTCAACTGAACATACATAATAAAATTACCAAAGATAAGAAAAACAAGACAACTCCTAATCCACTAAAACTAATCTATTACCCTCTTAAATCAATAAATGATTCTAATCAGTATCTTAAACCAAAACTGAATTTCACAAATGAATCATCATTCTACACCTCCTCCGCTAGTTCTACTCATCAGCACAGAACCTGAGTTCGAG
Organism: Geotrypetes seraphini; assembly: GCF_902459505.1. Taxonomy (NCBI): domain Eukaryota; kingdom Metazoa; phylum Chordata; class Amphibia; order Gymnophiona; family Dermophiidae; genus Geotrypetes; species Geotrypetes seraphini. The sequence goes on from NC_047102.1 coordinate 6,139,308, forward strand.
AAAATAGGACCAGTGTCACTAAAGTGGACAAAATACAACGTACTTAGTCTCAACTCAGTCACTACCACATGTCATTTAAATGCAAATCTGATCTCTATCCTGTAACCTCCATAGCTAATCAGACACTCAGATTTTCGTTCTGAAAAATGGCAGAAAAGCAAACCACGCAAATGGTCTCATTACAGGCAACCACTACAAACAGTCCAAATATTTGGCAAGCATAGACGCAAACTAAGAGTTGATGCTGTTAAGGACTAATGTTTGGAACACCATTCCCCCCAATGATTCCTCTTAATTTATGCAACAACCTTACCTTAATAAAATGAAAGACCAATACCTGTTTTAATTTATTCTTCACAAAGGTGTAAGAAGAAACCAAAAAGTCTGCCGTATGTCAAACAGAAAATTCAAAAAAATCGGCAAAATAGGAGGAGAGGAGGACACCTCTGCTCATAAATTGAAGAAAGAGGGAAGGGATGAATGGGTAAATAAAAGAAAAAAGTACACCAGTACTCAACAGGGCTATAAATGAAGAACCATAAGCAAAATCTATAAAGAAGAAACTTCAGTATAAGGGAACTGTAATGTAATATAATGCTCTTAGACAGTATCCCTCGGGCTGACAACTTCGTGATGGCTATTGAAGGCCCAATGATTTTTTTTCGATACATCATATTGTCTCTTAAGTGCTGAAAGTGTGCTTAAACAAACTTAAAAAAGTGAAAAAACATATAATAATTAACTCATTCATCTCCCTCTTTCAACGTATCCTCAAAATCCAAATGTGTAAATAGTAAGAAAAAAATGCCAAAATCACAAGTAGCAATAAATATCATAAAAGTTCAATGCAAAATAACACACGTAAAGTCCAACTTATCGGAATTTAAAAAGCAGGATCCATCCGTGATTATGTAAGGTAAATCCACGATATGCCCGATACTGAAGTCTCTCAAGTTTCTTCTTTATAGCTTTTGCTTATGTAGTTTCTTTTATAGGTTCTTCACTTATAGCCCTTTTGAGTACTGGTGTACTTTTTTCTTTTATTTACTCATTCATCTCTTCCCTCTTTCTTCAATTTATGAGCAGAGGTGTCCTCCTCTCCTCATATTGTTGCCGAATTTTTTGAATTTTCTTTTGAATTTATTCTTTACACGTTTCAATTGAATTCATCGGAGGTGAGTCTTCACCCAAATTCAACGCAAGCAGCTCAGTCTTTTTAAGTTTCAAAATTAACTGATCTGAATATTTATAGTCATCCAGTTACTCACCACTTCCAGACATGGTTGTAAGGTTGTCAAAAGGTCTGATGAATTTTCTACAGGCAACAAGAGTTACAAATAAGCAGCATTTGTGACCAGAAGAGCTCAATAAAGCAGCTGTTTTCACATACATATTAAAAAAAAAAAAAGCATTGCAGAAAATGAAGAACCCTATGGGACAGTCATTGGGGACACACCCAACCAAGTCAGGTTTTCAGGATAGTCATAACAACATAATAGCCTTACTGGGTCAGGCCAATGGTCCATCAAGCCCAGTAGCCCATTCTCACAGTGGCCAATCCAAGTCACTAGTACCTGGCCAAAACCCAAGGAGTAGCAATATTCCATAATCCCAAAGAATAACAAAAGATTCTAGAACCCCAAAGAGTAGCAACATTCCATGCTACCGATCCAGGGCAAGCAGTGGCTCCCCCCATGTCTGTCTCAATAACAGACTATGGACTGTTCCTCCAGGAAATTGTCCAAACCTTTCTTAAAACCAGCTACGCTATGAATATGAATGAGACAGATTTACATACCAAGGAGACAGTGTATTCAAATCTATCTCATGCATATGCATTCCCTGAAAACCTATCTAAATGGGTGTGCTTCAAGGACTGGGTTAAGAACCACTGCTTTAGGACTGGATCTCACAGTCCTCCATCCAGAATCCTATCTTGTCAAAAATTTTAAGCACTAGACCATGAATGCCTATAGCATGCAAGTACTTCAATAAAATAACGTGACTTACTGTGTCATGGGCAAAGACATATCTAGCAGAAGCAACATGGAAGTATCTTCCAAATCCACCCTGAAGTCTTCTGGTCTTTAAATGGATCTAACCAATCAGAATGCTCATTCACCTAAATGGCTACCAAAATTTAATTACAAAACATTTATATTGAATTTTTTTTAGGAAAGAACATGACCAAAAAAAATTTAAAAGATTTAAAATTATAGGATATCAGAATTTAAAAAAAAATTAGAGCTCAGAAAAAATGCCATTCAATAGCTGTGTTTAAACATCTAGGTTTTAACTGTTTTTAGTCAATATATCCAAGACTCTCTGGAGAGGAGACCGGAAAAGAACTCAGAAATACAGAAACATGATGGCAGATAAAGTCCAAATGGCCCCTCCAGTCTGCCCATCCGCAGCATCCACTATCTCCTCTCCCTAAAGGCTAAGGCTCTTAACATTTGCATCATCTCTTCCTATAGGCTAAGGCTCTTAAAATTTGCATCATCTCTTCCTATAGGCTAAGGCTCTTAACATTTGCATCTCCTCTTCCTATAGGCTAAGGCTCTTTACACCTGCATTGTGAGGTCATAGGGCATTATGATTATATAAGCTAAGGTGCTTAAAACTTGCATTGTAAGGCCATAGAACTTTATGGTTATAGAAACATAGATGTACACCCAATTTCTAGAGAAATTCTATGAATAATCTGTGATGATGTAATAATATTCACTATAATATCACAGCTCTAGATATTTTAAATAACTTAATAAAATCAATCAATAAATATTTAATTGTGTAAAGTGCTCAGACCCTACAACCAATATTGTTCAGTGTAAACACTCAATTATGGTTGCCAACGGGACCATCATCGCCTTTATAGTCCCGTGACCGTAAAGGCGATGATGGTCCCATTGGCAACTGTAGTTGAGTATTTACACTAAACAATGTTGGTTGTAGGATCTGAGTACTTTACACAATTAAATATTTATTGATTGATCGATTTATTAAGTTATTTAAAATATCTAGAGCTGTGATGATATAGTGAATATAGAAACATGATGACGGAAAAAGGCAACATGATCCATCCAGTCTGCCCATAACTGCCTGGATATTATCAGTTAAAAACAGTTAAACGGTGACAGGTCAAATGCGCGTAAGACAACAGCGCGCCGACAGAACCGCCAAGACAAATCAGCGCAAACATAGAAGTGTGCAAGTACAACTCAGCGCAAAACATCTGAGCGCAAAGATAACAGAGTGTCTAGCGCTCAGTTGTCCTGCGCTCAGTTATCCCGCTCATGCTTGTTACTGAAAATGATTTGCGCTGAATTGTCTTGGCGCTCAAATGTCTTGCGCTCACTTGTCTGTGCGTGTTTGACTGTTGTCTTGCACGCATTTGACTATGAACCCAGTTAAACTTAGAGGTTTAAACTCGGCTATTGAATGGCAGATTTTTCTGAATATACTTGTTTTGAATTCAGATATCCTTTTAAATCTCTTGATATTTTGGTCATATTCTTCCCTAAAAATTCTGATTGGTCACATTACATCTATTCAAAGCCCATAAGATGCTAAGCTTCCGTTTTAAAGAGATACATTTGCATGCAGTAGAACCGTAGCACATACAAATTTACCTCATGCATAAGAGACATTCAGGAAGACCTGCCTTAGATCTCTCATCTACACAGAGGCACTTTCTCTGCATATTTTTTCTAATTAGCAGCAAAAAAAATAAAAAAAAAAATCTTAAAATTGGAAGGGAAGAGTCCAAAGTAAATATTTCTTTAGGATGAAAACTGCTCATTTAAACAAATGTTAAAAGCCATAGTACCCAGTTTTTCTACCAGAAGAACATACGGCTTATGACAGAGGTGGTTGAATCTTGTTCTGCCTTCAGTTGGAAAAAAAATGTGGGCTATAGATATGCACTTGAATGGAATGTTTTACCAATTCAATCTGCAATATATATATAACAGAAAGCCTACAAATAACTGTTGAGAATTCACCTAAAAATCAATAGTGATTACCTGTGAATAAAGACGTTCTTTCCAAGCATTACAATGATTAGAAATCATATACCCTGAAGCTGAGTGTAAAACATCTTTGTCAAGTACAATGGAGTTCTCTGAGGACAAGCGGACATAGTGTTCTCACATGTGGGTGACGTCGTCCACAGAGCCTGGTGCATATGCTGCCAAGTGTACCATCACTTTAAATCAAGTTCAAACCCATGCTGCTCCTTGTGACCCTGGGCAAATCACTTTATCCTCCCATTGCCCCAAGGTCGTGAGCCCACCAGCACAAACAAGGAAAAATGCTTGAGTATCTGAACATGTAAACTGTTCTGAGTTCCCCTGGGAGAATAGTATAGAAAACTGAATGAATAGTGTGAAAAGTTTCAGCCTTTGATAACCAGAGCTGATATTGTGATGCAATAATGCCTCATTCCACCAATGCCTGAGAGCCAACCTCAGTGATGTCACAAAGGCTTCATTGTCTTACACTTGGTTCACTTTTACTACATTTTGATTTCTAGAGTGGCGCAGTGGTTAAAGCTGCAGCCTCAGCACCCTGAGGTCGTGGGTTCAAACCCACACTGCTCGTTGTGACCCTGGGCAAGTCACTTAATCCCCCCATTGCCCTAGGTACATTAGACAAGATTGTGAACCCACCAGGACAGATAGGAAAAAATGCTCGAGTACCTGAATAAATTCATGTAAACCGTTCTGAGCTCCCTTGGGAGAACGGGATGGAAAATTGAATAAATAATGCTACAACTATGAAGGCAAGCATCTTTGGATTAAGCACACGTTTCTCATCTACAATTAAAATTACTATGCAAAATACTTTGTATATTGCCTTCCGATCCAATGTTCAAGGAATAAACTCAATGGCCATTAATACCAGTTGAACACAGCCAGTTGGAATGAAGAGTTTCTAAATTTTATGAGGTCACCTAGGTCTCCCTGGTAAGCAGCACAGAGGCACAGCAGCACAGAGGCACAGAGGCACAGCAGCACAGAGGTGCTCTCTTTCTATCTCCCGTTTCTCAAGTGATAAACATCTTGAAATTTACGGCAGATGACCATACTGTATAAGCAAACCTCGGTTCAAACGATCACACTGCTATGAAAATGAAAGAGTGAATTAGTGAGAGCATTCCAATTGGCTGTGCTCTGTATTCCTTTTCCCAAGTCTGTTTTGCCCATATAACTAACTGGCAAAGAGCTTTACAGCAGGCAAAATGTTCTTATAACAGGAACAGTTCTTACTGGGAAGAACATGTTGGGATTTTGAAAATTAGTCAAGAGCCAAATATTTTTTTATGCTAAAATGAGCCCTTAAAAGACAAATCTGTACACAAATAGTCAATAGTTTAGTGATATTTCTTCCAAGTGTTTTCAAAATGTCCTTAGACATTAAAAAAAAAAAGTAATTTGAAGCTGTTGGGCACTCAAATGATAACTACAAAAAACATTAAAGCACACAGTTTTGCAATTGGAGATATTTCGCACAGGGTCCCTCCCAAACAAAGTTCTAATGAGAACCAATATCAAAGAATAAGGTACAGCCAAACAGAATAACTAACACATCTGTCGCCCAACGTTTCAGTCCCTAAGGGTCACTGAGGGCTCCTTTTACTAAGGTGAGCTAGCGTTTTTAGTGCACGCAGGAAATTACCGCGTGCTACACTTCTAGACCTAACGCCAGCTCAGTGTTGGCATTCAGGTCTAGCGCAAGCTATTCCGCGCATTAAAGCCCTCGCGCACCTTAGTGAAAGGAGCCCTGAGAGGTTGTTGGTCCCTTGATTGGACAACCGTAGGCGTGATCGGCTTCACAGGGTGTCTCACCTTCCGAGGTTCTCAACATACTTTAAACACATCTTCATTGATGCTTCATGCAACAGTCAAAGGATTATCTTTTCGCATTACTTATCTACAATGTCGTAGTTATTTCTTAGAAGTAAAATGATTCACAACAATCAAACTGATGCACGGAGGAGACAAAAGTTTGACCTCAACAAACCCATTCACATGTTAATCTCACAATGCAAAGAAGAGATTGTGATTTTTGGTCTCTCGAGGAAATGGTTATTTCTGTTCCAAACCTGAAATTGTATGAAGGACAAGGAGCACAGGAGAAACAGTCCCATAACCATGTGCTATACACCCTATTACACAGAAAGAAACAAGAACTGGAAACTAGAGTTTACTCACCAGAAAGTCACAGCACTCTGGCCATGGGTGGGCCTAGACGGGTCTTGCCTACCCAGTTAGGGCTCAGGCTCGTCCACCCGGCAGCTACAGGATTCTTCCCAGAAGCCTTCGCTCTTTCTCTCTCTCCCTCCCTTCCCACCCCCTACAGGCCCATGCAGCAGACTCTCTATTCCTCCCTTCTCATCCCGTGTACCTTTTCTTCAGGTCACCGGCGGCCGACACAGAAGCCTTCCCTCTGAGGCAAGATGCAAAATGTACATGCATGAGAGGGAAGGGCTTCCAAGTCAGCGGCCTGAAGAAAAGGTTCACTATAGAAATGATGAAATAGCACTGTCTGACTATGCCACCCCGTCCTAGTAGTTCCATTGTGGTCATAAAGGGATACATTTGAAAGTCAATGTCTCAGAGGGATAAAGGAAAAGATTATTGTGTTTCGAATGCATTTGTCACGAGAACAGAGATACAACAACTAATTCAGATAAGTGTAATGCAGTTTCTATTTGGGAGAAAGTAACCATTTCTCTGAAATATCACTTGAGTGTTTTCATTTCTAATTACTGTCTTCCACATAGGTTTGGTTTTGTATATACCCTGACAAAAAAAACAACAAAACACCAAAAACCAGCATTAATTTAACAGTTGACACCAGCTGAACACTTAAAAGTTACTTAGCAAATGTTGGAAAATAAACATGTGCCCAATAACATGTCGTTTTCTTGGCTAAACTTGAAATTACCGTATTTCCCCGTAGACAGGCCGCTCCCTTGTATAGGCCGCCCCTCTTGTATACGCCGCAGCAAACGGTGATCTATGTTTTAAAACCGGTAGATAAGCTGCCCCATGGTATTAGCCGCGGCTTATCTTACCGGTACATTACCTGCTGGACGGCTGCCTCCTCGAATCTCCAGCGGTACAGGGCAGTTGCGATCTTTTTGGCATCCAACATGGCCCCGCACCGCTTGCTGAATGGCTGCTGTCACTTCTCACGGGACGCGCAAAAACTGAAGGCAGCCATTCAGCAAGCGGGGCCAGGCTGGATGCCAAAAAGATCACAATGACCCTGCACCGCTGGAGATTCGAGGAGGCAGCCAGCAGCCCGTCCAGCGAGGAATGTATTTAAGGGAGATTTAAAAAAGGTACCGGGGGGGATGATTTTTAAAGGTTAAATAGACTGCCCCCATTTAAGAAAGCCACGCCCCATAGGCAGGTTTGTAAAACTCATGCATAGGCCGCGGTCTATATATGGGGAAATACGGTATACCCTTCCATAACCATGAAACTCAGTCCTCTTCATAATGCTTTTCATTACCCTTAACTCTCTCTAGAAACATTGTGTTCCGTTTAAGCCACTTTTTCAACAACAGGAAAGCCCTTCAAAATCCAGCCCCTGTCAAGACTTTCTTTTGCAAGAGCAGATAGGAAATTAAATACCACAACGTCCTACCTCAATCAAGAAATCTCCAGTCCTCAAGCCAGCTTGCCACGCTACCCCACCTTCATCCACTGACTCCAGGTACTGCAAAGCAGGGAATGCTGGAGTGGGGGTAAATTCTTCAATTGGCGTGTCAGCTTTGGAAAGAAGGAATGCCATATCGTCAAAAAAAAAATAAATAAAAAGGCAACAACACTTTAATAATTTCTCTCAGGCTAAAGTACTGTTTAGACACAAAAAGGCTCCTGGTAGTGTTACTCTAAAGGATCAAACCTGGCTCTTCCCAGTTAAGCACTTTTTAAGCAGCTTTTTTGGCTTTGTAAATATTTAACAAAAGCGTAGAAGACCCCACAAATGGGAAAGACTGGCATCTTTTTGTGGTGGCAGATCTGATAAATGATGCTAGTCTGCCCACAAAAGGTGGCTAAGTTTGTACTGTCACTGCATGTGGGTTACCCTTTCAAAGCTGGGTTTTTTGGTTTGTTTATTTTTAATTAGTTTAGTGTTAAATTTGTTTAAGTTTTGCTTTGAAGAGGAAACTCTCTTTACTTATTCTATCCTGTTGCTACATAGGGATCACCTTTGTTTATCCCATGCCTTTCTGGGACTGTGGTTTTTCTCCACCACTTCCTACAGGTACCTACCACCCCCTTTGTGAAAGAGTTTTACTGATTTTGCTTTTAAACTGCCTTCCATTATGCTTCATTTCAGGGGTGTACAACTCCGGCCCTCGAGGGCCGTAACCCAGTCAGATTTTCAGGATTTCCCCAGCGAATCTGCATGAGATCTATTTGCCTGCACTGCTTCCATTGTATGCATATTGATCTTATGCATATTCATTTGGGAAATCCTGAAAACCGGACCTGGCAAGGGCTGAAATTGTGCACCCTGCTTCATTTCACGTCTTCTAGGTCAGTGTTTCTCAACTTGGTCCTGGAGCACCCCCTTGCCAGTCAGGTTTTCAGGATATCCACATTGAATTTGCATAAACTTGATTTGCATACACTGCCTCCATTATATGCACATTTCTTTCATGCATAGTCACTGTGGATATCCTGAAAACCTGCCTAGCAAGGGAGGTACTCCAGGACCGAGTTGAGAAACACTGCTCTAGCATCTATAGCCTCTCCATTTTTGGAAAAGGTTTGTTTGTTCGTTAATATCTTTCAAGCAGTTAAATATTCTGCATCATATCTCCCATGTCTGTGAAAGAATCTATTACACCATGAGACACGTTACTTTCATCAGGCTTGAATGGTCCTGGAAACTGGAGACTCATCAGTGTTACATGAAACATACTATAGTGGTTGGTTTACAGGAAGCATGTATAATGTGCATGACCTTCGATGAACTACTAACTAGTCCCGGTTTTATTGCGATTGGCTCCACATGGTTAATTCTGCTATTCCATTTACAATTAACCTATTGACCTCAGTATTACCTCTCGTGTTCTTTCCTGCTTTGTTATATTTAAAGATTACATCAGCATCTCTTTAAAATGCTGGCCACAGTGTTTAAAGTTATATCCAAATATTCAGCACTGGGCAGTAAGTAGCCAGATACCAGCACTGAAGGTCCAGGTTAGAAGATCCTGGAGAAGAGACAGCTCAGGGGAAATATGATGGAGATCTCTAAAATACCAAATGGAGTGGAATGGTTAGATGTGAATTACTTGTTTGCTCTTTCCCAAAATACTAGGACTAGGGGGCATGTGATGAAGCTACTAAGTAGTAGATTTAAAACAAACCGGAGATAATATTTCTTCACTCAACGTGTAATTAAACTCTGGAATTTGTTGAGGTGAAAGCAATTAGCTTAGCAGGGTTTAAAAAAAGGTTTGAATAACTTCCTAAAACAAAAGTCCATAAGCTATTATTAAGGATGACTTGGGAAAATCCATTGCTTATTCCTAGGATAAACAGCATAAAATCTGTTTTACTCATTGGGATCTTGCCAGGTACTTGTGACCTGGAGTTACTGTTGGAAACAGGACACTGGGCTTGATGGACTTTGGTCTGTCCCAATAGACAACTCTTATATTCTTATGTAGGTATAGACTGACCACCAGAAGTTATTGAGGTATCACTGAATTCCAGAACTAATTCCCGCACAGCTGCCTAGACAAATTTAGGTCTTTTTATTATTATGATATAGTTAACTATCTCAGTACATGTGCTGAATATTGATGGTACCTGGTTAATTTCCAGTCCCACCACAGACAGCCCTGTCATTGTGCAAAGAGTGCCAGGGCAGTGCATGATGATTTCCAAATGTATCATTTGGATGATGATATTGAAAAATCATGGTATGACCTAAACTAAGCACCTTAAGAGAGATTCTGGGATTTTTCCCTCACTGAAGCTGCAGTTATACCCTTGGGCAGCAGGGGGGCGGTAGACAAGTCAGAGAAAACTACCTGGCCAAGAACGCACTGAACTCTGTGGCTCAGTGCTGAGATCCATTAGAGAAGTGATATAGCCCTGCTAGGTCAAAGGGGCGAGACTCAGGGAGGGAGGAGTAGTTCTGCCCTTGAGTGGAGTGATTCGAAGAGGTCCCCACAGCATGAGACTTCCCAGAGAGAGGCCCTGAGGCAAGAAGTCTCAAAGAGAAAAAGAGCTCCCCGGTATAAGCCTCGACTACAATAGCGAGACTGTTTGGCTGAGATAAAGCCAACTTCTTATGTGGATTTGAATCTGGGGATGGCTGGGGTCAGACCATGGTACTTGATTGAAGAAAGATTGTTTGGGGCGTGGCAGCTACTGGTCACAGACAGGAGCTTGCAAGTCCCAGGCCCTTGTAAGACCTCATTTAGAATATTGTGTACAATTCTAGAGATCACACTTTCAAAAAGATATAAAAAAAAGATGGAGTCGGTCCAGAGGAAGGCTTCATCATAAGGTGTATGGGGACAGACTTAAAGATCTCAATCTGTATACTTTGGAGGATAAGCTGGAGAGGGGAGATATGATAGAGACGTTCAAATACCTACGTGGCATAAATGGGCAGCTCTATGACCTCACAATGCAAGTGCACAATGCAGCCTATAGGAAGAGGAGATGCAAATGTTAAGAGCCTTAGCCAATAGGGAGAGGAGGAGATAGTGGATGCTGTGGATGGGCCATTTGGCCTTTATCTGCCATCATGTTTCTATAACCATAAAGCTCTATGACATCACAATGCAGGTGTAAAGAGCCTTAGCCTATAGGAAGAGGAGATGCAAATGTTAAGAGCCTTGGCCAATAGGGAGAGGAGGAGATAGTGGATGCTGTGGATGGGCCATTTGGCCTTTATCTGCCATCATGTTTCTATAACCATAAAGCTCTATGACATCACAATGCAGGTGTAAAGAGCCTTAGCCTATAGGAAGAGGAGATGCAAATGTTAAGAGTCTTAGCCAATAGGGAGAGGGGAAATATGAAAAGAGACATTCAAATACCTACATGATGTAAATGCACATGAGTCGAGTCTCTTTCATTTGAAAGGAAGCTCTGGAATGAGAGGGCATAGCATGAAGTTAAGAGGTGAAGGCTCAGGAGTAATCCAAGGAAATACTTTTTTACAGAAAGGGTGGTAGATGTGTGGAACAGTCTCCCGGAAGAGGTGGTGGAGACAGAGACAGTGTCTGAATTTAAGAAAGCGTGGGACAGTCACGTGAGATCTCTTAGAGAGAGGAAGAGATAATGGTTACTGCGGATGGGCAGAATGGATGGGCCATTTGGCCTTTATCTGCCACCATGTTTCTATCTATAAGAATTGCCGTATTGGGACAGACCAAAGGCCCATGAAACCCAGCCTCCTGTTTCTTGTTCCTGAGCCCATGAAACAACAGGATTCAGGTCCTCCATTAATAGAGAATTCATTGCACCTTTTGAAGTGGTTTGTGTGAATGTTTGGTTGAATGCATAGAGGAGTTCAGGAAGGCCCAGATAGGACTCTGCCCCACAGCTCTTACCCAGGAACAAGCTGCTTCTACCAGGATAAGTGATCTCTGAATATCGGGACCATAAACCATTCCTTTTTAATATTCGTAACCCTTGTGAAACAAACTGCTCACTTATTGAAAGCGGTGACTTTTCAATGTATAAAGGATGATTGGCATGACGCTAATTTACTCCTGGATGTTCCCCTCCTCTGTTAGCGTGACTCCTTTTGATTTCCTTCTTTTAATGGCATGTTTAACAGATGTTTGGGGGTTTTAAAAAAAAAATCTATTTTTTTTTTTTTAATTATTTCTATACCGTCTAAACCTAAACGGTTTACATGATAATACATACATAAATTGATCCAAGATGGCTGCAGACCCTTCCGGCTGAGTAACACGCCGAAGAGTCTTACCTCTAACAATCTTTAACTTGCTGCTCGCAACTTCTGCCTTTTCTTCATGCCGAAACGAAGAGGACGCAGTGTTCGGCAATATCGAGGAGATTCTCTGACGTATGCAGGAGACACCCCAGGCGTCGGGGGTCCCGCTGGAGTCGCAACGGAGGAGCGGAACGGATGCTACCTCCCTGGGCTTGGAAACAACATTAAGCCCCGACGCCAGAGTACCTCCCCCTCAGGTTACCAGCTCCCCACGAGAGGAGGTGCTGTTGGAGCATGAGCAGTGCTCTCCCTCGGAGGCCACAGAGATCAGAGAGGGGAGACTGGAGACTAACTCTCCTTTTCAGGAGAGTTTAGAAGAGTCTGAGAGCCTAACAACTGAAGGGGTAATTTGGAACCAGAGGAATGCTGTTCAAGAAGGAACATCAATATCAACCGGTGAGACTTCTCATATTATCAATGCTTGGCTTTGGAGATGATCACAGTGCAATTGAGAAGGAGCCCGATCATTGACTAAAGAACTGGTCTTGAAAGGAAGAAAGCTGAAGCTAACAAGGCCTGAATCGGCCTATCACCAAAGGTGGTGGAAACCATCCCTTTAAAAATATTTTGGGCACACTTGGAGCTAGGAAAAAAAAAAAGCTAGTGGGCCTTTTTTGTAGTCTTACCTGCTACTAGTTGCTATGCAAATATGTACTGTATTCACGTACACTTATTTTATTCCGTGACGGATAGAATACCACATTTTTAATTGTTTTTTTTGGTCCAGAACAAGTTCTAATTCATAGTAATATAGTAAATGATGGCAGATAAAAGACCTGGATGGTCCATCCAGTAGGTTCAAAATGGCGGCAAGAGCTGTGCCTGCCACTTTCTGCAGATTACACACCTCTATGCGTTATAAACAACATTCAACTATTTTTGCTCCCCTCCCACCTGCAGCCAATAAGCAAGTTCACCTATGTGAAATTTCCCCTAGACGAAGACCACTTCAGGGTGGTTGAGGTTCGACTTAGGGCAAAGTCTGCACAAGAGGGTTAAAATCATGTTACGCTTTCGATGCGCATTTTCACCATTTTAAGTTAGTTTCTTTGAAAATGGCTAATATATGGGCATGGCCGGACATTGGTGAAAGTTTCCCAGAGGAACAGAACACTGAACGTACATGTGATGGAAAGTTTTTTGTTATTTTTCAACCTTTGCAGGCTGAACTTTTTCTGTCAGATTGTCATTTTGGTGTATATATATATATATATTAGTTCTGAATAGCATAATGACTTCCTAGCTAAACTGCACTGACAGTGTAACATGGTAGCCAGAATATGGTACCACCCAATTCAATTACCCCTATCCGCAATGTGATTATGAACAAGTCAGTTTATCCTGTCAAATGTTAGCTCTTTGGGGCATGGAGATTGTACACCTGTGAATTATCCCATACAAGACAGCCCTACTTGGACATCTGAAAATAATAAATGGCAAAAAATAAGATGATTAATTTATAAAGAAAATAAATTGGGTTTGATACAGCCAAAAACTACTAATGCCACCTTCCAGAAATGGCTTTTTATCTATGGCTCACATTGATTACTTACTGTATTCATGTGCTGACTTCAATATTTTTTCCATTACCCATAATCCTTACATTTTATTTTTAAACCAATAATCCTATCTGGGATTGAAATTTGCTCGCTTCATGTCAATGAAAATTTGCAGAGAATTCCAGTTGGCATCTCTGGAACATCTAAATCATGCAGGAAGGCATCACTGCAGCCTCGTGAAAAACCGGGAGACTCTTTCAGCAGATTTGCAGTCTGCAAATGTCTTTATGGGTTTCTGCCTTGTTTGGGGCATTAGTTGTATGTTTTGGAAGATCAAAAATTTCCTCTACATCCTGCATGAAGTAGAAGAACCATAACATCTGGGAATTCCTTTTTCATTTCGGCTACATTTATTTAGTTAGGTAATTCTAAATAAATCCAATATGTGCATAAATGTATTGTTTCTGTACATTTTGCCATTACAAACACACACACACACACACACACACACACACACACACACAGGGTGAGGCAGAGAATGCTAAATTTTGAGCCACATTGCTGGGTGGAGCATTTCTTTCATCTAATCTGAATAGCAGTCACCCATATCATAATGTGTTTTACATGCTGGTTAAAAAAAACCTCCAAATAAATACCCAACTTTCTTTCCCCCTTCCTAGTTGCACATATATAAAACTACACGATATGCATAAAACTAGAAGCAGTTAAAACAGAAAAGTCTGCATTTCTATGAGCAACATAACATGACAGACTGAAGCATAGTTGTCTAGCAACCAAGTGAACGAAGAAATAATTCCTTTTCATTGTCAGGCAGCTAACATGTTTCACACAAACACACACACACACATATACATTTGTATACAATAAAATATACTTGCCTTTTGCCCCTCTGAGCACAAATCCAAACCCTTCATTGTCTTTTTTCGTCAGGACCACTGTCTTTTCTTCAATTATGCAGTCACTGTAGAAAGAATTCCGAGGATAGTGACCATTATTACATCCCATCACCACCATCACTGATGTAGCTCCTCCGGCGTGCCGGCTCATCACCACCACCACAGCCAATTCATCAAATTACATTGCAGTATCCCAACCATGGTGAAATATTACATCAAAAAAAATGGCAAAAGAAATTATATGGACAAAGCCCGACCCTACATGAAAGCATGACATAATGTTAACTTAAATGAATGAAAGAGACAAACAAGAGAGAAAGCAAGCAACGAAACCATGCACGGTAGGCTTTTGTTAGGTATGAATGCCTAAATGAATGTGGGACCATGTCAGCTGTGTGCTAGCCAGGACTCTCAACAAAAAGGAAAAAAAAAAAAAAAGCAAGTGAACTGAATGACATTTATTATCGAGAAACTCTTCGGTCATGAATGTACCGGATGCATCTTCTAGAGAAGGCAAAATGAAACCAGCCAGAGGAAAAACGAGGCAGCATTTTAAAAATTTTTAATTATATTATTTTCCTGTGCTAGCTAGCTACAGGCACAAACGTAGTCAGAAAGCTGAGCCTCGCATCAAAAGCCCTTTTTCAATTCTATTGAATGTTGCATGCTGCAAAAAAAATCCCACATGATCATCTGACAACCTACAATGCTAACAGCGTGCAGCTGCCCTGGCGTCATCGGGCATAGATTTCCACAGCATCAAGAATCTGCATAATTTAAATAGTATCACGGCAGCTACAATCCTGAGCACAGTTAAATAGGACCCCTTGTGCTTACCTAACAGAAGTGTATATTTGTAATGAAGCAATGATTCGGGGGGAGGGGAAGGGGGGGGGTGAAGCTAACGAATGAGCAAGTGCTCACAGAACGTATTCCTAAAAAGAACCACTCTACAGAGGCTTCTCTATCATTACAAAGAAATGGTTTAAATTAAAATAAATAAATATCCCTATATTAAAAATTTCTCTGGACTAACACCATGCAGCTACAGCTGTTCCTTTGTGAATTTCTTAATGCAAATGCAAAAGTGAGCTCAAACCGTGCTCTCTCCATGCTAAGTAACAGTTAATTAATTCACTATTCACATCACTTTAATTCCGTTCTAAAGGAAGGCGAAGATTAAGAGGATTTCAAACATAGATATCGAGTACAAAACTACTGCCCCTAGATGGAACAGGTTTGTGGGCATGCTGGGGTGAAATGAAGGCAGATGCACTGTAAGACATCTCTCTGCAAAGTGGGCCCAAGGAGTGGGCTTGGGACGAGCCGCTCTCTTCCAGGCCACAAAAGTTACCACTGCAGATGAGGGGAAGGGGAACAGATGGGAAAATCAGCATGATCCCAGGTTGAAAGCAAGTCTTCAAAGGGCTTTTTTGGGAACAGTGCCAATATCACATCATTGGGTAAAAGGTGAATGTTAAAGTGGCTCCTGGGGATGGGGGAGGAGGGAGAGAGACATTCATTTAGGTTCTCTCTGTCACTGGCTGCACAGAACCGTCACAAATGAAGACATGGAGAAGAGGGAGTCTGGTATTTTAAATATAGTTGTCAATGGAGCAAACCTCTATAGCAGGGGTGTCCAATGTCGGTCCTCGAGGGCCGCAGTCCAGTCGGATTTTCAGGATTTCCCCAATGAATATACATGAGGTCTATTTGCATGCACTGCTTTCATTGTATGCTAATAGATCTCATGTATATTCATTGGGGAAATCCTGAAAACCCGACTGGATTGCGGCCATCGAGGACTGACATTGGACACCCCTGCTCTATAGCTTTTACAATTTTAATCTTCTGCCATTAAAAAAACACATAATGTATCCCCAGGCACCATTAATATGAATCTTGGTTGAAGTAAGTATTCATAGACCAACACAACAACCGTAAGAAGTTATCTTACTGTTGTGACCAACTTCAATCTATCCAATTCTATATACAGTACTTCATAGGTCCTCAGCGGGCCACCACATACTCAAACCATTTCATTGTATGTGGCTTTATGCTCCAAATCCTCATCGGACCATGTAACCATTTTTTAAATTTTTTGAGATAAAGCTTATTATATATTATTATATATTTATAATAAGCTTTATCTCAAAAAATTTAAAAAATGGTTACATGGTCCGATGAGGATTTGGAGCATAAAGCCACATACAATGAAATGGTTTGAGTATGTGGTGGCCCGCTGAGGACCTATGAAGTATATAGAATTGGATAGATTGAAGTTGGTCACAACAGTAAGATAACTTCTTACGGTTGTTGTGTTGGATTAAAAAAACACAAGCACACACTTTTTATATGACCTAAAAAAACAACACTTTTTTATATGACCTCATTTAAAAAAAGCAACAAATTGAACTTTTACCATTAAAGATCCTAGATAAACAGTTTAAGGGATATTACAAAACATTAGTTTTTAAATTATGTTTTTAAAGTTTATTTAAATTTTGTTATCCCGCCTTTTCAAAGTGGCCAACATTCATAAAACATTTGAGTGAGGTAAAGACAATTAAGACAGAATAATAAAAAGACATCAAATATTAAAATATCATCATTTTTTTTTAAAAACTAATACAGCAATGACAACAGCAACTAAACATAAAACAGAAGATTGTACTGGCACAAAAAGGAAGGGGGAAGAAGTGCAATATTTTTGAAAGGAAAGAACAAATAAGGATAAAACAAAAGGTAGGCTGGACACAGCAGATTTTTCTGAGCAGAAAGGCTGGTCAGAAGAAAATTCTACTATTTGGTTAAGAGAGAACATCCTTAAAAAGACATTTGAGCTGCAAAGGCATCTTCAAAGAGTATCATTTTTAAGCTTGATTTAAATTTGTCTAATGAATTAATTTCTCGAATATAAGCTGGGGCTGAGTTCCATAATGCGGGTGAAAATTAAAGGATAAAGTGGTAAGGTAGCTTTGCTAGTCCACTTTTAAATGTAATAGATAGAAATAAAACAAACACATGAAAATAAGATTCTGCTTTTTTTTTTTTTTTTATTGGGCTAACGAGACATTCTTCATTAGCTTTCAAAGGCAATACATTCTTCTTCAGATCAGAAATGAGCAAAGGGTAACACATCAGAATATATAAGTGAAGCCTAAAAGTTTTCCAATGCCAATGTCACAAGGAAATGTAAAAGTGGGTGGTGGGTGAGACACAGGGAGAGATGGATGGGTGATCAGAAAGTGACAAAGCAGTATAATTTGTCTATGCCCCAAAAATCAAAGTAATTCAGCCAGCTACTGACCAATTAAATTGCTTGGCCAAGTGTCATTGAATCTCACAGTAGGCACCCAAATCAAAGCCGGCTATGTTGTTGGTTCTCTGGAGGCGGAGTCAGCACCGGGCCATTTAAATGCCAGGTTGACTGCAGAAAATCTGTCCTATTTCTATGCGGTAACCTATGGCCGCTTAAGTGCTGAATACTGACTTAAGTGACTATGTGTTAGACGTCTTGAAAGGAACCAGCTAGAGCATGCACAGTCCCCGGCTTTGAATAAATGAGACCATAGGTGTTGGAACGGGAGAGGTCACAGGGGGCCATTGGCTCCCAAAAAATTCTCAGTTGTTTTTTGTTTTCTTCTTCTTCCGTTTTTGCCTTCCCCTCCTTCTCCCGGATGACTTGTTTAAATCCCGTTGGGAGTCTATCACACAGCGTCAGACAGCAGGCCTGCCTCGGAACCCTTCATTCTACTTCAGGGGGCAGGCCTGCTCATGGAAGCTGCACGATGCCAGGAGGAGGTGGGTGGGAGACTCGGGAGCTCCTGGGCCCCTCCAAAAGAAGCAGCATTCCACTGTCTATGTATGAGACCCCCAAAGTTTATAATGTGATAGGAAACCCAGAGTGTGTCATTGGAATCCTTTATGTTTCACAATATCATTTCCTCTGTGAGAAATTCCCTAACCCCTATTTGTCCCGTTTGGCTGTTTTGATTAGATTGTAAGCTCCATTGAGCAGGGATTGGCTCTTACATGTTTAGTGTACACCGTTGCATATGTCTGGCATTTCTATATAAATGATAAGCAGTAGTAGAATATATTCTGATATACGTCATTTCTGATCTGAAGAAGAAGGTATCGCCTTTGAAAGCTAATTCAAAAATGTATTTAGTTAGGTCCACAAAGAAGGACTCATTTTATTTTATTTTCTTCGTTTCATTTTGTTTCTATTTATTACCTTTAATTAAATACAAATCAAACCCTCAAGACATGTTTACATGTTGGAAATGGCTATTATAAATGCATAGATGACATGGTCACAGAAGCATGCCCTCAACACCTGTGCACAATTTATAAAACATGCAAGTACACACAGAGACCACATGCACCTTCACAGCCCTCTAATCAGGGGTTACTTTACGTGAAATTATTATTGCACCAGAGGTACCCTATTAAAATGTTACCCCCCCCCTTTGAATAGTGTTATTTCTCATTCTTGTTGATTCATGATCTCCAAGCTAAGCCAGTGTCCCCCCCCCCCCCACTCTCTCCTAATCCTAGGCCTCCCAACAAATTAATTGAGTGAATACAAAGTGGTATTGCTAGCATTGAATGTTTCCTTTTGTATAGAAGGTATAGGAATAATCCTTAGTAAATAGGAGCTATTGTGATTAAGATGTTACGAATACCGCAGAGTGACTTCAAAAGAAGAATTGGAACAGGGCAATCAGCTATGGAGCATTGTCTAATGAGAGGTAGCGAGAGAAAGGGCAGCTAACGTTTACTCAGAGACAGGACACCTGTGATAGACAATTGGACAATATATACGACACAGGAAGGAAAATTTCACTTTTATCTTTTTCACTTAGTATTAGTATTAGTATTATGATGTACGGGGCGAACTCATTTAGGGCATAGTTTTTAAGCGTAATATGAGTTGTCTGCCCGGGGATACTGAGGTCTTTCTCTTCAACACTCTCCTCATTATGGTTTGGGTAAAGAGGGTTTATTGCCTTTCTATTTTCTTTGCCAAAATTTCTTTGGAATACTAAAGCAGTGCACCTACCACACAAACAGACTCTTTTGAACTAGAGGGGCAAGTCTTCCTATATCCTAAGCTCTCATTTATACATTTGAACACACCCATGTGTACACTCTTCTGCATGCTTTAATAATCTCAAAGTTAGATTACTGTAACGTGGTAAACTAAACTAAATCTCAACCTTATATACCGGGTCTTCGAGCAAAGGAAGCTCGACGCGGTTAACAATAAATTAAAAAAAAATAAAGTAAACTGAAATACAAGAGAGTTAGTTTTCAAAATGTTTAGCGAATAAAAAAAAGTTTTTAGAAGTTTACGGAAGAGTTGGAAGGAACTGGGACACCTCGAAATTAGGGGAAGTTCATTCCATAAACGCCAGAGAGCTGCTAAAACTCTTAACTTTTAATGTACATCGCTTTGAATCAAGATAAAGCGATTAATCAAAACTGAATTAAACTTGGAAACTTAACTCCTTGAATTCCTTTCCTGGAAGGAAGAGAAAGTTTAAATCGATGAATGCCTCTCGCATATGAAAATCTATAAACATTCCATAGCAGAGGAACAAGAGGAGCAAAGATACCACGTAAAATCTTAAAAACAATACATAAACACTTAAACTGAATTCTAAAATAAACTGGGAGCCAATGGAGAGAGAAAAGCAAAGGAGTCTTTCCATAGATCAACTTTGCGGCGGTATTCTGAATCAATTGTAGACTTTGAAGGCAGTTCTTGCTGATGCCAAGATAAATGGCGTTACAATAATCTAACCGGGATAATATAATAGACCAGAACAGAAAAATGACGTTGATGGAAAAGAGATCTGACCTTCCTCAACATTCGTAAGCTGAAAAAACATTTCTTAACCAGAGAGTTTATTTGATCCTTAAAAGTAAGAGAAGAATCAAAAAGTATTCCCAAAATCTTAGAAGAGAACTCAATATGTCGGGAGGCTCCAGAATCCAAAAGTACAGTGGAAGGAAGATGATCCAATTTTGTGCCTAACCACAGAAGTTTAGTTTTAGCTGTATTTAGCTTCCTCTGGACAGACATAGCCCAAGTTTGAAGTTTAGAGATTCAGTGATTTATTTTAAAAGTTAAATTGGTAATATTTGGATCAATCTCAATCAGTATAATAACGTCATCCGCATAAGTAAAAAGTGTTTCTCACACTTACAGCTTATAAATATTCAAAGTTGTCATATAAAGATTGAACAAAATTGGGGAAAGCGGAGAGCCCTGGGGAACTCTGCAAGGAGGTTGCCAGGAATTAGAAATATTGCCATCAATATTAACTGAATAAGATCGGGAGAATAAAAATTTAGGAAAACCAAACAAGAACAACCCGATTAAGACCGATATCGGAAAGTAATTGGAGCAAAATGTCATGATGTACTTCATCAAACACTGCGGACAAATCAAACTGAAGCAAAAAGGATTACAAACTATGCGAAACACTGCAATAAAAGTTTTGGGCTATATGAAAAAGTTAATAGTGTTGCACCCCTCTATTTGCAATATCAGTAGTTACTGTCCACTATAGAATTCGATTTAAAGCCTTAATTCTTGCACATCGAGGTTTTTATTATTATTCATTATAGTCTGACTATTTGCATTCATTTCTAATTCCTTATTCATCCTCAAGACCTTAAAGATCTATTCAAGGTAACAGGTTAGTACTCCCTTCGGCTAATAGAGCTAGGTGGGAGTGTACATGAAATAAAGCGTTCTGCTTTGCAGTTCCGAACTTATAGAATCATTTGCCCCGAGAGTTAAGATTAGAGGAAAAATTCAAATCTTTTAAAACTATGTTTAAAAAAGGTGGGGGGTTTTTTTGGTTGTTTTTTTTTTTAAGAAAAAAGAAGCATTCGGACAAGATTCGATCCAATCTGAATTAACCCATATTTATTTATTTTCTACATATTCTACAATTCTATGTGGATTACAAATTATTCAAGTACTCAAGCATTTTTCCCTATCTGTCCCAGTGGGCTCACACTCTATCTAATGTACCTGGGGCAATGGGGGGGGGGGGTTAAGTGGCAACATCACTGTTTGTAAGCCCTCTATCCCCTTGCAGTTACATGAAAAGGCTCTTACGCCAATTATCTCAGCAGTTATGCATGCAGTAGCAGAATTGCCCTTTTAATGGTAAGCTCTCTGGGGACAGGGGCTATCTACTGTACCTTATAGAACTAAATTTTCACTACTGTTGAATAGACCTGAGCTAAAATGTAAAAAAAAAAATATATATATATATATATAAAGAGAGATAAACTAAAGTAACGTGCCCATAAAACAGAAATCAGACTTTTAGGAACAAGTTTCACTAAGCTACAAAAACCAAAGCAAGTTTGTGCAGACTTTGTCCCTGCGCAGGCAGATTGCGTATTATCCCCTCTTTCTGACGGTATTTGTAGTTTGTGTCCGGGTTACTGACACTTTGGTAGTGCAAAGTTGGTTAGAAGAACAAGATACAGAAGTACAAAAATCCTGCAGACCAGTAACCAGAAAACAAAAGGCAGAATCTACCAAAAAGGGCAGTTTCTTAAAAAAACTAATGAGATCCTACATGGCCATTGTTGGCCGATTCAACTTTTTGTTGCCTAGTACAAGTTGGTTACCCACGTCATTGCTTGTGACACAGTGGTTGAAGCTAAGGCCTCGGCATCCTGAGGTTGTGCGTTTCAAACCCAGGCTGCTCCTTTTGATGTCACAATGCCTCATTCCACCAATAAGAGCCAACCACATCAGTGATGTCACAATGGCGTGATTGTCCTAGACTTGGCTCACTTTTAATACATTTTGATTTCTAGAGTGGCGCAGTGGTTAAAGCTACAGCCTCAGCACCCTGAGGTTGTGGGTTCGATCTTCGTGACCCTACTTGTGACCCTGGGCTGGTCACTCAACAACCCATTGCCTGGGTACTTTAGTTAGAATGTGAGCCCACCAGCACAGTTAGGGAAAATACTTAGGGTACCTGATTAGATTCTGAACCCTTGCGGGCTGCTCAGATGGCTGTGTCGATGGCCAGTCTATCAAATAAACAAACTTGGAAAAAGAAAAAGCTCTCTGTCATTCCACATTTTGGTCTTGGAATGACCTTCAAAAATATTTATGGCCTCTCACGAGTGCTCTCAGGCATCTACAAGAAATTGTAACACATTAGGCATAATTTTCAATAAAAAAAAATGAAATAATAAAAAGTTTTGCCAGAGGCTGAGACTGAGAGGAACATTTTGGAAATGGAGCTTGTCATTCAGGTGCAACGTTATTCCAGCTCTAACCACACATGTCCTCATTTTTGATCAAACGTTCTATTTTCCCCCCATAGTGCTTTTCAGAGCCTTGCAAGTATGTAATGGCGTCTGAGGTACCATACATCAAAATCAGTAAATCTCTTTAGGATTCTGATTTATGAAAGGGACTTCATGAAAACTAATCCCTCATCCCTTACCAGCCCTCACATTTGTCACTCAAGAGAACTTTGAATACAATGAAACCCTTCTATAATGCAAAATACACAGAGATGAATATTTTCAAACAAATCTAGATGCAGTGGAATGGAATAATATGGCCGGGTGGGAACATTTGTAAATGGATGTCCCCTTTGGGAGTTCTGGAGCCTTTTGGGGGTGGGGAGGGTCGCTCTGCTGGCCCAATTGCTTCTAGGCTGCTGGAATAACGCTGCTTGTGAAGTGGCTCACAAGCAGCATTATACTTTTATGAAACAGATAAATAAAATTTTGTGAAAATACCTTTATAAAATGATATTCATACCAACTGATCAGGCCACATATGATTCACATGCTTAGGATTTGGAATAAATATGTGGATTTTACTCTACTGATATACAAAAGTCCATCTGAGTAAACTGTGCAGGGAATGGAATCGCACAAACAGTCCAAAGAAGATACTGTATCTGTCAAAGATACTGTAACAATCAGTGGCCCACAGTAGGAACCTCTATCACTGCTTTGTAAATGCCATCAAGCTTCAAGTTTATTAAAAATTTGTTGTACACGCAAACTCAAGTACTTCAATGCGCTTATATTCTTATGTTCAGAGTCACAAAGAAGGATGTCAGGTCAAAAGCGCACCGGGACAAAGGCGCGTGCAGACAATGAGCGCAGCGCGGAGGCGCGCACCGCAGAAAATTACTGTTTTTAGGGCTCCAATGGGGGGGCGTGGGGGGGAACCCCCCCACTTTACTTAATAGAGATCGTGCCGCATTGTGGGGGTGTTGTGGGGGGTTTGGGGGGTTGTAACCCCCCACATTTTACTGAAAACTTCACTTTTTCCCTGTTTTTAGGGAAAAAGTTAAGTTTACAGTAAAATGTGGAGGGTTACAACCCCCAAACCCTCCATAACGCCGGCGCCATCTCTATTAAGTAAACTGGGGGGGGCTCCCCAACAAAACCCCCTGTCGCAGCCCCTAAAAACTAATTTTCTTCGGCGCGCGCCTCCATCTTGCGCTCAGTTGTCGGCGCGCACCTTTGTCTTTTGCGGGGTTGTCTATGAACCCAAAGAAGACAGTCTCTGCTTGAAAGAGCTTACAATCTAGAAGACAAAGAAGCAGGATGTCATGGATAACAGTTAAGGGGAACGGTTAATCTGCTGGCTGGGTTGGTGTGCAGTACGGAAACTCTTCCAGTCCCTTAACCATCTTAGTCGCTCTCTTTTCAAACCCTGGATTTTAGCTGTAACATGTTAATATTTCCTTTCAGAAGTGCAGATATGGACTAGACACTATTCTGAAGAGTGAGCTGCAGAGAAGATGCTTAACTCCACTCAGACCAATAGTGAATTAGGCTATACTGCTAATTATGAGTAATTAAGCTAAGCACTATAAAGCCAGCCCATGGCAGGACTTCTTTAAACTTGATGACAGCGACTGGGGAAATAGCAGAACAGAGGATTTATTAGGGGGGGGGGAGCATGTGGAGAGGAAGGAGATACAAACCAGCAAAGGGGGGGGGGAGATACAGAAGCAGAGCCAAAGACTGGTGACAGAACAATGAGTGAAATGTGGGGCAAAAAAAATGAATTTAAATTCAAGAATGGGCAAACTGACTTGGATGAAGTTGAAGCACCAGGATATGGACTGACTGACAAATAAGAGCCACGTATGGCTCCTCTGTTTCTCAGTACAGTCCTTGGGGCACACCTAGTCAGACAAGTTTTCAGGATATCCACAACGAACATTCTTATGCATGAGATAAATTTGCATATCAAGGAAAGTGTGGCGCAGTGGTTAAAGCTACAGCCTCAGCACCCTGAGGTTGTGGGTTCAAATCTAAGCTGCTCCTTGTGACCTTGGGCAAGTCACTTAATCCCCCCATTGTCCCAGGTACATTAGATAGATTGTGAACCCATCGGGACAGGCAGGGAAAAATGCCCAAGCACCTGAATAAACTCATGTAAACCGCTCTGAGTTCTCCTGGGAGAATGGTATAAAAGAGTCAAAATAAATATATAATAATAACAGTTTATATACCGCAATACCGTTAAGTTCTATGTGGTTTACAATAGATTAAGCGAGGTACAAATTGATTGAATTTAAGAGGGGGGAAGAGGAGAGTTAATAGTTAATATATTTCCCCAACTAAATTCAATGAGCAAAATGTTGTACGGACATCATAAGAAACTCAGGCGCTTCTTACCTTGCAGCATCAAAGCTGTCATAGGATCCAACCGTATAGTGTCGGAACAGTTTCTTGGTTCTGTCCGTGCGCGTTTCTGTGCAAAGATGGAAGACAAAAAGACATTTTAAAATAGGCCGATACTTTAAAGGGTAAACAGCTGTTGGTCTCGGCAAGTCTGTTTATATATATATATTTTTTTTTTTTAAGGGGAGGGGCGTTTTCAGAAAATTGCTGCTCCGGTTCTGGAGGAAAAGCAGAAGTAGTGTAGAGGGTGGGGTGGAGGATATTATCAATATTAGTACAGGATCTCATTGCATAAAATGGGACCCTGTGGTACAAAAAACAACCTGATTTAATAGTAGTTCACATTGATAGCTTCCCCCCCCCAACACCTAAATTTCTCTCAACTATACGATACAAACTATATTTCCGTAGCCATGCTTCCCGTAAACTAGTGGATGGACGTACAGTGAGCAGACAATCTCTTATACTGAGTCAACTAGATTATTGTAACATCGCCTACTTGGTAACATCGCCTACTTGGCACTCCCCCAGAAGTATATGCAGCGATTGCAACTAGTTCAAAATGCAGCGATCAGGTCAAAAGCGCGCCAGGACAAAGGCGCACCCAGACAATTGAGCGCAGCGCGCGCCACCGCGGCTGCTCTAAATTACTGTTTTTAGTGCTCCGAAGGTGGGAGTGGGGGGGAACCCCCCCACTTTACTTAATAGACATCGTGCCGCATTATGGGGGCGTTGTGGGAGGTGGGGGGGGGGGTTGTAACCCCCACATTTTACTGAAAACTTCATTTTTTCCCTGTTTTTAGGGAAAAAGTTCAGTTTACAGTAAAATGTGGAGGGTTACAACCCCCCATAACGCCGGCGCGATGTCTATTAAGTAAACTGGGGGGGGGGTTCCCCAACAAACCCCCCGTCGGAGCCCCTAAAAACTGTAATTTAGAGTGGCGTGGCGGCACGCGCTGCGCTCAATTGTCGGTGCGCGCTTTTGTCTTTCGCACCATTGTCTATGAACCGATCAGACTACTGTGTGGACTGAAAAAGTTTGATCACGTGACACCTTCCTATCGACTTTTACACTGGCTGCCGATGGAGGCACGCATGAAATTCAAGTTTGGTTGTTTCTGCTTCAAGGTACTTTACGGCCTAGCCCCTAAATACATAGCAGACCTTTTCTCTTTCACGACCAACAGACATAAACGAAGCTCACATCCGAACTTTGTCTCTCCACCGGTCAGAGGTTGTAAATTTAAAAGTCATCACCAACATCTTCTCGCACATCAAGCAGCACTATGGGGTAAAGACCTTGAACAATTGCTCATGCCTTCTACCTATGTGGAATTCAGGCAACGCCTAAAAACACATCTGTTCCTGAAATTCTTAGGAAACCAACCTATACAATCTCAGTCCTCAACAAATGATCGCTAGAACTATCAATAATTAAGTCTGTACTTTGTTTATTCCATTTAATCTGTAACATTTCTAATCTGTAACATTTCTAATAATTGTAAACCGCATAGAACTTCACAGTCCTGTGGTATATAAACTGTTATTATTATTATTATCACGGTTATGCGAAAGGTAGGTGCCAGAACTGAAAGGCCAGGGTTGTTAAAGGCCTACATTTCTAGCGCCTTCCTTCCATGAGAATCGCGTCTAAACAGGCACCTAAGGCTGCCCAAGGCCAGTTCTGGCATTGACCACGCCTACCGAAGCTGTAGGCGCCCTTAAGTATCTCTTTAGTCGGGACAAAGGCGCCCTTAGATGCCTTCAAAAATGGTGCCTTTGTCCCGACTAAAGAGATACCTAAGGGTGCCTACAGCTACTGTAGGCGTGGTCAATGCTAGAAGAGGCCTTGGGCATCCTTAGGTGCCTTTTTAGACGCGATTCTCATGGAAGGTTGAACTATTTGTCTTAACACTTCTTTTTCTCTTCTTTATTTTCTGCCCCCTTATGGAAGTCTTTTATCTAAGAGAGGTCTTTTTGTCTTCTGAAAACTGCACTAAAAATGAGATCTTTTTTTTGCTTTCTTTTTAAACCTAATCCCATTGTAATTTCTTAGTACAAGAATATATCTTATTTATATATTTTAAAAAGTTACAACATATAAGAAAACAAACATTATTTTTATAAAGACATTGTGTACAAATGTTCTCTTATGAAATTGCCCCTTGTTTGACATGTTTTATTAACCTTATTATACCATGAGAAACAATTACGGTTCATAGACAATTGCGCGCAAGACAATCGCGCGTGGACAAAATCACGCAGACAACTCAGCGCGGGACAACTTAGCGTGAGACAAATGAGCGGAAGACAATTGAGTGTTAATACAAGTGAGCGCAAAGACAACCGAGCGTAAGACATTTGAGCGCAAGACAATTGAGCGCAAATTATTTTCCGAAATGTGCACGAGCGGGACAACTCAGCGCAAGACTGCGCGATTTTGTCAGCGTGCGAATGTCTTGCGCGCTTTTGACCTGTCAACCAACAATTACACAGCAGAAATATTATCTTTATGCAACACTGCTCAGCTGCAAGATGACAGGACGACGGCAAACAGAAGGTAGGTGACCTGTAGCCAAGAACGTCTTAAACAACATTTGGTTCTATCCCACAGCTCCTCCCGCTATCTCTCTCTCTCAGCTTCTTATGCCATTATTTGTTTAACACTTATATTTCACCTAGCCTTTTCCCACACTCCTTCTCATTACCAATACACTCCCGTCACACAGACTGCTATAGGCATTTCTTTTGATCAACTTAATGAAATGAAAAGGTCCTTACAGATCTCAATATGATAGTAATTATTTGCCAAAGTAACACATTACCAGAGGCTATAACCAACAAACTTCTATGCTTCCAATATCGCTCACATAAAATTAGCTCTCGCATATCTAAACAAATCCACATGACCTGCTTGTCTGAAGAAACATGAATACAAGTACTAGAAGCAGAGATGAGCTTAAACCCTGCTCAGTCTGAGTTCTAGACCAGATTTAATGGGGAAATTGTTATCACAGTCCTCTTAGATGACATCAAAAGAGTATTACATTTAGAAGAATCAGCGT
The DNA here is from genome assembly GCF_902459505.1 of Geotrypetes seraphini. NCBI lineage: Eukaryota > Metazoa > Chordata > Amphibia > Gymnophiona > Dermophiidae > Geotrypetes > Geotrypetes seraphini. The sequence goes on from NC_047102.1 coordinate 6,167,508, forward strand.
TACTGACTGTTTCTCTTTGATCTACTTGCTGCCTTTCAATAAGCTTCATCACTATATTTTGTTGAACAGAATGCTGGAAAAGGATTCCCTGACCTCACAGGAAGATCTTTTAAAGACATGGTTGGAAAAAACTGTTTGGAGGTTTTGGAATTCCAGTATGGTGTCCCACAGGGGTCACCTTTGTCCCCAATATTACTTAACATTTATATATCCATCCATTAGGTGAAATTATTAGATTTGAAACAATTTATATAACCGTAGAGCTACATTTCGTAATTTTTGAAGCCTTTTTAAATGAGACCTTGAGAGACTTGCAGAAATCAGATGGCTGCTGTGGTTAGGTCAAGAAAAGACTCACTTCTCAGTGAAATCTGGGAAAATACTGTAGTTATAATCACAAATGAAAAAAAATCCTCCAGAAATATACAAACTGAAAAAAATGCTCCTAAAATACAATATATGCTTCTTATAAAAGTATATGCTCAGAGACCCGAAGACCATGTAGAGCAGTGGTCTCAAACTCGCGGCCCGGGAGCCACATGCGGCCCACCAGGTACTATTTTGAGGCTCTAGGTATGTTTATCATAATCACAAAAGTAAAATAAAACAATTTCTTGATCATATGTCTCTTTAGCTATAAATTACAATATTATTAAGACTTAGCCAAAATGAAAGATTTATAAACTATAAAGAGTTTTACCGCATGCAAAATTGTCATTTCTTTAATAAGACATTAACTATTTTTTCTGAGGCCCTCCAAGTACCTACAAATCCCAAAATGTGGCCCTGCAAAGGGTTTGAGTTTGAGACCACTGATGTAGAGGAAACCCCCACACATAAAGTCTCACTATCCAATCACTGCATTTTACTTTTAAAGTATTATTTATATTGTAAATGTCATCAGTTTTCATCAGAACTTTTTATGTCATAGAGTTGTAACTGATTTTAGAATTGGTATTTATCTAAAAAATGTTGACGTGCCCTCCGATGCCCAATGACACATACCTGAAAAGTAGGCATGGTTAGGGGCAGAGAATATGCATGGTAAACTTAGGTTTTGGTAAATTAGGTCAGGTACAACCTGGCCTAAGGAAGCCTAGGTATTGCTAGGCCTGATTCTATAAAGGACATCTACCAGTTGATTGACAACCCCAAGGAACAACACTGTTTATAGAATCAGACCTATCTAGTGTGTAAACAGAAGGCATTCCAAAGGGCAGAAGATGGGAAGAGATGGAAGGGGCAGCCACTTACACGCACAACTCACAGAATACAGTAACACATGCTTTTGCCACACTGGGGTGTCCAAAGTCACACCAGTTCTATGGCTGGTATAACTGCAAATTGTATTTCTATACTATTGCCTCTTAAGGTCTCTGCTCTCTATACTTCCTCTGAATATCTGCTTATTGTATTTCGCTGAATGTCCAGCTCTCTTGATTGTAAACCGCCTAGAAGTCGCAAGATTGTGGCGGTATAGAAGAATAAAGTTATTATTATTATTATTATTACAGAACAGTGTCTCATCATATGGCACTTGGGCACCTAAAGGAGGTGCCCACTTATAGGAGAGTAATCTTATAGGTCAAGCTCAAGTTATTTAATATACTGCAAATATAAAACCAAGGTTAAAATCTAAGCGGTTTACAAAATCATATAAAAAAGGAGGGTTTTAGGGGAGTGGGGTGGGGGAAGCCCAGTCAGCACTTCTAAACTTTGGAGGGGGGGATTCAGAAGGGAAAAGCTTCCTCTAAGGGAGTTGGAAAGGAAGGTTCAGCCTCAAGTTTATTGGATTTAATTAACCGCCCGAGGGTACAAGATCCGTCTAGGCAGAGTACAACAAACCAATGAGAAGAGAAAGAAGAGAGCTCCATTTTTGTGACAAGAGAGAAAAGAAAGTAAATGCCAACTACATGTGTTTCCAGATCTGATTTTTAAAGGTTCACCAGCAGGTTAAAAAAAAAAAAAATCTTTTTGCACAGAAAATCAAGATCAGGACAAAAATGTTTCCTGAAAATAATATGCCTCCAGCATCTTCTTAAAAGAAGATAAAGGCGACATAGAGCGCAATGCCTCTTGGTTGATGACTCGGTCTATAAACCTAAGGGCTCCTTTTACTAAGCTGCGGTAGCGTTTTTAGCGCGTGCTGCCGATTAGCGCAAGCTATCCCCCGCGCTACACAGAAAAACTAATGAAAGCTCAACGGAGACGTTAGCGTCTAGTGCGTGCTAAGCACGCGCTAAAACTGCTAGCGCAGTTTTGTAAAAGGAGCCCTAAGTTTTAGTTTAGTTTAAAGTTTAGTTTAGTTTAAAGAACCCACAACGTTAAATGTGGAATTCCGAAATGTCATTCAAGGAACTTGATGAGGAGATGATACATGTAGAAAATGTTGGGTGAGCGGAGCGGAGGGATCTAGTTGAAACTTAGGGTATTATATATCGAAGCGGAAATTGGGGGGACATTACCCATGAGAATCTGAAACAGTGTAACTAATATTTTATATAAGACCCGAAAACAGACTAGAAACCAATGCTCGGCCTGCAGGAGGGGAGTCACGTGGACAGATTTTTTTTTCCCCCCCATCCAGGAGCAACTTCACAGCAACATTCTGTACTGATTGCAGAAGGTGGATCGGAAGGGGTTGGCTTCTTCTGAGAGAGAGAGCTCAGAAGTGGGGGAGTGGGGGGGGGCTTACTTGCTACTTGTTTAAACAGTGGCAGTAAATATTTGCATTCCCCAAGATTATATGTATCAGTGGTCCCCAATCCGGTCCTGGAGGACCACCAGGCCAATTGGGATATACACATGGAGAAAGAGTCACAAACGTTTATTGAACAGTCATAAAATGCAAGATCATCCACATGAAACGACAGTAATGCAGACCCAACAAGGTCCATGTTTCGGCTGTAATTGCCTTCCTCAGGGGTCCCGGACGCAGGGTATGTGATGATTATCAGCCCTGGTATGGATGAAAATGATGAATCCAAAAATACTCTTTCCGAAGCGAGCCTCGAAGCGTACGTTACAGCCACTGCAGTGCAGGATGAGCTTGCATTTTACGAATATTCAATAAACGTTGGTGACTCTGTTTCTCCGTGTGGATGAGTGTGTATCTTACAAGACTTCCACTCATATTTACATCAAGATCATCAATTCCACAGCTGCTTTTGTTCTATTGGGACACCCACGTTCAAGTGCCAGATGTATAGTCACCTCCTTGGGCAGCCAAACATGATAATAATAACTTTATTTTTCTATACCGCCATAGTCAATCGACTTCTAGGCGGTTTACAGTGTAAGAAGGCTGGACAATCAGCGAATAACAAGAGGTCTCAATACAATACAATAAGTCAACATACAATACCATACAATACAATACAAAGATTCTGTATACAATACAGTACCATATAGTACGAGTCTAACTACAATGATGGGGATGACACATGATTACTACCATGACTCCAAGTAACGTTGACAGTATTCAACTTACCAGCCCCATGCACACATTAACACCTCCCTCAGAGGAAACCAAAACAACCCCACTTCAGTCCCAGCAGCACATATTACAAGGTTAGGATCAAGCCAAGTACAAGTTTATGGATGTATACAGCAGCAAATTTCATAAAATGTGCTTTCTACAAAGGAACCCAGTTGAAAGTCTTTATTTAATTAACTGTTAAGTCACTTGCCAGACTGCATTTACCATAAAAAGAGAGAGAGAAAACTATGTGGATCTTCAGACACTTAGGCCCATATTCTATAATCAGTGCCTTAAGTTAGGAGCGGGTAGGTGCCCTATCAGAGCCTAACTTAATCGGTAAAGCTATTTAAAAAACAATGTAGGCACCTATCGGCTCCTAGAAAAATGGCACCTCCATTGCATCTACAGAGGCGTCTTAGAATTCCTGTCAAAGTGGGCGTGGTTAACCCTGGAAACGATCTCGAGCATTCTAAGGCTCCTTCGTAGATGTAATTCTCGTCCAAGGTATAGGAGCCAGAAACATAGGCCTTTAAAACCCTGGCCTACATTTCCGGTGCCTACCTTTGACAAAAGCCGCGATTCTGTAAAACAGCGCTGTTGCACGATTAACACGCAATTGGCAGCCGTATTTTTTAGGCAGCTGCCGGTAACGTCGTCTTTTATGGAATCCAATCCTTAATATCCACACCCGTATACATTGCCGTCATTCATTCTCCCAAACTCATAATGAGGTTCCTAAACATTGTACAATAAATGCAAAACAAGAAACGATCTCATCCTGTAATCATAACTAGGAACGATAAAAGTACTTCGCAACTATAAAAATGTAATGTTTAAAGTTTTCATTTTATTATGCTTTTAGGCATTTTTTTCATTCTGAAAAGATCAGTGCCTAAATTCCAGCAGCCGAATCGCAGAGATATTACTCTGAAAGCCCAGCATGATCATTCACGGAACCCCCGCAGAACTTTGCTACCCAATCAGCTTCTCTATGGTACATTTACTGCCGTGTCTCTGCATGGTAGTTACCGTAAATGTATAAGGCTGGGTACGTCCATTACATCGGGAAGAAGCAAAGAAGGACGTCACGGTGAGCAGAGCATTAGCCAGCAAGGCCATTTAACTAGAAGAACTATATGTCCAACCTATTTCATTTCTTCATTGCATTCAATAGAGAATGGCACGGGCACAAATTTGTCCACGTCCCCACAGGAACTCAACTTCTCCATCCCTGTGAGTTTTGTCGGTGTTGCTGTCCCTGCCCCATTCCCGTAAGCTCTACCTTAACCGCACAAGCCTTGAACGCTTATGATTTTAAAGTATTTGAGGCATGTGCAGATGAGGACAGAGCTTGCAGGAATGGGGCAGGGACAGGAAAAGAACTCGAGGGGGATGGGACGGGAAAAAATTTGTCCCCGTGTCATTCTCTAGCATTCAATAAGCTGTTGTACACAGACTTGGACAGATGAGAAAGCAATAGCCATACCATAGCAGCCACAGAAAAATATCCCATGTCTTCTACCTAAATCTGTTCCATTTTCTTCAACTACAAGGGATCCAGGCTAGTTTGGTTGTTTTTTGTTTTAATTATTATTATTAGTCTCTCTGATCTCCAGCTTGAAGGTTGCATTGCAGCCCGACACAATTGTCCACACACTGTATGACTCACCCAATCAATCTAGTTATCGGTTTCATGCAAGCAGAAAACCCACTTCATGAGCCTTTATTTGCATTTATCTCACATCCTGAAGAAAACAAACAGCAACAGAAACTTAAGTCATCACAGTACCATTTTCCTTTTGCAATTCCAGGTGGATAAATATCCGCCCCTCGTCTCCAGCCTTCAACTTTCAAATAGCCATTGCGTTTAACTTGAATGTTTTGTTTTTTTTTTAAAAAGTCTCTCTCAGGCACACACGATGATTAAGGATCTATTTAATTGCAATACAAAGCCACAAACCGCAGTTTTATTCCAACATTGAACCCTAAACTAAAAGAACAGAAATAGAATTATTTTCCATCAAAATCTAAACATCTGAACTAAGAGTTGCAATTATGTCTTGCAAGCTCTTAAAGAAAAAAATTCTATTAAGAGAAGTGCAGTTGAAGCATTTTTACCGGCTTGCATAATTTTTGGACGAATGTGTAGACACACAAAATACCGTTATGTGCATACAATATAACCACACAGTGTCGAGGCCCCCTGGTGAAACACATGGCCGAGTGTGTAGACATACAAAATATGTGCATTCAATATAACCACAGAGAGTCAAGGCCTCCTAGGTGAAACGCTATTACTTAGCATCATCTCAACTCCCGCCATCAGATATTTACTGCTCTCTGTCTAGAAACACATGGGCTCCAGGTCTATGAATACGTTAAAACTGTCGTGTTCTTTCCCTCTGGATGATGCTAATGTCCAGCTGTTCCAGCATTCTCAAACCACTAATGCCTGACAAAAGGGACAGCTGCCCCCCCCCTGATTTGTCCAAAATGAAAAATCGAACAACGGCAGAAAGCAGCCAGATACAGAGGGATTGAAAACTTATTTTGAAATTTCCTTTTTTTTTTTTTACCAGATCAGCCACCAAGATGACATGCTACAGCTAAAATAAGTGCATGATTACACACCGCAAGTATCCGTTCCAAGCCAAGAAATAGGGTTGAAAACAGAAGTTACATCGTTTAATTACAACAAACCCATCATATACAGCGAGTCCGTCCTGTAATTGAAGTTCCCTAGGTATGCAATTCAACTGGTTTGTGAGGAACGAAGCTTTACCATCACGCTTCTGTCCTGCTAAAGCAAAGGTGCTTTCAAGCATTTAAAATATATATTGTTATTTGCCGTAAGAGAAGAAAGTAATCCTTGAGTCTCTCTCTCTCTCTCAGATCTCTAACTGCAAATATGGGAAATACGAAATTAATTAACTAAAATAAAAAAATATTCAGACACACTTGTCAAACCCACACATTCCCTACAACAGCCCTAGTCTCAAGTCTGCTGACTGATTCTATTGTCGTGTGCTACAAAACAGCGTTAAATAAAAAAAAAAAATAGTTCATTTATTATTACACGCCCTGACTTGAATTATTAACAGAATTTGTAGCTCAGAATATAACAATTTCATCTACGTTGCCTGTCAACATTGTTATTAGACACACTTTACGAAGCGGACACCTGTAGATCATTTCAGAGAGCGGATGTCCAGTTCATACGATCTCTGTAGAGGCATCGAAGGGAAGTAAGAGACGACAGCTCTCCCAGAAACATGGGTAAATGTGGATTTACAGTGGCGTTTTAGGTGCACAGCCCTACAGTCCCCATTGCTAATATTCCCAAGAAAAAAGGTGTCTCTGTTAATTAGAACCGTCTTCCTTTCAAACATACTTTATTTACGAGATAACAAAACAGATACGTAGCAAGCATTCCGCGACAAAGCAAAGATGGTCAGCAGAAGCAGTTTCTAGCAACGAGGACTCTCTGTTTTCCTCATCTTTAATCCACTTTTATCTTCTTATTTCTCGAACATGCTCATGCAACAAAACCCTAATGCATTAGCAGTTCACAGTTTGCTTAGCGAGGCACCGAAACCAACACAAGGCACCTCAACACTGGAGACATATTCCCCATTCTTTTTTCCTTCTGAAAAGAAAACCCTAAATTCCACGACAGACGACAAAATTAAAGTCTATAAAGTTACACAATACCTCCAAAATGAACTTTCTTCTTGAATTTTGAATTTTCAGCCATGGTTTCTAACCTAGGTGTTACCATTTCACTTGAAAATGTTGCTCGAGTCTTTGCAATCCTCAGATGAATCTTTGAGGTTTACACGACTTCAATCTACAATGTCTTCCTGTTGAAAAGTTTTTACCCTTAAGAAATTCAGGGGGGGGGTGGGTGAAAAAAATAGCTTCTGAATTTTTAAATCCACAATGATGGCAAAAAAAAATGTTTCTTACTTTCAGACATGGAAAAGTGCATCAAGCAAAGGAATCTGTGGGTTGGTTTTTTGTTGGGTTTTTTTTTTTACACAAGTTGTAAGCTCGAAATAAGAGCTTACATCTTTGTCATGCCCACACTGTAGCAACGGGTTTTTTTTTTTCCTGGTGCAGGTTTCCATGGAAATGCATCAGTCACTAATCTAAATACGTACGGGTGAAGGACGCCTGAAAACCTAAAGCAATTATGCATGTCACTGGAGAAGAACAGAAAATGATTCAGCTCAGCTATTAGTAACGTTGCAGTACTTTCTCTTACATAATTTTGTTGTACCATTTCATAGAAAAAAATACAGCATTCCAATATTGTTCTCCCCTCCCCTATCAATAATGCTTCTTTCCCTGCCTTTTTTTTTTTTTTTTCTAAATTCCGGAATACTCATGCATGCAAAGGAAGAAAAAAAAAAAAAAAAAATTCACCATCTAGTGGATGTATTCTGAATTTAGCCCAAACCTGCTGAAAATAAACACACCAATTCAACTCATTAATTTCTGCCTGCATTAAATCTGGCAGGCTTTACTTAAACGCAGTTTCTTCCTTTTAAACTCAAAAACATACTGCCTCAGCCAATCATGGTATATCAACTAGACAAGAAAGCATTAAAAAAATGGTGGGGAAGAAATGATATCACCGAAGCAAATGGTGGCATCGATAACAAGCTCCCAATCAATCCCTGAAATTTGTGCAAAGTCTGAAATAATTTGGGGCTTTAACTATAACCAGCAGATGGAAAATGTGAGCAAAAGTGGTCACGCTCCAGAATGACCACAAACTAGAAAGTGCTAGATTTTAAAACATTTTCTTTCTGAATGTGAGAGTCTTAAGGGTGGCCCTGAGACCCCCCAAAGATGGCAGCCAATGCACAAGGGGACGTGCCAGATAGCAGTGGCAAGCCTACTGGAAGCACAATGACTGAGACACGAGATGATTGCCTTCCAAGGCTTGGCGAGTTGCATCGTTGATTTGAGGAGTTGAAGGACGAGATTGCGAGCACTAAGGCTGAATCCATAATGGCCTGGAAGAGCTATGCTCTGACCCTAGTGACCTAGGGCAGCAGATGGAAGAAGTGGAGGGAAAAATGGAACAACAAAAACAGACATCGAGAACCGTCCTTCGGCAAAACATGGCATAGCAAATGCAATGATGAGATGATTCTCAAATGAGAAGATGTAGAAATCATTCAACAAAGAAGAAACCTCAAGTAGGAGGGGTACTGGAGGCACCTATAGATAGGAATGCTTTAGAGCAGTGGTCTCAAACTCGCGTCCAGGGAGGAGGGGGCCACATGCGGCCCACCAGGTACTATTTGTAAATAATTTTGTTCCCTGCTCTATTTTGTCGATGCCTTTCAGTATTTTGAAAGTCTCAATCATATCCCCTCCTCTTCTCAAGGGAGAACAGTCCCAGTTTCTTAAGTCGTTCATCATATTCCAAGTTCTCCATACCATTTATTAGCTTCGTTGCTCGTCTCTGCACCCTCTCCAGCAGTTTTATATCCTTCTTTAGGTTGGGAGACCAATGTTGGACACAGTATTCCAAGTGTGGTCTGACCATTGCCCTATAAAGCGGCATTATAACTTTTTCCGATCTACTCGTGATTCCTTTCTTTATCATGCCTAACATTCTAGTTGCTTTCTTTGCCACCGCCACACATTTTGCCGACGGCTTCAGGGTCCTATCTATCAGTACACCCAGGTCCTTTTCTTGTTCGCTCTTACCCAGATTTGCACCTGACATTCTATACTCGTATTCCTTGTTCTTACTGCCTAAATGCATCACTTTGCACTTTTCCACATTAAACTTCATCTGCCATTTCTCTGCCCATTTCTCTAACTGACACAAGTCACTCTGGAATACCTCGCTATCCTTCTGCGATCTGATTGCCCGGCATAGCTTTGTGTCATCAGCAAACTTGATGATCCCACTGGATGTTCCTTCTTCTAGGTCACTGATGAAAATATTAAATAAGATGGACCCATTCTGCTACTCCATCCCTGTGACCCAAATGATAATACTGAGATTGCTATTTGCTAATATCAACCAAAAATTAGCCAATGGTTAAAGGACAACATGTTGGCTTTAAACATGTCCAAATCAACAACAATGTTATTCCCCTGCCAAGACGGTCTTCAGCTAAATTCCCCAATAGGTCTCAATTCTGCCCCATTTCAGGAACCATCCTTTTAAAAACTTCTAGGGGTTATATTAGATAACAAACTAACATATCACAAACAAATCAGTTATGTAGTACAAAGGTGTTTTTATAGATTACGAATGATACGGTCTTTCTCCAAAGTTTTAGATCCTTCAGCATTAAACATTCTTATCCACTCCCTGGTCATTTCCAGTCTCGATTATAGCAATGCTCTTTATACAGGAATTTAAAAGGAGCTGAGACGCTTGCAAAAAAATTTGACCATGTCACTCCACTCTTAACAAAAGCTCACTGGCTGCCAGTAACACACAGAATTACATATAAAATTATTTTAATATTTAAAGCACGCAACACAAGAATGTAGCAGTGGGCCGGGACAGTAGGAATTCCAGCCGATTCTAAGAATCCCACCTTCCCCCATGTACTTTTACAATCCTGTGGCAGGAGTGAGAACTCGTGGACACCCAATCATCTAACGGCTCTGCACGAGCAGGAGCGAAGGAAGGTCACTCGTGTCGCGGTTCACTGCTGGACCACCAGGGATTCTAAAGGTACGTGGGGGGAGGCGGGAGGGAGGTAAACATTCTTAGAATTGGCTGGGACGGAGGCAGGAAGGATCCCTGCTGTCCCAGCCCACCGCTGGACCACCAGGGATTTAAAAGGTATATGGGGGAGGGAGGTCAAAGTTAGTAGAGTCGACTGGGACAGGAGACGGAAAGGTTCCCTCCTGTCCCAGCTCACCGCTGGACTACCAGGTCTCACGGCAGAGGCCTGCAACAGGTTCAGGAGGGGGGGGGGAGGGTTGTCAGCGCTGACCTGAATATAAACGGAGACCTCCATTTTGGGCCTTTTTTGGCTCAAAAATCTCAGTTTATATTCGATCACATACGGTAACAACCTTTTACTTATAACAGCTGCTTTTGACAAGTAAAATATCTGTACGAAAAAAAGGCAGGTGAAAATCTCTGCAGGGACATTTTCCTCAGGTAATTCTTTTGATCTTGAAATAGTCTTACATCCAGATGAAAATCAATCATTATTAGTATTTTCAAGAAGAACCTTTTAAATGCTATTTTCTGATAGACAATCACATTAGTATATAAAAACCTTCTAAAACAATAAGGTATCAATGGAGCATTCCTACTAAAATACACAGAGGAAGAAAAAGGGTCCTTTTACTAAGGTGCACTATCTGATTTAGTGCACGCTAAATGATAACGCGTCCTTCATATTCTATGGGCACGTTAGTGTTTAGCGCACGTGCGCTAAATCAGCTAGCACGCCTTAGTGAAAGAAGGGAATAGTCTCTCCCCATCTTTAGGCCAGAGAAACCTACACCCAAAACTAAACACACTAAACCGGCTGCAAAGAACAAGCACTAGGTTTGCACCAATCAAGTCTCTCCACCACAGCTGTTATCAGCACATTTACAAAGCACAAGAATATCTAGAGCAGGAAGCGTATACACTTCTCCCTCCATATTCGCGGTGATAGGGGAATAGCAAGACAGCGAACACTGGGAAAACCGCGGTTTTCTAGTAAAACTCATGGCGAATGAGGAGAAATCGCGAATCACAAAAAAAATACGAGATTCGCGATTTAAGTTGAAAACATTTATTGCAACTTTTGAATAACACAGTGCTGTGTTGTACATTAAACATGCATTGCTGGAAATCAACAATTTTCTCTGTAACCAGTGTTAATTGGCGATTTCCTCTGTACTGTACAATTGCTGGGAATCAGTGATATTCTCTGCGCAATTTGGAATCAGCGATTTTCTCTGTAAAGGTGTGAATCGGCGATTTCAGTGATGTAATGGGGGGAGGGAGCCAGCATACTAAAAAACGCGAATAATCGAAACCGCGATTGACGAAACCACATGAAAGGAAAGATTGATTGAATGCAGACTTGGGGGTGGTGTGTGTGTGTGTGTGTGTGTGTGTGTGTGTGTGTGTTTACTCTACTGATCAGAGACTGAGTTCAATGCAACCCCTTTTCTTAAAAAAAAACAAACCCAAATACTCAGCATCCACTATCTGAACAAACGATATGATTAATGGTTGTTTGCCACTGTACTCTTCCTCTTTGGTGCAACATTATTTACTTTTGGTTATCAAACATACATACTGCTACAACAAATTCAATCTGCAGCCTTAATTTATATATTTTTTTTTAAAAACCAACAACCTGTAAAGATAAACACCATTCTTCAGTTCTATTACCCATGTGTCATGTCTCATGGGGGGGGGAGGGGGAGCTAAGGTTCTGTTGTATTAATTATTTTGTGTGTTGATACGCATACAGGAAGCTTGAGTCAGCCTTTACAGGAAAAAAAAGAAGAAGATGGAGCAATAATCTGATGCTCTGGCAGGCTGATAGCTGTGCTGGCAACATTTAAAAACAAAACAAAATAATCCTATACGAGCGTCTCTGCACAGCCAGATCTGTAGTCGTTTACTGAGATTGCTAGTTCACATTTGTAAGGACACTTGCAGTGTCCAGTAAGTTTACATGATCTGTCACACCGTTAGCACACATATTCATGCATCATAAGATGCAAACAGTGTAACTGCACTCCAAAAAGTCCATTATAGTAAAATGTAAGCTCTCAGGTCACTATTTAGTGAGTGGTTATTGTTTATTGAAAGTTAATGGGAAAGAGAGTCTTTTTGAAGACAGATTCTGATACATCAAATATGGACTGGCAATAGTTGAGAAGAGACAATATATTCGGAAGGAATATTTGAAAGAAAAGAGGAACTTTATAACCACACTGAAGGGGAGGATCTCTGTTTTAATGAGTGATATCATTAATATTTAAATTGAGTATGATGTGATGTATAATAAAATATTTACAATATTTATGATAAATTTTGTGAATATGGTATTGAACAGCTTCTCTAGTATTTGGTATTAATAAATGATTGAAGCGGTTTTTTTAAAACATTGAAGCTCCGTAGTGGTAAAGCAATGAATATGCATGAGATCTATTAGCATACAATGAAAGCAATGCATGCAAATAAATCTCATGCATATTCTTTGAGGAAATCCTGAAATCCATCTGGATTGCGGGCCCTCGAGGACTGACATTTGACACCCCTGCTCCAAATGAACACGCATACATGCGTTATGAAGTTTTATATGCACGAATCAATTTTTACCACTATTTCGTAACTGAACAACAACAACAAAAAAAATCCAAAAATGAATCAAGTCATATTTCCTTACAGGCCTCCTTTAACTGAGGACAGCAAAGTTTCACTTTTTTTCTACAGCATTTAGAAAACCTTGCGCTCACCCTGGTTTTAATTTATTGCCAAGGTATTAAAAAAAAAAAGAAAAGTTCAGGAATTGAAGCCAGAACTCCGAGCCTGTAGTAGCGTTGCTACAAAACTCAAGACGACTCTACCCTGAAATAACAGCATTCTTCTATTTGATGGGAAATACCGCAAACCGCCGAGAAGAAGTCACATCATTAGAAGCAGGGAATTACTATTAGTGTCCTGGAAGACAATAGGAGCTGTATTTGAAACAGAGCCAAACATGACTTAGGAGACAATTAGAACAGGCCAAGTAAGAACAGCAAAAAAAAAAAAAAAAAAAGGGAGCAATGCCTGAGGAAAAAAAGATCCATTTTAGCAGCTACCAAAGACATGTCCATTCAACACATTAGCAGGTCCTTTTATGAAAGTGCGCTAACCAATTTAGCATATGCTAAAGATTAGTGCGTGCTAAATGCCAAGACATCCATTATATTCCTATGGGTATCTTAGCATTTGGCGTGCGATAAATCAGTTAGCGCACCTTAATAAAAGGACCCCTAGGAGAGAGGTAGTTGCATTTGATAAAGGGGTCTTTTTACTAAGGCGTGCTAACCGATTAGTGCGCACTAAATGCCAAGATATCCATTATATTCCTATGGGCATCTTAGCATTTGGCGTGCGATAAATCGGTTACCGCACCTTAATAAAAGGACCCCTAAGAGAGAGGTAGTTGCATTTGATAAAGGGGTATTTTTACTAAGGCGTGCTAACCGATTAGTGCGCGCTAAATGCTAACGCGCCCATTATATTCTATTAGTGCGCCTTAGTAAAAGGACTCCATAATGATTACCTTCTAAATAGCAAGAAATACTCTTGCATTTGAACTCACAAACAACAAAAGAGAATTACATTTACCCTGATTATTCATAGTCGGTTTTACTTCTCAAATATACGAAACAAACAATTTTGCTTGCGTTAAATCTGCACACTTAAGAATCAAAAAAGCCACTACTTTCTTCAATGCTATGCCGGCCCCTCCCACGTCCAAATGGTCTGCATTTGGACATTTTCAACATGGATGTTTTTCTGATCAAAAATGGGGTATAAACGTTCTTGTGGCTAAGACGTCCAGCAGTTTGCCATTCGAAAATGGTCGTTTCTGTTCCTCCAGCCTTGAATGTCAAGCTGGAAATGTCCAAGTTGGTCTTAGACTTTTTTTTTTTTTTTTCGAAAATGCCCCTCTATGTGTATATGTCCCAAGTCTACATGTGAACATCCACATTATCTCTACAGTTGGCAATTAATGCTTACATCAAAACACATTTATACATTCGAGCGCTAGTATTTTTATAAACAAAAGTAGGCATCTACTTTCCTTTACAGAATAGGCTCCAGATGGGCACACTCCAAGTGCTTAAATAAAGGCACCCCTTCATTGCAGTGCCATCTTAATGATGGCTCCATGGGGTTAAGAAGGTGAATGGTAGAATCACAGACTCTACTACTTGACCCTTTGGGAACAAGATGTATTGGTTAACTAAATGTTTTATACTCCTCAAGAAGAAAACTGTTATTTGCTGTATAACAGAGTTTAATCAGACAAGAATAGAGAATAAGAACATAAGAATAGCCTTATTGGGTCAGACCAATGGTCCATCAAGCCCGGTGCTAAAAATTGAGTTCCTACAGGGAAAAATTTGTCCCCGTGTCATTCTCTACCTGCAGGCACTCACATGGGTAGAAGAGAAGACAGCTGCGGCTTTGTTATCCGAGTGCTGCTTGATTTGTGTGCATAGAGCGTTTTGCGGGACGCGAGTACTTATCTCCCTTCTAGCATCTATCCCTGATGCAGCCTGAGAGTGAAACGTGGCCATGTCAGGGAGGGGGGGGGGGGGTGTTAATAAATCGCATACTTCTTGAAACATTTGATCAGCTTCGTGTTTTTTACTCACATTTCTCCAGAGCAGGCTGCATCAGGAGTCAAATGTGTTGAAAATTATCTCAAATGAAATAAAAACATCTAAAAGCCGATGCATCAAATGCCATACAATACAAATTGTACTTAGGGAAAGATTCCTGCTAACACCTTTCATTTTCAGCATTAAAGGTGGTTCCCCTCGCAAGTAAACGTTATATCTCTATTTTGGATTCTTGCGGTTTGATGCTTCTTTCCTGTGTCTGAGAGATTGTTCCCTTTCCACTGAAGGGAAGAATCCATTTCCACTCTGGAATGCCCCATGCAACCACCAGCTGGGGTAAAACAGCCTGCCTTAAAATAATAATTCACGTGCAAACGGTCAGACTGAATCTCCAGTGAAAAATCTCCATGGCCACAGAAGAAAACTTGTCATCCGAATGAAATTAGTTCACCAAGAGACATTAACTACAAGTGAGTACACAAGTGTAACCTTGCCTTTCAATAACTACTCAAAGGAACAACAGCACAATATAAAAAGCATAAATAACAATTCAATGTATCTTTCAAATTAATAGCAGTAAGAACAAAGGGTCAATAAACCATCCAGCTTACACTGTAAATTTTCATGGCAAGCAACATTAATAGAATCAGTAATATTAGATTATCCCTTTATTTGCCATTAAGTGCAGGAGTAACAAAAATGAGACAGCTGTTAAAATAAAAGATTTGACAGCAATGTAAACCTGATGCCAGAATGGAAACTGTGGTGAATAGCTATCAGGAAAGGCAAGTGAAAAGTAAATCGCCATGAACAAATTCCTGGAGGAAAAGTCCATAGTCTTTAAGTTATTAAGACACGGGGAAAGTCTCTGCTTGCCCTGGATCGGTAGCATGGGTTTTGGCCAGGTACTAGGAACCTGGATTGGCCACCGTGAGAACGGGCTACTGGGCTTGATGGACCACTGGTCTGACCCAGTAAGGCAGGGGTGTCCAATGTCGGTCCTCGAGGGCCGGAATCCAGTCGGGTTTTCAGGATTTCCCCAATGAATATGCATGAGATCTATGTGCATGCACTGCTTTCAATGCATATTCATTGGGGAAATCCTGAAAACCCGACTGGATTGCGGCCTTCAAGGACCGACATTGGACACCCCTGCAGTAAGGCTATTCTTATGTTGTTATATCCTTATTCAGACCTGGACTCTCTGTGGGAAATGGACAGCAAACTGGGCATGCTGGGGGGGAGGGGGGAGGAGGAAGCAAGAACTTTTGTCATGAGGCACCTAAAAATATTCAAAGTACCCACCTATTTATAAAGCCATGATAGAAGCACAAATTCTCTCATACAAATGTATACCAAACAGGGACAAAAAGGTCACCAAAAAACATCCAACAGGCTTACACTAACCATTTTCATGGAAGACTGGCACAGCTTACCACACCTGCTGAGACTGAGAACAGACTTATTAGACTAGAGTGAAGCACAGCTATTAGTATTAAAGCCAAAGTTTTGGCTCAGTCTCCACCTGCTGGTCATGGTCTGGAGAGATGCTAAAGAAATGGACATTTTTAATAAGGATCCCTGAAGAAGGCACAACTTGCAGAAACACGGTCCATGTTGGGTCTACTTATAGTTATTTCATATCATTTGGGATGGTCTACGTTCTTTGCCCATATAATAAACTGTTGGTCACCCAGATAATTGGTGTTACACTTCTGTTTTTTTGTTTCTCTTGTATTCCAGAGGGTAGTATTTCAGCATAGCTTGGATGGAAATGCAAGGTAGGTGCAGACCCATAAAGTAAACACACATTTCAACCTGCATATTTTCTAAAATCGCATTATCTTATCTAGCAACAGCAAGTGATAATTACCAATCAATTCTATGTGAGCTGAGCTGGTTCTGGATTCTTCCCGCTACCCAAATGGAGATATGCTTCCTGTTTTTCAAAAACAGAAACTCCATCTCCAGGGGTGCCCTGGTACAAGTCCTAAGAGTCATCAAACTGTCTTATGATCGCAGACAGAAAGTTCTTTAATGGACTCTACAGTCTCATTCCTGCCTGCGTGCAGAAATGACAAAGCCCAAATGAAACCAGTTCCATATACTTCAGTATAATAGTATCCAGTCAGACTTTTTACAAGCAGCTGCAAACTTTCAATTTAAATAGCGCCATCTACTGGCACCTGGGCAAATGGGCACAACTGAAATGAGAAAACATTAGATATGGAGGGACAATTCTATAAAATGACATCTCAGTTTAGATGCCCCAAAGCCATGCACCTAGCGCCATTTCTATAACGGCATCTTGGCACCAAGATTCCATTGTAGAATATTATCACACGTCAGCTTTGGGGTGTCCATGATTAGGCACACCCTCTTGTACCATGTTAATGGCAGGTGTTAAGTTGGCGCACCTAGTGATGTATGTAACTGCGAGACATGCCCATGTGCACACCCCCTTGCAGTTAGCGGGAGTAGGGTTACTAGACATCTGAGAAAACCTAGGATGATCTCAGGGCTCAAGGGTCTCTCGTACGAAGAGAGACTGAACAAATTGCAGCTCTACACTCTCGAGGAACGTAGGGAGAGGGGAGACATGATCGAAACATTTAAGTACCTCACGGGATATGTCGAAGTGGAAGATGATATTTTCTTTCTCAAGGGACCCTCGGCCACAAGAGGGCACCCGCTCAAACTCAGGGGCAGAAAATTTCATGGCGACACCAGAAAGTATTTCTTCACAGAGAGAGTGGTTGATCATTGGAACAAGCTTCCAGTGCAGGTGATCGAGGCAGACAGCGTGCCAGACTTTAAGAATAAATGGGATACCCATGTGGGATCCCTACGAGGGTCAAGATAAGGAAATTGGGTCATTAGGGCATAGACAGGGGGTGGGTAAGCAGAGTGGGCAGACTTGATGGGCTGTAGCCCTTTTCTGCCGTCATCTTCTATGTTTCTATGATGGGTCATTTGGCCTTTATCTGCCATCATGTTTCTATAATCAGAAAGTTCTATGACATCACAATGCAGGTGTAAAGAGCCTTAGCCTATAGGAAGAGGAGATGCAAATGTTAAGAGCCTTAGCCAATAGGGAGAGGAGGAGAGAGTGGCTGCTGCAGACACCAGAAAGTATTTCTTCACAGAGAGAGTGGTTGATCATTGGAACAAGCTTCCAGTGCAGGTGATCGAGGCAGACAGCGTGCCAGACTTTAAGAATAAATGGGATACCCATGTGGGATCCCTACGAGGGTCAAGATAAGGAAATTGGGTCATTAGGGCATAGACAGGGGGTGGGTAAGCAGAGTGGGCAGACTTGATGGGCTGTAGCCCTTTTCTGCCGTCATCTTCTATGTTTCTATGATGGGTCATTTGGCCTTTATCTGCCATCATGTTTCTATAATCAGAAAGTTCTATGACATCACAATGCAGGTGTAAAGAGCCTTAGCCTATAGGAAGAGGAGATGCAAATGTTAAGAGCCTTAGCCAATAGGGAGAGGAGGAGAGAGTGGCTGCTGCAGACACCAGAAAGTATTTCTTCACAGAGAGAGTGGTTGATCATTGGAACAAGCTTCCAGTGCAGGTGATCGAGGCAGACAGCGTGCCAGACTTTAAGAATAAATGGATAACCATGTGGGATCCCTATGAGGGTCAAGATAAGGAAATTGGGTCATTAGGGCATAGACAGGGGGTGGGTAAGCAGAGTGGGCAGACTTGATGGGCTGTAGCCCTTTTCTGCCGTCATCTTCTATGTTTCTATGATGGGTCATTTGGCCTTTATCCGCCATCATGTTTCTATGTTTCTATAATCAGAAAGTTCTATGACATCACAATGCAGGTGTAAAGAGCCTTAGCCTATAGGAAGAGGAGATGCAAATGTTAAGAGCCTTAGCCAATAGGGAGAGGAGGAGAGAGTGGCTGCTGCAGACACCAGAAAGTATTTCTTCACAGAGAGAGTGGTTGATCATTGGAACAAGCTTCCAGTGCAGGTGATCGAGGCAGACAGCGTGCCAGACTTTAAGAATAAATGGGATACCCATGTGGGATCCCTACGAGGGTCAAGATAAGGAAATTGGGTCATTAGGGCATAGACAGGGGGTGGGTAAGCAGAGTGGGCAGACTTGATGGGCTGTAGCCCTTTTCTGCCGTCATCTTCTATGTTTCTATGATGGGTCATTTGGCCTTTATCCGCCATCATGTTTCTATGTTTCTATAATCAGAATGTTCTATGACATCACAATGCAGGTGTAAAGAGCCTTAGCCTATAGGAAGAGGAGATGCAAATGTTAAGAGCCTTAGCCAATAGGGAGAGGAGGAGAGAGTGGCTGCTGCAGACACCAGAAAGTATTTCTTCACAGAGAGAGTGGTTGATCATTGGAACAAGCTTCCAGTGCAGGTGATCGAGGCAGACAGCGTGCCAGACTTTAAGAATAAATGGGATACCCATGTGGGATCCCTACGAGGGTCATTAGGGCATAGACAGGGGGTGGGTAAGCAGAGTGGGCAGACTTAATGGGCAATGGCCCTTTTCTGCCGTCATCTTCTATGTTTCTATGATGGGTCATTTGGCCTTTATCTGCCATCATGTTTCTATAATCAGAAAGTTCTATGACATCACAATGCAGGTGTAAAGAGCCTTAGCCTATAGGAAGAGGAGATGCAAATGTTAAGAGCCTTAGCCAATAGGGAGAGGAGGAGAGAGTGGCTGCTGCAGACACCAGAAAGTATTTCTTCACAGAGAGAGTGGTTGATCATTGGAACAAGCTTCCAGTGCAGGTGATCGAGGCAGACAGCGTGCCAGACTTTAAGAATAAATGGGATACCCATGTGGGATCCCTACGAGGGTCAAGATAAGGAAATTGGGTCATTAGGGCATAGACAGGGGGTGGGTAAGCAGAGTGGGCAGACTTGATGGGCTGTAGCCCTTTTCTGCCGTCATCTTCTATGTTTCTATGATGGGTCATTTGGCCTTTATCTGCCATCATGTTTCTATAATCAGAAAGTTCTATGACATCACAATGCAGGTGTAAAGAGCCTTAGCCTATAGGAAGAGGAGATGCAAATGTTAAGAGCCTTAGCCAATAGGGAGAGGAGGAGAGAGTGGCTGCTGCAGACACCAGAAAGTATTTCTTCACAGAGAGAGTGGTTGATCATTGGAACAAGCTTCCAGTGCAGGTGATCGAGGCAGACAGCGTGCCAGACTTTAAGAAGAAATGGGATACCCATGTGGGATCCCTACGAGGGTCAAGATAAGGAAATTGGGTCATTAGGGCATAGACAGGGGGTGGGTAAGCAGAGTGGGCAGACTTGATGGGCTGTAGCCCTTTTCTGCCGTCATCTTCTATGTTTCTATGTCATCATTTTAGAGGACAATCTGGGCTCCCGAACAGGCTTTTCAAAACCTGCCATTTGTCTGGGTTTTGGAAAGCCCCGATGAACTCCAGCCTGTGCGGATGACATCGCATACATCTGCGCATGCTCCAGACCCTCCAGACGCAACCGGAGATCATCTCAGAAGAGAGGAGGCTTGCTAGGGAGGGGCTGGGGGGGCTGAACTGGGTGGGGCTGGAAGTGGAATGGGGCAGGGTTATATGTCCGGGGTTTTCCTTTGTAAAATATGGTAATCCTAAGAGGAAGTGCATATACACAGCTACCTTTCAATTAATAGCACCTTTGATAAATGTGGCACCTCGCTCTTGCCACCAGTTTACAGAACAGCCCTAATGGTTTTAGCTATTTTGTTTTTCCAAAATATCTGAATAATTTTAAAATGGGTACTAATACTATCCAGGAGGACATAATATTTTTTTACAAGAAAAAATTATTCAGTACCCAATAACTATCCCAGTGTCTGATCATGAACTGTCAGAGAACTGAAGTTATAAAGGCTGCACCAGGCTGGCCCGTGGCTGGCTTGCAATTCTGGCCCTTCCATATAGGCAGTCTGGGTTCAATTCCCAGGTCAAGTCATCTGCTTCCTGTATCTAGACCAGAGGAAGTGTTCCACCCAAAGCAGAAAGAAATCACAGTAACTTCTCATACAATAGTGACATCTAGGGGTCACATTTAAAGACCATGATTGCAGAGTTCTAGAAGGAGTTCCCTACATACACACACACACAAGGGTTATAAAATGTGAGGGGAAAAAAATACCTTGGATAGATCCCAGGCCTAGTTGCAAAAAAGCTTGAAGCACAAAAGAGCAGAAAGAAACTGCTGAGGCCAGAGGGGTAGAAAAATGCAAATAAAGACCACCCGAGAGAGCACATCAAAACCCATCTTTGTGCAAAAGGTTTTGTGCTGTTTCAATATGGAAAAAATAATAATAATTAAAAACATGACACTGCTGCTATAGCAACACTGCCATCTGCTGGCATAAGATGTTTCAAGTTTATTAAATCTTGTAACATCGGGATCTGGATAGTCTTGGCTGTCACCCATCCCCCACCCCAATCACTTACCCCATTACCCCTTCTTTCAAAATAGCATGCAATCTCTAAATATGATGAATAGCCGCAGCTCTGTTTATTGATCACGAAAATAAATAACATTATCAACATAATAATCAAATAAATTAACATCAATTAACTAAACCATACTCCTGAGCTACCAGATACCTAGCATTATATTGCCCCCGACCTCACCACAGCAGCAAGAGTCTGAGGAGTGGCATGACCCCCTAGCCGGCCCACTATTCATCGGCGGATGAGCCCCAGCACCCCGTAGCTCGGGAGAACCGCCCTCCCGAGCCATCGCCACCAGCCCAAAACACGAGCGGGTGGGTGGGAAAATCCGCCCTGGAGGACCACCGAAGGAACCGGGTCCTCCAAGGTCCCGGCTTTAAAGCCTCACTCCCTTCGACACCAACCCCCCCTTCCCACCTAATCCCAATACATACTCATAGACAGCAATATCCATCACACTTTTTACTGCTAAAGAATTGTACAACAGTGCCTCCTAAGAAAACGTTGCTGTTCGTGTGACAATCATACTTAAGCACTGTTTAGAGCAGTGTTCTTCAACTTTTTGACACCTATGGACCGGCGGAAATAAAATAATTATTTTGTGGACCAGCACCGGTCCGCGGACCGGCAGTTGAAGAATACTAGGCTAAATCGTGCCCATCTCCACCCAATCTCCACCCCCAGACCCCGCCCCCATAATAGTACTAATTGTAACACCATTTTTTCCATTCATTTTTCATATATACACACACACACAATATAATCGTATTAACAACCCATAATGGTTAACCACAAAATTAAAATACACAAAGCACACTGTATGCTTTTCAACATTCATTCCTACCAGAAAACAGATAACCCCATGCAAATGCAAGACCAAAAGCTAAAAGTACTAATATTTACAAACAAACCCTAAGATGCAAGACTCTGCAAGCAGAACAACCCCAGAGGAAAAGAAACAAATGCATTTCTCCCTGAATAAACAGCAGATGTAAATCAATCACTAAATAAAAAAATAAAAGCATTCCCTCTACCGTTGTTGTCTCTTTCCCTCCATGCTGCGCCTTGCCCTCTGGCCTGCCCCCCGATGTTATCTTTGGGGCCGTTCCACAGTGTGATCAACGCTGCGTCTTCGGGCCGGCTCCCTGAGTGCTGCAGTGCACAAAGCTGTGGGCAGCGTCCCACACCTCATCTGGAAGCCTCCCCCTCTGATGTTGCGACGTCAAGAGAGAAGGCTTCCGGTTCAGGCACAGGATGTGCGTAGGAGCCTTTTCCCAAGGCTTTGTGCACTGCAGCCTGGTGCCCCCACCAACATGGCGCCCAAGGCAGACCGCCTCCCTCTCCCCGCCCCCGACTATGCCACTGCTGAACGCTTATTTCACAATCTAAGGTGTGGGCCTGTCAGTGCATTCCAAAGCTTAGGTAATCCTCAGCCAGAGATTTTATTTTACAGTACATTTTATGTGTTCTGTAAACGTATCAGACATCTCATTTCCTTTTTCAGTGGGGGGGGGGAGGGGGGACAGAGTGCGTAGAACGGCATAAAATAAAATTTGGTTCCAAACTGAGCTGTTCGCATGTATACAAATCTTCTCTACCCTATGGTTTGGATGTGACCTAATTTAGCTTTTATTTGTAAAGAGCAATTAGGAGAAAACATTCAGGTTCTGACCAACACTTCATGATCACAAAAGGAAGCATTTATAAAAAGAAATAAATTGATAAGCTTGTAAAGTGTGTCCATTAGCCAGACATCTCCATCATGCTACATTACTACAGAATGTGTTAATGTCTTTTTTGTTTGGTTTTTTTTTTTTTACTCTAATCTGGTTGGACGCTAAAAAGATGAAACATAATTATTAAATTTGTTTAAAATGTTTCTCAGTCCAAATGATCACTCTATAGAAAAGGGATGGAATCCAATTTAGGCCAAACTTAAGTGACCTCATAATCGGAGTGAGCTTTGACAGCAGCATCAGAGCTTGGAAAGTTAGAGCAACCCTGGGCAGCCTTCTACATCTCCATAAATAGCAAAAAGATCAGGATCAAAGCTGGGGAGGGCTTCAATGTCAACTCCAGTCAGTGGTGTAGTAACGGGGGGGGGGGGGGGGGGGGGGTCTGACCCGGGCACTGTATTGCTAAGGGCACAGCATCCCTCCTCCTCTCTGCCCATCCCGCTCCTCTCCTTGCTGTGCGTGCACGCCCTTTGCCTTTCACCGTACCTTTTCTACTTCCCCCGGCGCGAGATTGCTGCCCGCGCCGACATTGGTGCTCTTTCTGATGCCACTTCCGGGACCCGCACCTAGGAAGTGACGAAAAAGGGCGAGCCGACTCCGATGTGGGCACGGCTGCTCATGCCGAAGAAGTTAAAATGGTGCGGCGAAAGGGAAGGAGGCGCGCACACACAGCGGGGGAGAGGGAGGGCAGGGATGAGGGTGGGGGAGGGGCACCACTGACTCCAGTAGTTGGGAAGTTGGACCGGTGCCGGGCAGACTTCTACAGTCTGTGCCCCAAGACTGGCAGGGAGCAAGAGATAGTGTTATATCACGTAAGAAGTGGAACCTGTGCAAAGCGCCGGGTTCAACTCTGACCACCTTGCTAGGCAGACTGAATGGACCACACAAGGTCTTCATCTGCCGACATTTACTATGTTACTATGAAAAAAGACGACGATATTGCAAGAGGAGATTTAGTGTCCTCCATCCCCAGATCTGATCACAAATATTAATCTTTATGGGGGCATTTTTATGACTAAGCGCTTCCGTTGAGGCACACGGGTGCAGCGTGGGAATCACGTATTCTATACTGGTCTCCGTGTGCACCAATTCTGCAATAGATTAGTAGCACATTTAGGAATGCCAGGTCTACAGCAGGCGTAAACGGTGTGTCTAAATTTGACATCTAAACAGGTAGCTTACAGTATTTTGTAAGTTGTGCACATAGGTAAAAGACACACCCACACCCTGCCCAGGCTCCTCCCACATGTGCACACCTCTTTGCATTCATGTGCTAATGCATATAAGTTGTTACTTCCATCTTTTAAAGGTGCTCAATCGAGAAGTCAAGTTTCTCATTCGTTTTCTTTTTACAGTCTTTTGGAATGAACTATCTACTAATCTAAGACCATGTTTCACCTATCAAATCTTTCAAAGTAAAAAGGTATGGAAAAATGTTAAGAATATCTCGTTTGATGCTCTCTTAGATTAACATCTTATGTAATTACAAATTACAAATGACTTTAAATCATTCCAAAAAGAAATCAAAACCCTACTTTTCAAAAAAACTATACAACCTCCCAACTGACCTTAACAACTAACCAACCCTAATCTCTTCTTCCCTACTAGTATTCCTC
Source organism: Geotrypetes seraphini (assembly GCF_902459505.1). Lineage (NCBI taxonomy): Eukaryota > Metazoa > Chordata > Amphibia > Gymnophiona > Dermophiidae > Geotrypetes > Geotrypetes seraphini. The sequence continues at coordinate 6,192,148 of NC_047102.1, forward strand.
AATTCTCCCCCTTCCCCAACTTCTCCCTCTACCTCCTCTATTAAACCTTCCCTACACAGTAATCCCCCTACATCACCTATGCAAACGTCCCCTAAATTGTAATTCCTTGCATCTATTATGTAAGCATCCCCCAATTGTAACTTCCTAGAAAATCCCATCTATCGCATTCTATATCCCGCTTAGAACTGTAAGCATCCCCTAAATTGTAACTTCCTGGAAATGTCCAGCTGTCTTATACTGTAATCCGCTTAGAATTGCAAGGTAAAGGCAGACTATAAGTCACTAATGTAATGTAATGTAATTATTCTACCCCCCTCTACCACTGCATCCCGCTCATAGGAATTCTAAGCATTTAGCGCTCCAGGACACAGTACTTAGAAACCTCTACCATGGCTTAGTAAAAGGGGGGTGAGATATTATTTATAGTCTGTTTGTAAGCCCCACTTTGTGGAGATGGTGCAGTATATAAAACAAAGGATTAGATTAGTCCATGGTGACCACATAACATCGTTATTCAATGCCCCCACTTTCCTATCGTTTCACATTTGTAATGTATTGTTTAGTCGGTATTTATATGTTCAGTGTTTTCCCGTTATTTCAATACAATTTGTAAAACGCTTAGAAATCTTGATTTGCTATCTGCCAGCTGGTGGTCAAAGTCAGTATCAGAGGTCTAGTGCTCAAGAGGCAATGGACGTCTCAGCATTGCTTGAGACGTCAGATAAAGAAATTGCGACACCCCCCCCCCCCCCAGCAACACTAATAATATCTGTAGCTCTCCAACCAGATAAGGCATGGATTTTGAGTCTATTCTTTAAGAATAAACAGAAAGAATTTCTTGGACATAAAATACAGATGTTTCCCGATTTATCGCGTGAGACGCAGAAGCGTAGGCGTGAATTTCTATTACTTAAGCCAGGAGTGTTAGCTTTAGAGGCTACTTTTTACTTGCAGCATCCTTGCAAGTGCATTGTTCGTCACCAAATGAATAAGTATGTTTTCTTTGAACCTTTCCAATTAACCACTTTCGTGTCTATATCCCAGTTGGATAAAGGAAAATCTTAAGCTCATTAGAAATCTTGATTTGCATTTTATAAAAATTTTTAATAAACTTGGAAACTATATATACTGCAGTGCTCTATATGCGCTGACAATTGCTGCATTTATTATTTTTATCACCAGTTTAACAATTAGTGAATTCCATGACAAACACAATTCCGTGTTGATTATTCAAAAGAGGAATGGGAAAGCCTTGAAGCACAGCCAACGGGAGCCCCCGCAAGAAATGCACAAGGGCCAGCATTTACTGCAAGCTTTTACTGCAAGTATGCACAGGGTTCCTTCCAATTTGCATTCATGATGGCAGCGTCCAAGACAAAATACGTTCACAGGTAGATAGCGCTCATTGCATTTTCATTCAGACTCTCTTATTGACCATTAGCTATGTTATCAAGCTTATCAAACTAATGCTTTTATTTTTCTGTCTACTTCGGGACTGACTTTTATGTGGTCCTATTTACGTGGTTGCCTTGGCTGGTTTAAGTGCCCCTAAAATAGCCAGCTTTGACATAGGCGCTAACCTGACATTTTCAGGGGCACTAACCTGTTAAGAGTTACTGAAAATGACCGACTAGCCCTGATCAAGAGATTTAACTGGCCAGGAGCCATTTCTGGCCTGTTAAATTGCTTTGACTATTGACCTGCATGTTAGTATGTTAAATATGTTTGTTTATTTGATTATTTGGTTGGTTTTATATCCCATCCTCCCGGAAGAGCTCAGAACGGTTTACAAGTTTACATACCTAATAAAGCGTATTTATATAAAGTGATGACAAACATGAGATAGCAGGACATTGTCTGACAAAGATGGCAAAACATAGTTTAGCAAAACATGGTAAAATATAACATGAGAGAAACATGATATGATGAGATATAACATGATGGTCTTAGTATGCAAAACATAGCATAGCAAACATAGTATTACAAGCATGGCTGACCTAGTATGACATGAAAGTATGACACGTGGCTTGATAACTAACACCTAGCACGGTAGAAATGGAACGGCAAATATTGCATAACAGACATAGCATGAGAAATCATAGCATGGTAGAATAGTATGGCAAATATACCCCCTCCTTTACAAAGCCATGCTAGCATTTTTAGCGCAGGCCGCCGCGGTTAACAGCTCAGACGCTCATAGTTTCAATTTTATGCCTTGACATACCACTTTTACATACCAAAGCAGTTTACATCTTTACAGTGTTAAAAAAAATTAATTAAAAATCAGGGGAAAAGATAAACTATAAGTAACTATTAAGACAAAAATTAAAATGAGAATTCCTATGAGCGCCTGAGCTGTTTCCGCCGCGGCCGGCACTAAAAACGCTAGTGCGGCTTTGTAAAGGAGGGTGATAGTTTGGAAGATATGACTTATAGTATAAGAACATACTACTGGGCCTTACTGGGTCATACCAATGGTCCATCAAGCCCAGTAGCCCATTCTCACGGTGGCCAATCCAGGTCACTAGTACCTGGCCAAAACCCAAGGAGTAGCAACATTCCAGAATCTCAAAGATTAACAAGGTTTCGGAACCCCAAGTAGGAGCAACATTCCATGCAGAATCCCTAAAGAGTAGCAAGATTCCGGAACCCCAAAGAATAGCAACGTTCCATGCTTCCGATCCAGGGCAAGCAGTGGCTTCCCCCATGTCTTTCTCAATAACAGACTATGGACTTTTCCTCCAGGAACTTGTCCAAACCTTTCTTAAAACCAGCTACGCTATCCGCTCTTACCACATCCTCTGGCAACGCGTTCCAGAGCTTAACTATTCTCTGAGTATAGTAAAGTGTGAGAGAAACAGTGATAGTATGACAAAATGTGGCATGGTTAGAAACTTGGGTTGGCACACTCTCATAGAAGGTCAAGGGAAGAGGTGAATTTTTATTGCCTTTCTGAAGTTCAGTAGACCTTCTAATGATCTTATGTGGGTAGGTAGTTTGTTCCAGACTCAAAACTACAAACTACTCAACCTAATGAGGCATCTATTATCTGGAATCGCTCATTCTCTACAAAACCTTTAGGCCAATGCCACTCAGTTCCCACACATACATCCCACTGCGTATATACAAGTACACATTACTGTATTTCATTTACCCAGGAAACAAAATTAGCTTAAGAAAGGAATTATAAACAAACATGCACACTAATAATTAAAATTTCAAAACAAAAACAAATATTCTATGCCTTAAAACTCTAATTTTAATAGCAGCGCTGACAGTGTGGTAGAAGCTTCTTGATAAATGCATGCAGCCCAAATCAATCGTCCTGACTGCATGTTCTAATTAGCAATATAATAAATTAAAAATTACGCTGCAAAATATTTCTTCAAATCATAAATGTCTCTGAGGTTTGTTTCCTAGAATGTAGGATACAGTTATGTTATAACCACAACTAAAATAATAACATAGCCATCTTGGTTGGTTTTTTTTTTTTTTTTACTGAAACAAACATGGCCTGTTTACTAAAGGGCGAAAACCCCTTATTGTGTGGTTAAACACACTGCTAACAAGCTACCGTCAAAACACGTTAAATCGTTTTGCAGTATTTTGCCTATTTGCACGCACTAACCCATGTGTTAGAAATTTTTAAGAAATAGTTTTTTGGGGGGAGGTGCGTCGTGGGCAAACAGCGTGTCGTGATTAGCCATGCGCTAACTGAACAGCGCACAATTAACGCAGGAGCACTTGCTCCTTCCTACACAAAAGAGTACCGCACAACCACCTCTCCGAGGTGACGAGAACGAGAGGGCACTCGCTAAAGTTAAAAGGGGCTAGATTCCGTACAAACGTAAGAAAGTTCTTCTTCAGCCAGAGAGTGGTAGAAATCTGGAACGCTCCAGGGATTCAAGACAAAGTAGATAAGGGCAACTTGTTCACCCTCTCCAAGGTGGAGAGAACGAGAGGGCACTCTCTAAAGTTGAAAGGAGATAGATTCCGTACAAACGTAAGGAAGTTCTTCTTCAGCCAGAGAGTGGTAGAAATATGGAACACTCTTCCGGGGAAAACACCCTCCAGGGATTCAAGACAAAGTAGATAAGGGCAGGTTGTTCACCCTCTCCAAGGTGGAGAGAACGAGAGGGCACTCTCTAAAGTTGAAAGGGGATAGATTCCGTAGAAACGTAAGGAAGTTCTTCTTCACCCAGAGAGTGGTAGAAATCTGGAATGCTCTTCCGGAGGCTGTTATAGGGGAAAACACCCTCCAGGGATTCAAGAAAAGGTTAGATAAGTTCCTGCTGGACCAGCAGGTAAGGCTAGACTCAAATAGGGCACTGGTCTTTGAGCGGACTGCTGGGCACGATGGACCACTGGTTTGACCCAGCAGCAGCAAATCTTATGTTCTTATGCAGTAGTTTGCCTGTTTTTGCACAATAGACTACACGTTGCTTAATTTTTCAAATTTTTTTTCCCGTCAATATAGGCACACTGGTCCCAATTCTATAAATGGTGCCTGAATTAGCTTACCTAGCCAACTTAGCTGCCTAACTTAATCATTTTGGCTTAATCGGCACTAATAATTGAAAATCACCCTTAAAAGGTAATTAAAAACAATTAAAGAAAATAATTAGCCATTAGGCGCTTACCAGTTTGAGGTAGGAGTCTACTCTGAGGTACCTATCAGAAAGCAGGCGTGATTAGAGGAAGATTTTGAGTGTTGGGTGTGATTTGAGTTAGGCACACTAATTTAGGCCATGAACAAAAACCCTGGCCTAAACAGGAGTGCGCCTGAAGTTTTAATGCCTACTGGTGCCTACGATTGCTTAGGTGCGGCTAGGTGTGATTCTATAAACGGCGCCTGGTGGATGATTGAGAACCGCGCTCAATGGTGCCCAAAATGTTAGGCCTCATTTATAGAAATCAGGGCCACAGCGGGCAAGGAAGTGTTACACTTTCCCACACAGCTATGGATAGGAAGAGGGCAAGACATGAATGCGGGCCTCTACAGAATGCACAACAATTTCGGAGTGCCAGAATGGGGGACACTGACTGCTTTGGAAAGGGAGAGGAGAGAATATGCTGGTGGATGCTGCCCTTGGGAGGGGGTGGAGAAGAGACATTGAAGTCTGTGGGGAACAGAGGGGAAGGGGAGGTGCTGGATCCAGCATGGGTGGGAAGGGAAGTAGTGGACTTGCTACTAATTGGGTTTATGGCAGGTACTGAGACCTGGATTGCATCAATTTAGACCTATATGTGAGCATCTATAGCAGTGGTTCCCAAACCCTGTCCTGGGGGACCCCCAGCCAGTCGGGTTTTCAAGATATCCCTAATGAATATGCATGAGAGAGATTTGCATACCTGTCGCTTCCATTATATGCAAATCTCTCTTATGCATATTCATTAGGGATATCTTGAAAACCCGACTGGCTGGGGGTCCCCTAGGACAGGGTTTAGGAACCACTGAGCTATAGAATAACTTCACTTTAGTCCAAGAAACCAAATCTTAAGTGCAGGCAGAGGGAAAAAAAAAAAAACAATCTCAGTAAGAGAAGTTTTTGTAAAGATTCGCAAGTTAAGCCTTAAAAAAAACAACAAAACAACTCACTAGAAATCTGATATTTCAAGGTTCGAAATGTGCGACTAAAATAGTCTTGCGCTGCTTCAGTGAAAATTTATTTATTTAATTCATTTTTTTTTTTAATCCTGTTCTCCCCAAAGAGCTCAGAACGGTTTACAGGAAATATTTTTTCTTTCTACATCTCTTTACCTTCTCATCACAGCTTTACATTGCTGATATTCTTGAAAATAATCACAGTTTTTATGGGATTCTAAAGGGGGGGGGGTTGCGGGGAGAAAAATGACCTTGCTAAACATTCTGATAAAAGGTATGGAAAACCTTTAATACGCTGAGAGATTGGAGAAACTGGGACTCTTTTCCCTGGAAAGGAGGAGACTTAGAGGGGATATGATAGAGACTTACAAGATCATGAAGGGCATAGAGAGAGTAGAAAGGGACAGAAAGAGAGAGAGAGAGAGAGAAAGAAAGAAAGAGAGAGAGAGAGAAAGAGAGAGAGAAAGATTGGAGAAGCTGGGTCTCTTTTCCCTGGAGAAGAGGAGACTTAGAGGGGATATGATAGAGACTTACAAGATCATGAGGGGCATAGAGAGAGTAGAGAGGGACAGATTCTTCAAACTCTTGAAAAATAAAAGAACGAGAGGGCATTCGGAAAAGTTGAAAGGGGACAGATTCAAAACGAATGCTAGGAAGTTTTTCTTTACCCAACGTGTGGTGGACACCTGGAATGCGCTTCCAGAGGACGTAATAGGGCAGAGTACGGTATTGGGGTTTAAGAAAGGATTAGACAATTTCCTGCTGGAAAAGGGGATAGAGGGGTATAGATAGAAGATTACTGCACAGGTCCTGGATCTGTTGGGCCGCCGTGTGAGCGGACTGCTGGGCACAATGGACCTCAGGTCTGACCCAGCGGAGGCATTGCTTATTTTCTTATGTTCTGTAAATCTGACCCACCAGAGCATAAAACCAGGTCTATTTTAACTCACAGTCTCCTAATTGTGTTTGCGAGTCTTGTCTGTCTTTCCTGACTAGACTGTATGTTCTGAGAAGCAGGGGCTATCTATTATGGTTTTGTAAAGTTCTGTATTCACCTTGTAGGGCCAAATAAATTATTATAACAATATATTAGTAACTTGCTAATGCAAGCCTTGGTACAGATGAGAAGAAATATGCCGTGCCAATGACCTGCAAAGTGATAGAGCTATACAAGCATTTTCCCTGACCAAGGATTAGCAGAGGTGTGCCTGAATTAGGTTCTAGAATCTGTAAGCCACTAATGGAAAACATGCTGTTAAGGGACGCAGCAAAACAAACTCTACCTCATGCAGCTTTTGCCCTCTGCTTCCTCTGCAAGAGTTTCAGTAGATTCAGTTAAAGAAAGAAAAAAAAAAAAAGGAAATCATCAGAATTGGAGAAGTCGATAGATTTCTCCAATCCGGAACATTCTCAAAATGAAAAAGTCCATATCTGCCATAATTGTCCTGAATTTTGGAACTTTCTTTAGGACAATACCAGAGAAAAGTCTGGGTTTAGAGGAAAATGCCTCTCTTTGCTAACATGTTCACCTTCACTAAAGAAAGAACACCTTGAGCATTGCATTCGGTTCCGATTGCCTTAACACAAAAAAGATATAGCGGCACTAGAAAAGGTTCAAAGAAGAACGACCAAGATGGTAAAGGGGATGGAACTCCTCTCGTATGAGGAAAGACTGAAAAGGTTAGGGCTCTTCAGCTTGGAAAAGAGACGGCTGAGGGGAGACTAGGGGCCATTCGATGAAGTTGCAGGGAAATACTTTTAAAACCAATAGGAGGAAATATTTTTTCACTCAGAGAATAGTTAAGCTCTGGAACGCATTGGTAGAGGTTGTGGTAAGAGTGGTTAACGTAGCTAGTTTTAAGAATGGTTTGGACGATTTCCTGGAGGAAAAGTCCATTGTCTGTTATTGAGACAGACAAGGGGGGGAAGTCTCTGCTTCCACTTGGTCCTCAAGACTATATGAGACCCCAGCTGCTTCTGTGAGTACCCAAACTTGGGGCTTTGATTTATCAGCTCCTCCGGGAATTTTTATTTTTAAAAGATGCTGCTGCTTCATCGTAGTTATCCTAAAAATTTCTTCCTTTGGCAAGCTGAATCTATGCGATTGGTGGGTCAAACAGATTGGTAGGACTGAACCAAGGAAGTTATCCTCCCGCTGTACAGGACAATGGTGCGACCACATCTGGAATACTGCGTCCAGTACTGGTCACCGTACCTAAAGAAAGATATGGCAATACTCCAGAGGGTCCAGAGAAGAGCAACAAAAATGATAAAGGGCATGGAAAACCTCTCATATGCTGAGAAGCTGGGGCTCTTTTCCCTGGAAAAGCGGAGACTTAGAGGGGATATAATAGAAACTTACAAGATCATGAAGGGTATGGTGAAGGTAGAGAGAGGCAGATTCTTCAGACTGGCGGGGGCAACAAAAACTAGAGGGCACTCAAAAAAATTGAAGGGAGATAGGTTCAGAACAAATGCTAGGAAGTTCTTCTTCACCCAGAGGGTGGTGGACACCTGGAATGCGCTTCCAGAGGAGGTGGTTGAGCAGAGTACGATTTTGGGTTTCAAAAAGGGATTGGACGAGTTCCTGAAGGGAAAGGGGATCCAGGGGTATAATTAGAGGGTTACTATACAATACAAAACGCCCTTGAGTAATAGATCACTACAGGTCCTTGACCTGGGGGGGGCCGCTGCGGGAGCGGACTGCTGGGCGTGATGGACCTATGGTCTGACTCGGCAGAGGCCATGATTATGTTCTTATGAACGTTGAGCGTGCCAGCCACTCTATATGCTCAAGGAAGCTGCAAATCTTTCCTGAGTTTAAAAGGACAGAGCAAGGTCCGGATCCAGGCAATGCCAAGGACATCACCCCAAGCCGGATCCATTCCTAGGGTTACCAGACGTCCAGATTTACCCCGACATGTGATTTCCTTTTTTTTAGAAGGCATGTCCGGGCGTCCAGACGGCTTTTCAAAACCCGGTGCTTTGCCCGCATCAGGAGGGGCAATCACACATGCGCGGATGCCCTCCCTCCCGACAAGCAGGCTGAGGGGGCAGGGCTAAGGGTGGGATTAGGGGCGTGGTGTGGGCGTAATGGGATGGGGATGGACGGAACTGGGCGGGCCGGTCTATGGGTCTGATTTTACGTAAGTAAAATCTGGTAACCCTATCCATTCCCCACCTTGCCCATAGAGAAATAAAAATCTTTCATTAGAGAGTTGTATTTATTACAGATCATTAAAATTTCCAGCTGATTGGAAAGTCTTCTGTTAATATTCTTTCAAGCCACTTACCAGACCTCCTCTGTCTTTACTATCATTACAGTAATTAATTCATTATGCTGGAGAATATTTCTCACCATTACAACTTCAGTTTAATGTTCTTAAATTATAAGTTTGCTCGCTCCTTTGTTCTGCAGCTTCTGGGGGGGGGGGGTGTCCCTCTGGGAATCCAAACCCAATGCAGATGAATATAATTACTGTTTGGACTGGTTAGTTTCACATTTTTTGATAGGAGCAAAGGTTTGCTCTAAAATACAATTCTGAACACCTTAATACAATGGAAAGTCTACCAAGAACATTATCCCTCCCTTCCCTTTAGAAGCAAAAGCAACTGATCTGCTCCTTTGAAAGGGAGCAGTTTTGGAAAACATTTTTCGTGGGTGATTTTGAGGCTGTCACTTAATTGATTGCTCTGTCCTAGATGGTATTCTGCTTGAAGATGAGCTTCCACTGAAAAGGCAAGAGTCCCGATGTTGACAGCTTCTTGACAAAGAGTCAGAGATCCAGCATCTCCTATGATTGAAGTCTACAAAATCCTGAGTGGAGCAGAACGGGTACAAGTGGATCGACTTTTCACTCTGTCAAAAATTACAAAGACTAGGGGACACTCGATGAAGTCACAAGGAAATACTTTTAAAACCAATAGGAGGAAATTATTTTTCACTCGGAGAATAGTTAAGCTCTGGAATGCATTGTCAGAGGTTGTGGCAAGAGTGGATAGCGTAGTTGGTTTTAAGAAAGGTTTGGACAATTCCCTGGAGGAAAGGTCCATAGTCTATTAATGAGAAAGACATGGGGGAAGCCATTGCTTGCCCTGGATCGGTAGCATGGAATTTTGGTTCTGACCAGATACTAGAGACCTGGATTGGCCATTGTAATAACAGGCTACTGGGCTTGATGGACTACTGGTCTGACCCAGTAAGGCTATTCTTATGTTCGTTTGGGCCTCTTATTTGGATACTTTACCCCCCTATGATCAAAAGCCAAGTGGTCAATTGATTGTGGAAGCCAGTGGTTCCTTTATTGCCAGTGGATTTTGGTAGGGGGTGGCTGGGTGGCGAATGGTGGTAGGGTGACAGGGTTGGGGTAGGGGTGGGTCTTTTACCGAGGTGAGGAATAGCTTGGTCCGAGCTATAAGAACACATGGACTCCACATGTCTCCTTGGTTCCATTTGTTGGTTGTTTTGTATTTGCTCGATATTGGACAATGCTACATCTGCTCTTTTGCGTATATTTTGTCTTTTGAATAAACAGTTATATTTTTTTTAAAAAAGGGGCCTCAAGCTGCATTTCTATTGAAATGCTTTCACATGTGTGTTAGTTCCACCATCCTTCTCAAAATTCTTGTGTGCGCACTAATAGGCCCTTGATCAAAAGATCTGCAGTTCTGTTCTCCACTACAATTCCAGTGCTGAAAAATCAGCGTGGCCCACCCCAGATTTTTTTTCCCTCCCCCCTTTTTTTTTTTACCTGACCCTGTCAAAGGCAGGACCCTCACCACCCCACCCCCCGGTGGCCTGGGGTTCAACCCACACCCCAATGTACCTTTAGAAACCAGGAAGGAGGGTGTGGACATCCTTCCCTCCGCCCTCCACGGTGTCATCAAAATGGCAGTGCCCCACCTGGTCATTCTGAGATGCACTGGGCAGTCCCTAACTACCAAATAAGGGCGTTTTTTCCTTATTTGGTAATTAAGCCTCACTATTTTCTAGGCAGTAAGAGCTCGTACACTAATCTTGTGTTAATCAGCAACATAGTAACTGATTAGTGCAGAAACACACTCCTTCTGTGATAAAATTTTTAAAAAATATTTTTAGCCCAAGGTCTGTATGCACAGATTATAAAATTACCACAGCAAGTTATTTTAAGCTGTAGTAAGCTAGCTAGATGCAGCAGCTAGGGCTTCCTGCACCTTAGTAAAAAGACCTCTTGATCATGGACGTTAAAATCAAATAAAAAAATAAAAATGGTTAAACCTTGCAGCACCGGCAACTCTCCTCCTCTTTGCCCCCCCCCCCATCCCATTCCTTCCCCTGCCGTGCGTAGGCCCCTTCTTCCCCCGTACCTTTTTAAGTTCGGCGCGAGCAGCCACCAACTTATTGCTTCGGCATTCTCTATGACATCACTTCCGGGACCCGTGCCCAGGAAGTGACATCAGAGAGCGCGCTGAAGCCGATGCAGACAGTACGTTGGTGGCTGCTGGCACCGAAGTTAAAAAGGTACAGGGAAGGGGCGTGCGCACGTGGCGGGGGGTGGGGAAGAGGGCAGGGGAGGGGCGCAACTCACCCTCGTTACACCACTGAGCACAGGGAGGCACTGTGTGAAATCTCTCTCATGAATTTAGGTCTGAACTATTAAGAGGTCTTCCTAACTTAACACCCCCCCCCCCTTTTTTTTTTTACTAAACAGCGCTAGCAGTTTTTAGCATCAGGAGCTGCGCTGCTCCCAACGCTCATAGGAACTCTATGAGCATCGGGTGCAGCATTCAGCGTGGCTCCCGGCGCTAAAAACTGTTAGTGTGGTTTAGTAAAAGGGGGGGCCTTATTCCCTAAAAAAAGGAACTTCAACAAATGTCTTATAATAAATAAATTCTTGTATACCGTCACAACCACGAAGTTCCAGGCGGTTAACAACAAAGAACTGTACAATCGAAAGGTACGTCAGGCTACTAAAAATGAGTGACAAGAAGAAGATTACATAGTTATTTAACAAACTTATCAAACAAGTGTGTTTTTAAAAAATTTTCTAAAAACGTTATAAGAATCTGTTTGACAAATAAGTGGACTTAACAATCAGCGTAATGGTTTATATTAAGACTTTATTGTCATCATTTTTTTTGGAGGTTGGTGCTCAGCCGTGTATGTTTCATAATTATATCATGCGCTAAATATGGCGCAGTCTTAATTTAAAAAGTCCGTCATGAATTATTACCTCATGATTTCAAGAGGCTGTGAAGAGAAACCCTCGTCCTTTCCACATAAACCTTTTAAATATATTTGAAATCCTACCTTCGAGTCAGGGTTGGCATTAAAAAAAAAGAAAAATTGTTTATGGTGACCAGGAAGATAGCGATCAACTGCAGAACCGCAGATTTTACCTGGGGGGGGTGGGTGGGGGGAATCTTTGTTTATTGCTTCAGGTGTTTGTTGCTTCAGCTTTGGAAAATATCGTCTTTAAACAAGAGTGTGAAAGATGGCACTGTTTTTGTTTTGATTTTTTTTTTTTTCCAGCCCCTCTAATAGATCAGGAGATGTTTATTTTTACATTTACTAACAGATTAATACAAACATAAGCACGAACATAGACTAATTCCAGGCAGCAATATTCTGGTTATTATCCATGTACTAGCTTACTCATTGTGTCACCACATCATTCAAGTAATTACCTTCTTTGCAAATAAAAGTCCCTGAAAATGACTTTAAAGAGACTAGTTAATGGGCCTAGAGTGTGCATTACTTCTCATCTCACAGACCAAAGGTTTAAGAGAGCATTTGATAACACATTAAAACTCAACATGATAACACAATGTTTTATTATTTTGCAATTAAAGGGCAATTCTGCAAACTGATACCTAAAGACTAGCGTCAACTGTGTGCAACAGTTACAGAATAATAGAACTAATGTGCAAGATTAGTCCAACTAATTGACAATTAGACATGCAAGTGCTAGGCACTATTCTATATAACAACATAAGACTAGCCATACTGGGTCCATCTGGCCCAGTATCCCGTTTCCAAAGAGGCCAATCCAGGACACAAGTACCTGGCAGAATCCCAAATGGTAGCAACATTCTAGAATCTCAGAGTAGCAAGAGTCCAGGTAGAATCTCAAACAATAACAAGATTCCAAATAGAATCTCAGCGTAATAACATTGCAAGCTACTGATTCCAGGGCAAATAGTGGTTTCCCCCTTGTAATCTTTATGAACAGCCATCTTGGGTCAGACCAGTGGTCCATCTAGCCCAGTATCCTGTTTCCACAGTGACCAATCCAGGTCAGAAGTACTGTACCTGGCAGAAACCCACATGGTAGCAACATTCCATGTAGAATCCCAAAGAGTAGCAAGATTCCAGGTAGAATCTCAAACAATAACAAGATTCCAAGTAGAATCTCAAAGTAGCAACATTGCATGCTACTGATCCCAGAGCAAGCAATGGCTTTCCCATGTTTGTCTCAATAGCAGACTATGGGCTTTTCATCCAGGAACGTGTCCAAACATTTTTGAAACCCAGATACGCTAACCGCGGTTACCATATCCTCTGGCAAAGAGTTCCAGAGCTTAATTATTCATTGAGTGAAAAATATTTTCCCCCTATTGGTTTTTGAAGAATTTGCATGTAAATTCATCGAATGTCCCCTAGTCTTTTGCAATTTTGAAAGAATAATAATAATAAAAAAAAAGATTCACTTTTAGCTTCCGCTTGGAAAAGAGATGGCTGGGAAAGGGGGCTAGGTGGGTATGATTCAGGTCTATAAAAACCTAAGCGGTAAAGAAAGGGTAAAAGTGAATTGATCTTTTACTCTTTCAAAAATTGCAAAGACCCGGGGACATTCCATGAAGTTACACAGAAATACCTTTAAAACCTTTAGCCTCTCCTCATATGAGAGAAGTTCCATTCCCTTCGTCATTTTGGTCGCTCTTCTAAATCTATAGCATGCCCAATCCTTGTCAGCCTGAGAAGCAAAAGCCAGGACGTGGACCGTGGCTCTCAAACATAGGGATCCTTTTACTAAGGCGCACTAACTGATTTTGCACGGGCTAATCAATTTAGCATGCGTGCATGCGTTATCCCCTTAGTAAAAGAAGGAGATAACGATGCTCAGTGCTGCCATGAGGCAAGTGGGCCTCACCCAACAAAGCTTAATGGTTTTCCTGCCCCTGCTCTGTACACACAGCTGCATAACAAAAGATCTCATAAACCCACTGCAACTTTCTGCTCAGTGAAGCACATTTCAGTGACTAAGGTAGAGCATGCGGGGCCCCTTACCTGCTCTGCTTTCATTTGGCTTCGGTTGAATCTCTTCTACGCACTCTGCTGGAAACCATCCAACAAGCCCCCGGGCGCTGCCTTCCCAGAATCCTCCTTCTCCGACGCTCAATACTAAAACACAGGGGGAAAAAAAGAATCATTCCATGTAGGAACACAGCATGTAGATTTTGAAGTCAATGGTTATAAAGACTCTTTAGGAGATCATAAAAATTTGGATTCACTAACAGTCAGATTCATTTTGACAGTCCTAAAGTGAATATTCAGGGGAAGCTGATAGCGTGATATTACAATAGGGCACCTGGGCTGTGAAGAACATAAGAATAGCCTTACTGGGTCAGACCAAAGGTCCATCAAGCCCAATAGCCCGTTCTCACGGTGGCCAATCCAGATCACTACCTAATAAAGGTGGTCCGTGTCTCTTTCTAAAACAGCCTTCCCAAAAGCTGTCGCACAAGTTTACATCAGCTCTGAGGCAGAAGTAACTTTGGCCCCTTTTCACAAAGCCCAACAGCGTGGGCAGGGACAGTTCAAATATTTTTATTTATTTTATAATTTTAAAAGACCCAAATATAAAATATTAACAGGACACGAAACAAACATTTTAAATGTGCTTGCATTTCTTTCAAAATCCTGTATGGTATTTTTATTCCCCTCGTTCCCTTGTTCTAGAACGTTTACAGATTTTCCTATGCAAGAGGCATCCAACAATTCAAACTCTCCCTTCCCTCTCGAAAAAGAATTAAAAGAGTCACATCTTGTGTTGTTCTGCACTAAGACACAATTCTTACAGTATTAAGGCTAAACCCCATCCCCCCACCCACCCCGATACAAAATGAGAAAATCACATTACTACACAAGACTCATAACTATGACTTCCAACAGATGCATGAGATTAGCAACATCAAACAAAAATCCTTAATCAAGTTCTAATCTCCAAATTATTCATTAGGGATATCTTGAAAACTCGACTGGGGGTCACCCCCATAGGTTTAAGAAATCACTGTTCTAAGAGACTGCCGTACATGTGCCAGGACGTGGATTTTACCTACTTAAAACAAATGGCCTTAATCATTCTATTTAGGGAGTTGTTTTCTGATCCAATTGTCCCTAAGGTCTTGTAAAAACAAGTTTGCTTCTGTCATCCTTCATTGTTTATAATGAAACAAACTGGCTTCAATGAAAACGAGTCTGTAAAGTGTGGCCCAGTGTGGCTTGTAAAAAAGCTCAGGGACTGAAGGGAAGGCTGTTAAACCTCCCTGAAAGAAGAGTTCACCTTCTAGTCATAGCAGCATGACAAGTCCATAGGGCACACTTAAAAGACTAAAAAAAAAAAACAAAAAACAACATTTAAAAAAATCAAAGTTCTTAAAGTCTTTCCACTTTGTGAGGTGAATATCTCCACTTGGTTAACATAAGAACTGCCACCACTATAGTCACTTAGCTACTGTAAACCGCGTCAAGCTCTACGAACGTGGAGATGATGCGGTATACAAACCTAAGGATTAGATTAGATTAGATAGGATTGAAGTCTACAAAATCCTGAATGGAGTAGAACGGGTACAAGTGGATCGATTTTTCACTCCGTTAAAAGTTACAAAACTAGGGGACAGTCGATGAAGTTACAAGGAAGTACTTTTAAAACCAATAGGAGGAAATTTTTTTCACTCGGAGAATACGTAAGCTCTGGAACGCATTGCCAGAGGTTGTAGTAACAGCGGATAGCATAACTAGTTTTAAGAAGGGTTTGGACAATATCCTGGAGGAAAAGTCCGTAGTCTGTTGTTGAGAAAGAGATAGGGGAAGCCACTGCTTGCCCTGGATTGGTAGCTTGGAATATTGCTACTCTTTGGGTTTTGGCCAGGTATTAGTGACCTGGATTGGCCACCGTGAGAACAGGCTACTGGGCTTGATGGACCACTGGTCTGACCCAGTATGGCTATTCTTATGTTCTTTCAGTCGGACAACTAACACGGGGGGAAACGTCACCATCACTGACAGAAGGCACAATGACGTGCTGTCATGACCAAGGATGGCGCCTTCTTGCAGTGGCAATGTTTGGGTAGACAATTCCGGGTCCTCGAGAGCCACAGGCAGATCAGGTTTTTCAGGATATCCACAATGAATATGAATGGAATTAATCTGCATGCACTGCCTCCTTGAGATGCAAATCTATCTCGTGCATATTTTAAGGTGGATATCCTGAAAACTTGACCGGGCTGTGGCTCTCGAGGACCGGACTTGCCTACTCCTGCTTCAGATGCGTAAGATGGATAGTAACAGAATTAATCTGCTTTTCAGTTTCAGAAATAAAAAGATGAGCCAAACAGAGGCATCAAAAGGGATCTCTATCTTTACATGGCACGATGCTTCTCCCCAAACTTTATTGCGTTTCCTTCCAGATGTCATCATTTGAATAATATGTAGATTTTTTTAAAATGTACTACATTGTCATTTTCTGTTAAGATGAAAGAAACCAGTATGTTGTTTTCCAGATTCCTATCTCCTCCCCTCTCCCCCCCCTTTTTTTTTTTACAAAGCCACATTAGGCTTTTTCTATCGTCGGCAGCAGCATAGCCAATGGTCCATCCAGTCTGCCCAACCACACATGCTCCATAAAAATTAACCATTTAATTTAAATGGTCCTTTTTCTTAGATATTTCTGGACCAGAAACCCAGAGCTCTGCCCGGTCATGTGCTTAGGTTCCATCTCCGGGAGTCTCCATCAAAGCTCACTCCAGCCCATCGAAACCCTCCCCAGCCCGTCCTCAACTGAATGTCCATATACAGGACACAGACCGTGCAAGCCTGCCCAGTCCTGGCCTTAGTTCCTTCAATGTATACCCATTATTTTCTGATTAGAGATCCTCTGTGTTCATCTCACGCTCGTTTTGAACTCCGTCACCGTTTTCTTCTCCACCACCTCCCTTGGGAACGCATTCTACGCATCAACCACCCTCTCTGTAAAGAAGATGCCTAACTATCCCCTCCCCCCATTTTTACGAAGCCACGTTAGGCATCGGAGTTAATACCACTACAGCCAGCGATAAAAAAGCCTAACGCAGCTTCTTAAAAAGGGAGGGGGGTGGTATATTACTCAAGCAAATTTTCTGACAAAATTAATTGCACTCCTTAGAAAATCAGACTCCTGCATCCCAGAAAAATCAATTAAACCTCTTTACCTCGAGTTTCACACCAGAATGGACTAATATAGAATAGCATCAGCTTCATTCTTTCATATACCCTTCCCCAGTATACAATCTCCTCGTGACAATGCATTTCTGGAGTTTGGAGGGAAAACAAAACAACTGAATCCCAGCCCTGATATCAGGTTGTACCCATGGAGAAGAAATCACAAAGCACATGATTAGATTATGTGACCCAACTCCATGGAACCTCAAGGCAATTCTAGAAGACTTGACGTCAATACTGTAAAATTGTACAGATGCCAGACTGGATCAAAATCAAGTCTTCCATGCGTGCTGATGTGACCACAAATATTTCCCTTCTCTTTAACTAGGTTACTAAGTGAAAAGACAAATCTTCAGTTAAAAATTGTGCCAAGCACCATGGAAACAATCCAATCACCTCTCAGGGACCAATCTAGGAAGGCACTATAAATAACATGTACCAGAGGTACAAGACATTTTATTTTATTCAAATAAATCCCACCTATTCATTTGTAGCATAAGATAGTTCACAACAATTCAAAAAATCAATCAATCAATCAATCAATATGAGCCAATTCAACAGATATACAAATCAAAAGAAGCAACACAAATTAAAAAAATAGCTTTGAAGAGAAGGAAGTTCATCAAAACAAGCAGGATATCAATAGAATCTAGACACCAGTGTAAAAGCTTGGTGCTATAATAGGAACTGGAAAAAGACATCTATTTTAGACCTATTTTACAAAAGGTAATATAGGCAACTATTGGCTCATTTTCAAAGGAGAAAAATGGAGCAACCTATCCTTGAAAACTAGTGAGGTACCAGAGGACTGGAAATTGGCAAATGTCACACCCATCTTCAAGAAGGGATCGAGGGGTGACCCCGGGAACTACAGGCCGGTGAGCCTAACTTCAATTATAGGGAAGATGGTGGAAGCTATGATCAAGGACGCCATTTGCGAGCACATCGAGAGGAATGGCCTACTGAGAACAAGCCAGCATGGATTCTGCAAGGGAAGGTCGTGCCTAACGAACCTTCTGTACTTCTTTGAGGGAATAAGCAGTCGGGTGGACAATGGGGAGCCCATAGACATCATTTACCTCGATTTTCAGAAGGCTTTCGACAAGGTGCCACATGAAAGGCTACTTAAGAAGCTGTGGAACCACGGGGTGGGAGGGGATGTGCACAGATGGATCAAACACTGGTTGTCGGGTAGACTGCAGAGGGTTGGAGTAAAGGGTCAATTTTCTGACTGGCGGGGAGTCACGAGCGGTGTGCCACAGGGATCGGTGCTGGGGCCGTTGCTTTTTAACATATTCATAAATGACCTGGAAAAGGAGGCAAAGTGTGAGGTTATAAAATTTGCAGACGATACCAAACTGTGCGGCAGAGTTAGGACCAGGGAGGAGTGTGAGGACCTACAAAGGGACCTGGACAAGCTGGAAGACTGGGCAAACAAATGGCAAATGCGCTTCAACGTGGACAAATGCAAGGTCATGCATATAGGGAAAAAGAACCCGTTGTTCAGCTACAAATTGGGGGGGGTATTGTTGGGAGACAGCAGACTCGAGAGAGACTTGGGTGTGTTGGTGGATGCATCACTGAAGCCATCTGCACAGTGCGCAGCAGCCTCGAAAAAAGCCAACAGGATGCTGGGCATCATAAAGAAGGGCATAACAACCAGAACACGGGAAGTCATCATGCCATTGTATCGAGCGATGGTGCGTCCGCATCTGGAATACTGCGTTCAGTATTGGTCGCCACACCTCAAGAAGGACATGGCGGTACTTGAGAGAGTCCAAAGGAGAGCAACGAGAATGGTAAGAGGGCTGGAACACTGCTCATACGCCGAGAGGCTGGAAAGGCTGGGGCTCTTCTCTCTGGAGAAAAGGAGGCTCAGGGGAGATATGATAGAGACCTTCAAGATCATGAGGGGCATAGAGAGGGTGAATAGGGACAGATTCTTCAGACTAAAGGGGACAGCAAATACAAGGGGGCATTCTGAGAAACTGAAGGGAGATAGGTTCAAAACAAATGCAAGGAAGTTTTTTTTCACCCAGAGGGTCGTGGACACTTGGAATGCACTACCAGAGGAAGTGATCAAACAGAGTACGGTCCAAGGATTCAAACAGGGATTGGACAGATTCCTGACGGATAAAGGGATCGTGGGATACTGAGGGAGGAGCTGGGATGTAACACAAGTATAGAATGTTAACCAGGTAATGAGTATAAACCAACCAGGTCGTGCATGTGCAAAACTGGAGGGCTAGGACTTCGATAGGAAGGCAGGACTTAAACGAGATACCAAGGTGGCAAGGGAGCCCCTTCTAGTGATTCAGACAGGTCGTGACCTGTTTGGGCCGCCGCGGGAGCGGACTGCTGGGCAGGATGGACCTATGGTCTGACCGGCAGAGGCACTGCTTATGTTCTTATGTTCTTATGTAAACCCCAACATGTACTTAGGGCTCCTTTTATGAAGCCACGGTAATGACTTTCCATTGTATTTTCTTTTTTTTTATATATTAATCATAAGAACTGCCATCTCCAGATCAGACCTTCGGTCCATCAAGTCCAGTGATCCGCACACGAAGAGGCCCAGCCAGGTGTACACCTGGTATAATTTTAGTCACCCATATCCCTCTATGCTTCTCGTAAGGAGATAAGAACATAAGAACATAAGAAGTTGCCTCCGCTGAGGCAGACCATAGGTCCATCCTGCTCAGCGGTCCGCACCCGCGGCGGCCCATCAGGCCCATTGCCTGAGCAATGGTCTATACCTATCTATACCCCCCAATCCCTTTTTCTTCTAGGAATCTATCCAAACCTTCTTTGAAACCATTTAATGTTTTCTTGTCTACAACAGCCTCTGGAAGCGCGTTCCATGTATCCACCACCCTCTGAGTGAAAAAGAATTTCCTAGCGTTTGTTCTAAACCTGTCCCCTTTCAATTTCTCCGAGTGCCCCCTTGTACTTGTGGCGCCCCTTAATTTGAAAAATCTGCCCCTGTCTATTTTTTCTATGCCCTTCAGGATCTTGAAGGTTTCTATCATGTCTCCTCTAAGTCTTCGCTTCTCCAGGGAGAAAAGTCCCAACTGCTTCAATCTGTCGGTATATGGGAGATTTTCCATTCCCTTTATCAGTTTGGTTGCTCTTCTTTGTACTCCCTCAAGTACCGCCATGTCTTTCTTGAGGTACGGCGACCAGTACTGGACACAGATGTGCGTCTAGTTTGCTTTTAAATCCTAGAACGATTTTGTGAACCGCCTAGAACTTAACAGTTTTGCGGTATAAAAGTGAGTTTTATGTTATGATTTTCCATTACCACTTCTAGACCGCAAATACCTTTCAATTCAATGCGATGTACAGAAAACTATAACAGAAACTGTACAGCAACAGTGATCTACAAGACCCACTGAAAACAATCAATACTTAAATGCAAATTACAGGACCATCATTTTCCTACAAATCTAGCAAACAAAGATGATTTTAATAATTTTCTAAAAGGTAATTACAATGATGATAATGGTAACAATTTTCGAAGTTCATCGATCCAGCTAGCTGGCTGAAAAGCGAATGATCATTGTAACAACTTCTTGTAAATACAATCTCGTACGGAAGGGAACACATATAATGGAAGTGACCCATAACTGGCAGTCAGTATTGAGCCATTAAATACCCAGAATCTGTCCTTGGAGGACTTTACAGCAGAGAGACCCAAATTTAAACAATACCCTGGCTTCAAAAGGGAGCCGGTGAAGCTCTTTATAATGCTGGGTAACATGATCAGATTTCTTTAGATTGAAGATCAGACGAACGGCCGCATTTTGGATTTTGCAGGCTATATATACACCACTGATTCCCCTGCGGCAAATGCATGGAAGCTCATTCAATTCTTACGGGCTTCGGTGCATTTGCCGCAAAATAACCGCTACCGCTCCCTCGGTGCGGGAAAATTCAGGTTACCACAAAACGTATTAACTATTTTATAAAAATATACATTTTTTATGGAAGACGCCATGGGCCTAGATGAAAATGCCCGATTTTAATGCAGTGGTATATCTGAGCTTACCATGTGGGAACGTCCCATGTTAAAACATGCTCAGTCCAGATTTCACTACACTTTTGCCTGGAGTTCTGCAGTTTAAAAAGCACTTAAAGACTATTTTGTTTGAGAGTTCAGTTTTATTTTTATTTTTTTTGTTAGTTAAGATGTCAATAAGGGCTCCTTTTATCAAGCCGCGCTAGCGGGGTTAATGCGCGTGACGTTTCATCAAACACTAACTCCCGCGCTGGCTTAAAAACTACCGCCTTCTCAAGAGGAGGCGGTAGCGGCTAGCACGGCCGGCGGTTTAACGCACGCTATTACACGCTTTAAACCACTAGCGCAGCTTGATAAAAGGATCCCTAAGTGATCTTATTATGTATGTTTTATTGTTCCTCACACAGAACTGGCAGATTATAGGGAGTAATAGATTTTTTAAATAAATGGCCCCTTAATTAGTAGTTCTGATCTAAACTGCCATATTTGCTAGTTAGAGAAAATTAACTCTTTAACAGTGGTGCTCTACTGCATTTGTACTGCAGCTTTTCAATCCTGAAGAGGATTATAAAAATATTAAAACTATAATTCACACCATAAACAATTAAAAATTCAGTAAATAATTACAAAAGAGAAAAAAAAAAAGAACATTTCCAATGCCATGCAATAACAAAAACAATAACAGTCATATTGTCATTTAGGATGACATAACAGATGAATGCCATTGTGAAGATTAAAACAGCCATTCAAAGTAATTAGCCAACAAATTCTGCTCTCATGGATTTAACCATGAAAGAGAAGGCAAGAGTTAATATAGTTAAGCAAACTGGAGGTGCTGAATTCTCTTCCTCTGAGGCCTGCAAGCAGGTCATATTTTAAGAACAACCAACGCATATGTAAATTGACCTATTCAGATGTAAATCTACTGGCTCAGTCTTTGTGAAATTGGATCATCTGTATCCAGATGTGCCTCATGCATATGGATTTTGGACAGCCTAAAAACCCGACTAGTTTGCTGTTTTCGAAGACAGGGATTGGCACAGCTCAAACTGTGTACAAACCATACAATCATTCAGAAAGAGAAACCTTTAACGGAGAGGCACAGCCATGGGTTTGGTGAGCACGCATTGTACACTTAAATTTCTGTGTGGCAAATTAGGTATAACTTGTACTGGAAACCTTGTCTTGGAAGGACAACCATAGCAAATTGTAACCAGTAAATTGTATATCATGTATCAAGTTAGGATAAAACCTTGTATCGTAAACTTGTACAGAAATTATGTATTTTAAAAACCTGTAACCCGTTCTGAGTTTTTGGGGGACAACGGACTAGAAAACCGAATTAAATAAATAAATAAATAAGCCACTGCTTCCCCTTTGATCAGTGGCATGGAAACTTTCTATCATTTGGGATTCCAGAATCTTGTTATTCTTTGGGACTCCAGAATCTTGCTGCTATTTGGGATTCTGCACGGAATCTTGTTACTCTCTGGGGTTCTACCAGGTACTTGTGGCTTGGATCGGTCACTGCTAGAACAGGGCTAGAAGGACCATCAGTCTGCCCCAGCATGGCTATTCTTTTGTTGCTATGTTTTCAACTTCTAACTCCCATTCACCGTAAAATTACCTATGTCCATCCTACCAATCTCTCTGCTAGAAACTTCCCAACCCCTATATGCCCTGTATGTCCAAACTAGATTGTAAGCTCTTCAGAGAAGGGACTGTCTATTTACATGTCAAAATGTACAGCGCTGCGTATGCCTTTCGGCGCTATAGTGGGAATGAAAAATAGGAGCAGCATGCATGCGTCATCAATCTGAATTGAGTAGAGGAACTGTTTTGTGATTTTCAGCCTGTAAATGACTTTTTGGAAGACAAAAGATTTCTGTTCATATTGTGACTAGGGTGTCTGCAGAACAAAGTCAGCAGAAGTGATTGGGTGATGGGCTACATTTTGTGCACTTGAGACCTTCGAAGGTGAAAATAGTGTTTAACTGCACAAAGAAAATGTCATTTTGACTTCATGACAAAAATGGCAAGGTGTTATTACTTGACAGCCTTTATGCAAGCTGGGTCTTGATACCTGGCTCTTGGAAAGGAACCTTTAATACTCCAGAGAGACTTAACTGTGCTTCTGGTAACAAGCAGCATGGATTCATTTAGTACCATCCTCTTTTCATGCATATCACCTAAGACAATGGGCACATTATAACACAATAACAAAAAAAGCCCTAAATATCCAGCATCAGTTCCACTAACACACAAATATCCAAGTATGAATGCACACATGCTCTGAAGTGCCTGCATTAGAGAATGACAGGGGGACAAATTTTTCCCCATCCCCAGGGACAGGAAAATAACTCACGGGGACGGGACAGGAAAATGAGTTCCCATGGGGATGGGGAAAAATTTGTCCCCCTGTCATTCTCTAGTTTGAACCCAGCTTTAACCACTGCCCCAACTCTAGAAATCAAAATGTAGTAAAAATGAGCCCAGGACAGGCAATCAAGTAAATGTGACATCACTGACGAGGTTGGCTCTTATTGGTGGAATGGGGCATTATGACTTCACAATCTCATCTCCGGAATGTTGCTATGAGGGGGGTGCTAAAATGTTCTCAGCCCAGCAAAGAAGAGAATGACGTGGATAAGGTTGAATCACTGATATGAAACAGTGTCAAAACATAGAATTCTGTATCTGCAAATTGGCACTTTACAAAATAAAATAACGCTCTTTTCAGCTCCAGTGGCAAAATAACACTCAGAAGTTAGGAAGTTGGTTGGTTGGGCTGAGAACTTTTCAGCACCCCCTCATATACTATTCTATAAGTTATACAGGTAAGTGCACATCCCATTCATGTGTACATGTACTTCTTAAGTATGCATTATGCATATTTATGTATGCATATAACTGTCATGTTAATTGTAGCACTTATATTATGCATAAATATGCATCATTCCTAATACTGACCTTTTACCCTGTCCCCTTTGTGAAGGGGGATTTCCCCTTCTCCTTGAGGCTGATATGGCTTCACAACAATAAAATGCCTTCCGGGTACAGCACTGTAAAGCTTTCGTTTCGGTCCCTGATAATCCAAGGCAGAGGCAGCTTCCTTGTTGGCATTAGGGCTGAAATCAAAAGCACCCAATCAAAAAACAGAATAAATATATAAACAAACAAATGCATTTTTGATTTACAGCTTCTGAAACTGTAGGGTTTACACTTCTGTAGAGATTTGTTGATTTTCCCAGAAATATAATACACGTCACCCTCCGTATTTGCGGTTTCAATTATTCACGGTTTTTTAGCTTGCTGGCTCCTCCCCTCAAATTACATCAGTTTGCATAGAGAAATCGCCGATTCCAAGCGTTTACAGAGAAAATTGCCGACTCCCAGCACTTTCTTCACCGTGTTTTGCCTCTCCTTCAGGAACAGGCCAGGCCTCCCACTATGTTATTCGCGGTGTCACCATATTTGTGATGGTTTTTAATAGACGTCAGCGAATAACGTATGAAAAAGTTACTCGCATTTTTTTTTCTGTTTTGGCGGTTCTTTTAATCCCCTATCACAGTGAATACGAAGGGAGACGTGTACAGAATCTTTTCGTAAAGGCAGTAAATAAATATGACTAGCAATACAATTCCCCTACAAGAAATATTAAACAACCAGAAAATTACCCAAGGATTTCTTCAGGAAAAGTGCCAGTTCTGTCTCCCTTTTGAAAAAAGGGGGAAAAAAAATCTGATCTTTTCCTAACGACTTATAAGTTTGTTAGAGCTAGTTGCATCCATTTTTTTTAAAATGTGGGCAAACATAGATCTACAACTCATATGCATTTATAATGCAACAATCTAGAACTATGTCCTCTTCTGTACCCCTCTGTATCCCTTCCGTACCCTTTATCACTTCCCAACTCTGAAAAGTAGAAAGGTCATATATCCCTCCAAAGACCTACCTCCACCCAAAGATGGAGCCATTTCAGAATTATTTGAGGGGACTATACACACCCCTAAATATGAAGCAATAAGCTGCTCACATTAACTTTCTGCAAGCAGCACATGCTAATGACAACATTAATGCATGAGAAACGCCTCTTTTTGATGAAGTGCGAGTTTTAGGCTTGCCATGCATTAAAATTCTACATTAAAACACGTTAAACCTAAAACTTAATGCACTTAAGTTAAAAAAACCTAAAAATCAGAAAAAAAAGAACAAAACTATTTGAAACCCTAGTATGCAAAGAATTTAATGCTTATATTGACAAACACTCCTGTCTTCACCCAACACAATATGGATACAGAGCTCAGCATAGTACCACTTCTCACATTAACAACCAACATCAAGCAAACCCCATGCAGAGGACAATAGGTCATCTTGCTCCAATTTGATATCTCCGCAAGCCTTCGACTCCATAGACCACAACTTACTACTAACAAAGGTTCAGTGAAAATGGAATAGGAGGCACATTTCTAGACTGGCTCAAATTATTCCTGACCGAAAAAGAATACACTGCGTGCAAAGACAAAACCTACTCCCAGATCTGGAAATCTTTCTGTGGAGTTCCACAAGGCTCCCCCATTGTCTCCAATCCTATTCAACTTTGAAAACACCAAATTCAAAAAAGGGAAGCAGCTATTCGCCTATGTGGACGAAGTTGCCAGAGGTTGTGGTGAAAGCGGACAGCATAGCTGGTTTTAAGAAAGATTTGGACAAATTCCTGGGAAAAAAAGTCCATAGTCTGTTATTAAGACATGGGGGAAGCCTCTGCTTGCCCTGATAGGTAGCATGGAATGTTAATACTCTTTGGGTTTTGGCCAGGTACTAGTAACCTGGATTGGTCACCATGAGAATGGGCTACTGAGCTTGATGGACCATTGGTCTGACCCAGTAAGGCTATTCTTATGTTCTCATGTTCTTATACAACTGGATTTGACTACCCCAAACACCTCAGAAAAAGTCTCAAATGGAATAAACAAGAAATCAACTTGGGCAACCAACAAGCAGCTCAAATTAAATGCAACCAAAACCAAATATGGTTTCACACAGCCCAACAAACAGTCCCCAGCTCCCTGATTCTTCTCTCAACTCCACTCTCTCTGTGCCCCACAAATCTCCAAACCTACGGAAGAACTCCTTCTACAGCATGAAACAACTACATTTGATAAGAGCCCTCTTTTTTGAACAACACTTCGCCATCTTGGTTCAAATGCTTGTCTTATCACTACTGCAACTCCCTAAATGCAGGCCTCAACACCACCCATTTACAGATTACAGCTTATTCAGAACAAAGCAGTCAGGCTGATCTTCAGACTAAAGAAATTTGATTTACTTCCAACCTACTATTACAAACTTCGGTGGCTACCTATGACCTCTAGAATATAATTCAAAGTATCCTGCATCTCATTCCACATATGTCACACCAATTCCTCAGAGGCACTAATACATATTCTCAAAACTCTACTTCACAACCTCAAGATTAGCCAATATTTCACCGATGATTCTCCCATCAGCAAAAGGAATCAAATACAAGCCTATATTGAACTCTCTGTTCACTTATGTTGCTATCAAAATCTGGAATAGCCTAACCAGGAAAGAATCCTGCTACCTAAAATTCAGAAGAAAAGTAAAAATGTTCCTTTTCCACAAACTATCAGGGCCAGCAAATGCAACAACCATCCCCCCAACCTCATCTAACAACCACTCAACCAAGCTACTTGTCCTTGCAGCCCAGTGAATGATATAACTTAAATGCAAAATCAATACTGACTCTACAAAAATGCAGATAATTCTGACACTCTACTGATCTCTGGCCCATAAACAATTGTTCTCATCGCTTATTGTACTGCATAATTGTTTCCTGTCATTCTCAAATACAACACCGGAGAGAAAAGCCAGAGAGGCCTCCACGACGAGGAGAACAACCCACTTATTCCCATCCTCCTCTAAATTTACAACAGATAAATTTATAAATGTATAAATCTACAATGTATTATATGATAGGCTTGAATAACCACTGTAAACTTCTCCATGCTGTTCATGGGTTTTAATGCATTATAAATCGCCTTTTAAATCCATTTAGGTATTGTGCGATCCACAAATCAAAGATTAGATTAGAATAGAATAAATGCCACTCGCTGGACTATAGCCGGATTATCAGTGACATCATCCAGATATCACTGCTTAAAATCTGCCTAGCTAGTACTGGGGTGGTCCAGACCACAGCTAAGGCAGAGCTGGAATTTATATGGATAATGCTGATAGTCAGCACTGGTATATAGTTAATTATACAGGTAAGATAGAACAGCAAATAAGTGTCCTAACTGGTATCAGCTGAGCTAAGATGTGGGCATAGATTTAAACGCCACGGTCAGAATTCAAACCCAATGCCAAACACAGTTTTTAAATATTGTGGACTTAACTATTTACACCCAAGGAGAGAAAAATGATCCCCCTTGCTGCATTCCACACCCCCACCCATGTGGCGAATCACAGTGTTTCTCTAAGAAATTTAAAAAAAAAAAAATGCTGTTTTCAAAATCATTTTCACACACAAAACAGAAATGGGGATGTTGAAAATTGCCCCAAAACATACACATATTTGGGGAGGTATTCCTAAAGGTGGGACTGGGAATGCACAAACGGCTGTGCTTGACTTTCCTAAAGTATGTGCACAGGTTTCTATGGAAAAGTACCTGCCCAAAAAACAGCGACATATCTGTATATACATACTTTTACTAAGTCAGTCCTGAAAGATAAATTTTTCTCTTTGAAAACTGATAGTAACCTAGCCCCCCAACACAGACATTCTCTGGAAGGCTAGTAGTCCTCTCCCGCCTCTCCCCTCAGGCCCCCCTCAAAATCCCTAGTACAGAGACCTTAAGCCAAGCCCCCCAACCTGTGCCTTGCATGAGGAAGGAGCTATGCCCACTTGGCTCCTGCCTCCAGTTTACATTTTCTGCAAAATGGCAGCACCCCATCCCTCAAAAGTGCATCCTGGGATGCAGCAGGCGGAGCCTGTGTACCATATAAGGGAATTTCTCCTTTATATGGTAGACAGACACCATCCGGTGCATCCCAGGATGAATAAGGATCTTTACTTCTATTGTTTATCTATATTTTCTATTATATTTTATGAATTAATGTAAAACAATTTGAATGATTTTGTCAGGAAGATGATATAACACTTTTAACGGATCCTTTTGCAAAGCTGGAGTAAGCACTAGAACTTGCTTACCGCAGCTGAAGAGGGCTTTCCAGAGGACCTACGGAGGCACGTTGCAATAAGGCAGTGCATAAATTGTGTCCGGGGAGGGTTGGAGAGGAGTCGTTTTTGCACTAATCTGTTAGCACATCTGCATTATTATGCAGTGATAAGCATGTGAGCCCTTAGGTAACTGACCTGTACAATCTTAGTCCTCATCAAATGATCTTTGAATTGTTATTCACTAACTCTGAACTTTGTTCATTCCACTCAATACTGTAATACCTTTTAATCATTGTAAACCGCATAGAACTTCACAGTCCTGCGGTATATAAACTGTTATTATTATTATTATTATTATCGTTTGCAAAATAGGTGGTGGTGGTGGTAAGGGCACACACATGAACGGCAAAACCGGTACATGGCCATTAACTCAGATAATGAAAAATCATTCATTTTCCAGCTATACTAAAAATCCTTTTACCTAAAGATCCTTTTACTAATCTGCACCCTTTTGCAGGTCTTTCTCAGACATTAAGGCCACTTTTTGGGCAGATTTGTTAAAATATCTCTACACAAATGTGCGCGCATAAATATTTTTAAAAAGTAATTTTCAAAATATTAAGTCTGTATATATATTTTTATTTTCAAAATTCTGTAGTGTCTATGCTGGGGGGGAGGGGGGAAAAATGTGTGTACCTTAAACGCATGTACTTTGAATGACCACCATGACACATAACGTGCTCCATCTGTGTTCCCTATCAAAGAGATTTTTCCTAGAAGTGGTGGCCCCCCAAAAAAATGTTAAAATGAAAGTAGCTTGCCAATGGTCTGAGAAAAATGCTCCATGTTCTCATCAATGGCAATCAGCAGTTGTCACAGCTGACCTACTTTTCTGGATAAGAGGTTGCAAACCTTAGTGATAACAAGCTGGCACCCCTGATCCCAACGTCCAATAAAAATGCATCAGACACAGGGAATTATTATTATTGAAAAACTGGAGGCATTTTTTTTTTCCTTTAATTAGTGTACTAAGATAACTTTGTTTCACACCTACTGTTTAGAACGGCAAACTGGGTTTAATTAAGTCCCAGAATGCCATTCCTCAACAAGCCTAGCACATGCACTGCACACCCTGTCACCAGCAGACACATGGAATTGTATTTAAAGCCTTTCCCAGGTACTTGGAATTCCACTAAAATCAACAGTTTTGGTTTGCAGAATTTTTCTTGTAGCCTAAAACTTCACAAAGACACCGTGATTAGAATCACGCAGGACTAGTGCAGGGGCTTTTGCTTCCCTAGGTGAAACTTGGGCCTTGGGTGATCCCCCACACACACACACACACACAACCCCCATTATCTTTCAGGCCTTTAGCCTAGACCAATGTTTCTCAAGTCGGTCCTGGAGTACCCCCTTGCCAGTCAGGTTTTCAAGATATCCACAATGAATATGCGTGAAAGAAATTTGCATATAATGGAGGTAGTGTAAGAGTTCCTGCGGCAAACTGGGAAAAAAATTGTCCCCGTGTCTTTCTCTACTCCCCACCTCCCAATAGAGCAAGTATATGCTGCCGGTTCTTTCAGTTTATGGGCCAGCTATCTTTGTTTTGCTTTGAAATCAGCTGCTCTTTGCCATCCCCCCCTCCACCCCCACCCTGCAGCTGCTGGCCTAGATGACAACCATCTAGTCTGCCTAATGGTCAAAATGGCCCTGGAATTGCAAGTATGAAAAAATCTACACAGAGCGTGAAAACACTTTTTCAAAATCCCAGAGGGTAATATTTCTTTGACAGGTCCTAAGTCGCGTCCTTCCATTATTCTAGCCGTTGGGTTGATGTATGACAGCATCAATCATCTTGCTCCAGATTCTGCTTACTGCTGTGAACCATACAACTTTCCCAAAATTTCAACTTTTTTTCCCCTAATAGGCAAGAAATTATAGTTTATAAAGCACATCTGTTTTGTCCTTTTGCTTAACATATACTTACATAAATAACCAGTGCCTAAAATATGTCTGGCTTGCTTAATTTGGTCAACAGCACATTGTCTGGATAAGACATTTCTCTTAGCTGCTACACAATTTCCCCCTTTTCTCTGGGGCTATCATTCGAACTAGAACTAACTAATATTTTTTATTTGACCTTTTCAGCTTAACAATTTGTGCATAGATGAGGCATTTTACATAGAGAAAGGACATAATAATTGGATAATATATGCAATAATATTGAGTAGACATGAGGAAGGAGTGGCCTAGTCATCAGAGCTGCAGCCTCAGCACCCTGAGGTTTTGTGCTCAAGCCTCACGCCTACTCCTTGTGATTCTGGGCAAGTCACTTAATCCTCTGTTGCCTGAGGTACGTTAGCTTGGGTTCCCCACTAGGACAGATAGGGAAAAATGCTCGAGTACCGCAATGTAAAACCACTTAGGCCAACTTCCATTGATCGGCGGTATATAAATAATTAATGAACTTGGCTCTTGTACAGAGATGTGTGAATATTCTAAGCTCCACCCCAAAAGTGGCAAATTTTAGCCTAATTCCCACCCCCCTCCTCCCTTTAGTGCGGTTTTTAGCGCCGGTTACGGCTGTAGCAGCTCCGATGCTCATAGGAATTCTATACAGCAGTAGCTATTATTTGGATTCTGATGCTGAATATTGGGATTTTTTTTTTTTAACCCATGGTGGCCAGTATTTTTTTGTTTTTATTAATGACGATCACCATAAGCTCCAAACCGGAGGGATAGATATTAGAGAATGACACGGTGACAAAATTCATCACCGTTCCCGTCCCCGCGGATAACCGCGGGAAATCATCTTCATGTCATTCTTTAAGGAGAGAGGGAAGAATCAGAGTATGAATGGCCACAACCACTGACCCGCAAGCTTTGCTTTGAAGAATGCTGGTGTAGAAGGACCGAGGTTGAAACAGACACTACAGAATGACAGTCTCTGGTATCCAGAGCAGATACTGTGATGTCATAATGCCTCATTCCACCAGTGCGTAAGAGCCAATCACATCAGTGATGTCACAATGGCTTCATTATCCTTGGCTCCCATATGAATCAGAGTATGAATGGCCACAACCACTGACCCTCAAGCTTTGCTTTGAAGAATGCTGGTGTAGAAGGACAGAGGATGAAATAGACACTAGAAAATGACATGGGCTTATTTCCCGCGGTTATCCGCGGGGACGGGGACGGTGATGAATTTTGTCACCGTGTCATTCTCTAATAGATATCATCCAGGTAGGAAAAGGGATGCCCAAGCCTACCCATTTACAGTTTGCACAGAACATGCAGCGTTTTGCACAAAAAGCTTTCAAAGCCACAGGAAATACAGGTGTATTTTGCAGTGCTACAACAGAAACCAGCTATTTTTACAAAGAAACATTACATTACAGATTTCTATTCCGCCATTACCTTTCGGTTCAAAGCGGATTGCAAAAAGAATGATGGAAGAAGGGTTACAACGTTAGATCAGAGATCGTTTCCAAGAGAGGGATAAGAAGGATCAGGGGTTGGGGAGGGAATGGTAAGAAGGGGTTTTCATTGTATTAAGCTTTATTAAGGGATTTCTTGAAGAGTATAGTTTTTACTTCCTTTCTGAACATCTTGTAGTCTGGGGTTGTTATCAATAGGTTGGAGATTTGGTTATCTATTTTTGCTGCTTGAGTGGCTAGTAGGCCGTCGTATCATTTTTTCCGTTTTACTTCTTTGATTGGGGGGTAAGTGAATGGAGTGTGTGTTTTTCTATGTCTGGTAGAGGTGGTTTGGATGAGGCGGTCATTTAGGTAGATTGGGCTGTCTCCATTTATAATTTTAAATAGTATACAGTAGAATTTAAATTGTATTCTTTCCTGGATTGGAAGCCAATGTGAGTTGATGAATGCCTCAGTAATGTGGTCATGTTTCTTCAATGAGTAGACGAGTCTCAGAGCTGTATTCTGAATTGTCTGTAACTGTTTAATCATTATTGCAGGGCAGGGGAGGTAGAGGATGTTGCAATAGTCTAGGATACTTTGGATTAGAGATTGTACTAGGAGCTGAAATTGTGTTTTTTCGAAGAATTTTCGGACCTGTCTAAGGTTTCTCATTACTGCGAAATATTTCTGTATTGTTTTGTTTATTTGTGGTTGCATGGTGCAGCCTTTGTCAATAGTCATTCCTGGTGGTTTGCAAAGGGTAGTTGATAGAGTTGGAAAAAAAAGAGTGGTATCACACAAAGCTCTGAATATGTACATGTCTTTACAGACAAGTGTGTAGTGCAGTGGTTAGAGTCACAGCCTCAGCACCCTGAGGTTGGGGGTTGAAATCCCACACTACTCCTTGTGACCCTGGGCAAGTCACTTAATCCCTCTTTGCCCGAGGTACATTAAATAGATTGTGAGCCCACCAGGACAGACAAGGAAACATGCTTGAGTAACTGATAAATTCATGTAAATCATTCTGAGATCCCATGGGAGAATGGTATAGAAAACTAAGTGAATGAACAAATAGTGTGAAAAGTTTCTGTCTCTGGTAACCAGAGCTGATATTGTGATGTCATAATATATCATTCCAGCAATGCCTGAGAGCCAACCTCAACGGTGATGTCACAATGGCTTCATTGTCCTATACTTGGTTCACTTTTACTACATTTTGATTTCTAGAATGGCACACTGATTAAAGCTTGTGGGTTCAAACTCACGCTGCTCCTTGTGACCCTGAGCAATTCACTTAATCCCCCGTTGCCTCAGGTACATTAGATAAGAGTGGTAGAAATCTGGAACGCTCTTCCAGAGGCTGTAATAGCGGAAATCACCCTTCAGGGATTCAAGAAAAGGTTAGATAAGTTCCTGCTGGACCAGAACATACGCAGGTAAGGCTAGACTCAGATAGAACACTGGTCTTTGACCTAAGGGTTGCCGCGTGAGCAACTGCTGGGCATGATGGACCACTGATCTGACCCAGCAGCGGCAAATCTTATGTTCTACCAGGACAGATGGGGAAAAATGCTCGAGTACCTGAATGTAAACCACTTAGGCTATAAATAAATAAATAAGTGCATCAGGTGTTATATTGGGATTCCCCTGTCTGGTTTCTGTCAGGTTTACAAGCCTGGAAGAGCTTTGAGATCAGTGGGAGCCATGAAATTAATAGCTACCATGGAAAGAGGAGTACGCTATGTGGCCACAAAATCTAAAATATTTTCGGTAACCGTTGTAACATAAGAACATAAGAAATGCCATCTCCGGATCAGACCTTCGGTCCATCAAGTCCGGCGATCCGCACACGCGGAGGCCCTGCCAGGTGTACACCTGTCGTAATTTATAGTCCACCATATCCTTATATGCCTCTCTTAAGGAGATATGCATCTAGTTTGCTCTTGAAGCCTAGGACGGTCGATTCCACAATAATCTCATCTGGGAGGGCATTCCAGGTGTCAACCACTCTCTGAGTGAAGCAGAACTTCCTGACATTAGTCCTGAACCTGTCCCCCCTTAGCTTCATTACATGTCCTCTAGTCCGTGTCAAATTGGACAATGTAAATATTATAGAACAATGTAAACTTATAGAACGCTCTGGTTGGACAATTATGGCTATGCACAGAGTGCCCTAAGTTTAAGAAATTATTAAAAACTCTGTAGAGGTTGCATTGAGTTTCATAGGTTCTTGGAAAATTTATTACGCAAGCCGTTTGTTATTGCTTATATATAGGTTGCAGAAAATCCTGTATGGTGTATGTGGATAAGATGGTTGAAAGTTATTTAATTTTATGAATGTTTACTGCTTGGAAACTGCTTAGAAATTAGGCAAAGTACAAATTTTTTTTAATTAAATAAATGATGGATTCTGCATCCCACTCATATAAAGTGGCGGCATTTGCAAAACTGTTTGTCCAAGGGGAACCAATTAGAAAGGCATGGTCCAAAACACAAATTTAAAAACCAGAGGTATCAGCATAATTTTCTCTCAACCTCTTCTGCAAACTCCACATCTAAACAAATGTTACCTAATATTGGTGTGTGCCCGGGAGTAATATAAATGTCAATATTTGCATTTTTCAAAGTAAACATATGTTTTCATTACAAAATAGGAAGTATTGTACATGTTTACTTACATGATCCGTCCAAATTATGCACAGAACAAGCCTTCAAATCTGTGCTTTCATATGTGGAAATAGAAGCTCTTCTAAAATCACTGAGCTGCTGGTGGTCATTTGGATTTTTTTTTTTAAACACTGACTGCCTCTGCTGAAATTATGCCTGGATAATCAGTGCTAGGCCATGTCTAGGTACCAGCAATAAATCAGATGCACAACACTTAACTGGATTGGTACTAGAGCCACCATACTCACATTACCCTTCTCCTCAAGTCACTTCATTGGCTTCTCATCCATTTCTGTATACAGTTCAAACTGTTCTTACTGTCTTACAAGTGCATCCACTCTACAGCTCCCAAATATCTCTCCTCACTTATCTCCCCCTACACTCCCCCACCCCCCGTGAGTTTTGTTTATCGGGTAAGTCCCTCTTATCTGTACCCTTTTCCTCTCTACCAA
Organism: Geotrypetes seraphini; assembly: GCF_902459505.1. Lineage (NCBI taxonomy): Eukaryota > Metazoa > Chordata > Amphibia > Gymnophiona > Dermophiidae > Geotrypetes > Geotrypetes seraphini. Next base: position 6,226,974 of record NC_047102.1, read on the forward strand.
CTCGAGACTCCATCCCTTCTGTTTTGCTGTACCGTATGCCTGGAACAGGCTGCCTGAGTCAATACTCTGTCTCTAGCAGTTTGCAAATCGAAGCTAAAAGCCCAGTATTTTCTGACCGCCACTTCCTTATACTAAACTCATGGTTACACCAATCAGGAGCTGCTTGTCTGGCATGTCAAAGCAGCTCCTGATTGGTGTAACCATGAGTTTAGTAACAGGAAGAGGTGGTTGGAGCATACCATGAGTTATTTTTTGCACCCGCCGGCACCCCAGCTGCCCTCTCCTGCCTTTTTACGGGCAAAAAACCGTATTTGTGGGTTTTTGAAATTCGCGGGGGTTCCTGGAACGGAACCCCTGCAAATTTCAGGGGAGTACTGTATTTCAAATATAAGAAGGCAGAACTCTCTACAACAAAAGCAGAGTCAGGGGTATTCTCCTCATTATGTATCACATTCAAGGCTGGGGGAGGTTCTTGTTTTTGACAAAGTAGTATATTATTACTCAGCATGCTTCAAAATTTTGAGTGAGAAAGAACCGCAAAGGTCACTTTTATCCAATTTGGATTTTAAAAAAAAAAGAAGAAGTTGTATTAAGAAATGAACTATTCTTGGTTGTATACTTAGAAAGTGTGTGTGGGGGGGGGGGGGCTGGAGGGACAGAATAGAAAGTTATTCAGTTTTATAGATGCTGAATACAGAATTGTTTATACATAGGAATCATCCTGGAATAAAAGGATGTGTTGCCTCCGCCTTCCCATCTGCTTACACGGTTAAGTCAGGAAAACATATAGATACATTAACCACCATCACATTTTCAATCACAAAGCATTTTGTTTATGATTTAGGTTGTGGTTTTCAATAACTATCTTCTTTTTTGAGTGAAAAATATATGGACTTCTTTGAATACAAGTTCAAGTATAAACCTATAAACAATGCTATATTGAACCGGATCTAATAGAGTATTGGGAAGATTCCCAGGGCCAGTTACCTTATCCCATTAAAATGATAAATCATTGGTAATGAAAACTTATTTAAAAAAAAAAAAAAGTTAACATTTGCAGGGAAAAAAAATACATATTTTTACGAATGTTTCCAGTTAAGACGTAAAGCATTTTTGGCTATAAAATCTTGAATGATAGCTCTGGGAGCTACTTTTTTTTTCCCTTAAATATCCCTGCAAATGTCTCATAACGTTTTAAGAGAGGGAATATATTTTTTGAGATTCATTGCAGTTAGATAAGTTTATCACAGGTCACGAGATAAAGATCTAAGCTAATTTGGAGTTAAAAGATTATTGTTCACATGGAAGTAGACAAGATTTTGTCTAGTTTTCTTAATTTTTATTTCCTTTAACTGAGGCAAGATTTCTCTCCCAAGATGTGGGCTAGTAGGCATTACTATCTATTGACATAAGAATGTTAATATATCTGTCTATCACGTTTCCTATGTGTAAATCAAAATGTTATAAAATTGCTTAAAAAAACAATAATGCTGTATATCCCTTGTGGTACTTGACAGATTATTCTCAATTACCTGATGTGTCTGAGCGGCTGTCTCTTCGCATCCTCCCCTCCTCGGTTTAACGACGGCGATCGGCTTCGAGGTACTTGTGCATAACTCCCAATTGTTTTTACGGTACCATTGGGATTATTCTGCATCTGTTGAAGTAGCTGAGGTGAAAGGCTGCGGTGGGAAGATGTAGAGGAGGCGGCCGACCAGTCGGGGATGTTGGCGATGTTCAAATTGTTATCGCTGTTGGAGCGTAGCAGGACATGGGGCGTTGTCAAGGTGTTCTGGTGTCCCCTCCTTCGATTCGAGTAACTGGGTGCCTCTCTAAATGGCACTGTATGAAGAGAGAAAATAAGCAAAAAAAGGATATTGTGATCTGATTTATATGCTTTGTAGCGCGTCCTTAAAATATTATACAGTATAACATTTGGAATGTTTTTCTGTTTCCCACCAGAAAATTTCTCAATTATCCATTAGATTGATTCAAATGAATATTACATGCCAGATCTGTGTCTAAACCCAGTGCTGTAGTAAGGGTGAGTGTTGCTTGGGGCGGGGGCGGTGGTGCCCACCCCTTTCTAATTTTTCTGGCGTGAGCAGCATGCCCATGTGCAACCTCATGCTGGGGACATAAAAAAGTACAGGGTAAGGCAAGGGGCATGTACGTGTAGCAAAGAGAGAAGTGGGGGGGGGGAGGGCGGAGAGGAGTAGGGGTGCTGTTTTAGGAAGACGGTGTCCGGTGAGCACCATCCCCTCCCCTCACTATGCTACCGCATAAACCCCAGCAATAGCCACATATTTTAATAATTCAAAAACATTAGGTCTGGGGTGCCCAATACGTCGATCGCGATCGACCGGTAGATCTCGAAGGCAACGCGAGTTGATTGCGGAGCCCATCCCAGGCTCTGAGATCGACTCGCATTACCTTCGCGATCTACCAGGCCGATCAGCCTTCCTCTCCCCTACCGCCGCCCTAAGCTCTCCCTGCAGAAGCGTTCTCCCCGATGTCGGAGAGGAAGTTCCGGGCCAGCCAATCGCTGCCTGGCTGGCCCAGAACTTCCTCTCCAACGTCAGAATTGGTGTTAGGGAGAAGGCTGCTGGCCTGTTGCGGCGACGGTAAACGAAGAACTTGGCAATGGCGGCATCTGTGGTGGTTTGGGGGCCCAGAAGTCGGCGGGGTTCTCTGAAGTCGGCAGTGGCTTGGGGAGAAAGAAAGGGGAGACAGAAAGACAGGGAGACAGAAAAGACAGACAGGGAGACTTGGTCATTTTAAAAGTAGCTCGCAAGCCCAAAAAGTGTGGGCACCCCTGCATTAGGTAATATGAGTTATAATCTGCTTGTTTGTACACACGGGTTCAAGACAGCAGGAAGTTTCTTGAACTTCTTAGAAAATTTAGGAAACTCAAAAAAGTTTAATAAATCCTTGCCCTTCTTGGGGGGGGGGGGAAATGCAACACTTTGATTTAGGGCCCCTTTTACAAAGCTGCAGTAATGATTCCCAGCACAGCAAATGCAACAAAGCTCATAGAAATTCAATGCGATTTGTTGCATTTGCTGCACGGGAATTCATATTCATTTCTACCCAGTTGTGCTAGTAATTTTATACTGAAAGGTAGGTGCACATTTGCACACATATGGGCAAATTCTATAAAGTCCACCTAAAGTTAGGTGCTTACAATGATGAGCCTAGTCATCGTAGGCACCTAACTTAATTAATAGGCTTGACACTGGTAATTGGCTCTTTACATCTTGTAATTAATGTTAATCATAACTGACAGGCACCTAAGCTTGGTAAGCTTGATTTTCTCAAAGTTTAGCCACCTTTGTCCAAAGCACCTTCACAAAAAGTGGGCGTAGTTATGGGCAGATCTAGGGCTTGTTTTGGAGTTTGGCATAGAGAGTTGCACAGGGACAGAAATCCCATCCATCCCCGCCCGTCCCTGCTAGGATCCTCTCCATCCCCACCCGTCCCCGCCAGGATTCTTTCCGTCCCCACCCATCCCCGTCAGGATCCTCTCCATCCCCACCCGTCCCCGCCAGGATTCTTTCCATCCCCACCCATCCCCGTCAGGATCCTCTCCGTCCCCACCCATCCCCGCCTGTCCCCATAAAAAGCAGCAATTACTTCTGACAGGATCATCAATTCCAGTTTCTTTTGTGTTTGCGCTTCTGTTTTCCTTGTGGAATCTCTTTTGTGGAACCCTTTTTTTTTTTTCTGTTCAGGTAATTAACTTATAAACCCCCTCTTTTACTAAGGCTGATGAGTCCATTATATTATATGGACGAGCCCTGTTTCCAAAGCCTTCCATCTCCGTGGGAGTCCCGTTGGCTAGAGGGGGGTCCCTGTGGGAGTCCTGTGGGTTAGGGGGGGATTTCCGTGGGACCCCCGCAGAACCCGCGGGATTCCCACGATCCCTGTTCCCGTGCAGACCTCTAGTTTGGCGCCACTGTGCGCCCAACTTAGGAGCACACGTTTAAGGCCAAGAAAATCTTGTCATAAAAACTGTGCGCCCCAAAACTAAGGACGTCTGGCGATGCTCAATGCCGTTCAGACAGTGTACGATTGCATACCATGCACCTAACTTTTATTAAATCGCACTAAGAGCTGCAGTGGTCGGCGTCAATTTTCTAGGAGACATATATAGAATCAGGGCTATAGCTTCTCAAAAAACCCTCGCAGGACCCCCTCCTGCCCGTCAAACTATCGCCCCGTCTCCCTTCTTCCGTTCCTATCCAAGATACTCGAGCGTGCTATTCGCCCTACAGAAATAATTAATCGTAGTAATAGTAGCTTACAGCGCTAAAGTTGTGCTTATATCACGAGGGATCATTCCTGCCCCTCACTAAGAAAAAGAAGTCGGCGGCAGTCTTGTGAAGGTGGGGTGTAAAAGAAAGCCCCGAACTGAAGCTGTTTTAAAAGTGGCAGCCAGGGTTTTCAAAATGGCTGCACAAACGCACAAACAAAGCCATGTCTTTGGATTTACAGGAGCGGTCATTGATGATATTTTGAACTGACAATACATCCCTAATGCACCCATTAAATGCACTTGCCATTATTAACATGGAACAATACGTGAACTTACATGAAAGGACAACTCTCTAAACATTATATTAAGATAGAAGAAAAGCTAATCTAAAAACATAAAGTATCCTCACAATACACTAAAGAAATAATTAAGGGGTCCTTTTTTATTAAGGTGCGCTAACCGACTTAGCACACGCTAAATGCTAAGACATCTATTATATTCCTACAGGTATCTTAGCATTTAGCGTGCACTAATCTTTAGCGAGCGCTAAATAAAAGGAGATCTAAGCGAGCGAGGTGCAAAACCATCTTGTTCGCTTTGCCTGGCTAACTTTTGCTTCTTAAAACTGTACCCGGTTAAAGTTCAGTAAACACGCAAACACTTTCACAGCAACATTTTACTGTATTTTATTGGTAGGACAAGTTAATGCTATAAAATACTTTTTTTTTATGTCCCTAACATAACCAAAAGAATGAAGATGAATATTTTTGACATTTGAATGCTGAGTGAGTAAACCAAGGCAAAAGCCACAAGCAATAATGTGAATGAAAAAAAAAATCTATATGTGAATTACTCCACGTTCAGCAAATCATATCCTTCCAGCAGATTTAAGGAATTAAAGGGGATTTCTCTGCTGGTTCAGGTCCAGTGTAAGCAGAATTATCCAAAGATAAGCTTTCAAATCCAAACAGGTCCCTTCTTCATATAACAAAAGGGTTAAAGCATCCTTGTGTGTATAAATATTTTTAACTAAGATGCGATACAGTCTCTGAAAAAAAGATCTTGTGTAACGTAGCAATGTTTCCGTGTGACGGCCAAGTCTTCAAAGCAGCCAAATGGGACACTCAAAACCAGGTACACGAAAACAACTGCTTGCAGGAAAAGAGAAGCTAAAAATAACTTTATTTTCATCCCTCACACTGATTAACATTCCACCCAACTGCTTCTGTTTTTCCCCAGCAATCTGTAAACTGTTAGTAGGTAGATACGAATTTCCGAAGACGATTGTCATTCTCGCAATGCATTTCTTATTATTACTGTTTTCACAATTTAAAAAAAAAAAGAAAGGAGAGGTCATCAACAAGTGACATTTGCCAACTATTTCTCTCTTCATCTGACTGTATTATAGCCAGTGCTATCATTAATATCACCTATCTCCCCCCACCCCCCCAAGAGCTGGCCCCAATGGGAAGCATGAATGAGAAACTAGAAACAGTTAATTATCTTCTTTCAGGGAGGGACGCCTTAAATGCATTACTTCATTAAAAAAAAGTATTCATCTCACACAAGTTTGTTCTAAGACTACAGTCACTTTGGTTTTATAAGAATGTAAGAACAATGGTCCATCAAGCCCAGTAGCTCGTTCTCACGGTGGCCAATCCAGGTCACTAGTACCTGGCCAAAACCCCAAGGAGTAGCAATATTCCATGCTACCGATCTAGGGGAAGCAGTGGCTTCCCCCCGTGTCTTTCTCAATAACAGACCATGGACTTTTCCTCCAGGAACTTGTCCAAACCTTTCTTAGAATCAAATACAATTTTCAATACCTAAGAATTTAAGGGCAGATCCGAACACCGGATCACTCTGCAAAGCCATAAAACAGGCTAACTCTAGTTTCCTAAAAATCCAACACTAAACCTCAGTAAAAATGCTATAACTTCTATAGGGTGTGTAACAATTTAATTGAACTGCTTCACTAACACAATTTAAAAAAAACAGGTAAAACTACAAAAAAGAGACAAACATATATTTGCACACAGGTCAAAAAGATCTATTGAACCCTGTAAAAATAAATGCAGATTAACTAAAATAATAATGAAGTTTATCAAGAAGGTCCCTCCCAAACAGTAGAACACTTACCTTCTTTCCTTGTCAAGGCATTTAGCAAAGACTTCATTTTTCTACTTTAGCAGTAATTTCTCCATTATAAAAGCCTTGCTGTTTAAAAAAAAACAAACAACAAAAACCCAAAGCTACCCAGTTTCTATCTGTTGTAGCTGCCTGAACCCTGGAATAAGCAGCAGGTTTCTGGGCACTGTGTAATTGCGAGCATAGCTGGGCTTGCGGTACCCTGGGCTGTGGTAACAAAGCCCACCCCACATTCTGTCTATCAGCTGAGAACTGACTGTGCGCAAGCTGGATCTGCTCACATACCTCACTGCCTTTCACAGTGCTAGTCATGTGAACGCCACCAACAGAACAGAGTTTTTGGATGTCATTTTGCGTCTGAAATCCCTGCATTTATGGGCAAACGCTGCAATTAAAAGGGGGGAGTGGCAACCCTGCCCCCTTAAAAGAAGCTTAATGGGGCACATGGATGAACATTTGTAGGCATAACCAGAGCTTGGCAGCTGGCATTAGCAAATGCAAAGAAAAAAAATAATAATAATGCATGCAGTCGTCGAGAAAATGCACTTGACGTTTTAACTCTTGCACAACTGGAAACTAATGCATATTATCCAATTTTTGTTCCAAATTATTTTGACATGGTTTCATCTCTCCTGTAACAATCTTGACAGATATTAAATGGAAAAGGTGAGAAAACTGTATGGACAATAAGCAGGTCGTGTTATCGTGCCTGCAATAAAAATTTAGGGAAACCTAGGACACATTTCAGTTTGAAAAGAGGCAAAACAAGCATCAATTATCTCCCCTCCCCCTCCTTTATGGCAATTATGCTAAAACACATGCAAATGATTCCATAGAGGGGAACCAGAAAGCAAATACAGCTAAGTAGCCCCTCCCCCCCAGGTGCAGATGCCAGAACTATTACCCCCACTGAAAATCCAGTCTCTATTAAGAATACCACAGTGTGGATGTGACACTGACTCCCCTTTCAATTTAATTTCCTCGTAATGCACTGTACGCACCAAATATTTTCTAATTGAATTAATGATTTACATTCCCTCTTTCTGAGGCTGCCCAAGGCAAAGTGCATTAATATAACTAGATATAAAACTATGTAATACAAAGAAAACATTCAAGGCCAAAGGGACTAAATCAAGTTATCCAAACCTAATTTGAGAGTGATTGTAAAACTGATTTCACAATCATTCTCAAATTAGGTCTCAGTTTTAGTACATAAATTTTTTTTTCTTAAGGGCATGCATTTAAAAGCATACTTTTACCCCCTCTTCTTACAAAGCCGCGCTAGTGGCTGCCGTGCGGCAACAGCCCTGAAGCCCTTTAAATCCGATTTTTTTTTATTTTTAATCGCCTACTTAGATGATTTGGCCACCAGGATGTTCAAACTTAGGGCTCCTTTTACAAAGGTGCACTAGCGTTTTTAGCGCACGCAACAGGTTAGCGGGCGCTATCCGAAAAACTATCGCCTGCTCAAGAAGAGGCAGTAGCGGCTAGTATGCGCGGCAATTTAGCACGTGCTATTCCGCGCATTAAGGCCCTAACGCATCTTTGTAAAAGGAGCCCTTAGTAAATCCAACTTTATTCGCCATTTTTGACCGTCCAAGTTCAAAACATCCAAATCCAGATCATTTGGACGTGGGAGGGGCCAGCATTGTAGTGGACTGGCCACATAGACATGCCAACAGAGCAGTGGGGCACCTTAGAGGGCACTGCTGTGAACTTCACATAAAGGGTGCCAGAAGTACATCTCACCATAACCCCCTTGGCCCACCTGTCTACCACCCCAATAGCCCTTAAGGCTGCAGGTGGCACCTATATAGCAGTATAGTAGGGATTTGGTGTTGATAATGAGAAGCCAGACACAGCTTTCTAGGTCAACCCAAGCCTGGGTCCCTTGTGTATCTTTTACCGATACCCAGAAACTGGCTCTATAACAGGAAAGGAAGAGAATTTCTACTAACCCATAGGTGCACAATACATTCTCAAGAGAACACTTCAGATATCTACGATATGGGTTCAAAGTATTCCTTCTAACCACAGATCAAGGAGGGCAAAATAGTGGGCCAACCGACATCCAATGGAAGTTCTCAGTTTATGATATGACACCTACTTTCCTACATCTCATCTTAACCAGAATCGGGGATATGAGGAAGAGTTAAGCCAGAAGACGGAAGAATTGGATCCCTGTCTCTGGACGAGAAACTATACAGACTTTGCTGTCTTTTTGTATCTATCAAAAGCAGTCAATTTAAATTATTAACCACTGTTACTCCAAAATAGCTATTTATGAATCATGGTTTTATAAATAGCGTAAGATTTAAATAAAAAAAGGCCAGCAATAGCACAGAGTTTTGTGTGTGTAAAGATGTAGGTGGTCAGAACATGTGTGTGTCATTTCAGGCAGTAAGTCTCATTGAGAGAAAATATTTACTCATCAGAGGCATAGGCAGATAACATTAAAAAAAAAAAAAAAAAAAAAAACCCACAATAAAAAGATTGTGGATTTGCATTTCTTAACCTTGTTGTAATTACAATTAACATTTTAGAGCAGTGGTCTCAAACTCAAACCCTTTGCAGGGCCACATTTTGGATTTGTCGGTACTTGGAGGGCCTCAGAAAAAAATAGTTAATGTCTTATTAAAGAAATGAGGTAAAACTCTTTATAGTTTATAAATCTTTCCTTTTGGCTAAGTCTTAATAATAATATTGTCATTTATAGCTAAAGAGACATATGATCAAGAAACTGTTTTATTTTACTTTTGTGATTATGATAAACATACCGAGGCCCTCAAAATAGTACCTAGCGGGCCACATGTGGCCCCCAGGCCACGAGTTTGAGACCACTGTTCTAGAGTATTCCTGAGATCTCAGCATGTAAATAAAAATGTTTACTAGGGAGAGACAACTCCACTGCTGCCAGTCCACACTGGACATGCATGAGGATCCATTTGCATGCACTGGAAACATATGCCACACACACAAAAAAAATTCCATATACAAATATCAGCATCAGTGACGCTTTTAACTTACCATTTGTCAGTATCTTATCAGCAGAAAGCTGCACTGCAGACTAAGCAAGGAATATGTGTTTATCATATTATTCTGTCTCAATGCAGATTTTGGTATTTTAGGAACCAACTAATTAAGATCTAACATCCGATTTAACATTCAGTTCTATTCCATATGGGGTTGAACTGGCAATGCACAGTATTTACCCTACTGGGGGAAAATGAAATCCCTTAGAACTCCATAACGGTTAATGATTAACATAAGAACATAAGAATAGCCTTACTGGATAAATCACCTTGGTCATTCTTAGATTCATATGTTCATTCTGCCCCGTAGACACTTCTGCCTCTCTCTCTTTCTTTCTTTCTCTCTCTCTCTCTTTCTTTCTCTCTCTCTTTCTTTCTTTCTCTCTCTCTCTCTTTCTCTTTCTTTACTTCTTCTTTCATTTCTTTCTTCCTGCTTTTCTGTCTCTCCTACATCTTTCATTAGCAGTTCCAATACTCTGGATCCTTTCACTGTTTTGGTTATATACAAATGTTTGTAGATATGGATTTTTTCTACACCAAATGTTTCTACTTTGATTCTATGTGTTTGAACTGCTTTCTGTATATTTCTCATAATATTCAATAAACATATTGAACTAAAAAAATAAAAAAAAAAAAAGAATAGCCTTACTGGGTCAGACCAATAGTCCATCAAGCCCAGTAGCCTGTTCTCAAGGTGGCCAATCCAGATCCCTAGTATCTGGCCTAAACCCAAGGAGTAGCAACATTCCATTCAGAATCCTAAATAATAGCAAGATTATGGAATTCCAACGAGTAACAAAAGATTTCGGAACCCCAAACAATAGCAACATTCCATGCTACCGATCCAGGGCAAGCAATGGCTTCCCCCATGTCTTTCTCAATAACAGACTATGGACTTTTCCTCAAACCTTTCTTAAAATGAGCTACGGCGGAAGATTCTGGAATTCCAACGAGTAACAAAAGATTTCGGAACCCCAAACAATAGCAACATTCCATGCTACCGATCCAGGGCAAGCAATGGCTTCCCCCATGTCTTTCTCAATAACAGATTATGGACTTTTCCTCAAACCTTTCTTAAAATGAGCTACGCTATCCGCTCTTACCACAAGCCTCTTGCATGTGTTCCAGGGCTTTAACTATTCTCTGAGTCCCCTGAGTCAATCAGCTCCCTTTTCCAACTGAAAGGCCTTTTACACTGAAAATATGGCACCGCGTCATACTGGCTTAGGTTTTTCCACATTATACAACTAGCAGGTTCACTTTGCACGCGGAAGCACTTAGCGTTCCCTAAACAGGAGGCAGTAAGGGCCTGATTCTCTAAAGGACACCATTCACGGCGGCCACCAATTGCGTGTCAATCACATACTAGTGTCCTTTTAGAGAATCAAGTCTTTTTTTTCTAACAGATGCCTCACACGTAGATGTTAACAAATGATGCACAAAGCAGAAAAAGTGCAGCAAGCCCCTAATATGTCACGCATTAGCACTGAAACTTCAATGTTGGTAGTCACACTTTAAAGGATCATCAGAACGCCACCCAAACAATGTAGCTCAGTGTGGCAGAACTCTTCATCTTATGAATAGAGTGTGATGTCACAACTTTATTTAAATTCTCTTAGTACTTTTTCTTTTTTTTTTCCATTTTTATAATAACCTTATAATAATAATGTTAATATCTACAACTGAACTTAGCTTCAATTGCTGCTTCTGCTAAATCAGGAAACATGAAGGAAACATATTAAAAATTAAAAGAAAAGTGTACAACATGAAAATCTACTTATTTCATGCAAAAGCACAAGTTTATGATACAAACTTTCCAGTCATTCAACACACAAGAAGCTCCTTTTGTAAGACTTCTGCATAAGATTCCAACAACAGTCTGCCATCATGTGTGCATCCCATCTTCCTTGGTGTCTGGTTTCCATTGTTCTTAGGTCTTGGTGAAATCTTTCACCTTGCTCTTCGCTTAAGTCACCAAGGTTCTCTGGAAAGCGATCTAAGGGACTATGCAGATAATGGACTTTAAGCCTGTTGAAATGAAAGAGCAAGTCTCTTCCCTGAAGAAGTCCTTTCTGGAAACGTCAATCGCTCCTCCTAAACTTACTTGCTCCACTTCATCACTGACGCTGAAACCGTGGATTGAAGACAAAGTTTTATTTTATTTTTCTTTCCAGCTTATGATTTATCTTTAATCTTATCTATTGTTTTGCCTTTTGTCTTTGTTTTGTTCTATTTCTATCATTTAAATTTCTCCAGAATTCTACTGTTCAACGGCTCCCCCTTCTGCTTCTATTCCTTTCTCTCCTCTCTTCTACCTTCCAAAGTATTTAGATCAATGCTGTCTTGTTAAAATGTTTATTTTATTTTTATTTTTCCTCTAACTCTACTTTTCACTTCTCTATTACCCTCCAGGTACTTTAGTTAGATTGTGAGCCTTCGGGACAGTAAGGGAATTTTTCAAGTACCTTTCTTATTTCTAATCTTAATGTATATTTTCTGTAAACCGCTTAGAACCTAACGGATGTAGCGGTATATAAGAAATAAATTACATTACATTACATTACATTACATGGACCATTTGGCCTTCATCTGCCATCATGTTTCTAGGTTTCTATAACCATAAAGCTCTATGACATCACAATGCAGGCAAAGAGCCTTAGCCAATGGGAAGAAGATATGCAAATGTTAAGAGCCTTAGCCAATAGGGAGAGGAGGAGATAGTGGATGCTGCAGAATTCTACTGTTCAACGGCGCCCCCTTCTGCTTCTATTCCTTTCTCTCCTCTCTTCTACCTTCCAAAGTATTTAGATCAATGCTGTCTTGTTAAAATGTTTATTTTATTTTTATTTTTCCTCGAACTCTACTTTTCACTTCTCTATTACCCTCCAGGTACTTTAGTTGGATTGTGAGCCTTCGGGACAGTAAGGGAATTTTTCAAGTACCTTTCTTATTTCTAATCTTAATGTATATTTTCTGTCAACCGCTTAGAACCTAACGGATGTAGCGGTATATAAGAAATAAATTACATTACATATCCTCTGCTAATTGTGTGTAGTTGTCAGCCTTCTTGTTGCCAAGAAAGTTTTTCACAACAAGAACAAATGAAGACCAGGCACATGATTCGATTACATTCATTGACGCGACCACGTGTGGGTCATTTATAAGTTGTCTGACCATCAAAATTTCCTGCCTTCATTTTTTTCATGGTAAGTCCAGGTAGCATATGCACTAAGTATTCAATGCACGAACCGTCTTTATTCAAAGCCTTTACAAATTGTTTCATCAGGCCCAGCTTTATATGTAGTGGTGGCAGTAGGATTCTATCTTGTGCTACCAAAGGTTATTGATTGCATTTTTGTCTTCCAAGCACCATATATTCCCTTGGAGGCCAATCTTTTTGTGTCCAATGTTTATGTTTGGCTCTACTATCCAAAAGGCATAAAAAGCAAGGATACTTTGTGTAGCCACCATATCTAAGAAACTGGAGCTGATGCGGTCTATCCAATGCAATTTTCTGAATCAGTGCCCCAATTTTTTGTTGCTGCTGGCCTGTGCTATTGGTTGCAGGATAAAATCAATCCATCTGAGCATAGTTTTTGGGAACATGGACCTGCAGGGGGCTCAGGGCCTGGGAAACAGAAGATTTATATACAACGCCTTTATTGCGACTAAAAAATGCATCTCTAAATCACTGAGTGGACCTTACACCATCATCCTTGTGGTACTCGAGAAATGAAGTTGCACTCAATGCTGTTGATGGAAAGCTTTTTTTTTTTTTTTTTTTTTGCAAGTCTGGAGACTGTCCCCCAAGGCTTATAGCCTTGTATACTCTATGTAATTCATCCTCCAGGATCTAGCAAATACTGAGTAGGGAACAGAGACGGGGCGGTAGTGTTGCTCTATGTGTCTATAAGAACTAAAGTCACGAGGTGTGCTCTGCTTATCACTGTCCTAATGGAGAGTCCCAGATTTGCAATGGAAGAGATTCTGGGGTAGGGGAAGATAAAATAAAAAAATGTATGCTTATTCTCATATCTTTGCTGAAGTTTGTTGGCTTGATCTTTTTGTATTTATGTTGAACAGGTTCAAAATAGAAAACATAACAGCTCACTTCTATACCGCAATTACCGCTAAGTTCTATGCGGTTCGCAAAAGAGTATAAGTACAAAAGGTGAAAATGAGAGGCAAAGCATGCCTAATTTCCAAAGGATTCTATGAAAAGGTACGTCTATTTAAAGCACGTCGAAATTGTTGGAAAGAGTCAGCCGACATAATTAAGAAACTCAAATCCTTATCCCATCAGGCCACTTGGAAGGACAGCAGACGCTGCTGAAATCTTTTAAATTTACACAACCCTCAGCAGATGGAAAAGAAAATAGTGCGCGTGATTTCCGGGAGTGCTTAGAGCTATTGATTGTGAATGATTCCAAGAGATAAACATGATGGAGCACTGGATGACAAACTTTAGGCTCAAACTTAATTCAGAAAAAACAACTTTCTTCTTTGCTTCGCCACATCCGCTTGACACCAAATCACCACTATGTATTAATAAACTTAATTACCCTATCCAGCCCACCATTAAGATACTAGGTGTAACTTTGGATCAATGCCTAACCATGAAAGACCAGGTAGACTCCTTAATCAGAAAGGGATTCTTTACTCTCTGGAAACTCAGATCCATTAAAGCTTACTTCGAGACATTAGAGAAGAAACGTCTTTTTGAGAGATCTAGCTTTTTAATTGCATGTGACTTCACTACCAGCTCTAAATCCAGCTGTATTGTCGGATCCCTGACGCAGCCACGAAACGTGCACGTCGGAACCAGTCACTATTCAAAGCTAAGTCTTTTTTTCATAACTATAAAACTCATGGAAGCATTTATATTCTCAGCATAGCTTTTTAGCTAGCATATTTAAAGGTACTTTAAATTTAAAATCCTTTTTGAACACTGCAATGATTGGTAGGTGAGGCCGAGTTTTCAGCCTTCATGTCTCTGAGCAGAGTTCTAAATAAAAATAAAAATTAGTTCCTTAAGTGTATTGATGAACTAGTGGTGACTTTATTTTTGTTCTATTGATCTCTTGAGTCACTCGATAGTAATTTTGATTTGAATGAGTTACCCCTGCATATCTTTTTTGACTTAGTCTGCTACTTCGATACATCGGCATTCATAACCCTAGTCCAATCCCTTGTACTAAGTCTACTTGACCACTGTAACATCGCTTATTTAGCAATTTCCCAAAAGAATATGCAACATTTACAATTGATGCAAAATGCAGCAGTCAGACTGATCTTTGGGCTGAGGAAGTTTGACCACGTGACACCCTACTACCGGCAGCTGCATTGGCTGCCAATGGAGGCGCGCGTAAAGTTTAAATTTGCCTGCTTCTGCTTCAAAGCACTACACGGACTTGCCCCTAAATATATAACTGACCTTTTTGTCTTCTCAGCCAACAGACACAAGAGAAGCTCACATTCCAACTTCGTTCCCCCCCCCTGTGAGGGGTTGTAAACTGAAAAAACACCATGAACATCTTCTCTCGCACCAAGCAGCATCATGGGGTAAAGACCTAGAACAATTGCTTTCGCCCACTACTTATGGAGAATTTAGGAAACGTCTAAAAACACACCTGTTCCTAACGCATCTAGACAACCGATCCTCTCTTCTCTCTCCCCTCTATAGCGATTAACTTGTCCTTTTGATCACTCTCTCCTCAACAATGAATTTCCTGTCCTATTAATTCTCTTTCTTCCTCCCCTCTTAAAGTCAATTCAATTTGTTACCTTTGCTTAATCTTCTGTAAACCGCATAGAACTTCACGGTATTGCGGTATATAAGCCATTATTATTATTATATTCTGGGATTAGGTCTGCCATTGCCTTAAAACAAAAACATCCAAAGTTAAACCTAATCCACGCTTCAATCGGTAGCCAATGGAGTTGACGACAAGTGAGGTGTTTACACGATCATACCTCTTCAGATTATAAGATCAAGCGAATCGCTGCATTCTGAACAATGAAATAGAAAAGCAATTAAACTTCATTATGCGAAATATTCTTGATTAATGGCAGTGGGTGCCTACAGTATATTCTCTAAAGTCGGACATTCACTACATATTCTTTCTTTTTCTATATATATTAACGAAAACAGGTCATCTTTAACCTTCAGAAAAACGAAATGGCACAGAAGCAAGCAAGCAGCTGCTAATGGAGAAACTGGAATCGACCAGAAATAGCATTTTTATTTTTATCTACCTTGTATATCTTTACACCATGAAAAACTATCTCCGTAAGGCGTAAAGGACACATAGGAGAATAAATTATGTAAGCAGCCACCTAAAGTTAGGCATATGTAAATGCTGGCATTCTGGTTGATCAGTAAGATGGTCAGGGGTGTAAATGCTAAACAATGTGGCTTACACCCCATTTATCTTGAGTGCCAAATATCCATCAAGCCCATTAGCCCATCTTCATGCGGCTAGTGCACACTGCAGCAGTACGGACGAGGGAGCCGGACGGAAGATAACACCGTGGGCAGCAACGAAAACACCGCATCGCGGACTGTAGATAACGGCCAGGTGGGCCGGGTTCAGCCCGCTGGCCTTGAGTTCGACACCTGTGGTGTATAAAGTACAAAATTCCAGTGTTGCTTATCACACTAATCTCCCCACCCCACCTCCTTTCCCGGTGGATCCACAGACTTTACCTGCTGTAATTCATTCAAACCTAGTAAATTCCAAGACATCGCCATTATAGACAGTTCACATCTCTCCGATTATATGGCTCAATTTCTAAAGCACTAGAAGGAATAAAAGTCAAGTGAACAGCTTAATGCTGTAGAAGGATGATGATATGCAAAAGATATATGCACAAAGAAGAGAGTAATGATACATCTGGCATTTCCCCGAGGCCAGCTTTAAAATGCAGCATGGACATTCACAGTAAGTAGGATTTGATTCTACAGCATTCAAAATCCTGAATTACCATAGTAACCGCTGTACCTTGTAATAGACACCAACACACTTCTCTCACACATCACCCAAAGAAGTCTTTTTATAAGCATGTGTGTTTGATCTGAGTACACCATGCATTAAAGAAATTTAAATTTTATGTACAGGCCGCTCTTTTAAGGGAATTGAAAGCACAGCAGTTTCAAAGGGTGGGGAACTATTGTCGAATCTGGAAAAAAATGCAAGTCTTACGTGCTTAACGAAAACATTATTGTGCTCTTTAAGATTACTGAACTCCTTTCCCCTCATGAACTTATACCTGTCAGTGTTGACAAGCATAATCCCCCAGATTCAATAAATGGTATCCAAATTTGGATGACCCATAACTACACGCAACCCCGAGATCCATGTGCAAATAAAATGAGCCATTAACAATCAATAACAAGCTACTCTTCAATTATTAATGTTAATTGGCAGTAATTTGGATTTGTGCAAGAATCTGCCTGCAGATGATTCTATGAAGATCCATGCCCAAATCTTCTTGTGTGCAAGCCAATTGGGGGCATGGCCAAAGAAGGGGCATGGGTGGGTCATGGGTGTTGACAAAAGATGCATGCAATATTACAGAATGCCGGGGAGCCACGCCCAAAATGCCTGCCACATCTAGGAGAACTCAGCCCCCCTTTACTCACCCCAATCCCAAATCAAAGGCACACAGCGCAAGAAGACGTACGACAACCTACTAGCAACGCAAGCAGCAAAACTAGAGCACCACCTCTCCCATATACTGACAACTACGACAGACTAACAAAACATTCCGAAGGGAAATTGAAACCCTGCTATTCAGAAAATTTATCAAGAAAAACTAAATACATTTCCTTAACTATTACCAATCTTGTAAATTTCCAAGCAAATTCTCAACCATGTAATTAGCAACCTAACCTGTAACTTTCCTTAAAATGTCCAGTTATCTTCTTTTGTAATCCACCTAGAGCTGCAAAGTATAGGCAGAATAGAAGTCACTAATGTAATGTAATGATTTAAAATAAGTTTCACTTGATATAGGTCCTGATTGCCAAGATTAGACAAGTTCCTGCTGAACCAGAACGTATGCAGGTAGGGCTGTCTCAGTTAGGGTGTTGGTCTTTGACCAGAAGGCCGCCGCGTGAGCGGACTTCTGGGCACGATGGACCACTGGTCTGACCCAGCAGCAGCAATTCTTATGTTCTTATGTCTCCACCATGCTAACCATATAGGCAGCCAAATGTGACGACGATGATGCGCAATACTGGAGTTGTAGAACTTCATCTGTCTTTTGGCATTTGCAGCCCACAGAAGACTGACTGACTTCAGTCTTAGTTCCCACTATTTTTACCTAACGCCACATATCTCAACAGCCATGTTGCGTTTCCATCCTCTTCCTATTTAGGCCTCCCTGTGTCTATCCCATACATTTTGAATCCACTCACTGTTTTTGACACTGCTACCTCTCCTGAAGAGTGTTCCAGGCACCTACTACCCTCTCTGTGAAAAAGTATTTCCTGACATTGCTAAGTCTGCCTCCCTGCAGCCTCCCTTCATGTCCTCTATCTCGCCTACATGTCTGGAAGAGGTTTCTTTGGATATTAATACCTTTCAAGTACTTAAATGTATCATATCACCTTTCTCTAGCGTATATATATTCCAGTCCTCCAGTCTCTTCTCATACATCTTATGGGACAACTCCTTTGTCACCTTCCTGTAAACCACCTCAAGTCTTTTTATGTCCTTGAAGAAATATGGTCTCCAAAACTGGTCACAATGTTCCAAGTGAGACCTCACCGACGACTTGTACAGGGACATCAACACCTCCTCTCTTCTGCTTGTTTCACCTCTCTATGAAGCGTGGCATTCTTCAAATATAATGTTTTGCTGTCTTGAGATCCATAGTCATTATCACCCCGATGTCTCTCTCCTGATTCATGCATGTCAGTCTCTCACCCCCTAGCACATGCTGCTCTTCTGGAGTTCTACATCACTTTGCATTATATTTTAACTACCAAACGTTTGTCCATTCTTCCAATTTTTGGAAAGCGCTTCTCATGTAGTCCACTCTGTTTTAAATCTTGGTGTTGTCTGCAAGAAGGCAAACTTTTCCTTCTAACCCCTTCAGCAATGTTGCTCACAAATATATTGAATAGAATCGGCCCCAATACTGATTCCCAAGACACTCCACTATTTACATTTCTATCCTCTGAGTAGACTCATTTACCACCACCCTCTGTCATCTGTCAGTCAACCAGTTTCCATTCAGTTCACCACTTTATGTCCTAATTGTAGCCTCATTGGTTTATTAATGAGCCTCCTATGAGGCCTTTCCAACCACCGAAGTAAAGCTTTACCAGCGTATAATTTCCTACTTCTTCCCTGTCTCAGCTTTTATGAAGAGGGACCACATCCACTCTTCTCCAACAGAACCTCCCCCATCTCCAAAGATTTATTAAACAAATCTTTAAGATGACTCATCAGAACCTTTCTAATCTATTTAAAGATTCTTGGATAGATCCTATATGGCCCTAAATCTTTGTCCACTTTCAGTTTTTTCATAAATGTTTTCTTCTGTAAACAATGCCTTTAGAATAGGGCCCAAGGGAAATTGCCCTGATTTTTACCCACAAATGCTAGCCCTAGAGACACAAATCAAGTTGGGTTT
Organism: Geotrypetes seraphini; assembly: GCF_902459505.1. NCBI lineage: Eukaryota > Metazoa > Chordata > Amphibia > Gymnophiona > Dermophiidae > Geotrypetes > Geotrypetes seraphini. The sequence continues at coordinate 6,246,051 of NC_047102.1, forward strand.
TCAGGATTACCACAATGAACGTGTGTGAGGTGAATTCACATAAACTTGATCTTCAATATATGCAAATTAAACTCATGTATATTCATTACAAATACGTTGACAATCAACTAGAAAAGTATGCATAGAAACATGATGGCAGATAAAGGCCAAATGGCCCATCTAGTCTGCCCATCTGCAGTAACCATTATCTCTTTCTCTCTCTGAGAGTGCTGGGAAACATTGATCTATGATAGAAGGCTTTAGACAACTTTTCCAAATGTATCTGAAAGAAGGCAAAAAAATTTTCATTGATATAACTTCTCCCATGAAGACTGTGGATGCTGATGGGACATAGCTATCTCAAGGAACAGAAAAACCAATGCATGTCTAGAATGGGTCTAGTCTTAGCATTAGATATGCACCTGATTTGTCTTTTCTCGCACACTTCAGTGTGATTCGGGGCTAGCTTTAGGGTACAGTGAGTAGAGCAGTCCCCAAAATGCACAAACCAGAAGTACTTTACAATCCCCTACCTACCCAACCTGTTAGCTCCATCCTGAGGAAGTAAAAATTTGAGTGCCACAAGTTTGCTCTAATGTCAACCTTGATAACTGCACCAATCAGGGGCAACCTCTCAGCCCAAGGTGCCAATAAAACCTTCCTTCAATGAGAAAAGCAACTTTTGAATGGGCAAAGAAATTTGAGTAGAATTTAGAATGCTACCGGGCCAACATAACCAAAAGGCTCTCATGGATTTTATTTTGAAATTATTGCAAATTTTCTAAGTTTTATAAAATACAATTATGGCGTACTTGAAGGTGTTACTATATCAGAAAGACGACTTGAAAGCCTTCAAAAACCATCTACACATAATTATACTGCAAAAGAGGAACTCCAAGTTGAAACCTAGCAACAGTAACTTAGCTACTCCACTAATCAACAACCAAAATGCGCATTCCCCTTCAATGTGGTTCATAATGTCTTTAAATAAAAGAGAGATTTTCTCTTTTATCTTCAAATCTTCAAAAAGACAAGATACCTAAAACAATCCTTGTTCCCATGAGGCAGAACCACACAAGGCTTTCAATCTACCTTGCAAATGATCACATCACAAAAAGATGCATCCTCAAGAAGAAGAAAAAACCCCAGCAAGATTTCAAGTCCAAGTTAAGAACTTCCATCTCACAATATATTTTAATATCTGAATAGTATACCTATCAGGTACATAAGGACTTTTATTATTGTTGGGTTATACAGTTATAACTTATACCTGTTTTCTATAGAAACCATAGTAAATGCAATATACAGTGGCTGCCTCCAAAACCATCACAATAAAACAAACATGGAATAAGCAGAAAAGTTCACCCATCACTCATCCTTGCCTCAAGGGGGACACAAATTTCAAAACATTTCATCATAAATGAAAAATATTCTGTAATGTGGTACAACATGTAATTCTCGTCTTTGAAACAGCCAAGTTTCAAACGCAGAACCTCAATTTGTTCTCCATTCCTGCAGACAGGCAAGCAGTAGAGGAGGAAGAGAATTCCAGTACTACATATTTCTAATTAAGGTTATTTAAACTACCTGGGAGAGAGTTTGCGGGTAGAAACATGATAGCAGATAAAGGCCAAATGGCCCATCTAGCCTGCCCATCTGCAGCATCCACTATCTCTTCCTCTCCCTATTGGCTAAGGCTCTTAACATTTCGCGACCTTAGAATTACATGGTTCTAACTGTACCGAAAGTTGGCTCGCAGTTAGACCCTTGTAATCCCATGCATAGACTAATTTCTGTACATAGAACCACGTAATTCCTTATGAAATGAAGGAACGGTTAAGTTGCAATAAATCCTCGTGAGTGTTGTAACATCTACATGTCAGATAGAACCCGGAAGTCATCGGAGTTAAAAATACTGAAAATTGTCACTTAGAACCCTGTAATTCTAAGGTCATGATTTGCATCTCCTCTTCCTATTGGCTAAGGCTCTTTACACCTACATTTTGAGGTCATAAAGCTTTATAGTTATAGAAACATAGAAACATGATAGAAGATAAAGACCAAATTGTCCATCCAGTCTTCTCATCCACTATCTCCTCCTCTCCTTATTGGCTAAGGCTCTTAACATTTGCATCTCCTCTTCCTATAGGTTAAGGCTCTTTACACCTGCATTTCGATGTCATAGAACTTTAGTAACATAGAAACATGATGGCAGATAAAGGCCAAATGGCCCATCCAGTCTGCCCATCCGCAATAACCATTATTTCTTCCACTCTCAGAGATCCCACGTGCCTATCCCAGGCTTTCTTGAATTCAGACACAGTCTCTGTTTCCACCATCTCCTTCGGGAGACCATTCCACGCAACCACTAGGGGCCAATATAGAAACCTTGTATTAAAGCCATATGCTAACACTTAGCACAAGTCTTCTAAGAATTGCTCCACTATGCTGTAACCAAATATGAAAATTATCCCTGTGCAATAAAACATGTATGAACATGGGATAGCACACCAGACAAAGGTGTACATGGCTTTGCACTAGTGGCAACTGAGTCTTGTGCACAAACTGACACCAGCAGCTGCATTCACACACATCTACACAAGAGCTGGAATGCTATTCTGTGCATGCAATTCATGGTATAGAAACAGAGACATGATGTTTGTGAGCGATATTGCTGAAGGGTTAGAAGGTAAGTTTTGCTTTTTTGCACATGATACCAAGATCTGAAACAGAGTGGACACCCCAGAGGGAGTGGAAAACATGAAAAAGGATCTGCAAGAGTTGAAAGAACGGTCTAAACTATAATTCAGTGCAAGGAAGTGCAGAGTGATGCAGTTGGGGGGAGTAGAAATCTGAGGGAGAAGTGTGTGCTTGGAGGGGAGAGACTGATATGCACAGACAGGGAGAGGGACCTTGGGGTGATAAGTGCCTGAGGATCTGAAGGCAACGAAACAGTGTGGCAAGGCGGTGGCTGCTGCCAGAAGGATGCTAGACTGCATAGAGAAAGGTGTAACCAGCAGAAGAAAGGAAGTGTTGGTGCCCCTGTACAGGCCGTTCGTGAAGCCCCACCTGGAGTACTGTGTTCAGTTTTGGAGGCCGAATCTGGCCAAGGATATAAGACTGCTTGAAGCAGTCCAGAGGAAAGCAACAAAAATGGAGGGAGTTTGCTCCAAAAGAAATAAGAGAAGAAACTAAAAGACCTCAACATGTATACTCTGGAGGAGAGAAGGGACATGGGTGGTATGATACAGACAATTAAATATTTGAAAGGTATTAATATAGAACCAAATCTTTTCCAGCATTATTTATAGAATCAGGGCCTAAATGGCTTAATAAGTGCAATGTATGCTCATACATTTACAATACAGCTCCTTTTTTGCATCTTAAATGAGATTTTGTTCTTCTAAAGGGAATGGTAAAAAGGAACTGGATTTAGCTCATGCCTGTATCAAAAATTCAAGGTGAGTTACATTCAAGTTCAGTTGGTATTTTAATTTATGGACCGTGCTGTAGTTTATTATTTTAAAAAATCATAATAATAAAACCTTCCATGAAGCTTTCTACTGAAGAAGTTAATAAGCTCTGCACACCAGTAGAGTTCAGGAAATTTCAAATATAGTCCCTAAACTCTAATTGCATTCTACTCTAACTCAGTAAAATGAATCACCAGCTATAATATAATGCAGCTAACCACTAATACAGGAACAGTTGATTTTGTGCAAATTAAGAAAGCAAACCTGTAATAATGCAAATTCATTGACCCATTCAAGTAAAGAAGACCATGGCTGGGTAGGGTCAAGTGTAAAGGGGCAGTGGCCTTGGGTACATAAGAAAATAATGGGCAGAAGCCAGGGGACAGACAAGCGAGAGGCAAGGTGGGAATGGGGAAGTAGGGAGGGAAAGGTGTACAGTAAACCCCCGTGAATTTGCGGTTCACAAATTGCGGACTCAGTAATTCGCGGTATTTTCTGACCACCTCTTCCTGGTACTAAAGTCATGGTTACACCAATCAGGAACTGCTTTGACATGCCATCTGGCGTATCAAAGCAGCTCCTGATTGGTGTAGCCATGACTTTAGTACCAGGAAGAGGCGGTCGGATAATATGCCCGGCTTCGTAAGTACAATTTAAGCACCTACCAGCGCCCCAGCTGCCCTCTCCTCGAGACTACAATGGGAAACTCACGGCAGCCATTTTGATGATGGCTTTGCAAGGGGCAGGAGTGTAGGAAGATCGCTCCTGCCCTGTGTTAAGTTTCAAGTTTCAAGTTTATTAGGTTTTTATATACTGCCTATCAAGGTTATCTAAGCGGTTTTACAATCAGGCATTTTCCCTATCTGTCCCTGTGGGCTCACAATCACACTAGACCACCAGATAAGGTCCGGGATGCAGGAGAGAGGTGGGGTTGGATTGGGTCAGAATTGGGTCAGTATTTTCCATATTCATTGGCTGGCTCTGCTCCTAACCCCCACGAATATGAAGGGAGGAGTGTATTTTCAATTTTTATAGACTATTGTCCTTGGAAAAACTTTAAAAGCATTTAAGCTGTATGGTGGCAATACCAGTTGCATTGCTTTGATCGATATTTACTTCAGACTCATGCCTACCAAAGAGTTGCAAAAGAAGTTGGTTTTTTTGTGTGGTTTTTTGATTGAGATTTCGTCATATAACATAACATTCAGAAATCATAAGGAAATACAGAAAATAAAACTTGCCAAAAATGGCACAAAATACAGTTTTAAACATAGAACACAGAAACATTGAAACACAACAGCAGATAAAGGCCAAATGGCCCATCCAGTCTGCCCATCCGCAGTAACCATTATCTCTTTCTCTCTCCAAGTGCCTATCCCAGTCCCTTTTGAATTCAGACACAGTCTCCGTTTCCACCACCTCTTTCGGGAGACTGTTCCACACATCTATCACCCTTTCTGTAAAAAAGTATTTCCTCAGATTACTCCGGAGCCTATCACCTCTTAACTTCATGCTATGCCCTCTCATTCCACAGCTTCCTTTCAAATGAAAAAGACTCAATTCATGCACACCTCCCCTCTCCTACCTTTCCTCTAAAGTATACATATTGAGATCTTTAAATCTGTCCCCATGCGCCTTATCATGAAGACCACACAACATTTTAGTAGCCTTCCTCTGGACCGACTCCATCCTTTTTATATCTTTTTGAAGGTACGGCCTCCAGAATTGCACACAATATTCTAAATGAGGTCTCACCAGAGTCTTATACAGAGGCATCAATACCTCCTTTTTCCTACTGGCCATACTTCTCCCTATGTAACCTAGCATTCTTCTGGCAATTCAAGCCCACTTCATGGGAAGGAGGAAATATCATATCTGCTGCAGGAAATAAATTTATACCCTCTGAACCCTAGAACTGAAATATTAACAAGAAATAACATTAGAGTTTAAACCTTCATCTTCTCAGTGAGAAAAACTTCCAAATGCACAGGTTCCCAAAACACATATGATTTGGACATTTACAAGGATATTTCAAGAAGAATGTGTTACCTCCTGCCAAGACCTTGGGTCTTAGCTGGAGGAAGGCTTTACAACAGAACTGAGTTTGTCTTGATATATCTGGGAAAACCGATACAGTATGACCATAAAATAACATTGCTTTTTTTTGGGGGGAGGGGGTTTAACTTACCAATATCAGTATCCTTATGATTTTTTATAAATTCAGCCAGTTCAAAATTTCCTGCTATAATGGCCACCTGGAAAAAAAAAACAAAAAACAACAAAATGCCATCGCTGAACAGACAGATAAAGCACAATATCCTTGAAAAATTATATGTATAATTCATATTTATTGATTTACAAATTAACTGCATTCCCATATCACAGATGCACCCAAAGTGGTGTACAGCATTCAAATACAGGTGCCCTAACTGATTTACCGTGTGCTAATCGATTTAGTATGCCTTAGTAAAAGGACCCCACAGTAATCTAATCTAATTCTTCAATTTATATACCGCATCATCCCTGCAAAAGAGGGTTTGATTTGGTTTATATTAAGACTTTGCACAGTATATTAACTTTAAAATTTGTAAGAATTATACTATTAAAAAAACCCTAAATCTTATATTAAGTGGTATTATTATATATGTGATGTTTTTTTAAAGGATTGTGAGTGTTGATTGGAAACTGTCTAGGTACTTTAGGCCAAGCTTGGGGAATCACTCGGTGATGAAAAAGAATCGCCTACACTAGAGTGCTCCTTTGAATTTTTTTTTTTTTTTTTGGGGGGGGGTGGGGTTTGAAAATTTTATTGAGAAAGCAAACAGACATAATAAATGCATGCACACATCATAATATTAAATGGCCTCGTTGTACTACACTTGCACGGCAGAGTTGGAGAGTGCTAGAAAGCTCGGAAAAGACTGCGGTGAGCCGTTTTGATAATCGGCCGCTAAAATACATGCACCCTAAACCGGCTGGAACAGGTTTAGCGGCCATCGTTAAGGGCACAGTAAGGGCTCCTTTTACTAAGATGCGTTAGAGCATTAATGGGTGGAATAGCGCGTGCTAAAATGCCGCGCACACTAGACGCTAAAATGCTGCGTGCTCTAAATACGCAGTAAAAGGAGCCCTAGGTTTTGAGAATCTTCCTCTCAGAGGAAAAAGAATTTGCAAACTGATATTTGGAGGACCCTAGATGGTGCCTGTTGTTGCACTGAACGAGGTTTTAAACAGAGACAAGATTTAACATTGTGTTAAATGCGACTGCATCAGATTTCCAAGAGGAGAAAGATCTTTTGAATAGGGCCATTACAGCCACGTGTTTCCCAGTTTTAGATTTTTTTTTTTTCTGGTTCTGATTTTGCAGGAATAAATATTTCATTGTGCCCGCAGAGCGCCTCTTACTTTGTATTCAGCTAACTTCTTCCCAGTGTAAACAGTCTACAAGCGGTAATCAAGGCTCCTTAGACGGAAGCGCTCTGTCAAAATTATTTGAAATCAGAAGATATTGAGGCTATTTGAATAAAATGAGCAGCCGGGCTGCCGAAATAAAGCTTCAGTGCTTACTTGCTGAAATGGTGGGGCGAAAAAAAAAAACCAACAACGAACCCGGCAGCTGCTAAGATTCATTTGGAAGTCGATTATATCAACTGACAATTCTGGACTGCTGGTAGCTTGTAGGCACAGGAAGTGCTCAATGCAGCTGCAGAATTATTCCGTTAAAAAGAAATCGACAATTCCCTATCTCCCCCCCCCCCCCACCCCATAAAAAAAACCCTCTGAGCATAAGAGAAAATGGAACGGCTGCTATTTCTCAGTGACCAAGGGTGAACATCTTTAACAAAGCAAACTTGAAAGTTATAATCAAAGTAAAGTCAAGGCACTCTCTACTGTAGAAAGGTAATTTTTAAGAGGCAAAATAATGCTCAGAAAAACGTCAAACATAAAAATCAGCAATACCCCTTTAAATGGACTGAAACTGCAGTGTAATAATTTATTACCGACACGTGATCATCTGTTTTCTATTCTCCTAAATATATTAGACTTCATGGTAGAGAATTAATATGCTTTTAGCCCTAAAAAAAATAGTTCCATTTTGGAGTAATTTTTTAAATGGTTGTGTGCTAATGTTAACATTAACGCATGGCTATTAATGAAAATAATTGAATAAAGACATTTTTATGGTTGCAGTTAAAATGTCCTTAGTGCATGGTAAAGACCCACATAAGAGCACGCAACTTATTTTCCATACCGTTCTCCCAGGGGAACTCGGAACCGTTTACATGAGTTTATTCAGGTATTTCTCCCTGTCTGTCCCGGTGGGCTCTCAATCTATCTAATGTACCTGGGGCAATGGGGGGATTAAGTGACTTGCCCAGGGTCATAAGGAGCAGCGTGGGTTTGAACCCACAACCTCCGGGTGCTGAGGCTGTAGCTTTAACCTCTGCGCCACACTCTCCCCATTACTGACCGCAGCTTAGTAAAAGTAATCCTTTGTTACTAGTGTATTCCAGGGGTTCTCAAACCAGTCTTCGCGACACACCTAGCCAGTCAGGTTTATGCACGAGAGAAATCTACAAGCACTACCTCCATTCTACGCAAAATCTATGTCATGAGTGCTCATTGCAGGTATCCCTAAACCCTGACTGGCTATTGTATAACAGCACGCTCCAATGGCATGTTAGCATAGTTGTGTTTAAAAAAGGTTTGGACAAGTTTCTGGAGGAAAAGTCCATTCTCTGCTATTGAGAAAGACAGGGGAGAAGACACTGCTTAACCTGGGATTGGAAGCATGGAATGTTGCTACTATTTGGGGGTTCTGGAATCTTACTTCTCTTTGAAATTCTGGAATGTTGCTATTATTTAGGATTCTATATGGAATCTTGTTATTCTATGGGGATTCCATAATGTTGCTTCTATTTGGGGCTCTGTATGGAATGTTGCTACTATTTGAGTTTCTGTCAGGTACTTGTGACCTGGCTTGGCCACTGTTGCAAACAAGATACTGGGCTAGATGGACCATTGGTTTGACCCAGTATGGCTATTCTTATGTTCTTATGCTATTGAGACAGACGTGAGGGAAGCTACTGCTTACCCTGGGATCGGTAGCATGGAATGTTGCTACTATTTGGGATTCTACATGGAATCTCGTTACTCTTTGGAATTCCGGACTGTTGCTACTCTTTGGATTTCTGCCAGGAGCTTGTAAGCTGGATTGGCCACTGTTGAAAACAAGATGCCAGGCTGGTGTCAGGTCAAAAGCGCGCCGGGACAAAGGCGCGAGCAGACAATTGAGAGCAGCGCGGAGGCGCACGCTGAAGAAAATTACTGTTTTTAGGGCTCCGACGGGGGGGGCGTGGGGGGAACCCCCCCACTTTACTTCATACAAATCGCGCCGCGTTGTGGGGGCGTTGTGGGGTTGTAACCCCCCCCAATTTTACTGAAAACTTCACTTTTTCCCTGTTTTTAGGGAAAAAGTTAAGTTTACAGTAAAATGTGGGGGTTACAACCCCCCAAACCCCCCACAACGCCGGTGCGATTTGTAGTAAGTAAACTGGGGGTGCTCCCCAACAAAAAACCCCGTCGGAGCCCCTAAAAACAGTAATTTTCTTTGGTGCGCGCCTCCGTCTTGCGCTCAGTTGTCGGCGCGCGCCTTTGTCTTCCGCGTTGTTGTCTATGAACCTGCCAGGCTAGATGGACCATTGGTCTGACCCAGTATGACTAAGCTTTTGCTGTCATCTCTCAAGCGCACCTTAGTAAAGATAGTAAAATACAGCAGATAAAGACCTGAACGGTCCGTCCAGTCTGCCCATTAGCTATACCCATTAAAAAAACATGATTAAGTTAACTTGTCTCTTCTTTGATATTTCTGGGTCATAGACTGTACTTTTTTTTTTGCATTAGCCTTGGATCTCGTATATATTGTGTTTGTCTCCATAAACCCTACTTCACCATCTCCTGGACATACTGGCTCTTGATAACACAGCTGTTGCTTAATTTGTGGTTCATTAACACAACCGCACACATTGGGGAACTGGGGATAAAGCCCTGTCGCTCGCAGCCATGGACTACCATTCAGCTCAGGAGAGTCCATAACTTTCCAATGCTGATCCATCTCCATTTCCAAAAGGATGAGTCCCATCTCATATTTTCAGGGAATATCTTGTTAAAACAAATCCCAAGGAGGCTATTCTTGCTCACCTTTCCAACTTTGTTTCCTCCCACATAAAATCTGCTTACTATTAAAGCACCAGCAAGAGCACAAACTTATTTAAAATGCAAAGCAATTAAGGCTCTTATTATTTCATTTTTAAAGTAGATTGTACTCCTGAGATGCAACTGGTCTAAAACGCAGCAAACTGGGGTAGTTGCCTATGGACAAATTTGAAAACAGATGCACGTGTCATGCGGATGAATATCAAACAGCACGAACAGCTGAACAACACAACCAGGAAAGAAAAACATATTTGAATAATAAGGCAGATGGTCGTAAGCCCCCACATTCTATAATCTTAGCACTTAAAGCATCATTTTTGCACTAGGATTATGGAATCCTAATACGGGTGTGATTATAACATTTGTGCACACAGTGGCATAGCGAGAGTGAGAGGCGTCCAGGGCAGTGGCGGCCCTCCCACCTCAACATGCGCCTTTCCCGCCCCCTCCTGCTGCACGTATGCCACTTCCCTTCCCCCCTACATCTGTTAACATGCCTGGCGAGAGCAGCAACCATCAAGCTGCAGTTGCTCCAGTGTCAGCTCTTCCTCTGATGTCACTTCCCATGGCGCTGGTCCAGAAGTGATGTCAGATGAAGATCTGACATGACAGCAGGTTGGGGGGGGGTTACTGCTCATGCTAAGAATATTTCAGAGATACGGCAGAAAGGAAGTGGCGAGCATGCGTGACAGTGGGAGGCGGGGAAGGAGTGGGGGGGGGCGGGAAAAGGATGGGTGCCTGCACCCTCACCACGACAGCACCCGTGGTGGACTGCACCCCCTCTCCCCCATTTACTATACCAGTGTGTGCACATAAGGGCCAGTTGGAAGCTAAGCAGTATTCTATAAGCACAACTGTATAGGGGGAGGAACACATGGGCAGGTCCCACACTTACATGTACAGCTTATAGACTACTATAAGTTATGCACTAACATAAGCACACAAGAACATAAGCATTGACATACTGGGCCAGCAAAGGTCCATCAAGCTCAGTATCCTGGGACCTGTAGCCAACCCAGGTCCCAGGTACTTAGCTAGATCCCAAATAGTAAAATAGATTTTATGCTGCTTATCCTAGGAATAAGCAGTGGATTTCCCCAAGTCATCTCAATGATGACTTATGGACTTTTGTTTTAGGAAATTACCCAAACCATTTTTAAACCATGCTAAGCTAACTACTTTCACCATATTATCAGGCAACAAATTCCAGAGTTTAATTACACATTGAGGGAATATTTTTTCCCCGATTTGTTTTAAATTTACTACTGAGCAATTTCATCACATGCCCCCTAGTATTTTTGGGAAGACTTAACATCTACCTATTCCACTCCACTCAGTATTTTATAGCGTGGGATGAACACTGTCACAGGGTAGGCCATTTGACTGAGCCGGGTAGTGAAAAGACGCCGACGCCTAGAGCTAGGCAGGGGAAAATACTCTCCCAAAAAGAAAAAACACTACCTACACCAACACCTCAACCCAGAACTAAAGCCAGACAGGGAAGGTTTAGTCCGGAGCAAGAAAGTGTCTATTTGTTTTCGCCTGAATTAATGAAGGGAGAACAATGGGCAGGTGGAACTAAAAGTACTCAGGATAGTGTTCCTAGGGGGAAGGTGCACCAAACATCTCATAACTTTCATGGCGGACACAATTCCAGGCGACACCAGGAACATTCTAGCCCGGAACAAGCCACACCTGTAGCTCATTATCCTGATGCTTATAAGGACCAGCAGCAATGCTCAGTAGGGCGGCAGCCACTGAACCAGAAAGGAAACAGAATGGTGAAGGAAGACCAGTTCCAAAGACACACAGCAGCATACCTCAGCCTAACACCCAGGTCAGACCTAGTTATATGTAATCTGAAATGTTAGAAGACTTCATGCATGAAGCTTCAGATAATGAAGACTATTTAGATCCTGAGGAAGTCATGGACTTTAAGGAGGGAAATGTTGACACTGACCAATGGGACATAGAAACAGAGGGGGTTTAATAGAGGTCATGCTGGGTCTTTGACAAATAGCAAAACTGAGAAATTTAAAAGGACTTGCTAGTTTGTTGCACTAGTTAAGGGGCTGACTGTCTCAAGTAAACTTAAGTTAGAGAAAGTTTACTGCAAAGCCTTTGTGGCTTGTGAAGGCTCCTGCATCCTTCTTGTGCAAGAACCAGAGTTTTTAGGCTGTGGCAGTTAGCACTGCACAGCACTGGCAATAGTTTTGGAGATATTTTTCAATTTGAGGTTTTCTCATAAGACTGGACCGTGTGTTAGGAGGGACCACAACCAGCGGTCATTGTGGGAGGAAGTCCCTTCTGCCCTGAGCTCTGCAACCAAGGAGCTCAGAGGCAAGATCCAGTCTGAGGCTGCCGGAAATCATTGTGAATAAGAGACTGAACAGGAAACTGCCTGAAAGTATTTTGAGATCCATTGTCTAGAGCACTGGAATAGCAAAGAGTCATTTTGGACTGTATCTTTGAAATACAAGTTTCCCTTTTGAACTGCGAGTGCAATTTTGAGGTTTTGGAAACTGAAGTTCCTAGAGGAATAAAGTATTTTGAGTTGGAAGCAAACTGGGTGTTTATTTTACATGATCCACTAGCTCCAATTAAGAATTGATAATCCACTCGGTCAGTGCCGTGTCCACTGGGCTCTCTCGGCCATTCCCCCTTGGGCACGGCTAAGCCTGGTGACGCACGGTGACAACACAGAGGATCTAGAATCAGAAAATAATAGAAAATATTGAAGAACTAAGGCCAGTACTGGTCAGACTTGCACGGTCTGTGTCTGTATAGGGCCGTTTGGTTGAAGATGAGCTGAGTAGGGCTTCGATGGCTGGGATGGTATGGTATGGTAGATGGGCTGGAGTCAGCTTCGATGGAGACTTCAGTAGTTGGAACCCAAGCACAGTACCGGGCAGAGCTTTGGATTCTTGCCCAGAAATAGCTAAAGAAGAAGAAATACAATTTAAATTGAATCAGGTTGGGCAGACTGGATGGACCATTCGGGTCTTTATCTGCCGTCATCTACTATGTTACGATGTTACCTCTATCATATCTCCCCTGAGCCATCTCTTCTCCAGGCTGACGAACCCAACCGCTTTAGCCTTTCCTTGTAGGGAAGTATCCCATCCCTTATCATTTTTGTCGCATTTTCTGTACTTTTTCTAATTCCACTATATCTTTTTTTGAGATGTGGTAACAAGAATTGCACATAGTATTTGAGATATAGGCATTATAGCATTCTCATATTTTGTTTTCCTATTCCTTTCCTGATAATTCCTAAGAATCTCTATCTTAGCTGCTGCCACACACTGAGCTGTGGGTTTTCAATGTACCTTCAAGGTTATCAGCTCATACTGAACCAGAGCATTAGTAACAATTTAAAAACATGAGGGAGCTCTTAGACAAATCAAACTTCAATCAATTATTAATTTAAAAAAAAACAAAAAAACAGGTCCTTGCTCTTTGAAACCCACAACAGGTTTGGTAGTTTCATAGGCAGATGCCAAACACATCTGTTGAAAATGATGCATGAATGTGGCATAATCAACATGCATTGGATCAGACCGGGAGCGGTCGATATATGCTAAGGTGCTAAACCATTACTAAAATTCTCATTGATATTTTTTTTTTTTTTTGCAGACGTTCATCAGTGCCTGCAAGCAAAAGTTTCTGAGGTCTGCCAAACAAGATTAGATGTTTAGTTGTGCTTAAGAGTGTTCAGGGACTAATCATTTCTTTTCAAGATGACAGAATATACACAAAGAGTCCCCCAGAGTCCTGGACTCATAATAAAAAAAAAAAAAGAGCAGATACAGAAGCAGTTGAGCACATTTTTAGCTATAGAAGGGTGCAAGCATTTTTATAATTAAGCAAAAATCCAGTAATAAGCATTAAACAAAATAACATATCTTAGCAAACAAATACCCCTTTCTTGTGTGAGGACCAGGCCAAAAGGCCCTGCTAATACATGACTTGAAACAAAAAAAATACAGGGTCTCAAAACAACATTCTGACCACCCCATGCAAAAAGTCAATACAGAACCATTGAGCAAATGGGGGAGATACGATTGAAGTCTACAAAATCCTGAGTGGAGTAGAACGGGTACAAGTGGATCGATTTTTCACTCTGTCAAAAGTTACAAAGACTAAGGGGACACTCGATGAAGTTACAGGGAAATACCTTTAAAACTAATAAGAGGAAATTTATTTTCACTCGGAGAATAGTTAAGCTCTGGAACGCGTTGCCAAAGGATGTGGTAAGAGCGGATAGCGTTGCTGGTTTGAAGAAAGGTTTGGACAATTTCCTGGAGGTAAAGTCCATAGTTTGTTATTGAGAAAGACATGGGGGAAGCCACTGTTTTCCCTGTATCGGTAGCAAAGAATAGTGCTACTCTTTGGGTTTTGGCCAGGTACTAGTGACCTGGATTGGCCACCATGAGAATGGGCTACTGGGCTTGATGGACCATTGGTCTGACCCAGTAAGGCTATTCTTAAGTTCTTATGGATGGTTAACGTGCAACCAACTTTTAATACAAATTATTGTCATACTTAAATTGCAATAGATTGCTACACCACAATACCATGCTTAGTGTATATGTATATAGCTTACTCATTCAATATTCAAAATGAGTCTCACTCGATGCCAAATGATGCCAGACCGACTTTTCCCGCCTGCTTTTTTGGCATTCATATTTTGGATGTTTCAGTCTGGGAAATGGTTATTCATTTTGGACGTCTTCAAGGAAGAAAGTCCAAAATGAATAACCATTTCCCAGACTGAAACATCCAAAATATGAATGCCAAAAAAGCAGGCGGGAAAAGTCGGTATTTTTAAACAAGAGAAATTCCAACGCTTTTCTTGTTTGAAAATGCCTGCGAGGTGGTTAGGGTTTGTTTGGACATTATGAGCAGGATGTCCCAATTCTGACTTCTATATAAATCATTACCCTTTTACCCCAAGTAAATTGCCTTCTTCACATGATATCAGCGACACCAACCACTCAAGGCTCAAGCACTTTCACTGCCTTGATCTTTGTGTGTCTAATCGTCATGTCTAATCGTCATCAGTTCTTCTCTAACTCCTATAACATTTAGAATTTTTTTCTTCTTTACTTTTCCTTAAAAAATTTCATATTTATAGCATTACTTAACTTAGGGCTCCTTTTACGAAGGCATTAGCGCCTTCATGCGTGGAATAGCGTGCACTAAATTGCCGCGTGCGTTAGCCGCTACCGCCTCCTTTTGAGCAGGCGGTAGATTTTCAGCTAGCGCGCGCTATAGAGTGCACATTAAACGTTTACCACACCTTCATAAAAGGAGCCCTTAACGGTCTTAAAATCTGAGAATCTTGGTCTGGAAAGTGTTTGAGCTGGATGGCGCCAATGGTGTTGGGAAGTGTCCTTGGTAAATCCTTAAGTGAAACATGTTGGCTGAGACTTCCCAGCTTTAAAGGCCATGAAGTAATATGAAATTTTAAAGGAAGAGAAGAAAATTATTCAAAAAATTCTAAAATGTTATAGGGTTTAGTGAAGGACCGATGACGATTAGACACGTGAAGCTCAAGGCAGTGAAAGTGCTTGAGCCTTGAGTGATGTCACTGAGGTGCTGTGAAGATGGCAATTTACTTGGGGTAAAAAGTTAATGGTTTATAGGAAAGTTTGACCACAAGTTTATTTGAATATATGCCTTATGGGAGGCCAATTCTGACTTGAACATTCTTTCAAAAATGCCCATGTAATTAGGCAGAACTTGGGCAGGGCTCAAAATGGTAAGTACAAAGATACCTTCAGCACTTAGAACCAAACACTTGCACCAGATCTATGTCCGACGTAAGTGCTCACACCTAAATGTAACGCTCACCGCCATGAAAGTTTACTGATAGCGGTGGAGTGGTGGGGCTGAGGCTCAGAAGAAAAAAAAAGAACAAATTAACTATTACAGTTGGTTGAAGAGGTGATGGTTGCTTAGAGATTTATTTATTTATTTTTTGCAAGATTGATGAAGAAATTGATTCAAATTACATCATTTTTGAAGTAGAACACACCTAAATGTTAAGCACATAGACTCAGTTTATATAAAGGAAAGCAGGAACCTACGTTCCTTTACAGAATAGATTCCTACCAGGCTAGTACAGGCATGATCTAATTTATATGAGCCCCTTTATCTGTAACCCTGGTCTCACTCGCATGCAGTCTTTGGGCACCAGCTAGCACTTTGGGTAAGGCACCCATGACCAGGACATACAAAAACTAATGAGCACTTTTGTCCCTTTAAAAGCGCTCATTGCGCCATACGCGACCTAGCTCAGGGGAAAAGTGCCAGTTAGCAATAAAACAGCAATACAATACACTGAAGGTTCTCTTCAAACCGGCACTGCCTCAGGATTTTTTTTTTCCAGTATCAGTGACAAGGCTTACAGCTGAGGCACCTCTAGAAAAAATATGGGAAGGTGAAGGAAGGGGGGGGAGGGACTCAACTCGTGACCTGAGTATGACACCTCCAAGATCGGACAGACCCCCGAAAGGATCCCCCCCAAGCTCTGTCTGTCACCAGAAAGGGACAAGAAGGCCACTATGCAAATTCCAACAGGTCTAGACTAACCCAGGGAAGCCAGCAATATTTTACCACCTGTTGAGACTGAGAAGACTGGTCAGATTAGGGGGAAGCATAGCTACTTGTATTGCAACCAAATGTTTTTGTCTCAATCTCCACCTGCTGGTCATGGTGAGGTATTACTCATCAGTGAAGCTGTACCAGTCTGGAGAGCTGCTAAAGAAATGACTTATAAAATATTACCACCATAGGGCTAAATTTACTAAAAGGTGCTACCACGTTCCTACATGCTAACATGCATGAATCCATGTTATTTCAGTCGGGTCCCATTATATGTAATAGAATCAATTTACTAATCATAGATGTTAATAGCATTAATACATCTAACACCGTGACGCAATTTAAAAAGCCTAGCTCTAACCTGTTTTTGCATTAATATCCTCTGGATCATAAACATGGCTTATACACTGTGCTACATGAGGTTAGAACAGAGAGCACAGTTACGTGATCAGTAATCTGCTTTGACATCTGAATTATGGAACGTAATAATGCTTTTTAATAACATCACTGGATATATTTGCAACTAATGACCGTTCTCATGTTGCTCCAATAAAAACCTATCACGGAACACTGTTAAGCATGGACTTTAATGTCCACCTGGGTTCCTTCACAGAGACTCATAATCTGGGATGACAACCTGCAAGAACCCCGAGGTCCTTGAAGAACCGTCAAAGCTAATCGAACGACCCAGTACAATAAATGCAAAATTAATATAAAGGGGTTGGGGAGGAGGTTTAAAATTGCCTGTAGAGCACATATTCAATTCTGTTTTCTATATGCAAAACACAGGAAGCAGAAAGATAAGTAGATTTTTCAAATTTATAAAAGAGGCACAGATACAAAATTGGTTTGTGTTAAAAAAAAAAAAAAAAAAATCAGCCAAAGCCAACACTGACAATTCACCAGTTCTTTTTGTACAATGAAGCTCTTTGATAATGAGAGAATAGCCTCTCACCTAGAGCACCTACAGCACTAGTGAAAGTCTGTACAATAGGTGAGTGATGAAAGTATCCAGCACTGCCTTTGATATCGTAACCTTCTGTGATAGCCTTTAAAGCTACCCCAGTATTACTGTAAACCAGCAAAACAAAGTTTTTCTCACCATGGAATGCCCACCGATTAAAAACAAAAACCTGCTCTTGACAAATTAATGCACAGAAGTTTAGTCCAGCATACAAATGCATTTTAAAATAAACACACAAGTACGGATGGCCGGATCAGTTTCAGACTCTTCATGCAGGATGCTCAGACTTCTTAATTTCTTATTTTTCCTACTGATTCTCTCTAATCTTTTTTTTTTTTTTTTCTGGTGGATGTATGACCTTTCTCAGGGCTGATTTTACCTTTCAATGCTTTGCCGCTTTCCGCGTTATACTTCTTTCGGTCCTCAGTATGACAGGTTTGTCAAAGCACTCAGTCCTTTAAACGGTGGATGTACAGTAATCCTTCTAAAAATTCATTACCGCAGAAACCCTCAGCAGAAAGTATGCTGTTGCTATTTAAAAAAGCAGGGTCGACATTGGCTTGCATACTTAATACAAATATCTCTTAGCAACCATATTTAAAGTCTTTAATGTCTTACTTCTTCAAAATATGATTCATGATTCCATCTGTGGTCTGATAACAAAAGACACTAATCTTAAAATAGTCTTTTATGCACTTGTTCAAAAGATTGTTTCAGCAAAGAATCAATGAGATAATAGTTTAACAGATTATCTGTGCATCTTGTTGGGAGAACAGCAACAACATGCATAGATGTGTGTGTGTGTGTGTGTGTGTGTGTGTGTGTGTGTGTGTATGTGTTGTATTTGTTCACTATAGCACAGCACATGGTAATTCAATGTATGATTCTTGTGTACTCAGTCTTCTGGTCATTTTTTATTATTATTATTATTTTATTATTATATTTATTATTTTATTATTATTATTTTATTATTATTATTATTATTAAGGATTTATGATTTAGAACAAACCACAAACAAAATAAGAGAATGAACAGAACAAGTATTGAAAATCAACAACTTGAGATGGAAAAAAAAACCCACCTCACCAACAACTTTAGTATCTAAATCCCATCAGGTTTACAGTCAAAATGAGATATTGTCCACACACTTTTCAAAGAAAAACATTCCTCAAATTAGAGACTGACACGGGGAAAACATTTGTCCCCATCCCCACGAGCTCGGTCCCCGTCCCCGCAAACCATCCGATCCCATCCACACATGCCTCAAATAGTTTTATACTGAACTTATTTTATTAAAGTATAAAAAGAAACAATATTCTGTACAACTGTCATCTTATAAATCACAAATAATACAGAGCAAGGATCAACAAAACCCCTGTCTCCCCTCTCCTCCCCCTCATAAATATCCCCTTCACTATCGAGAAAACTGAAGTCAAATTACTACAGAATTCTACATAGAAAAATCAAGCTAACAGAATACTTCAGTCACACATGGCAGGAATAGTGTTAGGGGAGAGCAACTAGGACAACTGCCCCCCATGGTCAGAGAGAGCCCTAAGCCAGCTGGAAGCTAGAGAAGCACAGCCTGGGCTTTGCAGTCCCCAGTTATGTCTGACACCACTCTAGCAGGATACATATTTCAAATCTGATATATTCTAATCACAAAATAGAAAACAATTTTTTTTTCTAACTTTTTTGTTGTCTGGTCATTTTATTCTTCACATCACATTGGTCCTAGGTTCTGGTTTCTGTTTCCATCTGTCTACTCTTAATTCCCTCCTCTCCCCCCCACCCCAAATTGAACTGGCACCCATCTTCTTCCCTCTGATCCCCCCCCCACCCCACCCCACCCCCATGGTCTGGCATCTCTGTCTTCTTCCCTTCCATCTCTCCCTCTCTCCCCCAGGTGGTTTTTAGCATCTCTCCTCCTTTCCTTCCTTTAGCTCTGATATCTATCTCCTCCCTCTCCCCCAATACTCTGGTATCAATCTCCCCTCTCCCTTTCCCTTCCTTTTCTGCTATTGCTTCTCAATTTGTTTTCTATCTCTTGTCTACACTTCTCCCTCCGTATTCGCAGTTTCCATATCTACAGTTTCGATTATTTGTGATTTTTAACCAAAAAAAAAAAGCATTTTAATTTTTCGGGCTGTTTGAAGCCCTGTAAGCCCCCCCCCCCCCCCCCTTAAGCCTTACCTGGTGGTCTAGCAGGTTTTTGGGGCAGGAGAAATCTTTCCACACTCCTGCCTCGTGCAGATCGCTCACAGGAAAAGGCTGCCTTGAGCTCCCGTCGTAGGCTTGAGAGACGACGAGAGCTCAAGGCAGCCATTTCCTGTGAGCGATCTGCACAGGGCAGGAGCGTGGGAAGATCGCTCCTGCTCGAAAACCCGCTAGACCACCAGGTAAGGCTTAAGGGGGGGGGGGCTTATAGGGTTAAAATAGCCGGGAGGAAGCAGTGGTTAGGAGCAGAATTGGCCCAAATATTATTCACGTTTTTTTAAATATTCGCGGGCCGGCTCTGCCCCTAACCACCGTGAATACAGAGGGAAAAGTGTATTTTCTTACTTTCCAACTCAATTTCCCTTTCATTGTGTCCACTTACAGCTTGCCACCTCTTTCCCTCACCCCTTCCAGTATCTTAATAACTTTATCCTCTTCCCCCAATCTAGCATGTGCCCTTTTTTCTTTATCCTGTCCTTCCATCCAGTTTCTGCTCCACTCTCTCTCTCCTCCCCATTTCCCTTCAGTATCTGGTCCCCTTTCTCTCCTCCCCACTTCCATCCAGCATCTGCTCCTCCCTCTCTCACCACTTCCCTTCAGTGTCTGCTCCCCTTCCCCCTCTCTCTTCACTTCCCTTCAGCACCACTCAACCTCTTCCCCTCGTCAGGCCATCTCCCTCCCTTCCTATCACCTTAGCGGGCGCTTTTCAGAATCAAAGTTTTCTTTCTCCAAGTGACCCAGACATGGCAGCCTTCTCACAAGTTGTTTGCAGCTGCCCTGAAACTTCTCCTCTGATGCACCTTCCTGTTTCTGCCTGGGTGGCTCACATCAGAGGAGATGTTTCAGGGCAATCATGCACAACTTGTGAGAATGGTTGCCACATTCGGAGCCCTCAGAAAGAGAAAACTCTGAAAAGCATAAGTGAAGTTGAGGGGAAGGGAGGGAGATGGCCTGGTGAGGGGAAGAGATGTCTGGACCGCGGGGCCCCCTGGAGCTGTGGGGCCCTGTCTGCCCTCCCCTAATGCTGGCCCTGCCTGGGTCAGCTCCTTTGCGCTTCCCGCGGCAGGCCTACAAGCCTCTTCGAAGCTTCCTGCAGGCAGGGCTGCTCCGACTGGAACTTTCTTGCTGCCAAGTCCTCCTTCCAAAGAATTCTATGAGCATCAAAGCTGTTACCGCCATGGCCAGCACTAAAAACCATGCTATGCTTTTGTAAAAAGGGGAGGGGAGTTATGTAGAAAGTTAACCCAACACAGGTCTGAATATGAGATGGTGCTCAATTATCTTCTAGGACCCAGCCTGAAGTCATGTCAACCTCCAGAATGAGATGCAACCTCCTTCCAGTTCTTTCTCCATCTCCCCACCCCTGAACAATGTGCAGTCTCTCCCCAATCCTCCTTACCCCTCTACTTTTGAGCTAGATCCTCCATACCATATGCAAGCAGTAAGCTATGAATCATTTACATTCTTCAGCCTATTGGGAACCACAAGAACAAGGGGGCATTCGGAGAAATTGAAAGGGGACAGGTTCAGAACCAATGCTAGGAAATTATTTTTCACTCAGAGGGTGGTGGACACCTGGAATGCGCTTCTGGAGGTTGTGATAGGACAGAGTACATTAAGAGGTTTCAAAGAGAGATTGGATACATTCCTGAAGGATTCGGGGATTGAGGGATACAGATAGGGGTAGAGATAGGACTATGAAAGGTTAATAGATAGAAGGAAAAAGAGGAATGAAGGGTTTCAGACAAAGGATCACTTTACAGGTCATGGACCTGATGGGCCGCCGCGGGAGCGGACCACTGGGCGCGATGGACCTCTGGTCTGACCCAGTGGAGGCAACTTCTTATGTTCTTATTTCAGAGCAGAAGACAAACACACATACTAAATATATATATATTTTTTTTACCTGAAATGGTGACTGGCTGTTATAATTCTTGATTTCCTTATTGGCTCCTCGGTAAAGCAAAACCCTGGCACAGCTGTCCTGAGGGTTATATACATAAGGAATGGACTTATTAGAGAACTTGGCTTCTAAGAGCAGACAGCAGTTAAACTATTCAGTTGCCATGACACCACATCTAAATATGGTAGGGGAAACATCAACAATTTAAAGCAAGCTTAAACTCTAAATCCCTATCGCTGTGGGATTAGTTTTATTAAAGTTTTTAACACAATGAGTCAATTTTAAGACTCAGAACAGCAATAATGACAACATCCCTTCTAGAGACGGATCTATTCTTTTAACCAATGGCGTAGTAAGGGTGAGAGGCGCCAGGGGTGGTGGACTCCTCCCCATCTTCCCCGCCCCCCCTCGCTGCGCATGCACCCCCTTGCCCATTCCAAGTACCTTTTTAGCTTCTCCAGTGTGAGCTGTATGCCCATGTTGGTGTCGGCTTGCTCTTTGACTTCACTTTCTATGCGCGAGTCCCGGAAATGAAGTCAGAGAGAGCGCCAATGCCAACGCGGGCAGCAACCTCACTCCATGGAAGTAAAAAAGGAAAGGGGGAGGCAGGGAGGAGAATGGGTGCCTTGCCCTCAGCAAGACTGTGCCCGCGGTGGACCGCCCCACTTACTATGCCACCGCTTTCAACATAGATTGACATAATAATTTGAATGACCTGGGAAAAATTTCAAATGTTCACAAATCAGCTCAACAAACCTTCTCAAAGGAGCATCCAAGCATAAAGGCATCAAGATCTATTTTGAGTGAGGTCATATTTTTCCCCTGGTTCCACCAAGGGAAATCCAACAGATTTCACAAAAGACGCTTGGCAAAATCCTAAAATTCCAGATGAATCTGAAGATGTGTGATCAAATAAAACTGTGGATTTCAGCCCATCTATAAATTTCTAAGAATATTTGCACATCTATGTCTCACCTTGACTACTGTAATGAGATGTGTGTAAGTATTCCAGGAGAAGGAGGACAAGTGCTTCAATATATCTATACTGGCTGCTGCTCAAACTATACTGAAAAATTTTTTAAAAAGTGTTTTGAAAACTATTTTCTTTCTTACTGAGATAGATAAATTATTGAACGTGCCTCGGAAACTAATGGTGTGTGAACCTCTATTCTGGAGTAATGAGTTAGCCTGCTCAGACCTAATACTGCCCATTCAGCCCTGCAAAACAGGCTTATGTATTGTTAAAAAGTCACAGAGCTTAGACTGATACTGATAGAGAAGATATTGCCTGTACTTTGATGGATCTTTGAGAGGTTGATTTTATCAGTTATTGATGAGATGGAATCTAATGTTCTATAGCCACTAAATTAAAAAAAAATTTTCACTACTACAATGGTTTATATTCTTTCTGGCTAAATTTAATTAAACAAATGATTAAAAATGGAAGAACCAAAGAAGTGTTGAAAGATACTCCAAAGTGTTTGAAAATTTTGGAGGTGGTCAAAACCAGAAGGACATAAAGCTGCATAAAGAGGCTTAACCAGGAGTTGCTAAGTCCACGGTACAAGTTGTTAGCGAGGCCACAGAGGGTGTAACCTGCAGACTAGATGGGCCATCTGCTATCATTTATGTTCAAAAAAATTAATTAAATATAGGTACAACCTACTAAGATATTAAAATGTATTAATA
The DNA here is from genome assembly GCF_902459505.1 of Geotrypetes seraphini. Taxonomy (NCBI): domain Eukaryota; kingdom Metazoa; phylum Chordata; class Amphibia; order Gymnophiona; family Dermophiidae; genus Geotrypetes; species Geotrypetes seraphini. The sequence goes on from NC_047102.1 coordinate 6,269,101, forward strand.
AGACATGCTACTTGGTTCAATGGCTTGAATACTTTAGAGGTGAGTCTTAAAATTTACAGTATACTTTGGAAGAAAGGTGGCAGAGGAGAGATATGATAGAGACGTTTGAATACCTCCATGGCATAAATGCACAGGAAATAAGTCTCTGGAATGAGGGAGCATAGGGTGAAGACAAATCAGCAGTTATTTAAGGAGATACTTCTTTAGATAAAGGGTGATGGATGCATGGAACAGCCTCCAAGTGGAGGTGTTGGGGCAAAGATTGTATCTGAATTCAAGAAAGAATGGGAGAAGTACGAAGGCTTAGTATCAGTCAAAGCAGTCAAAATCCCTCTCCAAGGTAGGGACAACGAGGGGGCAAAGACTGTATCTGAATTCAAGAAAGAATGGGAGAAGTACGAAGGCTTAGTATCAGTCAAAGCAGTCAAAATCCCTCTCCAAGGTAGGGACAACGAGAGGGTACTCTCTAAAGTTGAAAGGGGATAGATTCCGTGCAAACGTAAGGAAGTTCTTCTTCACCCAGAGAGTGGTAGAAATCTAAAACGCTCTTCCAGAGTCTGTCATAGGGGAAAACACCCTCCAGGGATTCAAGACAAAGTTGGACAAGTTCCCGCTGAACAAGAACGTGTGATGGTAGGGCTAGTCTCAGTTAGGGCGCTGGTCTTTGACCAGAGGGCCATCGCGTGAGCAGACTGCTGGGCATGATGGACCACTGGTCTGACCTAGCAGCGGCAAGCCTTATGTTCTTATGGACGTGCAAGACAAAATATTTGCAAGTAAAATTCATTCCATTAGTAAAACGCAAACCTATTCCTTGCTTAACTCATTTGCTAAATATTACCGATTGTGCAAACACATCCAGTGAATTTTCTGTATTGATTGCTAGTTTGCAGAAATGGAATCAATCTAAAAGCCGTAAGCTCAAGCTGGTTTCTGTTGGAATGTATTACATTAATAAACTTTAGACCCTGACTATGAGGCAAAAATCTATTTAATAACTGTGTGGTTTTCTGCATTTATCACTTTTTATGGATATTGTGGTAAACAAAAGCAGAATAAGTCTACCAGACAGTAAGCAAAATGGCTATTATACCATCGTGAATCTTTTATATTTCACAAAATAAGATGAGACACACCCTAATTATTAATGGATATGTCTGTATCATTAAAATCATGCATTCTTTTCCTTTTCACTGTAGGAAAAAAAAAAGAGGGCATTGAAAGAGAGAACAAAATGCATGACGCTCACTACTCAAGCAAAGCTACAAGACCTTGGTAATTTAGAGCTCCACAGGGTGCTGAATCCACAGAACCAGAAATGGCTCCCCAGGCATATCATCATCCCTGGTAGTCTAATGAAATGGGCAGATTTTTCAGCAAGTTCTTTGCAGAGAGGGGACTTTGCCTCTTAGATTACTAAATCTGACACAGTCAGAAGACCAATATGAATTCAATTCTTGCAGGAACCCAATTTGGTAGGCAGTCACTCACATCAAGAAAATGCACACAAGCTAAAAAAAAAAATCTAAGCCGATTCATACCTGATTATAAAGAGCACAGACATGCAAGGCTGTGTTTCCAGAGGCGTTCTGCGCTCTCGTATCTGCCCCATAAAACAGCAAATGTTCCAAATGCTGAACCTGTCCATAACGGCAGGCCTGGAAGACACCAAGTTTTGAAAATTCTTTAAAATATAATATATTTATGAATTGATTAATTTCTAGACAGACTCCTTTAAAAATATAAGGCAGTTCATATCATAACCAGCATTCCAATTCCCAGTCTTACAAAGTGTAACTATCCTGAATGTTTTTCATGGCTACCTATCCATCTGAAAGGTTAATTTTACAACACTGTAAATAATCTTGCGGAAAACTGAGGGCTAACTCATAAATCTAGCCGCAGAATGGAAAAACCTGACTTTCTGGGCCTAATTTACCAATACTGTACCATTCTCTCTACAAAGTGGTGGTGGGGGAGGCCTTGGTAAACCAGGGAGGAGCCTTAGGCATCTGAGCCAATCAGGGCCTTAGGCCCCTTCCCGGTGTATCTCAGGATGTACCGGGAAGTGGAAAGCCTGCCATTTTGAAGAGGCAGGCCTGCCGGCTAGAGTAAGCATCCCTCCAGCCGGCTTATCTTCAACAAAGGTATGGGGGGGTATGTCGGGGTGGGCTTAGAGGTGACAGGGGGGGGATGTTGAAGATTGGGGGTGTTGGGTGGGGTTGTCTAAATTTCCTATTCTATGGAAAGTGGTACTTTTTGATGAAATTCACTATAATTTCAGGTCTGTTTACCCAGGCTAGCACTAGTTAGAAACACAGAGTTATAATCCAGTATAGCCTGGTTTGGATCTCTTGTCTTTCACTCACCCTATAGTTTCATAGTTTATTAAAATTTGGAATACAAAGCGTTGTACATTAAAATTTAAATATGAATAGGGTAGCATCTTATTTCAATCATTAAATAAGTTCAAACAGAGGTGAGACAGATTTCTTTTGTGAAGCATTCTTAGACTACATTTTAGTTGAGTAAAATCTTGATTTTAAATGTTATAAAAATCCAGTGGACTAAGACTAAACTAAACTAAACTAAACCTTAGGTTTGTATACCGCATCATCTCCGCAAGCGCAGAGCTCGGCACGGTTTACAGAGGTTAGGAGGAAAGGAACTACAAAGATGGATATAGGAGAGGGAATAAGAAGATAGGGAGGGAACAGGGTACTAGAGAACGAGGGGTGATTAGATTTTTGAAAAGAGCCAAGTTTTCAGATGTTTACGGAAGGATTGGAAGGAGCTGACATTTCTGAGCGGGGATGAGAGGTTGTTCCAGAGTTCTGTGGTTCTAAAAGGGAGGGATGTTCCAAGTTTTCCTGCGCGGGATATACCTTTTGTAGATGGGAAAGATAGTTTCAGTTTTTGGGAGGATCTAGAGGTGAGTGGGTTAGAGGAATTCCAAAGGAGTGGGATAACGGGGGGTAGGATGCCATGTAGAATCTTGAAGGATAAGCAAGCACATTTGTAGAGGACTCTGGAGTATACTGGGAGCCAGTGAAGCTTGGAGAGGAGAGGGGAGACGTGATCAAACTTGCCTTTTGTGAAAATAAGCTTGGCCGCGGCGTTCTGAATTAGTTGAAGTCTGTGGAGGTTTTTCTTAGTTAGGCATATATAGAGGGAGTTGCAGTAGTCCAGTCTGGAGAGGATGGTGGATTGAACGAGGATGGCGAAATGAGAATGGTGAAAGTAGGATCTTACTTTCCTCAACATATGGAGGCTAAAGAAGCATTTTTTTACCAGGGAGTTGAGGTGATCACTGAAGGAGAGGGAGGAGTCTAGGACGAAGCCTAGGACTTTGCTTGAAAACTCAAGCTGGAGAGTGGGGCCGGAAGGTAGTGGAATGGAGGAGGGTAAATGGTCTGAAAAAGACCTTACACAAGTGTATCTCAAACTGTGTGCCATGGCACAGTGGTGTGCCCCAAAGATATTCCAGTTGTGCCCCACAAGAGATTCCAGAATTTTATTTTATTTTAAAAAATTCCCTTCATAAAGTATACACTAGAATAGATGTGTATGCAAGAGTCTGTCAATGTTATGAGTGTCTGTGTGCGTAAGGATACATCTGCACAGACGAGCATCATTCTTTGACATGATTGGTCCTTGAAAACTAACAAGTAATTTTAGATTGTTTTTTTTATATATATATATATATTTTATGCAGTAGTTATCCTAACTTGAGCAGCAAAGTGGTCACCGTTTGGATCTTATGTTTGCAAACTTGGATTTTCAGCTCTGATAGAAATTAAATTGAAAGAAAAAGAATGACTGCAGATGGTGGATGATAAAATGCGGGTTTGCTTGTCAACTATCGAGCCGTGTTTTGAGTTAATTTGCACTCAAGAACAAGCACATCCATCGCATTGATTAGCAATACTTTTAAATATATGGCTTGTGACCACAAGGGGGCACTAAAGTTGGTCTGGTTCCCAAATTCTTTCCTAAATAAAAATTAAGTGAAATGTGATATTACTATTGTAGAGTATTTGAACATGGAGGGATACCATACTAAAAATTGCTTCATAAAATTAAAAATAGGAAAAGCAAAGATGTAAAATTGATGTTTGTAAAAAAATTATACTGTGCACTCAAATTAGGGTTCCCAGATTTCTTAATTAAAAAAGAGGACATGTGGCCTCGCCCCATTCTGCCCCCCAGCCCCACCCCTACACAAATCTCATCTCTTCTTTCCCAAGCCTAGGCCGCATCTGAAGGACCTCAGAGCATGCGTGGATATGAAGTGATGACATCACATGCATGCATGTAGCAGGCATATAACATCATTGCATCACATCTGTGGATGCTCGGAGGCCCTCCAGACGTGGCCCTGAGCTTAGGGCCTTCCAAAACCCAGACAAACTGCCAGGCTTTGTAAATCCATCGACACCCAAACAGTCCTCTAAAAAAGAGGACATTCCGAGTGTCCCGAACATCAAGTAACCCTAGCTCAAATGGCCTTTAGAATCTCTTGCAGCCACACTATGGCAACAATATTTGCTTCTACCGGTCCATCAACCCATCCCTTGCTGCCTGAAACACTGGTTCTCATCTACACTGCAGACCAAACTTACACTGACAGGTTTTCAAGAAACAGTTCTAGATTCCCAATAAGTCTACATTTACTTAATAATTCTTAATTTTTCCAATCTCTATTCACAAACATGCAAGACAATGCAGGGATCAAAAATGCATGTTAAATGTTTGAAATGTGCGTAGCAAAAGATTGAATTCTATTCACAAATGCACCAGCAGAGGCTGCCACAGTCCTCTGTAAATAAACCAGCATCCACACGTATCCCTAAGCTATCTGTAATAATTCTGTGAATATGTTCTACTTGTTGCAAAATAAGAAGCCGAGCACATCTAGAGGGGTCCAATCTATGCTGTTTTACTTGCATCTAATAAAAAACATGCATCACTTTCCAAACACAGCAATACGCTGTTGTGTATACCTTTAAAAAAAAAAATAAAATTACTCAAGTAAAGCATTGACACTCAATCTACAGCTCACCAAGAGGTTTACACACAGCATCTCTGTATCACAGAATTTACAAGAAATCTTATAAGAAATTAGAACAAAGAGCAACTTTCACAAGGACTGCATAGCTGTCATATCTTTTTACTTGGGAACGTTGCACTAGTTTTCAAAGAGAACCTTCCCTCTTCCACTTTGAAAACTGCCTTTAAAAAAAAAGTATGAACCTAGAATTCCAACTTCTTTTCACTGAGGATATTTTTTCCCCCAAAACCAAAGACCATGGATACCTCTTATTAATATACCTTAAGCTTTTGCACTTACTGTGTGTGGCAAGCGGTTAGAGCTCCAGCCTCAGCACCCTGAGGTTGTGGGTTCCAATCCCATGCCACGAGAACCGACGGCAGCCATTCAGAAAGTGGTGTGGGCCCAGGCAGGAACACAGAAAGCATGCTCCTTCTGGCCAATACACCGCTGGACCACCAGGCTTAAGGGGCGTTTAAAAAGCTACTATGGGGGTGGGGGGTGTTTTAAAAGGGCGGGCAGGGGGTGTTTTAAAAAGGTACAGGGGATTTAAAAAAGTACCAGGAAGGGGGGGAGAGGAGGAAAAAATTGTTAATCGGCTGGGACGGATCCCTCCTGTCCCAGCCTACCACTAGACCACCAGAGGTGAGAGGGGGCAGGTTACAGGGCACGGCAGTGGAAATGGATGCAGAGCCTGGCAGGGAAGGGGGGAGGGGTGCAGAACCTGGCAAGGAGTGTGGGGTTGGGTGCACAATTTAGTTAGGAATGGGTTTGTTTGTTTTTGTTTACCTCCTCTAAATCTAGGGTGCGTCTTATGGTCAGGTGTCTATTATAGTGTGAAAAATACAGTAATTTGCTTTTGAGATATTTAATAAATAATGTTAAAAAAAAAAATATAAAAGTGTGGAAACCTTCTGAAGATCTCTCATATATTGCTTGCCCTATGACAATTTCTTGCAATATTTTTCAGTCTTTAAAAACCAAATTAATTGTATTAAGAATACCAAAGGTAGCACCGAGTTATTAGTACTGTATGTCTTTAAGAAAGTTGCTAGTCATCAAGCAATCAATCAATTTAGTTCATATCAGACTGAAATAGAAATCATTACTCTTCTTGAGTGCACAGGGTCGAGGTACCCCCCAGGGAATAAACTCGCAATTCATCCTATTCACTACTGACACCGAGTCCTAAGAACTACACAGAACTGACAAGAGCTCAAGAAATGGAATGCATTTTAATAAAATGTTAAAACTGCATGAGATTATCTTCTGCACTGGGGGAACTTGAGCTGGTCTCTCTACCCCTACACCTTTCTCTCATCACACTTGAGATGAATACATCTGTGAAGCTGCCAGCACAACTGTGTCTCTAATTCATATTCCTTACCATCCCCATGCCAATTTATCTTTTCAATCTTGTTGGGTATTACAACCCACTTCTAAAAAGATTAGTTCCTTCCAGATCTTAGTGAACAGTAATAGGTTTTCTTGTTTGAGAACTTGTTAAAAAGTATATATGATTTCTCTGTCTGAAGGGTTGGTTTGGTTTTCTGTTTAGGCGGAGGGAATTAGAGATTTGATTTAGAGAATGACATGGTGACACAATTCATCACCGTTCCCGTGGATTACCGTGGAAAACCATCTCCATGTCACTCTTAATGGAGAAAGGGAAGAATCAGAGTATGAATGGGCACAGCCACTGACCCTTAAGCCTTGCATTGAAGAATGCTGGAGTAGAAGGACTGAGATTGAAATAGACACTAAAGAACACTGACCCTCAAGCCTTGCATTGAAGAATGCTGGAGTAGAAGGACTGAGATTGAGATAGACACTAAAGAACACTGACCCTCAAGCCTTGCATTGAAGAATGCTGGAGTAGAAGGACTGAGATTGAAATAGACACTAAAGAACACTGACCCTCAAGCCTTGCATTGAAGAATGCTGGAGTAGAAGGACTGAGGTTGAGATAGACACTAAAGAACACTGACCCTCAAGCCTTGCATTGAAGAATGCTGGAGTAGAAGGACTGAGGTTGAAATAGACACTAAAGAACACTGACCCTCAAGCCTTGCATTGAAGAATGCTGGAGTAGAAGGACTGAGGTTGAGATAGACACTAAAGAATGACACGGGATGGTTTCCAGCCACTGACCCTCAAGCCTTGCATTGAAGAATGATGGTACAGAGGGACTGAGGTTCAGATAGACACTAAAGAATGGCACGGGATGGTTTCCGGCGGTTATCTGCGGGAACAGTGATGAATTCTGTCACCGTGTCATTCTCTTAATTCAATTCCTACAGCAATCTTTACTTGTTTGTCCAACTGAGGAAAAAAAATCATCTGATATATTTAATCAATACTGGTCTTCTTCAAAACCCTGCTGCTGACTTACACCATTCTAGCACCACTTTTGAACATTAGGAGTACAGATAAAAGAGTATTTCCAACACAGGAATCGGTCATCATGTTAATAAAACCGTAGCTCATGGCTCCTGTTATAACCAGCATTTAGCGACAACCTTTTCTCCTGAAAAATGACAGCTTGCCTATGGTGCAAAGAAACTGCAGGATGCTGTGACACTGTTTGACACTATTTACATGATTTTAAAAGCAATGTTTACCACAGTAGCAGGAAATACAAAATTAATAACTGAGCCATTTGATTTCAGAGCACTTACATAAAAGGTATACTTTTTTAAAATTTTGTATGCGTCTTTATAACTGTGTGGGACTCTTTAGAACACTAAGGACATAAGAATAGCCTTACTGGGTCAGACCAAGGGTCCATCAAGCACAGTAGACCATTCTCACGGTGACCAATCCAGGTCACTAGACCCTGACCAAAACCCAAAGAGTAGCAAAATTCCAGAAGCTCAAAGATTATAAAGATTCCAGAACCCCAAAAAGTATCAAGATTCCAGAACCCCAAATAGTAGCAACATTCCATGCTATTGATCCAGGGCAAGCAGTGGCTTCCCCCATGTTATTCTCAATAACAAAATATGGACTTTTCCTCCAGGAAATTGTCCTCCAGGAAATTATCCGCTCTTACCACAACCTCTGGCAACGTGTTCCAGAGTTTAACTATTCTCCGAGTGAAAAATATTTCCTCCTATTGGTTGTAAAAGTATTTCCCTGTAACTTCATTGAGTATCCCCTAGTCTTTTAATTTTTGACAGAGTGTCAACTCCCCTTGAGGAAATGCCCTCACAGTATCAGAACCATCATAAAATCTGATTCCATCCAAAGGGGAAGTGTCACGGGAAGGTTGGAGCCAGGAGGGTGTGGTCCAGAAGTATAAAAGCCAAGGGCACAGCTAGTTTAAGGAGGCTCACAGGGAAGCAGAGATGCCCGATTGCATGTGCCTCCACCACATATCTGTGAATGGCAACCGCAACAATTAGGTTGGCCAAGTTCAACTTGGAATATTGCAAATCTATATCTTTTGACCTGACAGGATGCAGGCTGCCCTATGTTGACTGCTAAAGATAGTACCGATACTCTAGGGAACCAGACCAGAGCCTTGCTGAGACACCACAGGGCACAACATGGCACTACAGGAGCAGGCCACAAAAGGAGATTCTTATATCTAAGGATTTGTTTTATGTCTACTTTTCTTCCCTCTCCTGTGTGTTGAACAGGACCCCTATCTGACACCTTAACCCACTATTCGACTCCTGCCCTCGTTCATGTTACCATAACACAGCTTCCTGGAACTATTCCTAGTAATACATAGAGTTCCCCACAACTCCATGAAGTTCACAGCGGTTTACATAAGTAATTATGGTGATACAAATTAAAAATAAGTATTACAATATTTAGGAAACATGCGTAACAAATTCTTGAAAAATAGGTCTTTAGGTCTTTTATGAAATATTTAAAATTAGATTGCTGGTTAACATAACATAAAATCCTTTTATATACCGCGATACCCTTCAGTTCTAAGCGGTTTACAAGGAATTAAGAAAACTGTACATACACAGTAGATCATAAGCTTATTTATAAAATTTATCAAATAAGTAAGTCTTCAAAATCTTTCTAAAAACCTGACAATGCTTTCCACAGTTTTGCTGCTTGATACGCCCTGGGTGGAAGGGAAAAAAAATCCCTCTTCAGTAGAAGGCATGTTCTCACCTGATGTATCTCCTGCCATCCATTTTCATCCTTGCAGCCTACTGTTGCCTGTTCATAAAGTAGCAATTCACAGCAGAAGGGATCTTCTCCCACCATAGCAGTGTGATATAAAGGTGTCAGCCCACGGCTGTCTTTGTAGTCAGGGGAAGCACCAAGTTCTAAAATGGTCTGGAATTAAAGTAGAAGCAATTACAGCTTAATAGCTAAACCATCACCAAATTAGTCAGTTCCTACTGTTTATGGTACCGTCGTCATCCTGCCTCACCATTTAATCTTTCTGTGCATGTGGATTAACTCACTGGGACAGAGTCATTATTTCTGTAGAAAAGTCCCGTCCCCCCACAAAGGTGTGAATCGTATGCTGTAGGAAAAGGAAGTGATGTCAGAGGGAAGGCTGAGGCCAGCACAAGCAGCAGGTTAGAAATGCTGCTAGTGATCAATTGAAGAGTATACCAAGAGGGAGGCGGGGGGGGGGGGGGGTGGCGGGGAAGGAATATAAGGGAGGGACCCACACCCTGGCCACATCCTTTCCTTACCATCGTATGCTGTAGGAAAAGGAAGTGATGTCAGAGGGAAAGCTGAGGCCAGCACAAGCAGCAGGTTAGAAATGCTGCTGGTGATCAATTGAAGAGTATACTAAGGGGGGGTGCGGGGGTGCGGTGGGGAAGGAATATAAGGGAGGGGCCCACACCCTGGCCACATCCTTTCCTTACCATCGTATGCTGTAGGAAAAGGAAGTGATGTCAGAGGGAAGGCTGAGGCCAGCACAAGCAGCAGGTTAGAAATGCTGATGGTGATCAATTGAAGAGTATACCAAGGGGGAGGCGGTGAAGGAATATAAGGGAGGGACCCACACCCTGGCCACATCCTTTCCTTACCATCGTATGCTGTAGGAAAAGGAAGTGATGTCAGAGGGAAGGCTGAGGCCAGCACAAGCAGCAGGTTAGAAATGCTGCTGGTGATCAATTGAAGAGTATACTAAGGGGGGGGGGGGTGCGGTGGGGAAGGAATATAAGGGAGGGGTCCACACTCTGGCCACATCCTTTCCTTACCATGCCGCTGATCTCTTCATTAATACTGAAGTCAAGTAATGGAATCAGCCCAAAAATCAGCACTTTCAGTTTTAAAGGGACCTGTGTCTGCAAGGATCTCATTGCCTGAGCCAAGTTGTCTGTGCCTGTCTGACATGATTTACAATGTATGCCTTTTTAAATTATTCACCATGAGGGCAACTTGGTTCTTGACCCTTGCCGCTTTGTGCAAAGCTGTCAGTCCATCCCTGGCTCTGAAATCTAGATGCGCGCCTCCATTTCGCAGGGCTTTTACCATCTCCATGGAGTTGTCAAGCTGCACGGCCAAGGTCAGTGGCGTTTCTAGGAAAGAGAACAACAGGGTAACAAAAGGGAGTTGGAGATTTTGTAAAGACGTCACTGCATATTTGGGTCCCCTTGCAGTCATTTGCTAAAACATGTCTCCATTAGCACATAAAAGGGAAAACTGCCCTATATTTCTGCACAGATTTTAATTATTAGATGTAGCACAATGCAGAAATGATTTGAGGAAACAGATATAAAGATTATGGAAAAATAAGCATAGAATAGCTTTGAGAATCATTAAAGACACACCTCTGCAATGAGAAAATTGGTCTATTCTTGAAGTTTTGGGCTGTCAATGTCTTAGTTCAGGGCAGAAAAGTGTGTGTAAAATTTGGCTTACAACCATAAAATATGTATTTCATGTACTTAAAACCTTCAAATGAATGTGCTTAAAGTCAATTTGGTGGATTAGTTTTATGCAAATAAAATCACACCACCTCTAAGCCACTTCTTTTTTCCTCTGCTGAAGTACTCGTTAAAATATATGCCAACATGCCCACCCTCCAAAAAAAAATCTGCCTGCAGCTAGAAGGATTCTAAAGGGTGGGCCACGGAAAGTAGCCAGCCTCTGGTGATGGCATGACAAGATGAATGAGCATAATGGACGCATTAGCATTTAGCGCGTGCTAAATCAGCTAGCCTGCCTTAGTAAAAAGACTCCTAAATGTGGTTGCTTGTAGTTCAATGGTTGGCATATAGATGGGCACAGCCTGGGCATAGTTTTGGCAGGAGGCACAATTTGTGCATAAACAATACTATGATTTATGCACTTTTTTTTTTTAGCAATCTAAGCTACCAACACTGTGGGTAGTGTAAATGGATTGAAATTATTACTGTTAGTAATTGAGTATTCAGCGGTTTACAATACTGCTACATTAGAAAAGGAGGTTACAAAAAACTAATGTCGATGAACGCATAAAACCGTCAACTTTATGCTGCTGACAAAATGTACAGCCATGTATCCATTATAGATTGCTAAAAAAAAAGTGCATAAATCATAGTATTGTTTATGCACAAATTGTGCCTCCTGCCAAAACTATGCCCAGGCTGTGCCCATCTATATGCCAACCATTGAACTACAAGCGACCACATTTAGGAGTCATTGCATGGAATCATGCCTAGCTGGAATATTGACATATGCATGCATACATGTGAGTGTTCTAGTCATTCATGCATATTCTTGGTGCTTAAACTCGTATGTAAGTTCCAAGGAAAATGTTTATTCCAACAAAGTATAAATCAGCGATGCAGTTCATAAGTAATCTAATCTAATCTAATTCTTAGTCTTATATACCGAATCATCTCCTAAAGACAGGAGCTCAATTCGGTTTACATAATTAGATCACAAAGAAAGATTTATTAACATTCATTGAAGCTATAAGAACATAAGAATTGCTGCTGCTGAGATTTACCAAAAGAAATTAAAAAAAAAAAAAAGATATATATATATATTTTTTTTTTCTTTGGTAAATCTCAATAATTTTCAGCTCTGTCTCCATACATATAGATTGTGGACTAACTATAGTATGTAATATAATATTTGCCTGATATATATGATTCGGATTTTGTATTGTTTGTTTTTCTTTGCATCGTATTTCTTCCTCTTTTTTTGACTGATGTGAATGTCAAAAATTAATAAAGAATTGCCACTGCTGAGTCAGACCAGCGGTCCATCGTGCCAAGCAAGTCCGCTCACGCGGCAGCCCTTAGGTCAAAGACCCTAGCTGAGTCTAGCCTTACCTAAAAAGCGATGAAACGTCATGGCTTTTAAGGTTTTGCAAAAGATCTGAAGAGATAAACATGACCTAATCTGAGGAGATAGTCCATTCCATGTCGCAGTTAGTAGTACAACCATAGATGCCGTTCATAAATAGTGCATTTGGAGTTCATAAGTTGTGCAATAACAAAACAGAGGTGATGACTGTAAAAAACAAAACAAAAAACCAACAACCCCCAAAGGAATGTTTGGAATTGGAATATGTAAATGTGATGGGGGAGCAATTACCGATTAAAAAAAAAAAAAAGCGATGACTGTGTTGGGGGGGGGTGTTTGGATATCTCGTTGACAATAGGAAGTCAAATATTGAAAACGATTCAGGTAGGTTACATGTAGTTGCATATGCTGTATAGGTTAAAACCAATGCTTCAGCATCATGACTTTCAGACTGTGGTGCAGGCATTAATTCTGAGTAGAGTGAATTATTGCCATGCGCTATACCTATAAAAGGTTAAGAGTAGGGCTTTGCAATTACTGATGAATTCAACAGCTAGACTTATTACTGGTGTATCTAGAATGGACAGAATAACATAGGAGAATCAAATCCACAAACACGACGTGGACACGAAGGAGTGGAAAAGTCCAAGCAAAAGACTGGTGAACTCCAGATATTTCACAAACAACTTTCCTTTATTTTCAAATAAAACATGTGCATGTTTTGGCCCAACAGCCTGCATCAGGAGTCTTAATGGTCTGTGCTAAAGTAAATGGATTAACATCCAACGACTACTCCAACCTCAAAATCAATGTAATGTAATTCAAGCAAGAAAGGGGTTAATCTATAGTTAGAGCTTTACATAAAGACATGTTAGAAACCTGCACAGATCTGTTATCCTAACCACCTTACTGAGCAGACTTGGTGGACCATTTCTGTGTTCAACTGCTATCATCTACAATTTTACCATCAGCCCAAAGCATGATGGAGCTCTGTTCTATATCTGAGCTCTATTGGCCAGTCAGGTGATCTCTCTATTCATTACGAACACCCGCTGCATCTCTGCAAGCAGTCAAGCTAAGATTGCTCATCATACCTCCGTTTTCAGGATCATGGTAGTTGGGGTCTAATCCTCGATCCAGCATCTTCACAACTTTCTCCAGAGAGTGGTGTTGTATATAATCCATGAATTTTCTTAGACTGGCCTGCGGAAAGGAGATGGTAGATGGAAATACATTTTAAATCTCTCTCAAATTTAAACAGGAATGCGACAAATACAAGAGCATCTGAACACTAGAAAAATCAAAATAGACTTCCAACTACACAAGGACAATATGAGAGAAATTCTAATGTTCAACCCAACCGTCTAAATCAACAGTAGCATCATTCCTTGCTACCAATTCAGGGCCAGCAGTGGCTTGCCCCATCTTTCTCAATAACAAACTATGGACTTTTCCGCTAGGAAATTGTCCAAACCTTTCTTAAAACCAGCTACGCTATACACTCTTACCACAACCTCAGGCAATGCGTTCCAGAGCTTGACTATATTCTCTAAGTGAAAAAATATTTCCTCCTATTGGTTTTTAAATTATTTCCCTGTAATTTTATTGAGTGTCCCCAAATCTTTGTAATTTTTGACGGAGTGAAAAATCGATCCACTTGTACCCGTTCTACTCCACTCAGGATTTTGTAGACTTCAATCATATCTCTCCTCAGCCATCTCTTTCCCAAACTGCAGAGCCCTAACCTTTTTAGTCTTTCCTCATATGAGAGACCTTCCATTCCCTTTACCATTTTGGTCGCTCTTCTTAGAACCTTTTCTAGCACCACTATATCTTTCTTGAGACAAGCAGACCAGAATTGAACGCAATACTTCAGGTGAGGTTGCACCACAGAGCAATACAGAATAAGAAATATTTTTATGGTTCCATTTGGATAAACTGAAAAACTGAACATACCTTTGTGTGTAGCTTGGCAATTAGTTTTTCATCAATGAAGCACTGTTTATATACTCGGTTCTTATAGCGAAACTGAAAGAATAAAGGAAAAGTCCATATTACGATTTCTGCCTAAATCTATATTGATGTCTAGATTAAAATACATTGGTACAAAGTTGAAATTTTATTGAAAAATACATTCTTATTACTCTGTATACTGTAGTAGCTCTTTTTTGCATCACCTAATGGGACTATCGGCTTCTGTATGAAATTACCCACCAAGCTACGTTAAATATTGTAATAATGTATATGTTGATTTGAATGAAAATTGCAAAACATGACTATTGAGGCTACTTTAGCATGCAATATTATATTGTAGCAGCTTTGGAAAAAAACAAGGAAAATTAGCACCCTGGAGAGAAGATTATTCCCCTATCATAGAAACAACTTATTTTGCAAGACTGAGCAAAGAAGCAGAGCATGTATGAGGGAGGAATACAATCAAAGAGACTGGAGTCCCAAATGACAGCAACGCATTATTAAAGTGTCCAACAATGACAACTCAAATGACCCAAAATGCATGGCTATGTTTCAGTGAATAATGCCTGTGCCAGGGTTCCAATATATCTGGTTGGACACAGAGCAGCATTATACTGTTATTATATTAATAATAGGGAAATCATGGGCATTTCTTTCGGCTGCTATGCTGTTATTATTACTGCTTATAAAAAAGAAAAAAAAAAGGATTTTGTATATAATGCCTTTCAAACTATCAGCAAACAATTTCTAATAAGGACCGAACACTTCAAGTTAATATAAATGAAGGAATAGAGAAAATGTCTCCAAAAAGTGTTAAGGTTCAGGGAGATCTGTATAAGATGTCTAGCTAGATCAACATAATCTCCTGATTATACCTATTGTCCTACAGGTGAACAAGGGACAAGAGGGAGTTTCCTTCCCCTCTAAAGCTACCAGCCTAGGTGAATGCCTGGTCTATCTAACAGTTAAGTCAGACCTGGGAAGAGGAAGACTGTGAGGTCTCTAAAGCTCAGATATTGCAACATTTTTTTGTGTTGGTCCTTTAAAAAGCCAACGAAGACTTCAAGATGACCATATCAATTACAGCACTTCATATAAAACTCTAATTCTTAAAGATGCACAAAGCCTACACATCTCAATTAGACTGGTTTTAGCTAGTCTATCTGCAAAGACGGGCCACTGCTTTCCAGTGTTTGGAAGCAGTGACTGAATGTCCTAAACTAATGAGCATGCTGGTATTTAAATGAGGTTATTAGCAATTCCCTATAATGCTCAAAAGAAAAAAAAAAACTCAACCCAAAACCTGCCCTAACGGCTGAAATCTACCAACACCTCTGAGCTGTTGACAGTCCCATTCTAATTTTCCTGTCAAGTGCCTGATTGCTGATTGACTCAGGCACTGCCAGGAAAATCAGCACAGGCAGCAGCCCTCACTTACCCCCAAACCACAGCCACTCCTTCCCCAAACTTAAAACTTCCCTAGTGGTCCAGTGGACCCTTCTGACGACCCCCACCCCCAAGACCTGACCCAACCACCTGGGGCTCCAGGCCGGGCCCCCTAGCAAACACATTGCCCTGGTGGCCTACTGAAATCATTCCCTTCCCCTCCATTCCACCCAAGGATCCTCCACCTCCCTCCTGCCTCTTCTGGGCCCGCCCTTGTAAAAATGGTAGCACTCAGCCTGCCCAGTGCATCCTGCCTGGTGCATCCTGGGATACACTGGGAAGTGTTAATTATCATATAAAGACCTTTTTTTAAAAAAACTTATATAGTCCACTGCACTGACCATTAGGTTACACCTCAGACTTATGGTAACTAGGCCCCCTCCCAGTGCATCCTTGGATGCACCAGGCTGGGCTGGGTGCTCCCACTTTGATGGGGGTGGGCCCAGGAAAGTCAGGAGGGAGATGGCTTTCCTCCTGCCTCCAACTAAAGCTACAAGAGAGGGGGAGTAGAGAAGAGGGATTCTAATAGGCCACCAGGGCAAGTGTTTACTAGGGTGCTCAGGTCCTGGGGCCACAGGTGGCCGGTTCAGGTTGGGTCCACAGGGGGAGTCAGAGGGATTCCACTGGACCACTGGGGAATTTCTTAAGGTTGGAAAGAGGGGATCAGGTTCTGGTGCCAAGATCGGTTTGGTCCATGGGGAGTTCAGAGGGGTCCACTGGACCACCAGGGAATTTTTTTTGGGGGGAGGAATCCAGATTGGATATACAAAGAGCTATGCTTACTTCACGTGGAAATGTGCTAGTTAGGCTTGGACCCCTTTATCAACCAATGCTCAACATTAACAGCATGCATATAATTTGCATACTATTAGTGTTCAGCATTAGTCACTAAATATAGTTTTGTGCACTTGCCTCAGAGTGAGACTACTCCGTTCACCACAGCTGCAAACATGGGTCATTCAATTACTAGTAAAGTACCTCCAAGGCAGGAACACCTCTGCTCATTGGTTGTGGATACTCTCTAAGAAATCGCTCCTCATCCAAAAATTTTCCATCCCTTCCATTGCAGGCTGGCTGGAACAGCCCATAGTTGAGGGCATCTTTCAAACTCTGATTCAAAGAGCACAGAATCCGCTGCTTCGCAATCCACACGGTAGCATTGGGGTTAAATCGTATGCACTTCTGCAAACAAACAAACAAAATTAAGGTTTAAATCATTTTTATAGGTGAAGTTTCAGCTTTATAGTGTAATATGATTTTTAGCTAATTACCACTGAGAATAAAGAGCAATGAAACTCACAATAAAGTAAAAGAATCTAAAATGAATATAGCTGATAAAAGAATATGTTTCCAGAAACTATAGTAGTGTGCTTCCTCAGCACCCTGAGGTTGTGGGTTCAAGCCCACGCCGTTCCTTGTGACCCTGGGCAAGTCACTTAATCCCCTCATTGGCCCAGGTACACTGGATAGATTGTGAGCCCACAAGGAAAGACAGGAAAAAATGCTTGAGTACCTGACTAAATTCATGTAAACCAGTGTTTTTCAACCTTTTTCCACCTATGGACCGGCAGAAATTAAAAAATTATTCTGTGGACCGGCATCGGTCCGTGGACCGGCGGTTGAAGAACACTGGGCTAAGTCGTAGGCCAGACCCCGCCCATCTCTACCCAATGTCCACTCCAGAGCCCCGCCCCCATAATAGTACTAATTGCATCTTGCACGTCCCTTGCCTCATCTGGAAGCCTTCCCTCTGATATTGCAACGTCATAGAGAAGGCTTCCAGTTCAGGCGCAGGATGCCCGTAGGAGCCACTGCCCGCGGCTTTGTGCACTCAATCAGTTAGGAAGAGGGAGCTGGCTCGAAGATAACGCTGCATCGATCGCACCATGGACCGGCGGCTGAAGAACACTGTTTTGGGCCTGATGCATGTGCTGGCCCTGTGGACCGGCAGGAAATTTCTGTGGACCGGCACTGGTCCATGGACCGGTGGTTGAAGAACACTGATGTAAACTGTTCTGAGCTCCCCTGGGAGAACAGTATAGAAAACTGAATAAATAAATAGTGTGGAAAAATTTCAGCCTCTGATAACCAGAGCTGGTATTGTGACATCATAATGCCTCATTCCACCAATAAGAGACAACCTCATCAGTGATGTCACAATGGCTTGATTGTCTTATACTTGGCTCACTTTTACTACATTTTGATTTCAAGAGTGGCGCACTGGTTAAAGCTACAGCCTCAACCCCCAGAGGTTGTGGGTTCAAACCCACGCTGCTCCTTGTGACCCTGGGCAAGTCACTTAATCCCCCCCATTTCCCCAGGTACATTAGATAGCGTGTGTGCCCACCATGACAGACAGGGAAAAATGCTTGAGTACCGGGGAGAACGGTATAGAAAATTAAATAAATAATGAGGATAGAGGTTGACTATCTTTTTATCCTATGGTACTTTGTGCTTTGAAAATGAGCCCCATAATATGTAAACCTTTGTAAACACAAGAAAGGGGTATATCAAATCCCAACTGCTTTCTCTTTCCTTTCCAAAACTGATCAAAGGATTTAATGCCTTAATAGTATCACTCAGCCTGACCACAGCTTTTGACTCTGTGACTCAGTCATTGCTTCCTTATAGAATTGGGATCTCAGGACTGCTGCTAGGCTGGTTTACATAATTTTTGCATGATTGTTTCTCTCTCGTTAATATGTCATAAGATAAATCATCCAAAATACATCCTATTTCTTGTGGTGTTCCACGGGGTTAAATTCTGTCCCCACTTAAAACACTTTACTAGGAAAACTTAAGGGGCAGCAGGAGCAAAACCTTAATGCAGGGGTGTCCAATGTCGGTCCTCGAGGGCCGCAGTCCAGTCGGGTTTTCAGGATTTCCCCAATGAATATGCATGAGAGGAGAGAAGACACACATGCAAATCCAGAAAAAACCGAAGATGAGGTAGGAGACATCCACACACAAGAAGGAAGAGAGAAAACACAGGGAGAGGTCCCCCCATCTGAAGAGACGAAAACAAATTCAAGAGTAGCTCCGGAAGAAGAAGACTGGCCCTATACCGTAGACGTGGACTTACGACCCCCAAGGAACCCTCGAATAAAGAAGATGGGGATCATCGTAGGTGACTCCATTATACGTCACGTGGACAGCCACACCGCAGGAGGAAGAGAGGACAGAATCGTCACCTGTCTGCCTGGAGCAAGAGTCAAGGATGTGGCCAACAGGATCTCCAGAATCATAGACAGCGCAGGGGGAGAGGATACTGCTGTGCTCATCCACGTGGGAACAAATGATGTGAGCGGACGGAAGAATGACAGGGAAGAGATGAAGGGCCAGCTCCGCTCACTTGGAAGATTGCTGAAGATCAGGGAGGTGAGGGTGGCCTTCTCCGAGATCCTCCCAGTACCAAGAGCGGATGGAAAGAGACAAGGGGAATTGCAAGCTATTAACGCCTGGATGAGACGATGGTGCGAAGAAGAAGGCTTTGACTTCGTGCGCAACTGGACGGCGTTCTGGGGAAAAAGCAAGTACTACAGAAAGGACGGACTACACCTCAACAAGGAAGGAGCAAGAGTATTGGCGAGCAACTTGAAGAGGGCCATCGAGAAGGCTTTAAACTAATAAATAGGGGAAAGCCGACAGTCGACCACCAGTCGATGGTACGGACAACAGGATGCCCCGATGAAGGATCAATGGGCTACTACTCATACACAGGAGAGGACGAACTCACAGCAAATAAGGAAGACAAGGCAGGAAGGGACAACTCAGACACAGGAGGGGATGACCGCACAGCAAATAAGGGAGACAACACTGGAGCGGTTAAGGAGACCGTGAAAGAAACAGTAGGGACAGCAAAGAGCAGAAAGTCCAAAAAAGTAACTCGAAGAGAACTCAAATGTATGTATACCAATGCTAGAAGTCTAGGAAACAAAATGGGGGAACTAGAGACAATAGCAAGAAATGATAAGTTGGAAATCATTGGCATAACAGAAACATGGTGGAATGAAGAAAACAAATGGGACACAGTACTTCAGGGATACAAACTATATAGAAGAGATCGAGTAGGGCAGAAAGGTGGAGGTATTGCCCTATATGTTCAGGAAGGAGTAGAATCTGTTGAAGTGGCTACGACGGAAACGAAAGAGAAGCTAGAGTCCCTCTGGGTCAAGATTCCTGGCCAAAACAGTGCAGACACGAAAATTGGCCTTTTCTATCGTCCCCCGGGACAGGCGGATGAAACTGACTCTGAAATGATAGAGGAAATCAAACGAGAATGCAAGACGGGCAATGTAATAATATTGGGAGACTTCAATTTCCCGAGGATAGACTGGAAACTAGGAACCTCCAACTGCGGCAATGAGGTCAAGTTCCTGGAGGCGCTAGGGGATTGCTTCCTGGAACAAATGGTAAAAGAGCCGACAAGAGGCAACGCCACCCTGGACTTGGTGCTAAATGGCCTCACGGGACCGACAAAAGAAGTAGAAGTTACGGCACCGCTGGGGACGAGCGATCACAATGTGATCATCTTTAAGCTTGACATCGGGAATAGAAAAAGTGCCAAAACCTTAACCAAAACCTTTAACTTTAAAAAGGGCAAATACGATTGCATGAGAGCCATGGTGAAACAACGACTCAAAAAAAAGGTGGATAAACTTGAAACAGTAGAGCAGGCATGGTCCCTACTGAAAACAACTATCACAGAAGCACAAAACCTATACATTCCGAGGATCTCCAAAGAAAGGAGAACAAAGGGTAAGGGAGAACCAGCATGGCTTACCAGACAGGTGAGGGAAACCATACAAGAAAAGAAGGACTCTTTCAAAAAATGGAAACACATGAAAACAACCGAAGCATGGAACAAACATAAAGACGATCAGAAGAAATGTCACAGGGCGGTGAGGGATGCCAAAAAGGACTATGAAGAAAAAATAGCGCAAGAGGCCAAAAACTTCAAGCCCTTCTTTAGATATGTGAAAGGGAAAAAAACCCGCAAAAGAGGCGGTGGGACCCCTGGACGATCAGGGAAGAAAAGGGTACATTAAGGAAGATAAACAAATTGCGGACAAACTAAATTCCTTCTTTGCGTCCGTCTTTACGGAGGAGGATACCGCAAAAATACCAGAAACTGTGAAAGTGTTTAGTGGAGTAATAGAAGACATCCTCACCACAGTTGAAGTAGATTTGGACCAGATATACTACCAGATCGACAAACTTAAAAGTGACAAATCCCCTGGACCAGATGGAATTCACCCGAGAGTCTTAAAGGAATTGAAGGTTGAAATCGGAGAGTTATTGCAAAAACTCGCCAATCTGACAATCAGAACTGGACAGATACCAGATGACTGGAAGATAGCGAACGTCACGCCAATTTTCAAAAAGGGATCAAGAGGAGAACCGGGCAACTACAGACCTGTGAGCCTTACGTCTGTCCCTGGAAAGATGGTTGAAGCACTGATCAAGGATAGCATAGTCCGGCACTTAGATATACACGAATTGCTGAAACCCAGTCAACATGGGTTCAGGAAAGGGAAATCATGTTTAACGAATTTGCTTCAATTTTTTGAGACCGTGAACAAGCAAATTGATAGTGGAATGCCGGTGGACATAATATATTTGGACTTCCAGAAGGCATTCGACAAAGTTCCGCATGAAAGACTTCTCAGGAAACTACAATGCCATGGAATAGAGGGAGATATACACAGGTGGATAGGCAAATGGCTGGAAAACAGGAAGCAGAGAGTGGGCATAAATGGGAAGTTCTCAGACTGGGAGAAAGTGACTAGTGGTGTGCCCCAGGGCTCGGTACTTGGGCCGATCCTATTTAACATTTATATCAATGACCTTGAAGACGGAATATCCAGTGAGATCATTAAGTTTGCAGACGACACAAAGCTATGCCGGACAATCAGAACGCAGAAAGATAGCGAAGAACTCCAGAGCGACTTGTATCAGTTAGAGAAATGGGCAGAGCAATGGCAGATGAAGTTCAACGTGGAGAAATGCAAAGTAATGCATTTAGGCAGTAAGAATAAGGAACACGAGTATAGAATGTCAGGAGCAACTCTGGGTAAGAGCGAACAAGAAAGGGACCTGGGTGTACTGATAGATAGGACCCTGAAGCCGTCGGCACAATGTGCGGCAGCGGCAAAGAAAGCGAACAGAATGTTAGGAATGATAAAGAAAGGAATCACGAGCAGATCGGAGAAAGTCATAATGCCGCTTTATAGAGCAATGGTCAGACCACACTTGGAATACTGTGTCCAACATTGGTCTCCCAAACTAAAGAGGGATATAAAACTGCTGGAGAGGGTGCAGAGACGAGCAACGAAGCTAATCAGAGGTATGGAGAACTTGGAATATGAGGAACGACTCAAGAAACTAGGACTGTTCTCCCTTGAGAAGAGGAGGCTGCGAGGGGACATGATAGAGACGTTCAAAATACTGAAAGACATCGATAAAATAGAGCAGAAAAACAAATTATTTACACTGTCCAACGTGACACGGACAAGAGGACATGGTTTAAAGCTAAGGGGGGACAAGTCCAGGACAAATGTCAGGAGGTTCTGCTTTACGCAGCGAGTGGTGAACGCCTGGAATGCTCTTCCACAGGAGGTTATTAAGGAATCCACTGTGCTAGGATTCAAAGGCAAATTAGATGCACATCTCCTTATGAGAGGCATAGAGGGATATGGGTGGTAAAACTACATCAGGTGTATACCTGACTGGGCCTCCGCGTGTGCGGATCGCCGGACTCGATGGACCATGGGTCTGATCCGGAGATGGCAGTTCTTATGTTCTTATGTAGATCTATTTGCATGCACTGCTTTCAATTGGGGAAATCCTGAAAACCCGACTGGACTGCGACCCTCGAGGACCGACATTGGACACCCCTGCCTTAATGCATTGTAGTAAACAGCCCCCGAAATAATGAAATCTAGATGAGGTCAGAATATACATAGATACTATTCATTTCCATGGCAACTACAGCAAACCCTCATTTGAAAAAGAAAGGTAAGTGTTAAGTCAACTTGGCCAAAAAAACAACAACAAATAAACAGCTTTCTAAGGATATTAAAAGGGAGAATGCAGGTCACAGATCCATTTAACAAGCATCAGGGCTCTGGAAAAAGCTACAAATTGAGTTATTGAAGGAAATGTTCAGTAGGCTGAAAAAACCAGTGAGGATTGATGGATTAACTGCTAATTAGAGGATGAGCTCCATTGGTTTCCTAGATCATAGATTTTTCCCTAGATCAAACTTTGAAAGGGAGTAAATACAAGGGCATGCTGCTCACAGAACCAAGACAGGTCCACCTTTATTGCAAATTCCTATTCATAAAATCAAGATTAAGGTGGCTTTATTTAAAATCCGAAGTATAACCAACAACAAAATGGCATTTCCAATCCTTTCACCTTATATACATCATGATATGCACTCTCCACAGCAGAATACCAAATACTGCTCACAATCCTGAGACAGGCAAATTAATCAGAAAGGTCAAAAAACATGAGAGACATACACTTTAAAGACCTAGTCATAATTAAATGGATAGGATAGGAAGTTAAAAGACATAAATAGAACTAACGCAATCACCCGTAACACATTAACAGAGGAAGAAAGTCCATTTGCTATGGAACATAGAGCACAAATAATTTGCAAATTTATTCCTAACCTATAAGGTTAAGCATGAGTAACACATCCTGCGTCATTAGCTACATTTGTTTTACTATCCTTCCCTTAATGAGCAGAAATTCATCTTAATGTATTGAAATTGGCTGCCAATAAAGGCGAGAATTTTGTTTTAAGTTTGGTTGTATCTGCTTTAAGTCACTGCATGGGTCTCGTGCCCAGTTATCTTCTTGATCATTTTGAATTTGTCAATGGAATACACCCTACACGGACTTGCAATTATTTGCTTTTCTTCTATAAGGGGACGTGTTTACAAACAATTTTTTACGTTCAATAATTTTTTATTGAGTTTTAAGAATAAAATATACATAACAAAAATCTTACAAAGAATATCATCTCAACTCAGTTAATACATTGTAGATACATAAATTCAAAGAAATCAACAATCAATTATCACCACAATACAAACACAATAAAGTACCTCCCAACTCTCCCTCCCCCTTCCCATTCCCCCACTTCCCCCCTCCACCCACCCCATTCCCAAATATTGCTAATAAATAGTGCTTCACTTTCTGATTACAAATTCAATGAGTTCACTACAAAACTGCGTGCTCTGACTAATAATTGCTATATATGAGGTTCCCAGGTCATCCAAAATTGTTTTTTATAAGATGGGGAGGTCGCCCTAGCTTCCATAACCATAAGAGCATGAAATGCTGCCCTCCAGTGCCAAAATGAGGGTGGACTTTCTTCCAACCAATGTTGTATAATACATTTTTGACCTATAATAAAGGATTTACGAAATAATTCCCTAATCCCCTTCTTAAAAATCCTGTTCCATTGAAGAAATAATACCATCGGGGGGGGGGGGAAGGAACCACAATTCTAGAAACAATTGATCCAAGAAAAACACAACCAGCATTCCAAAATTTCTGAATTTTGGGACATAACCAAAAAGCATGACCCAATGTATTATCCATTTTTTTTACATTTTAGGCATATTCTTGTCTCAACACAACCAAAATATGAAGCCTGAATTTGAGAAACATAAGCTCTCATAACCATTCGAAATAGACTCTCTCTATAATAAGTGCAAGAAATTAATGAAATGCCTAATTGAAGAGCCTTTTCTATTATTACCTCACTAATTTCCACTCCCAATTCCTCAGTCCATATATCTGCAATCCGTTTATAGCTCATATGTGGATATACAAAATCAAGGGTCTTTTTAAAGTATGAAATTGAGTTTATATACCGCATCATCTCCAATTATTCCGCAAACAACTGAAAACTTGGCTTTTCACCAAATTGTAATTCTATCTTCCCCCCTTTTTCTTCCCTTCTACATATAAGATCATGTAAACCTTTTCCTTCTCTACCTATATTTTTAAGTTTTCAGCTTGTTCACATTTGTTGCACTGTATTTGCAAAATTAAATTAAACTATTTGAATTTAAAAAAAAAAAAAAAGGTCACTAAGGATGTGGAAGATAAACTAATGAAGGAAGAGATAAAAAAAAAACAATTCAAATTTAAACCAAATTAGTTCAGGGTTGAGCAGAACTGAGCTTAGTAAAGAGAGGAATTAGTATTTAAAACTAAATTCCGATTTTAAAACTGGACTAGCAGTGATCTGAAAGGCTGACCATTAAGATCTCCATACCGTCTGCTGTAGATCAGGAATTACAATCCTTATGACTAGGGTGTTGCTCCGAATATCTTCCATCCTGCTGGTTGGTTTCTCTGCCGTAGCCTTAACGGTTCCATAAACGGTTTCTTCTTTGGAGCTGTCGGACTCAGATTCCACAGAATAATCCGAGTAGCTTTGCGCCATTTCATCTTCACTTGACGTTGGACTGCGGGGCATCATCAACGTTTCCTGCTGCGCACGGATGTCCAGGCCCGCGGTCTACATGGAAAGACAAAGCAAGGAAATTAGTGGCAACCTATCTGAAATACTTGGGATTTTTCCCCCTTCTTTAGAATTAACGGCTGAGATATAATACAGTAAAATGAACTTGAAAGGAAATTCTTGCCAACAAAGAACTATAGCAGGGGTAGGGAACTCCGGTCCTCGAGAGCCGTATTCCAGTCGGGTGTTCAGGATTTCCCCAATGAATATGCATTGAAAGCAGTGCATGCACATAGATCTCATGCATATTCATTGGGGAAATCCTGAACACCCGACTGGAATACGGCTCTCGAGGACCGGAGTTCCCTACCCCTGAACTATAGCCTCAATGCCCCGGCATACCAAGAAGCGCATATTTCATTATAGGGCCCGAGGAACATGGGGGCTCTCAGTCAACATTAAGGTGATAATTTCATAATGTTAACCAGCACAGGTCCTAGCACTTATTTATTTAAAACATTTTTAATCCGCCTTTATCCAAGGTGGCTTCCAAATTTCCATACATAATAAAAGAGCAAGAAAACATACATCACCCCCTGGGGATGTTTTCTTATTGCTGTGTGGGATGCTTGTTTTTTTGCTCTGCTGGGATTTGTGCATTTGGCGCCTGAGTCACGGGGGGGAGGGGGAGGTAAATTGTTGTTTTCAATTTTGTGGTTCTTCAGCCTGGGTTGACCTGTTTATTCATTTGTTCTGTTTTTTGTATTGGGGGAGTGCCCCCCTTTCTGGACTTACTGTGACTCTGTATTGTCCTTGTTTGATGATGGCTATGTGTTTATTATCTTATTCAATAAAAGCTTTTAATTATTTTTTTTTAAAAAACCCAAAAAACATCAAATAGAGGAAAATGCAAAGTTACAATATTCTATCTGCATAGCCACAGCAGGACTGCATTCAAACTATTCTTAAGTACCATCATTCTTTCAATTTAATAAACCATTTATCTGTAAAACCGTAACTCAACCACTGTCATATATTCACGTGTATATTTATGGTTATTGGATGCTTCTATACTACTCCTAATGATTGGGGAGTCAATTCAGAGCGGTTTGTATGCATGAGCTAAATATATGTATATCTTACCTATTTATACCATCTATGTACATATGCATGGACCATTCGGGTCTTTATCTGCCGTCATCTACTATGTTATGTTACTATGCTATAATTATAGCTTCTGTATTATCATATACTCATTTTTCTTTGTATTATTTGCGAGTTCACCCTTTTGTGTTCCAAGTGGGAAGTAGCCTGCTGTTTCCTCCATGTTGCTATTCTCCCCCCTCCCCCCTAAAAGTTTCTTTATTTGCTAAAGTGTTTTGTGAAGAGTATTTTTATTCCTTTCTAGAACTTTCTGGTCTCCCTTTCTAGTTTTAATTCCTTCGGAAGGGAGTTCCACCACATTGGGGCCATCACTAAGAACCCCAACGCTTTTGTATCTGATGTCTCTGAAGGAGGGCATTTCCAGTAGACTCGAGCGTAGGGCGCGTGTCGGTGTACGGTTGTCTAGTTTAGTTGCTAGGTATTGCAGTTTTGAAAGATGAATGATTTTGTGAGTCAAAACTTGGAATGGCCTTACAGAAAAAACCCAGAACTGAACCTTACCACATCATCTTCCGAAGAAAACTTTTATTGAGATAAGTTACAGGAGAACAAAGTGACTTTTGCACATGAAATCTGAGCAGTAAATTCACTTGTCCGTCGAGATCAGAAATTTGTACAGTAGGCTAGAGTCAAAGAATTAAGTGAGAGCTTAATGTTTCTTATAACTACCCCTCTGTGATTACAGTTCAGAAAAACAGATCACTATTCTGTCTCTGAAGAAGTAGTGAAATATAGCAAGTATCAATTAATTGGTTAACATTCTTTCAAATCCAAAAGAAGAAATCCCAGCTTAATGCTGTACTACAGATTTTGTTTTCTTCTACAACCTTTAGAAACTGTACTTGTAGAACTTGCAACTCTATAAAATCCCCCAAACTATAAATACATAAAGAATTCTGAATTATTTATTTGAAAAGACATGACAGCTCTTCAATAGTAGACTGCCTGCTGCCAAATAACTAGCTTCAAAACGAAGATAAATCATAAATATACATATGTGCAACTCCCACCATATGATA
This sequence comes from Geotrypetes seraphini, assembly GCF_902459505.1. Taxonomy (NCBI): domain Eukaryota; kingdom Metazoa; phylum Chordata; class Amphibia; order Gymnophiona; family Dermophiidae; genus Geotrypetes; species Geotrypetes seraphini. Next base: position 6,296,465 of record NC_047102.1, read on the forward strand.
CTTGAGTTCTGAATTCTAATTATTTTTTTTTTACAACTCTGATGACAAATGAAAGAAATTAGGAGCTCCTTATACGAAGGTGCACTAGGGCCTTAACACACGGAATAGCGAGCGTTAAATTGCTGTGTGCGCTAGCTGCTACCGCCTGCTTTTGAGCAGGCGGTAGATTTTCGGCTAGCGTGCAATAAAACCATTAGCACACCTTCGTAAAAGGAGCCCTAAATGTAATTGTAAGGTGAAGTTTCCCCAATGCAACAGCTTCTATGTTGGGACTATTTTGAAATCTGTATTCTGTATCATCTAATATTCTGAGCAGGTCATAAGAAATTACAACAAACATCATAAAACCATTAAAACAAACAACATAAAATAACAAGACAAAAAACCCACAAAAATCAAACTTAAGAATAAATCATAAATAGCTAATGATTGACATTAAACGACTTGAGTCACGCGCCACTCTGCTTGTTTTTCTCCTCAAAGACACGTACATTGTTTTTAGCTCATATTTTTATCTGTGTGCCCTATTACATCATCCATATCCCCAAAGAAGGCGGTCTCGCCGAAACACGGACCATGTAGGGTCCCGGCAGGACAATCATACGTGCATTACAAATTCAGACTTTTATTTGTATTTTTATTGTGGAGAGCAAATAATAAATCATCTTTCAGAACATCCACAGTCTTTTGTTTTAAGCTTTTCTGTTGTGTGTGCTTCTGTTGATTTTGTTCAAACCCTGAGTGTCTCCACAAGGGTGCTTTTAATTCTAGGGCACCCATGTAAGACGGCGCTCCAAGAAAAGAAGATTTGCTGGCAATAGCTGGGAGACCCGATTAACTTTATAAGTACTTCCAATCCCACATCCAAAAGAAACTTAAAACAATGAAAATGAGCAGATATTATCCAGTACACATCACGATCTTAACCACTTTAAAATCGAGGGGTTAAAAAACATTAAAAGACTTCAGGTCCAAAGCAGGAAAATTTTTACAGTTGCACTGAAGCCTGACGGCTGTGCAAACACATTGTCAGTGAACCAGCAATTTTCCCACCTGTGAGAACATTACATGCAGAGTATTTTGGCTTCACGCAGTATGATTTAAGTAGAACTGCTACAGAAACATTTATGTGGTCTGATTTACTAAGCCGTTTCCCCTCCCCCACCCCCACTGACAAAGGCTTAGTTAGTAAATCAGGTACTTGGTACCTAATCAATATACATCACAACTTTAATTTTATCATAAAACTAATTGCTAGGTGTCTCCTGTTCCACCGCTAATGAAAAAAGATCTATTTTCAGGTTGATGGTCCTGCTATGGAGCAGTGGAAGAATGGCTGGCTGAGGTCAGCCTGCAAATTATCAGTCGCCAACACCAACCAAGGAGCAGGCTTCTGCTAATTCAGCTATTCTCTGAGCACAGTTAGCCTTCCAAAGGGTTACACGCTTTTCCGTTTGCAGGGTTTGAACACCCTAATTTGTGTTTCCTGGTGAGCAAACAGCACAAACCAAAGAAAATTGACCCCAGGGAATCCACAGAGAGAAAAGTTCAAGTGAAACCAAAAAAGCACTGTGGAGAAACGATGATCCTGAAATGGACTTTAATTGAAGTTCCAAATGTACATAAAAAAGCCAAGTTTCAAATAAACAATCCACATAGAAATCAAAAGGATCTAACAGGCTAGCGGCACAGGACCCAACACGGTCCGCATTTCGACAAGGTGTCTTCCTCCGGGGCCCCTAAGGGTTTGAACTAGAGAATGACACAGTGACAAAATTCATCACCGTTCCCGTTCCCGCGGATAACCGCAGGAAATAATCCCATGTCATTTTCTAGTGTCTATTTCAACCTCGGGCCTTCTACACCAGCATTCTTCAAAGCAAAGCTTGTGGGTCAGAGGTTGTGCCCAATTATACTCTGATTCTTCCCTCTCTCCTTAAAGAAAGACATGAAGATGGTTTCCCGCGGTTATCTGCGGGGATGGGAACGATGATTAATTTTGTCACCGTAGTACTTTATTGACATCATTCTCATCAACAGACAGAAACTCCCGAAGCAGGCCCCTTTAGGCCGAAAAACATAGAAACATAGAAATAGACGGCAGATAAGGGCCACGGCCCATCTAGTCTGCCCACCCTAATGACCCTCCCCTACCTTTGCCTAGTGAATAGAGCCCACGTGTCGATCCCATTTGGCCTTAAAATCAGGCACGCTGCTGGCCTCAATCACCTGCAGTGGAAGACTATTCCAGCGATCAACCACCCTTTCAGTGAAAAAGAATTTCCTGGTGTCACCTCGTAGTTTCCCGCCTCTGATTTTCCACGGATGCCCTCTTGTTGCCGTGGGTCCCTTGAAAAAGAAGATATCTTCTTCCGCTACGATGCGGCCCGTGAGATACTTGAACGTCTCGATCATGTCCCCCCTCTCTCTGCGCTCCTCAAGCGAGTATAGCCGCAGTTTGTCTAACCTCTCTTCGTACGGGAGATCTTTGAGTCCCGAGACCATCCGGGTGGCCAGTCTCTGAACCGACTCCAATCTCAGCACATCTTTGCGATAATGTGGTCTCCAGAATTGCACACAATATTCCAGGTGGGGCCTCACCATGGATCTGTACAATGGCATAATGACTTCCGGCTTACGGCTGACGAAACCCCTGCGAATGCAACCTAGGATCTGTCTTGCCTTGGATGAGGCCTGCTCTACCTGGCTGGCAGCCTTCATGTCCTCACTGACGATCACCCCCAAGTCCCGTTCTGCAACCGTTCTTGTTAGGATCTCACCATTAAGAGTATAAGTCTTGTATGGATTGTGGTTGCCTAGGTGCATGACTTTGCATTTTTTGGCATTGAAGCTGAGTTGCCAGGTCCTAGACCAGCGCTCCAGTAGGAGTAGGTCGTGCATCATGTTGTCGGGCATTGAATCTTCGTCCGTTGTGCATTTTCCCACTACATTACTTAGTTTGGCGTCATCGGCGAATAATGCTATTTTACCTCGAAGCCCTTCTGCCAAGTCTCTTATAAAGATGTTGAATAGGGTCGGTCCCAAGACCGAACCCTGTGGCACTCCACTGATCACCTCCGTCATTTCTGAGGGGGTGCCGTTCACCACTACCCTTTGAAGCCTACCACCAAGCCAGTTCCTAACGATCATAGAAACATAGAAGATGACGGCAGAAAAGGGCTATAGCCCATCAAGTCTGCCCACCCTACTGACCCATCCTCTTAAGTCTATACCTAGCGACCGATATTCCAGTTCGACCCTCGTAGGGATCCCACATAGGTATCCCATTTATTCTTAAAGTCCAGCACGCTGCTGGCCTCGATCACCTGCGCTGGAAGCTCATTCCAACGGTCAACCACTCTTTCTGTGAAGAAATACTTCCTGATGTCGCCATGAAATTTCCCGCCCCTGAGTTTGAGTGGATGCCCTCTAGTGGCAGAGGGTCCCCTGAGAAAGAAGATATCATCTTCCACCTTGATACGTCCCGTGATGTATTTAAATGTCTCAATCATGTCTCCCCTCTCCCTACGTTCTTCTAGAGTGTAGAGCTGTAGTTTGTTTAGTCTCTCCTAATTCAGGGGGTAATGAATTCCAAAGGGTGGGGGCAGTAACTGCGAAATTCGTTGTACGTGTAGTGCTAAAGGTACGAAGTGAGGGAACGGTAAGAAGATTTTGTGACCGAGATCTGAGTGTTCTGGATGGGGTATATGGAATTAAGATATTCAGGAAATCTAGTTGGTTTATTTTGGCATCATTGCAAGCCATACGGATCTTCCTCCTCATAAACTTTTTTAACAGCCCCCGATTCAAGCGAGGGTAATGAGTACCCACTGAGCCATCGCACTTCTTAAAGATGCAGCAAAATAAAAGTGGGTCAGCATGAACCAAATTTTTCTTCCAGAAGCATTTGAAGATAAGTTTACAGAGCTCAGGCAACAAAAGAACAAGCCTCACCACAGGGAGGCCTGCCTTTTAATGGTTAAGGACACACGACATACAAATTAAAAATTAGTTCAGTGGTTAAAGCTATAGCCTCAGCACCCTGGGGTTGTGGGTTCAATCCCACGCTGCTCCTTGTGACCCTGTGCAAGTCACTTAACCCCCCTCCCCCCATTGCCCCAGGTACACTAGATAGATTGTGAGCGCACTGGGACAGACAGGGAAAAAAATGCTGAATAAACTCATGTAAACCGTTCTGAGCTCTCCTGGGAGAAAGAACAGTATAGAAAATTGAATAAATAAATAAATAAACGTTTTCATTGCATCTTTACTTTGTTTTATGCATTCGGCGGCTCACAAAATTCTGTTAAAATATCCCATGTTTAAAAATTCACAGTTATGACTGGAGCTTAGGAGTCCAACAACCACACGTTAGACTCGGAAAGAGTTCTCCTGATAGTCAAGCCAACAGATACATAATTAAAAATAATTTTTTTAAAAAATGCCATGAAAACATGAGGAAAAGAACAGGCGGAAGACATTCTCTCCACCTCTCAGAGGCTTTGTTTGGCAAATTCTTACACCCCACAGCTTTACTTCCAGCCTACTGAGCAGGTTCTGAACAATGCCACTTTTGTTGTGAACTTACGAACCACTGCTGCATGACAAAGGAGCACAGAGCGGAGCAGAGCACTGTATGTTGACTTTAAGGAACAAAACACAATAGGTAGGTAGTGCTTTCCTCTTAATATCCGGCAAATCCATAGTTGAAATTTGCAGCATTAGGCCAGGGCTAAGAGCCTTCAAACCACTGCTTTCATTAGGTATATCTGAAAACACTCTGGAACCAAGGCAGAAAGCTACTGCAAGCTCTGCCGTGTGGATACCATGAGGTATACTCCAGCGAGCAACGCAGGATAGGGCCCGAGTGTGGGTATACCTTGGCGTGGCACATGTGGCTGCACACTTTATTCAAATGAATGCATATGAGGCCATTAAGTACACTCTGCCAATGCAAAAAAAAAAAAAAAAAAAACCCAACAGAATATAGCTTTTACTGCGTGGTTACCACACAGTTTTTTACCATGTCCAGGTCTGGAGTAGCCCAGCTAGGTTGAGAAAGGGGGAACCCCTAGACACCAGGTTGTTTGAGAGTTAGGACAAGAGAAATGCTGCAGCATGCTTGCCTGCATCCTTTTTTTTAATGTTATCCTTCCTATCAGTGGTACTGACAAGAAAGATTACATTTATCAATGAGCTGCGCGTTGCTGCCACAATTTTAATGCAACAGTAATTCACATGGTCACTTAAGGGTATTTGAAAGAGGAAAAAGGAGCTGATTTAAATGGAGTCACAACACAATGATTCAAAATGTATAAAATCCAAAAATAAAATTAAAAGCTAGAGATGTGGGATAAGTGTTATGGGTGCATATTTGATGCATATTTGGTGTGCATTTGATTTTGGAAAATTTAATAAAAGTAAAGAAATTTAGAGGCAGAACTTATGTGCATAAAACTTCCAAATTAATGTACATAAAGTTAATTCATATGCTTTAAAAATTTTGCATATGTTAACCCTATTTTGAATGCATCAATTTCAGAAAACAGCCTGAAAAGAATGTCTAAGCATTGAGCAAAAAAATATCCAAAAACAAACCAGTTTTTACGTGCACATCCCTAAAAAAGCGTCCACTGTTCCTTAGCTTCTAATAATGCTCCCCAGAACTTTCTAGAAGTTCAACTAGGAATGCACATTTCCAGGAAGCTTCGCAGCAAATTCTTAGAAAACAAAAATCTTTTTCAGAAGAACTCCCCTTCTGGGTTGATAGCAAAAACAAGGAAATCTATTTTCAAAATCCCTCATCAGAAAGAATGCTAATTATACATAGGGTGTGTACGCATTTACCCAGTCTCCAACTAAATATAAAAAAAATTTTCTTAGTGCTGGGAAATGGGCCAAGATAATCTTGCTGCAGTTCCTGTTGTGATAACTGTAAATTATGTATCCACACACCCAACACAAAAAGGACCCACAAGTCATGTGTCCACTATTTCATAAATGTGAGACTGATATTAGCACTCTAATGCATACAATAATGCCGAATACAAGGAAAAAACAAAGTCCTGAAAATGAGGTGTGGCGGGGGAAGATGATAAAACAATTCAAATTATGGATATGAAATTTAATGCAAAAGAAATGTAACTAAAGACTGTGGGGTCCTTTTACTAAGGCGTGCAAGCTAGATATTAGCATGAGCTAAACGCTAACGTGTCCATTATATCCCCTGTATTAGAAAATCAAACAACAAAATTGTGTAGTGCATACAAGTACAGTGTGATTGTGGATGTGTGCAATACAATGAAAGTAGGGTGAGAGGCACATGAGGAAACTGGGCATCAATAAGCTCAGTGCAATGAGCATCATGAATATATCAACCCCAGAGCCTGAGCGTCCTCAGGAGTAGAGAACGACACGGTGACAAATTTTTCCCTGTCCCCGCGGGAACTCATTTTCCCGTCCCCGCGGGAACTCATTTTCCCGTCCCCACGAGTTCTTTTCCTGTCCCTGCCCCATTCCGGCAAGCTCCGTCCTCATCTGCACAAGCCTCAAACATGTTAAAATCATAAGTTTTCGAGGCCTGTGTGGTTAAGGCAGAGCTTACAGAAATGGGGGCAGGGACAGCGACAAGACTCACAGGGATGGGAAAATTGAGTTCCTGCGGGGAAGGGGACAAATTTGTCCCCGTGTCATTCTCTACTCAAAAGGCACCGACGTATTGCAAGGAAGACCCAGGGTATGTAGTTTAGATATGGCAACACTCTGTATACAGGGTTCTGGGATGGAAAAAGCTAGGCCTAGGAGACCACTGTCCTCGGGGATCACTCAATCTGATCACTCTCTTCCTGTTCCAAAATGCAAAGTCCAGTCCTGAGTTTGTTCTGAACCAAAATAAGTTATGGGTTTAGTAGGCAGGTATTACATCAACTCAATACAAATGCAGAGGAAAAAATAAAGATAATGTTACATATGCTTCCTCTATCTTGAAGTAAAGAAACCCCTGTTCTCTGTAAACTGGAAGCTTCCCTTAGACCTGCAGCTCGCTAGCCACATGCGGCTCTTCAGCCATGTGGCTGCAGCTCTCCAGGCCCTGGCCCTTTAATCTCCCTCCCAACACCACGATTCCACCCCCTCCCGGACCTACAGAGGTATCTGGTGGTCCAGCAAGGGATCTCTGTGGCAGGAGCGTTGCCCTCTCACTCCTGCCTCCTTGCGGCTGCCTTCAAAAATGGCTGCCATGACCCAGGGTGGTGACTTTTGCCCTCTTCTCTGCCCCTCCCCTGTCTCCCATCAGGCATGCACCTTTCCTATCTCCTGTCTCTGTTTAACTTCACCAGCACAAGCAGCATCTCTAAGCTCCTGCTTGCGCCGACCTTGGCTCTCCCTCTGATGTCACTTCCTGGTTCCACGATCAGGAAGTGACTTCAGAGGCAGAGCCAAGATTGGCGTGAGCAGCAGGTCACAGATACTGCTCAACCAGCAAACAGTTAGAGACACGAGGGGGAGGGGGGGGTGAAGGAAGGAACATGCGTGGGAGGGGCAGGGAAGGACCGAGGGGGCAAAGAGGAGGAGAAGAAGACACCCCCTCCTTACTGTGTCATATGCACTGTCATATGTCTTGGCTCCATATAATAGTTTAACCACAGCAGTTTGACTAACTGCGGTAGTCTCTGCAATAATCAAGCCTTGAGATCACTAAAGTATGAACAAGAAAGCAGGCAGAATGTTGATGAAGATGACAACATACAGCATGGATTTGACAAAGTGCACTCCGACCGTAGAAATATATAAGTGCACCCTCCGGAGTTATGGAGGCGATACAGTCATCTGGATGGTATTTAGTGACTTTTTGGGGAGTGCTCCATGTTTCATGGTAAGACTCAAGAGTAATGTTAGGAAATTCTTCTTTATGGAGAGGGTGGTGGATGCCTGGAATGCGCTCCCGAGGGAGGCGGTGGAGAGGAAAACGGTGACGGAATTCAAAAAAGCATGGGATGAACACAGAGGATCTCTAATCAGAAAATAATGGACATCTATTAAAAGACTAAGGCCAGGACTGGGCAGTCTTGCACGACCTGTGTCCCAAATATGGCCATTCAGTTGAGGGACAGCATCGACAGCCGGGATGGTTTAGATGGGCTGGAGTGAGCTTTGACTGAAACTTCGGTAGATGGAACCTAAGCACAGTACTGAGCAGAGCTCTGGGTTTCTGACCCAGGAATATCTAAGAAAAAGGACCATTTAAATTAAATCATTAATTTATAAAGAGCGTATGGTTGGGCAGACTGGATGGGCCATTCAGGTCTTTATCTGCCATCATTTACTATGTTACTATGATTTTTCCTTTAGTGCAGGGGTGTCAAAGTCCTTCCTCAAGGGCCGCAATCCAGTCGGGTTTTCAGAATTTCCCCAATGAATATGCATGAGATCTATTAGCATACCATGAAAGCAGTGCATGCAAATAGATCTCATGCATATTCATTGGGGAAATCCTGAAAACCCGACTGGATTGCGGCCCTCAAGGAAGGACTTTGACACCCCTGCCTTAGTGCATAATTATCAAGTATCTTAATGTACTAGTGTGTGTCCCCTGTGCCAGCTTTAGGTAAGTCCGTCAACAAAATCTGTAAATGTGGATATTATTATGAATATCCATTAGCCCAGTGCCACTGTTACAGCAAAATCTGAGGCAGCATAAGAATTCCAACTAGAGCCACAAAAGCTCTCCCCCCCAAAAAAAAAAAAAATAATAATAATAATTCCTAGAAAACAGCTGAATTTCAGTGTGACTGACTCAGTGAGGGTCCATAAGCTAGATAAATGAATGATATATAATATCAGCTATAGCATATTAAAGCCACAAAGAATTATCCATGTACAGACATCTATTTTTCTTTTTATTTATGATTCAATCCAATACAACTATTATTTTTTTTTTAAATGCTGCATTAAAACAGTTTCAGTGGAGCAATTGATAGAAGCTTTTTAAATCTTTTCTACCAGCTATTATAAAACATGAAATTAGTAGTCTTCAAAATCCTCCTAAGCCTGAATCTATCTTGCCTTTTCCAAGTGAATATTGGTTTTCACTACTAAATCTTACGAATCCAATTTGTGAGCTTGAACCTTCTCACATCCGTTTTGCAACTGGCTGTGGATGAGTTTACTATGCTTGACTATCCCAAAAGCCAGCTGTGAGCTCACGCCTCTTACACCCAGCTCCTCTCCGATTCATAAGTTTCTTTCCAGCAGGTCGAAAGAGGAAGCAGATAAAGGTTTCAGACAGCCGCGTCTAAATTATTTGGCAGATTCATTTCAGTAAATTAAAATAAGCCAAACTTTTGCTTACCGGCTTTCCGTGCAGGTGAAAGGCAGCTGCACCCGGATCGCAAGACAGTCTTGTTTCTTTCCCAGTTTCCTGTAAAGGTGGAGGGGGGAAAAAAATGACAAGCATGAAGCAAATATATTCAGCCGCCAAAATGCCACACCCCCCTTTATGAGATCTGGATGTGATCAGTGATTCAGAGCACGGGGAGGAAAAAAAAAAATCCTGGAATGTTTAATTAGCAGGAGAAGTACAGAAATTGTGTATACTAACACAGGAGATTAGAGGAAATTATAAGATGCCAGTTACATGAGCAGTGGGGCAATTCTCCTAAAAAGTAACCTATTGGCCAACAGCTATAGTGTAAGGGTTTGTGCGTGTGCATATTTCACATCATAGTGTAAAAGAAAAGATTCTACTGTACTTCCTTGAATGAAAGGACAATTTCTTAAACAATTCTGCCTGTTTTCACACCTGATTTATTCCTTAAGAAGGTCTCTTTAGGACTGCAGCAGGCTCAGATTTAGGGGGGGTGTGGAACTATGAGCGGACACACCTTGTGGGGTCTCATCCTTCTCACCGCTGCTACCATTAGTATTTTTTTCTTCATTCCCCCCATAAACACTTAGGGCTCCTTTTTTTTTTTTTTTTAAGTTCATTAGTTTTTATTGAATATTATAAGAAATTTACAGAAAGCAGTTCAAACACACAAAATCTGAATAAGACACAATGGTGTAGAAAAAGTCTATGTCTACAATCATTTACATACAACCAGATTAATAAAAAGAATCCAGGGTATTTGTAACTGCTAATAGAAGATATATGAAAGGCAGAAAAGCAGAGAAAGTGAAATAAGAGAGAGGGAAAGAAAGAGGGAGAAAAAGAAAAAGAGAGAGATAGATAGATAGAGAGGCAGAAGTGTCTACTGGTTAGAATGAACATATGAATCTAAGAATGACCAAGGTGATTTATTTCGCACCATGTTTCTGGAGAGTCGAGAAATCATGTTTTTCTCATATGCATAAGATTCAAATTTGTGATACATGCTCAGAGAGTTCCACCAAAAGGTGTAGTCAAGTAGCGAGGATGATTTCCAATTTTTCAGAATATGCATAAGAGCTGTTACAAACATGGCATCAATGAGTTTAGGTGGGCAGTTTGTTTGTGCAAAACAAGGGTGTTGAGAACGAAGCTGAAATCTGATCTGAACACGCCAGAGAAAATGGCGCCGAAGAATGATGAGGCTTCACAGGAGCACTTAGGGCTTCTTTTACGAAGCCGCGGTAGCAGTTTAAAGTGCGTAATAGCACACGCTAAACCACCGCACCTGCTAGCCTCCTCTTGAGCAGGCAGTAGTTTTTCAGCTAGCGTGGGGGTAGCGCGTGATTAAAAGCCGCTAACGCGGTTTCGTAAAAGGAGCCCTTAGCATCATTCATATTCTTTTCCCTAGTGGCCAGAGGGCACTGAACAAAGGAGGGAATTTTGGATTTAGTTCACACCTTTTTCAGCTGTAACTCAGGGCAAGTTAGATTTAAGCATTTTCCTGTCCTTGGGGAGTTTACAATCTATGTTTGTACCTGAGGCAATAAAATCTTAAGTGACTTGTTCAAGATCCAGGGGCGGTGTTAGACATGCTAATGCCCATGGCAAAAATTAAGGAAGACCCCCCCCCAAAAAAAAACAAAAAAAAACTTTCCTCTCTGCCCCTTCCCCTCATTTCCCTACCCACCAAATGCCCTCCCATACAACATTTCTCCCTTCTTCCTCCTTCCCTGCCCCCTCCTTGCCCAAGTTCACTTAATTCTCTCCCATCCAGTATCCCTCCCTTCATTTTTAAAATCAGCTGCTCCAGAGTGCCCCCATGGGCTGGCATGTCCTTCCCTTCTCCCTGCCCTGTTCTGAAGCCTCTCTCACCTATAAAAATACAAGGAGATCGCCGGTATGGCAGTCATTTTCTAACGCTGCCCACGGCCTCCTCAGCACTGTTCTTTTATGATGTTTATTAAAATCTTTATATACCGCATATACAGCCAAAAAAGGATCAGAGCGGGACAAATGAACATGATCAAAGTTAGGTATAAAAATGCACGCTGAGTGCCCCTTTTATAAAGCCACGGTAGCAATTCCCCCCCCCCACAGGATAGACACCGAAGCCCTTTCAGTTTCTACGGTCTTCAGTGCATTTGCCACAAGAGAATCACGACCGCAGCTTTGTAAAAGGAGCCATAAGCTAGTAGTCTATAAAATATATTCCACACCAAATGACCTTTATAGAACACTAACTTACCCCCTTCCCCCTTTTTATGAAGCCGCATTAGCGTTTTTTTATCGCCGGCCACGGCGGAAAAAGTTCCAACTCTCAGAGTAATTCTATGAGCGTCAAAACTTTTACCGCCGGGGTCAACAATAAAAAACACACTAACACGGCTTCATAAAAAGCGGGTGGGGGTAGCGTGGATTATCCAGCCCTTAACTTTGGTCACCTATACAGAAAACGTGCACTCCTTAGGAGCACGCTCAATTCACTCAGAGTGAGAAGCAGGTAGGAAGAACGGAGATTTTGTTCACCAAGGCTGGTAGTAGAGAATGACATGGGGACAGGAATGGGACAGGAAAAGAACTCGTGGGGACGGGACGGAAAAAATAGTTCCTGCGGGGTCAGGGAAAAATCTGTTCCCATTTCATTCTCTAGCTGGTAGCATTAGTTTTCCTAAAGGCGAAGTTCCATCCATTATTTTTTTCTTTTATTAAAAGGATTACTGTAAATGAACCCTGTAACACTTTTATCCCATATACCGTGATTTTAGAAACAGTTTCCATAATAGGAAGTAATACAAAGGAAGGATTGATTTCTATCGCAGAACAGAAAGCAGAGAGTGGGTATAAATGGGAAGTTATCGGACTGGGAGAAAGTGCCTAGCGGTGAGCCCCAGGGCTTGGTACTTGGGCCCATCTTATTTAATATTTTCATAAATGATCTAGAAGAAGGAACATCCAGTGGGATCATCAAGTTTGCTGATGACACAAAGCTATGCCGGGCAATCAGATAACAGGAGGATAGCGAGGAACTCCAGAGCGACTTGTGTCAGTTAGAGAAATGGGCGGAGAAATGGCAGATGAAGTTTAATGTGGAAAAGTGCAAAGTAATGCATTTAGGCAGAAAGAACAAGGAACACGAGTATAGAATGTCAGGAGCAACTCTGGGTAAGAGCGAACAAGAAAAGGACCTGGGCGTACTGATAGATAGGACCCTGAAACCTTTGGCGGCAAAGAAAGCATATAGAATGTTAGGCATGATAAAGAAAGGAATCACGAGCAGATCGGAGAAAGTTATAATGCCGCTTTATAGGGCAATGGTCAGACCACACTTGGAATACTGTGTCCAACATTGGTCTCCCAACCTAAAGAAGGATATAAAAATGCTGGAGAGGGTGCAGAGACGAGCAACGAAGCTAATAAATGGTATGGAGAACTTGGAATATGAGGAACGACTCAAGAAACTGGGACTGTTCTCCCTTGAGAAGAGGAGATTGCGAGAGGACATGATTGAGACTTTCAAAATACTGAAAGGCATCGACAAAATAGGGCAGGAAAATAAATTATTTACATTGTCCAACTTGACACGGATAAGAGGACATGGACTGAAGCTAAGGGGGGACAAGTCCAGGACAAATGTCAGGAAGTTCTGCTTCACGCAGCGAGTGGTGGACATCTGGAATGCTCTCCCAAAGGAGGTTATTGCGGAATCCACCGTTCTAGATGCACATCTCCTTACGAGAGGCATAGAGGGATATGGGTGACTAAAACTACATCAGGTGCACACCTGACTGGGCCTCCACGTGTGCGGATCGCCGGACTCGATGGACCATGGGTCTGATCTGGAGATGGCAGTTCTTATGTTAAGTTATAGCTATTCCGGTATTTCTGCACTGATAGTAATCAGGCTGTTTTTGCTGCAAGAATGTCAAATTTGCAAAAATAAAAGAGATAATCAGTTCATCTACTGCAGTACCACATAATAAAACATAAAAAGGGAAATCATTTTTAAAACAGACATTCTTTCTAAAATAAATGTTTTTCTACAGTAAAGGTAATTATTCATTTGCAACAACAACAAAAAAAATCCTTCCACTTGCAGTAAACTCAATTTCATTTTATTCTATGCATTCCGAGATATTTTCTAGTGCAGAAAACACATTAGGATGAGCTAAGAGGTAGCATTGCATTATGTAATAGCCACACATTTGAAGAACTCTCAGCAGCGTTGACTGGGAAATTCATGTGAAGAATGAGTGGATGGAAACCACCTGGGATTCCACGTTTTTAACATTTTAAAGGTTAAATATTCTCTTCTATAAGGTTCATTTTTTGTGCTTTTCAACATATGAAACATTGTGAAGAATGGTTCTAAAGGATTTCACAAGTCTATCTGGATGGAACTTCTCTCAAATTATGAAAGACTAAAGAGGTTAGGGATCTTCAGCTTGGAAAAGAGACGGCTGAGGGGAGATATGACTGAAGTCTACAAAATCCTGAGTGGAGTAGATCGATTTTTCACTACGTCAAAAAGTACAAAGACTAGGGGACACGTGATGAAGTTACAGGGAAATACTTTTAAAACCAATAGGAAGGAATATTTTTTTCACTCTGGAACGCGTTGCCAGAGGTTGTGGTAAGAGTGGATAGCGTGGCTGGTTTTAAGAAAGGTTTGGACAATTTCCTGGAGGAAAAGTCCATAGTCTGTTATTGAGACAGACGTGGGGGAAGCCAACGCTTGCCCTGGATCGGTAGCATGGAATGTTGCTACTCTAGGGATTCCGGAATCTTGCTACTCTTTAGGATTCTGGAATGTTGCTACTCGTTGGGATTCTAGAATCTTGTTACTCTCTGGGATTTCAGAATCTTGCTATTCTTTGAGATTTTGTATGGAATGTTGCTACTCCTTGGGTTTTGGCCGGGTACTAGTAACCTGGATTGGCCACCATGAGAACGAGCTACTGGGCTTGATTGACCATTGGTCTGACCCAGTAAGGCTATTCTTATGTTCCTATCCATCCACCTGAACAAGAAACAAAAACAAGGAGGGCACTCAAGAAAATTGAAGGGAGAGATTCAGAACAAATGCTAGGAAGTTCTTCTTCACTCAGAGGGTGGTGGATACATGGAATGCGCTTCCGGAGGAGGTGGAAGAGCAGAGTACGATTTTGGGTTTCAAAAAGGGGTTGGACAAGTTCCTGAAGGAAAAGGGGATTGAGGGGTATAGTTAGAGGGGTACTATACAGGACAAAATGTCTTAAGTAAAGGATCACTTACAGGTCACTGACCAGGAGGGCCACCGCGGGAGCGGACTGCTGGCCACGATGGACCTATGGTCTGACTCGGCAGAGGCGATGCTTATGTTCTTATGATTCTTTGCATCAATCATTAGAAAGAAAAACTGGATTTTATCCCCAGAGTGGGATTCAGATTCCCAAGGTTGTTCCCGCCTATGAGCTCTTCTCATGAGTGGTTACTGTGAAGTGTGGATTGTGTAGTTAGAAGAATGGGTCAAACACCTGGCAACCCTCAGCGAAGTTCACAGTGCCTCAGCTTCAAACTAGAGAATGGCACGGTGACAAAATTCATCACCGTTCCCGTCCCCGCGGATAACCGCGGGAAACCATCTTCATGTCATTCTTTAAGGAGAGAGGAAAGAATCGGAGTATGAATGGCCACAACCACTGACCCGCAAGCTTTGCTCTGAAGAATGCTGGTGTAGAAGGACTAGGGTTGAAATAGACACTAGAAAATGACATGGGATTATTTCCCGCGGTTATCCGTGGGGACGGGAACGGTGATAAATTTTGTCACCGTGTCATTCTCTACTTCAAACCTCTTCTGACAGAGAGCAGGGTCGGATCAGTTCCCAAGAAAGCTAAAGAGGGAAAACAAGCAGAAATAAATAAATAAATGGGCGGGGGAAAACCCTTTTGAATCCTATAAAAGACACTTCTGAATACGAGCCTTGCAAAACTAAGGTAGCAGCTTCCTAAGGATACCTTTTATCCACTTAATTCAGAACTAAAATGTCAGAGTCAATGTACACCGCCTCAGCTTAGAAAGAATATATTGTTCCATCACAACAGAAGCTGCAAGACTAAAAGGGAATTTGACTGTTTCTCTAAAAGATAGGTCAGAGGTTTTGCTACAAGATTCCCACAGGAAGATACAGACACTGGCAGTATTGAAAAATAAAGCTTTGCAGAGACAAGTCAGTAAGTCACTTGTTTAAGGGATTCTTAATATATTAAATGTTATTTCTCTCAGTTCCTTTCTAATGGACTCTGGGGGACCTGATGATTTTTTTCTCTCCGAGGCAAACATTAATATGACCTCCGAGTCATGATATCAAAGAGATTCATTAAGAGCTGTCAAACAGGAGTGATGATAAAACTCCTGAAGAATACAGTCTATGTCCATCCAAATCTTTTTTTTTTTCTTTTGCTGAACTTAAGGCTTTATTTTAGTTGTATATTCTTATAATCACAGCTATGTTCAAATAGAATTATTCTTCGTTAACTATACTTTTATTTAAATTATTGTTAATTATTTTATAAATTGTTTGTGAAGTGCTCAGACCAAGAAACCCATACAATAGTGATGTCACTACAATGAGGTTTTCAAGGGGACCATCATAGCCTTCACAAGTCCCCGGCCCTCCCTATACTTTTCTGTTTGATGTATCTAATAATTATTGTTGCTATTTCTCGGAGAACTGCTTCAGGTGTTACTTCTCATTGGTGACATTAAACTAAACAACTAAATATGTGATTGAACCAAAAAAAATATAAGTGATTGAACCAAAAAAAATAAAAAATATATAAAAGTGCTTATCTAAAATGTTGCATTGCTCATTGTTTCATTGTCTGTTTGGAGTCCCGTCCCTCCGACCCGGATTTCGCTACTTCTTCAGGGAGGAACACTAAGAAAGATCAGACAAACTCTATGTTAGCGTGTTAAAAAGAAATAAACAACTAAATAAAATGGTATGGAAAAACTCTAAAGAAAATTGTAAATAATAACCCTACCATGTGATTCTAGATCTAAACGTAATTATAGCTTAAGTAATAACTTTAAAGACCCAATCTACCAGTTCTTATAAATTTTATATATTCAATTTGTACCTGGTGACGGCTCACTTGAGGCTTGAACAGACCAAGCGGACGTAACGTCTGAACCTATCTATTATTCAAGCACTATTTATATTGACTAAACGGAAGTGAAGTAATCTCATACTGCCGGAAGTAGAGACAGCATTGAGAGTACTATCTATTGGCCTAAATTGCAAGCCAATCAATGTCTAAATTCAAACCATCAGGTTCAAGAGTGTGCCAATTATATATTATACGTTGTTCTTTTTGTATTAAAGATTTAGATATATCTCCATCAGTTTTTCTTGTTTGGATCAATACTGTGTATTTTAAATCTTGAAGTGTGTGTGATTTTTCGGACCGAAAAATCACACACACTTCAAGATTTAAAATACACAGTATTGATCCAAACAAGAAAAACTGATGGAGATATATCTAAATCTTTAATACAAAAAGAACAACGTATAATATATAATTGGCACACTCTTGAACCTGATGGTTTGAATTTAGACATTGATTGGCTCGCAATTTAGGCCAATAGATAGTACTCTCAATGCTGTCTCTACTTCCGGCAGTATGAGATTACTTCACTTCCGTTTAGTCAATATAAATAGTGCTTGAATAATAGATAGGTTCAGACGTTACGTCCGCTTGGTCTGTTCAAGCCTCAAGTGAGCCGTCACCAGGTACAAATTGAATATATAAAATTTATAAGAACTGGTAGATTGGGTCTTTAAAGTTATTACTTAAGCTATAATTACGTTTAGATCTAGAATCACATGGTAGGGTTATTATTTACAATTTTCTTTAGAGTTTTTCCATACCATTTTATTTAGTTGTTTATTTCTTTTTAACACGCTAACATAGAGTTTGTCTGATCTTTCTTAGTGTTCCTCCCTGAAGAAGTAGCGAAATCCGGGTCGGAGGGACGGGACTCCAAACAGACAATGAAACAATGAGCAATGCAACATTTTAGATAAGCACTTTTATATATTTTTTATTTTTTTTGGTTCAATCACTTATATTTTTTTTTGGTTCAATCACATATTTAGTTGTTTAGTTTAATGTCACCAATGAGAAGTAACACCTGAAGCAGTTCTCCGAGAAATAGCAACAATAATTATTAGATACATCAAACAGAAAAGTATAGGGAGGGCCGGGGACTTGTGAAGGCTATGATGGTCCCCTTGAAAACCTCATTGTAGTGACATCACTATTGTATGGGTTTCTTGGTCTGAGCACTTCACAAACAATTTATAAAATAATTAACAATAATTTAAATAAAAGTATAGTTAACGAAGAATAATTCTATTTGAACATAGCTGTGATTATAAGAATATATAGTTATTAGTGTCACAGATTACTGAGTAATATATCTCTCTAATTAGTAGTTTATTTTAGTTGTAAAATATTTACTATCCACAGCCATTTCGTACACTACAGGTTGAAAAGGCAATGGCAAAAGCTAGAAGGATGCTTAGGTGCATCAAGCCCTGTAGCCCATTCTCATGGTGGCCAATCCAGGTCACTAGTACCTAGCCAAGGAGTAGCAACATTCCATACAGAATCTGAAAGAACAGCAAGATTCCAGAACCCCCAGAGAGTAAAAAGATTCTAGAATCCCAACGAATGGTCAGTAGGAAAAAGGAGGAATCAATGCCCCTGTGTAAGACTTTGAAGAAACCAGTAGCGTAGTAAGGGTGCCCCTTACCTTCCCCCGTACCTTTTTTGGTGCTCTCTCTGTCACTTCCTAGGCATGGGTCCTGGATGTGCCATCAGAGTGTGCCAAAATGTATAGGGGGGGCGGGGGAGCAAGTGAGTGACCAAGCAGGTGGGCGAGCTGGGGGGGATAGAGGAGGGGTGCCGCCGCACCCTTAGGAAGACCTTGCCTAGGGCGGACTGCATCCCCCCATACTGGGTGAGACCTCATTTAAAATGTGTGTACAATTCTGGAGACTGCACTTTCAAAAAGATATAAACCGAATGGAGTCAGTCTAGAGCAGGGATGTCAAAGTCCCTCCTCGAGGGCCGCAATCCAGTCTGGTTTTCAGGATTTCCCCAATGAATATGCACGAGATCTATTAGCATACAATGAAAGCAGTGAATGGAAATAGATCTCGTGCATATTCATTGGGGAAATCCTGAAAACCCGACTGGATTGCGGCCCTCGAGGAGGGACTTTGACACCCCTGGTCTAGAGGAAGGCTGCAAAGATGGTTGGTGATTTACATCATAAAGCTTATGGGTACAGACTCAAAGATCTAAATATGTAGACTTTGGAGGAAAGGCAGGAGAAGGGAAATATGATAGAGATGTTTAAATACCTATGTGGTAGAAGTGTGCATAAGACAAGTCTCTTTCAATTGAAAGGAAGCTCTGGACTGAGGGGCAAAGGATAAAGGTGAAAGGGGATAGATTCAGAAGTAACCTCAGAAAATACTTTTCCTGGAAAGAACATAAGAATTGCCGCTGCTAGGGTAGTGAATGCTTGAAAAGGCCTCCCGGTGGAGGTGGTGGAGACAAAGAGTGTGGCTCGCTGGTACAGCTGTTGCCTCTGTACCCAGAGGTTGTGACCCTGGGCAAGTCACTTAATTCCCCAGTGCCCACCGCTTTGAAATGCCAAAGCTACAGAATGGCAGTAAACAAGGCCCCATTCCCTTCCCTTCCCCTTCTCCATCTGAATTCAAGGAAGTGTGGGGCAGGCACGTGGGAGCTCTTAAGAGAGAGGAGGAGATGCTGGATTCTCCTGGGAGAATGGTATAGAAAATTGAAGAAATAAATAAATATGTCTAAATAATGGAATACATTTTCCTCTTTTTCATTTAAAAATAATAATTTTCACCTGCACAAAAGATTCAGCATTTAGATCTTATACCAAAATGATCTGCAAAATTGTGCAATACAAAAAAAAAAAACAATGTGATATTTGTTTGTGAAGCGAGAAATCACCTTCTCCCACATTCCTAATTATCAGGTTGATTTATCCTAATCCATACTATGCTGTATAGCGGCAGCTTGGAACAATAGTTATTACAGCTTAAACACAATTAAATCACTATCACTGAATCATAAAGAAGACTCGTAACATGTGGGGACATTCTTGATTTAAGCAGATGTGAAAACTGCTTTTGCAACTTGAAGCTATTCTGATGACAACTGGGTATGACAAGGCATCTTTTTCCCTTAGTCATTTATAGCTGTAGTCCTAGATATACCAACAGGAAAAAAAAAAACACTAAATTAGGAATATATATTACATCAGTGCCCTTGACATGTAATCATGCACAGTTTTTCTGATACTAACAGCAATTTAACTGTGCAATAAAGCAACAATTATATTCCACCGTACGAGCTTATATCAGATTTTCATATAAAATTTTGCACAAGTGTATTTATACCAGTCCAAGTGGTACAGAAAGCAATGTTATTAAAAAAGAGGATATTGTAACTGCTTTAAAAAAATTAATGCTGTTTAGGGATGCCCAACAAGACATAATTTTTGGTTTGTTTAGGCTTTTTATCCCCAATCTATTCACACTTCTTCCTGTTTCATTTTAATTAAAAAAAATTAATGTAAGCCAATTGACTTAATGCATCTCCCCTCCCTACGTTCTTCCCATAAATGTCTTACTATCCTATATATTTTATAGATTTCTCCCCTTATCCTTCTGTCTCCAATACATTTGTAATGTCTTGTCAGTGTAGATTTGTCTTATTAGTTTGTAAATCCTCTTTTTATTATTTTAAACACTGTACATCGCTTAGAAGCATAAACAGTGGTATAACAAATTTTTAATAACCTATAAGCAATACATGTTAAACCAATTTAGCATGCACTAAATTTAACACATACTGCAAGGGGGTGCTGAAAGGGTCTCAGCTCAACCAAGAAGGGAATGACGTGGAGCCGTGAAACTTGCAAGTTATTCCACACATTCACCCCTAAGTTCAACACACTTGGCACATTGTGTCTGAAATTTCTGTAATCTTTCCCAAAAAATACTCTTGTCTGGTCACTGAAATGCTGCTCCGCTGCTGCAAATCACCTCCTAATCACTCTTTTTAAGGTTTGGAAACAGAAAATAGGTGGGAGCAATATCAGGTGATTAGGGTAGAGGGTCTATGCACTGAAACCACAACCGCGCCAAAACATCCCATGTTGGAACCCAAGCACAGCACCGGGTAAAGCTTTGGATTCTTGCCCAGACATAGCTAAGAAGAAAAATTAAAAAAAAAAAAATTTAAATTGAATCAGGTTGGGCAGACTGGATGGACCATTCGGGTCTTTATCTGCCGTCATCTGTTTTGTCTCAGGATCATAGTGGTGTAGCCATGTTTCATCAACAGTAACTTCCAAACACTGGCACCAGCTTGCTGAAAATGCTGCAAAATCAACTTGGAAGTGTCCACTTGATGTTGTTCCTAGTCAGCATTCAAACATTTGGGCACCCACTTAACTGAGAGCTTCTGCATACCCAGCTGCTCATGGATTATACACCCAACACATTCCCCGGAATATCTATAGTGTCTCAGCAATTGTTTTAGCTAATATTCGCTGATCTGCCAAAATCAGGGCATGGACATGGTCAACAATTCCAGGAGTTGACACCGTTTGAGGCCTCTCAAACTCTCCACACTGAAAGCTTGCACACCATTTCTTCACTGTGGAGTTTGAGGGGCATTTGTCACTTAATGTTTGCATCACGCATTCATGGATTTCCTTTGGAGTTTTCTTCTGCAAGAATAGGAACTTCATGGTGGCTCAGAGTTCCACCCTTAAAAATTCCACACTTTTCATTGACATGGTTCAACCAATGATCTGAAAATGTCAAAACATAGCATTATGATTCTGCAAACTACTACTTTTCAGATACAGTGGCAAAATAACACTCAGAATTTAGGAAATTGGCTGGGGACTTTTTAGCACCTCATCGTAGTAAATCAAATTCATGTTAATGAATGCCTATCCCTAGTGTAATTTATTTCTCAAATTACAAATGACCTATTATTAAACTTCACTCATAATCCAGGTACTTAACAGGACTGTGATAAGATTACAGAACATTAGGGAGGGTAACAGGATAACACACAGAGAAGACAATTGTAATGAGGCTTTGGGCTCAGTGCTGGGAGGGGAGAAGGGCAGCAAAATTACAAGAACTTATTTAGAAAAGAGCTAAATGAAGAATTGGAGAACATTGCAAGAAGTCTCTGTTTAAAGGCTCATGCAATTGATTTAAAAACTTCAATCAATTTGAATACCGAGAGTCCCATAAAGCGTACCAAAATAATTTGTTATTGAACCTAGGAAAATCAAAGTAGTATCTCTGAAGCATCTGATTGAATTTAAAAAAATAAATAAATAAACAGAATGACACAATTTAATTTGTCTAGGGTTCTGTCTAAGGTTCCAAAGACTCTGGGACCAGCTACGTGACAGCATCATGTTATGTGTCAGACCCTAGCTGAGCAATGTTCCAGGCATGCTGGAGAGTAAGTTCCATATTGCCATTGCCAAGCCAGCTAACCTGGGTTCTCTTAACTACAAAATGGCTAAACTCCAGGTATCTGACATCCTAGGTGAATCTTTACTTGTGAGCCCACCTCCCCCATATACTGCAATGCACCTTCCCCACGCTCTGTAGTCCAGCGTCTCGCATTCCCTATCTTCGCCTAAAATGATGTCCAGCCTCTCCTCTTTCCTACCTCTACTCTCTAGTGTCCAGCATCTCCGTTTCCCCACCTTGCCCCCGAAAAGGTATGCATCTCAACTTGCCACTCCCAAGATGTTCCTCATCATCCCTTCTGCCCCCAAAATGAGCATCCCCCATTTCCTACCCCTCTGAGACGTTCTCTGATCTGTTTGTGATCCCCTTTTTAATCATTCCTAGTATTCTGTTCACCCTTTTCGCTGCCGCCACGGCTGGGGGGGGGGGGAGGCTTCGGGTGGCTTCAGGCTGCAGGCTTCGGGCGGCTTTGGGCTTCCCAGTACCAGACGCACCAGACTACCAGAGACGCACCTACGTGTAGAGGGAAAACCAAGAAGAAGAAAAATTTCTGAACCAAATTTTTTTTCTTGATTTTCCTCCTCTACAGGTGGGTGCGTCTTATGGTCCAAAAAATATGGTAAATAAATATGTTCAGGGGAAAACCTTCTCTCTCTCTTTCTAACTAATAGCTGCTTGTTTAGCTTGAACAGAGATTTTAATTTTATGATTTCATTTTGATCCTATAATTCTATACTTCTAGAAACCACTTAGATTTAATGAGATATAAAACTGTAAAACACACAACAAAACAAAACCAAAACCTCTATGTGGGAACCTGAAGTTCTTCTCTTCCTGCATGTGTACAGTTTGGTGCCCTGCTACATTACCGGGTTAACAAGTTCTTCAGCAGATTTTCCCTTTGTCTCAAAACATCTGAATTGTGTAAACAGGCCACGTAGCCAATGATATTTTTATTTGCATTGCAAAAGAGGTATTAGAACTGCCCTGGGAAAAAAAAAAAGTCAACTTTGTTATTTGGAAACTTATTGCAGCGCAATAATTTTTGTTTCACTTTGAATTCTGCAGGAAAGAGACCAACAGTGACGCCTTTCCAGTGTTGATATCTTAGCCCTTCCTCTTTGCCAACCATGCAATGAAGTCTGTCATCATACACGCTGCGAACACATCTTTCTCTTGAAACCTTCCTTATGATGGCTTCATTTTGCAACCATAAAACATGTTCATAAGTTGGGTATGTAGCACTGAGATTGTGTTACCATGATTAGAGAATGACACGGTGACAAAATTCATCACCGTTCCGTTCCCGCGGATAACCGCGGGAAACCATCTTCATGTCATTCTTTAAGGAGAGAGGAAAGAATCAGAGTATAATTGGGCACAACCACTGACCCTCAAGCTTTGCTTTGAAGAATGCTGGGGTAGAAGGACGGAGGTTGAAACAGACACTACAGAATGACAGTCTCTGGTATCCAGAGCAGATATTGTGATGTCATAATGCCTCATTCCACCAATGCCTAAGAGCCAAACTCATCAGTGATGTCACAATGGCTTCATTATCCTTGGCTCCCATAAGAATCAGAGTATGAATGGCCACAGCCACTGACCCGCAAGCTTTGCTTTGAAGAATGCTGGTGTAGAAGGACTGAGGTTGAGTAGCAACATTCTAGAGCTGAGATTGTGATGTCATAATGCCTCATTCCACCAGTGGCTAAGAGCCAACCTCAGCAGCGATGTCACAATGGCTTCATTATCCTAAACTTGGCTCACATAAGAATCAGTATGAATGGGCCCAGGTTGAAATAGACGCTAGAAAATGACATGGGATTATTTCCCGCGGTTATCCGTGGGGACAGGGACGGTGATGAATTTTGTCACCGTGTCATTCTCTAACCATGATCAGTGTGTTGGGCTATATCACAGTCTCTTTGAAAGAAAATCCACAGTCCACAATTCTTTATGCAGTGGAATAATCAGAACACTGATGATGTTCAACCTTCTTTGCAGGGTTGGATTTGAAATGCATGAATAATGCAACATAATCTCACAGGTGTTTTAAGTCTTCACGTGGCTAAAAACATGAAACCAGGCACAACAATTTTATTAAACCTTTGGCCTGAGAAGTTTGGTCATAGACCAAGACTAGGAGTCTGCTGTGCAGAATCTATGTAAATGCTTCCTACAGAAACCCGATTCACTTTCGGCATTCAGCCATTAGAGCTGAAGACTGGGAGAACCTGTTTTGCTGCTCCCAGGTTTTGGGGTTGTTGTTTTTTTCTTACCCAGAAGATAGGAAAAATATCCAGTGCATTACATGAGCTACACATTTCTGTAGCAGGAGAAAAAAGATAAGGGTAGGCAGCAGAGGGAATACATCATGAAATACAGAATCAAGATTGTAATGTTCTTGCATCATTGGGTGTAAGGAAGGATGCCCTGATTTTGCATTGCAGTTTTGCATCTGTATTGGCCAGGTCGTTGATTGTGGTCTGAAAATAAACATAAGAATAGCCTTACTGGGTCAGACCAATGGTCAATCAAGCCCAGTAGCCTGTTCTCACGGTGGTCAATCCAGTTACTAGTACCTGGCCAAAACCCAAAGAGTAGCAACATTCCATTCAGAATCCTAAAGAATAGCAAGATTCTGGAATCCCAAAGAGTAACAGAAGATATCGGAACCCCAAAGAGTAGCAACATCCAGGGCAAGCAACGGATGTTGATTCTGGCATATTTTTTTTTTTTAATGCTGGAAGTCAAAAACAGCAGGAAGAAACTGTCAGGTCAGGCCAGGACAATAAAAGGAAATAAGAAGGGATAATATGTTCAGATTATTTAAAGTACGTCCTAATGAAATCTTCATTTGCAAATACATTTGAAATACTGCATCTGTTGGGAGGTACCCAGAGTTTAAGATGATGACAAATGTCATTCAATGAGACCTGAAAATTGCCTCAGGCTGACTTTAATTGAGATCAGGAAGCACAAACATAATAAGAAAAATAAAAACAGTAATCTGATACCTGCAATGGAGTCTGCTTTGCAACAATTTAAATTGTTTTATGTTGCCACATGTTTACATTTCATTGTTGTTCATTGGACTGAGCATTTCACGGAAGAGAGACTTATATAAAAAAAAGGGGATAAATAAATAAACACATTTTTATCCGACACCAGACTCGTTTTCAAGAATGTAATTAGGCCCCCCAAGCTCACCAGCTGCTGAATTGAGTTACTGAAATAATGCACTTCTTCTCCAGAGAAAAAGTCGCACTTCCACATTAACTGCTCATATATCACCTGCTGCCTGTTGTTCCCAAAAGGGATTGGAAGACTGAACAACGTGATGGGAGTTATGGGCTTCAGGGATATCACGAAGACCACTTTCCCCCATTCTTGGAAAAAGGGAGATCTCCTAAAATTTCCCATTTCTTTCTTTCAAGCCATATAAATAACTGATCTCTCACAGAGTAACAGGACATACAGTGTTAATAATGCCTGAACATTTACCTGAATAAGCATGATTTATAATGGAAACCTGCTTGCACTGCACACTCTGTTTTTAATCTATTTACGTAGTATCATCCTTGAAAAAGTGAAGTAAATAAACTCATTATGACTACGCGGTTGTATATCCCTGAAGACTAAATAAATCAGTGTTATGCAAGACAAGCACCTATGCTGAAAAAGCGCAAGACAATTTCAAAGAAAATAAAAAAATAAAATAAAAGCTTAGCTTGTGAAACTTCTCTCTCCCAGCTCCCATCCCTAACCTGACTGTGATTTTAATATCATTGTAAGCGAACATATGAGGCTATGATATTGACACATGGGCCATTAATTAAAAATTATATATATATTTCAATATTGCACAGGGAATGTAAGGACCTGACTTTTTTATTTTCCTGTGGTTCAGATGATGACACCATAAAAGCAGCTCAAACCACTACAGCTCGACTGAAATCACTGTCAAGCGCCACACATCACAAAAAAAGTGCTTTTTAAATAAAAACAGAAAGATGGCAGCTGGCAAAATCCCAGCAAGGGCTTGTCAGTAATCAGAGTTCATTTATAGTAACATTCTTAACAAAAATTCTAATCACACATGCTCCATGTGTGCCTTTCTTATCTTCAGTATTTGAAAATTAAAATTGATCTAATTTCTTATTAGCCACAAGTCCACGGCATCTGGTTTTAATGATATAGGGGTCCTTTTACTAAGCACGCGCTATATATTAGCATACGCTAAACGCTAATGCATCCATACACGTTAGTGCGTGCTAAATCAGTTAGAACGCCTTAGTAAAAGGACCCCATAGTGTTGAAACATTCAAGATCAATAAGACCTACAAACACTCAGGGGTCCTTTTGCTAAGGTGCGCTAACCGATTTAGCGCACGCCAAATGCTAAGGCACCCATAGAATATAATGGGCGCCTTAGCATTTAGCATGCGCTAAATTGGTTAGCGCGCCTTAGTAAAAGGACCCCTCAGTGACATCATTAAAAAAAAACATTAAATATCAACGAATCACAGTAATAAAACAATAGGGGGTAGTTAATGTGCATTACAGTCATAATGCCTCTTCCTGTAGTAAAGAGACGGTCAGAGAAAACTACGAGTGAATGAGTCCGCGAACCGCTAATTCACGGTAATTCACGTGAATTAGCTAATTCCCCGCTAATTCACGGGGGAACACTGTATATAAAAACAATGTCATGTATTGGAATATAAATAAAAACATGGAAATCCGATTTAAGCAAAACAGTCAAAACTTTAACCCATTCCATTAAAATTAGGATACATGATCCTAAATAAGTTTGCATTAAGCCTATATTCACAATGACTACCTGAACCAAATTATATCACTTTACTGCCTGGCTTTTCAGTTCGCAATGCAGAAAACACTGCAATGGTTGTTCAGGCCCTGCTGCTTCCTGACTGGCAATCAGATCAGCCTGTTTCACAATTTTTTCCAAACATGTTTTCTGTTTACACTCTTCCGCCTCTTTTCTGGAAGCACACCAAGAAGCATAACCTTTCTCCAGATACAATTATTATTATTTTTTTTTAAATAAAGGATCAGATTCTGCTTTTTATTTTTAAAGCACAATGGTGTCATGAATGTAGGCTTATAGGAAATTTATTCAGGTTGATATATCCTGAATTGTATTGAATTTGGTCAAGTTTTCAGAGTTATGCAGAAAACAAGCTTTGTATAATATTTTTAAATACAGTGTAATATATGTACGTATGAGAGATATTCAATAATGTATCTCTCTCATTAAGAAAGAAAAGAGTTTTCAAAAAAAATGTTTTATTTTTCAAAATAGTCCCCTGATAGCTCCATACACTTCATCCACTTTTCCTGCAATGACTAACTTCTTCGAAAATAATTCTTCTGTTTGACCTTCAAACCAGGACGTCACAGGTTCCTTCATCACTTGAAAACCACTGTCCACGGAGAGATTTCTTCAAAACACAGAACAGGAATAAATCCAAGGAAGCCAAGTCAGGATTGTAGGGTGGATGGTTCAGCTGCTGAAACCCACATTCTTGTATGGCAGCTTGCGATTGTCGTGACATGTGTACTGGCACATTATTGTAAAGCAGCAGCATGTCTGCTGTGAGTTTTCCTCATCTTTCCTCCTTGATTGACTCCCGCAAAGCGATCATTGTGTTGGCGCAACTCTTCCTGGTTATGATTGTCTTGTGTGGCATGAACTCCAGAAGCAAAAGTCCTTCATCGTACCAGAAGACAGTTGCCATGATTTTGCCTGCAGATATTTTTGTCTTGAACTTTTTGGGGGTGGGGGATGACTTGTGCTTCCACTGCATTGACTCCATTTTGGACTCAGGATCTCTGTGATTGAAGATCTTCAGTCACCAAACAATGAAAAAAATTCACTTGGTCTTCATAAAGCATCTCCAAGTTCTCCTGACAGAACTGCAGCCTCGTGGCCTTCTGACATGGTGTCAGCATTCTTGGAACCCATCTAGCATTAACCTTGGACATGCCCAACTTTTCATGAATTATTTTCCAAACTGTACCTGCCGAGATGCCCGTTTCTTCAGCTATTTGGGCAACCTTAATTAGTCTGTCTGACAAAATTAAATCCTCAACCTTCTTGCACATTTCTGTGGAAGTTGCTTCCACAGGCTGTCCAGTGTGAGGGCCATCTTCAATGGACTCTCTATCCCATTTACACTGCTTACTCCAAAATTTTACTTTGTAGAATGATGGGGGCTGACTCGCCATAAATTGCAGTCATTCATTCATGGATCTCCTTTGCCTTTTTGCCTTCTGAATAGTGCTCTAAATGTAGCAGTTTCTTACTTGATTCATGAGGACTCTCCCGACATCCTGTCTCTTGGAATGTTAGACTTGCACTGAGCCACAACTGTGCATGAGTGACCTTGAGACACATCACAACATGTACAAACTTGTTTCACACGCTTGCTACTTTCTTTCATACTCAGGTAAATAAATTATTGAACGCCCTTCATACTTTCTCTGTTTGTAGTGGATTTACAATCTAAGTTTTTCAACCTAGGCAAAAGAGGATTAAATGACTTTCCCAGGTTCAAAAGAAGGGAACTGAACCCAGTTTTAGCCTACTCCTCCATTTCCTCTTAATAGTGAAAGTAAGTCACTTTTCAACTTCTAGACCATCTTCCTCTCACTTCTGTGCAAATGATAATGAGGAGAAATAAAAGCTAATTTGCACATATATTCTTAAATGGTTGAAATTATTGATAGATTCTGTACAAATGTAAGGAAGTTCTTCTTCACCCAGAGAGTGGTGGAAAACTGGAATGCTCTCCCGGAGTCTGTCATAGGGGAAAACACCCTCCAGGGATTCAAGACAAAGTTAAACAAGTTCCTGCTGAACAAGGACATACGCTGGTAGGGTTAGTCTCAGTTAGGGCGCTGGTCTTTGACCAAAGGGCCACCGCGTGAGCGGACGGCTGGGCATGATGGACCACTGGTCTGACTCAGCAGCGGCATTTCTTATGTTCTTAGAAAATCTGCCACTTTTTAATAAATCACAGTCAATGTAGCATTCAAGAGAGCTGCTTCAAGTAAGTATTAATTCACACCTCCATGTTCAAAGGAGGAAATTGCAGTACACAACAGAATGTTGTTAAAAGCCAGGTCACCGGTTAAATTGCAAAAAATTTTCTCTTGACGAAAATGAAGTGTTTTCATTAAGAAAGCCAAACAGGCAGAGTTCACAGCTGTTTCTCAAAACTGTTCCCATTTACCATATGTTGCTAAACACTGCAGGACAAACATCGCTTAAGAGGCCTTAACTAAAAGCAAATACAAGATTCTAAGGCAGACATGGGCAACTCCGGTCCACGAGGGCCGGAATCCAATCGGCTTTTTAGGATTTCCCCCAATGAATATGCATGAGATCCATTTGTATTCACTGCTTTCAATGTATATTCATTGGGGAAATCCTGAAAACCCGATTGGATTCTGGCCCTTGAGGACCAGAGTTGCCCATGTCTGTTCTAAGGCAACAGTGCCCTGTTATTCAGAGCCCTACATTCCAGTCTTCTTTTTGTAAAGGCGGGTAGGGTTTAAGAGCAGAACTATCAACATAGGCTACCGTTAAGATGTGTTAGTTCACCATTAAATTGTTCTACTTTAAGCACAAGTCTCATCTTATACAAGAACATAAGAACATAAGCAGTGCCTCTGCTGTGTCCGACCAGAGGTCCATCGCGCCCAGCACTCCGCTCACGTGGTGGCCCATCAGGTCCAAGACCTGTATAGTAATCCTCTATTTATACCCTTCTATCCCCTTTTCCTTCAGGAAATCATCCAATCCCTTCTTAAACCTGAGAAATCCATGGCTTGAAGAATGAAGGGAGATTTTTCACCTAGTTAGTTCAGCAGTTAGTTTGGATGCCTGAGGCTTTAGTTTTATCCGGATCTAGTGAGATCTATTGAAATAAGAAAGTCTCCCGAGCTTAATGCTTACTGGACAGAGTTCAAGTTTTCTATTTAGATTTTTATTTTTTATTTTCACAAAGGACTTTATTTTAGAACTGATCCAACTGCAAAATGCCTGTGAACTAGCCTTTTGTTGGGAAAAGGTTTCTAGCATTTGCTGGTATTAAGGGTCTTAGTCACTCCATTTTCTTTTCCGCATAGGGTAAAAGGACCAGGGATCTGATATATTGCCTTTCTGTGATACAGCCATAGAATTCCTATGAGCGTCAGAGCCTTTACCCACAGCAGACGATTTTTTTTTTTTTTAAACCCTTAAAAAACCCTTAATAAACGGGGGCCTATGAGAACCCAAAACACCAAAATTGAGCTCTTAGGACTTTTAACAAGGTACTGCTGTGTTCAGAGCTAACAAAGGTTCTTTCTCCCAAATCTAGTGAAGCAAACACCTGCCACTAGATCCAGATAGAACTAAAGCCTCAGGCATCCAAACTAACTATTAAAAATGATTCATTTACATCACTGAACACCTGTGGTTAGATCAATAAATAGATGTTCTACATTTTTATAATCGAACACTCTACTCACTAATTTCAGCAGTTTTAAATAGACAGATCTTTTCTTCCCTTTTCCTTTCTCTGCCACACCCACACTTTTGAGCGAGTGGAGAAGCAGAGATGCAGTGAAATCTGCTCTGAGGCAGACAGGATAACTTGATATCATGCAGGAGCTCATTAGATCCCCAAGGGCTGCTTCTGCTTGTCCACGGAAAAAAGTTACCCATTTGTTCTACAGGTGAAGTCTTAGAATGTGTTTCCTGGAGTTGCCAAACCTCTCAACAAAATTGGTTCATTGAGCAATCTATCTGGGGCCCTTTTGCTAAAGTATAATAAGAGTTGCCCAGCAAAGCCTAAAGTTGGAAAAACTGTGCAAAGATTTTCCTATGAATTTAATTGTGCTTGATCAGAAAGTAATTTAAAATATCTAAAACACTCCATCTTAAGGAATTATAGTGCCCTAAGTCAACATGCTTCAGTCCTCCTCACACACACCTTCTGTCCCTGGCATTCCCATGGGTCCAAATATATATGGGGAAAACCAAAAAAACTGGTACTCTACTAAGAAGAGTGATTAAAGGGAAACATACAGAAGCCAAAAAATCACTCAGTAGGTAAAATAGTGAAATTAATACTTCTAGAACACACTTAGAATTCAAAAATATGCTGAAATACGAAGGCAACAACATGGAGCCACAGCCACAAGAGAAAATTGCCTCACCAATCATTGCAAATTGTAAATTCCAGTGGAAAACAAAATTATTTGCTGCAAACTAGCATAGAAAAAGTTCTTATACTTTGAACAGTCACAAGCAATCACTTAGCTTGATGTGACGGGGCTATTTCGATCCTGCGTCAGGGAACCAAAACTCTCAAAAAGTGGTGGTGTCTCAAAAATTCAAGTTTCATTCATATATACGGAGAAATCAGTGGAGGAGGCTCGTATATATGAATGAAACTTGAATTTTTGAGACACCACCACTTTTTGAGAGTTTTGCCGAGTGCTCCATTTGGTTCCCTGATGCAAGATCGAAACGGGCCCCGTCGGAACCTTTCATCAAGCTAAGTGATTGCTTGTGCCTGTTCAAAGTATAAGAACTTTTTCTATGCTCGTTTGCAGCAAAGAATCTTGTTTTCCACTGGAATTTACAATATGCAATGATTGGGTGGTGAAGCAATTTTATCTTAGGGCTGCAGCTCCCTGTTGTTGCCTTCGTGTCTCTGAGCATATTTTTAAATTCTAAGTGTGTTCTAGAAGTATTAATTTCACTATTACACCTATTGAGTGATTTTTTGGCTTCTGTATGTTTCCCTTTAATCACTCTTCTTAGAAGAGTACCAGTTTTTTGGTTTTCCCCATATATATTTGGACCCATGGGAATACCAGGGACAGAAGGTGTGTGTGAGGAGGACTGAAGCTTGTTGGCTTAGGGCACTATAATTCCTTAAGATGGAGTGTTTCAGATATTTCAGAAAGAATAAAATATTGCAGTGAGGAGGAATTCCAAACTGATACTACTGTTGCTTTGTAATCAAATATTTAAAAAAAAGAAGATTTAAAGATTTTATAAAAATATAAGACCACCGACACTTAACACAACAACAAAAATGCCAACCCCTAAAGTTTTTCATACATGACAAAGCTAAAATTGGTCATTTGTAGATGAGCTTCTTTTCACTGTCCTTGGTCCAGGAATTGTGAGCCAAATAAATTCTGCTCTGTGCCCGCACAAATGCATCACAGAGTCCCTGGTGGCTTCATTAGGTTAAGACCTAGCTCTTTCTAATAACAGCATCTCCCAGTTCACTGTCACAGTTCTGCTGTTCATAAGAGCAGTGCAGGGCGCTTCCAAAGGCAGCATTTCTTAATCCCTGACAAGTATTTTGGAAAAAAAAAAAAAAAAGCAGCATGAAAATATCAATAAAGATCTAAATTATACTGGAATCACAATTTTCATCTACAGTATCATTGCTCATAGAAAAAAAAAAAAAAAAAAATATATATATATATATAGCCTCATTATAGTACATTAGAACAGTGGTTCCCAACCCTGTCCTGGAGGAACACCAGGCCAATTGGGTTTTCAGGCTAGCCCTAATGAATATGCATGAAGCAAATTTGCATGCCTATCACTTCCATCCTATGCAAATCTCTCTCATGCATATTCATTAGGGCTAGCCTGAAAACCCGATTGGCCTGGTGTTCCTCCAGGACAGGGTTGGGAATCACTGCATTAGAAGACCCACAACAATGCATCTGTGAGAAAATTTTATACAGATACATTATTTTTTCCATCAAATACATAGTAACATAGGGGTCCTTTTACTAAGGCAGGCTATCTGATTTAGCATGTGCAAACTGATTTAGCGCTCATTATAAGAAGGACCCCATAGTAAATAACGGAAGGTAAAGACCCGAATGGTCCATTCAGTCTGCCCAACTGTGCACTCTTTATAAATTAATGGTTTAATTTAAATTGACCTTTTTCTTAGATATTTCTGGGCCAGAATCCCAGAGCTCTGCCCGGTACTATGCTTAGGTTCCATCTACTAAGTCTCCGTCAAGGCTCACTGCAGCTCATCTAAACCATCCCAGCCATCGAAGTCCTCCCCATCTTGTCCTCAACTGAATGTCCATATATGGGACACAGACCGTGCAAATCTGCCCAGTACTGGCCTTAGTTCCTTCAATATATACCATTACTTTCTGATTAGAGATCCTCTGTGTTCATCCCATGCGTTTTTGAACTCTTATCACCATTTTCCTCTCCACCACCTCCCTTAGGAGAGAATTCCAGGCATCAACCACCCTCTCCATAAAGAAGAATTTCCTAACATTACTCTTCAGTCTACCACTCCTCAACCTCAAATTATGCCCTCTGGTTTCACCATTTCCCTTTCTCTGGAAAATATTTTGTTTTACATTAATACCTTTCAAGTATTTGAACATTTGAATCATATCTCTCCTGTCCCTCCTTTCCCATAGGAGATGTGAACATTCCCCCTAGGTGGAAGAAGGTGTGGGGCTCACGCTCCTGATGCCTTCTTAGATCTAGCCACTATTCTACTCGGTGCATTAAGGATCCCCAAACCTGCCATAATCAACAGTGGGATAGGCAGCACTTGAGTGGACATACAGTTAACCAGTTTAGGAGTTGAAATGGAAGACACAGAAAAATTGACAAATATGACCTACCAATTAGGTTTTGCTTTTGCTTTGTTTCCTTGTACTGGAACATTATAAGAAATTACTTAAGGCTTAGAGATATTCTATTTAATTAAACAGCTGCTTATTAAATTACTATAACACTTTCTCTTTTTAATTATTTAATTAAGTTTCAAGTTTATTAGAATTTTATATACCGCCTATCAAGGTTATCTAAGCGGTTTTTACAATCAGGTACTCAAGCATTTTTCCCTCTCTGTCCCGGTGGGCTCACAATCTATCTAACGTAATTAAGCATTATAAACCATCTAATATCTTAAATCAATTATAAATAGTACATAAATTTTCACAAGTTATAAATATTATTAATAAATAATTTTCAATTGGTGAACTTTTCTCCCATCAACTGACTCATACACCATTCGCACACAACATACATACAATCACTCAAACACCAATAAAAGCAAACTGTGTACTCATAAATATGGCTGCACTCAATGTGATCGTAATTATCCAATAATGGATTTTAGTTCAATAAACATGAATGCCATTGGAGAGGAATCAGACTGAAGGTTGCAAAACAGTCTGACAAATGTGTAACAACTTTTCGATCACCAACCGCTGTTCCCCTCTTTCTTCTCAACTGTCCGTGTATGAGTCGGTTGATGGGAGAAAGGTTCACCAATTGAGAAATATTTATAACTTGTGAAAATTTATGTACTATTTATAATTGATTTATGATATTGGGTGGTTTAGAATGCTATTAAAATAATTAAAAGAAAAAGTGTTTTAGTAACAAATAATAGCTGATTCGATTGTTGTAGGAATATTGTAACAGGGACATAGGGATGTTGAAAGCTCATGTAGAACTTCTTGGGATTGTTCTCATGTTGTTGCAAGGCTTTGCAACCAAAAAGAATCCCGCTTTAATCGAGGAGAATATGTTGCTTAGTTATTACTCTCGGTATCCAACAATCTTACTAGTGGGATAGCCATTTTAATTAAAATGCTTCCACAAATTGACCAATCTTTTAAATACAACAGACAGAAGGGGATCAAAATGCACAGCAGAAGACAATACCACCCACAAAGAACACGCCTACAGAACTGGGACCAGTAATTCTTTATTTAAGTAATAGGCCCGACACTGCTAGTGTTTCGGCTCTTGGCCTGCCTCAAGGGTCTTTTTGGTTTTCTGTCATTCAATTCTCTTGTTTGAAATTGTTTGTCTCAAACTTGAAATTAGACTGTATCAGACTAAAGCTTTCCTCAGTCTGCAGTTGGATGCAGTCTGGTCCCAGTTCTTTTTCTCTTGCATTATTTATTTATATTATGCATATCCTACAATTCGACGTGGATTACAAATTATTCAGGTACTCAAGCATTTCTCCCTATCTGTCCCGGTGGGCTAACTAACACTCTATCTAATTTACCTGAGACACTGGGGGATTAACCCCCCTGTTTTACTAAGGTACGCTAACCAATAATGCGTACATAGACTAACATGCACACGTTAGCGCTTAGCGAGCACTAATCAATTAGCGCACCTTAGTAAAAGAGGACCTAAATGACTTGCCCAGGGTCACAAGGAACAGTGCGGGATTTAAACTCACCACCGCAGGGTGCTAGGGCTTAGCTCTAACCACTGCACCACACACTCCCACAAATAATAAAAGCAAAAGGCATTATATTCCTTTGATACCAAAATATCCTGGTTAAGCATTTTAAATACTGGCTTTCCTGAGCACTGAAACCAAACAACTGTGGCTTCTTCAGCCTAGGTTGGAAATGACAACTTAGCAAAGGAGAGAGATGCTAGTATGGTATGACATGGACATCTCCTATCCAGAGTGATGTTTATTGGACTTTAAAGGATCCTGGGGCCAAATGAATTTTGCTGCAATAATGGAAAAGGGAGAGGAAAATATTCATGAAAAAACAATGCCAGGCAAAATATTATTAAAAAAAAAAAAAAAAAAATTAGAGTGGAGGGTCTGGTTCAGCACATACGGAGGAAGCGTAGCCATCACATAGTCCGGCGCCATGTCATGCGAAGATTTGGACGCTAGCATCAGGCCCTTGAAGACACAGCGTTTGGCTAAAGGCAGCCAGTGAGCCAACGCTAGAGCCTGGGAGACAGGGTTGCGGGCACAGAGGTTTCTTAGAAGCCTGATCACCGCATTTTTAACACGTTGGAGACGTTGGTTCTTTGCCTTGAAACCACTGAATAGTGCATTGCAGTAATCCATGTGGGAGAATACTAAGACATAGAGCAGTTGGGCGACGTCGGACTCTGAAAAGCGATTTCTTATTTTTCGGAGTTGTCGCAGGTAGTAAAATGAGGAAGATACCACCTGAGAGATATGGTCGGGAAGCGATAGGTTACCGAGGAGTATTCCTAGGCTGCGTGTGTTGTCCTTTTAATCCTAGCAGTACGCAAGGATGAGAAAGGTCTCCACAGAGCAGGAAGTCAAGCTTGCTAAATAAGTCAAAACCAAAACATATTTCTTTGTATTATTAATTTAAAATTAAATGATGCACACCTACACTTTTCATGCATATCAGTGAGAAGCAAACACTCAAGTCCCCGAGCATAGCACAACTTTTTTTCAAATTCCTTCACTTACAGATGACCTACACCATGGTCTCAACACAGACATTTTATTGCACTGATGTTTATTTGTTTCTTATTGAATACCGGAGTTCATTTTTTCTTCATGTTACTGGATGTTAATTTTATCACACAGCACTGTGATCCTTTTGGCGAAGTGATATACCAAATTTTGAACAGCCCACCGGCTACCTGTCAACAAATGATGCACCTTCAAGGACCCTTGCAATGGCTCACAAAAAGATTCCACCACAACCCCCCTCCCCCCACACAAGCTGCACCCGTACACCCCCCCCCCCCCAGCCGCTCCCTCCACTCTGAAACGGAAAGATGACTCAGCATTCCACCAGAGAGATCTCTGCGTATGGAGACTGGACGCAAAATGCTCCTATAGCCATTTTCTCCATCGGCTATGGAAGCAGTTGCCCGCACAGATAAGGTCAATGGAATCAAGGATGACCTTCCGAAAAGCAGCTAAATCTACCACCAGCAGACACACTACTTCGTTAAGCTTACTTCTAGATGCTCCTTGTTTGTAATCAGTCATGTCCTAAAACTTCTCTGTGAAAGAGAAAGAGATGGTGGTTACTGTGGATGGGCCATTTGGCCTTTATTACATTAGTGATTTCTATTCTGCTTGTACCTTGCGGTTCAAAGCGAATTACATTGGAAGAGAGCTGGACATTTCCAGGAGGATGCATTACATTGGAAAATTTCTGATACAGGTGACAAATTGAGGATTCAGATTACATTACATTGGAAATTATATCAGGTTTCCGGTTACTTATTTGGGGCGTTGAAGATATGGTACCAGGGAGTGGGCTATACTTGGGAAAATTATAGAGGGAATAGGAGGAGGGGGAGATTAAGTAGGTTGAATATACTTTTTGAATAGAAGTGTTCTGATTTCTTTACGGAAAGCTTTGAGGTCAGATGTTGTGGTTAACAATTTGGAGATGGAGGGTTCTAGTTTTGCTGCTTGCGTTGTAGGAGGTTATCATATAGCTTTTTGCGGTGAGTGCCTTTGAGTGGTGGGTAGGAGAATGGGGTCTATGTTCTCCTTGTTCTGGGTGGAAGGTTACGATTTAGGCGATTGTTTAGATAGGCAGGTGCAGTACAGTAAATTACTCTGAAGAGTAGACTGTATAGTCTGAATTGAATTCTAGCTCGAATCGGTAGCCAATGTGAGTCTAGGTAGGCATTGGTGATGTGGTCAAATTTTCCAAGGGAATAGATTAGCCTGAGGGCTGTGCTCTGAACGGTCTGTAGTTGTTTGATCATGTTTGCAGGGCATGGTAGATAGAGGATATTGCAGTAGTCTACAAGTCCTAGTACAAGGGATTGAACTATGATTCTATATTGTTCTTTGTCAAAGTATTTTTTTATTTTTCTTAGGTTACGCATTGTGAAAAATGCTTTTTGGGTAGTTTTGTTGATTTGAGTCTGCACTGTGCAGCATCTGTCTATTAGCACTCTCAGGATTTTGAGTGAGGACTGTATTGGGTATTTAGTTGCTTTAATTTCCAGGTCTGTTATGGATGTTTCTATGTTTCTATCTAATGTCCTATTGTAATCTTTTCTGAGCTTCCAAGAGGACTGGATAAAAAAATGAAATAGATAAATACTGTAAAATCCAGTCTTACTGCATTGTTTTGCTATGCCAACACGCTTATATTTTCCAAGAGACATGCACTTTACTGTGAATTTAATAAAAGGTAATAAACCATAGAGGACTCCATAATTTGTCATTAATTCCATGGCTTGCCTAGCACAGCTTTCTATCAAACAGCATGATGTCTCGTCCGCAGAGAAAAGGCAATTCAGAAAGTGATTATAAAGGCACAAACAGATTTTTGCATGCTTCTAATCCAGGCCATAAAAAGTTGAAACCAAAAAAAAAAAAAGCATAATAACTAGCATCAGCTCATTTAAACTTTCTGCTCAAACAGATGCATCATTGCTTTTTTTTTTTTTTTTTTTTAAACCCAAAACCAGTCCTTTCTATGTTGTAATACCTGGAATGCTTCTTTTCCACATATCAATCCATCTAATAAGCTGATGCTCTGTATTATTCAAATTATTGTGACAAACAATTTAGAAAAATTTTTAAAAATGGCTTGTTTTCCCTCATCTACTAAGGGCCTGTTTTAGAAAGCCACGCTAGCGGCTGCGGTGCAGTAACGGCCCCGAAGCCCACAGAGATTTAAAGGGCTTCGGGGCTGTTGCTGCACGGCCTTGTAAAACAGGCCGTAAGTATCAGCGGAATAATGCTTGAAAACAAAATGAATCATAAGATAACTAGCTTCGGAGACAATAATAAACAAAACCAGTAAGGGCAAAATCAACAGCAAACAAATCCGACTCCTCTCCTCCTACTATCCATGTCTTGGTTTGAAGATCTCGAAAACCCATACTAATTTAGTCGTAACTTGGTCATCCGGTCTTCTAGTCTCCTTTCCATTCTTTTGAAAAGATATGCATTTTTATTTGTTTTTAATTATTATTTTATTTCTTACTAGTTAGTACCTGGCAAAACCCCAAAAAAAGTAGCAGCATTCCATGCTACTGACCCCGGTAGCCTGTCCTCACGGTGGCCAATCCAGGTCACTATGGAAAATTCAACTATCTACACCCTCCCACATTAAACATTGACCAGGTGCAGTGGCATCTCTAGCATAACACACCATGCCATCAGACAGAGGTGGAGGGGGTAACATTGTGATGCATATATTAAATCAGACCCAATTTAATTGCCTGGGGTTTATTTGGGGATTTGTTTGTTTTACTAAAGCTTAGCCTGCACTAAATTCTAATCAGCCCATTTGATATTTAAGGGAATGGGACTTCTATACTGCCTTTTTGTAGTTATACAACCACACTCAAAGCGGCTTACATAGAGGCATTCAAGCATTTTCCCAACCTATCTAATATAACCAAGGCAGTGGAGGATTAAGTGACTTGCCCAAGGACACAAGGAACAGTGCAGGGTTTTGAATCCACAATCTCAGGGTGCCAAGACTGTAGCTCTAACCTCTACGCCATACTCTCCTCCAATGTCAGAAGTGAGCCAAGTATAGGACAATGAAGCCATTGTGACATCACCGATGAGGTTGGCTCTTATTGGTGGAATGAGGCATTATGACATCAGGGAAAGCAGTTTACATACAGCAGTTTCCCTCTCTGTCCCGGTGGGCTCACAATCTTTAATGTACCTGGGGCAGTGGAGGATTTAGTGACTTGGCCAGTAGGGATTTGAACCCACAACCTCAGGGTGCTGAGGCTGTACCTCTAACCATTACGTCACACTCTACGCTAAGCTTTAGTAAAAGGGTCCCTTTGTTGTTCCTGCAGGAATTTTATCCTAAGTGACTCAGCCATCTTTAACCCCGGGCAAGTCACTCCATCCTTCATTGCCCCAGGTACGTTAGATAGATTGTGAGCCCACTGGGATAGGGACATATGACTGAATGCCTGTATGTAAACCACATGGGGACAGATTCACTAAGCCCACGGATCTGATCCACTCTGTGGCTGGGGAGCTGATTCTCGAAGCGACCTCATGCAAATGAGGGCGATCGGAATCACACCCCCAACCGACCGCAGGGATTGCTGAATAGTGATCCCGACGCACGCGCAGACCATCTTCTTTGCCTGCAGATGGTCTGCACATGCAACTTTTCTTTTGTATGCTTTTACCCTTTTTTTAATGCCCATCTGGGTCCAGGCATTTTACACGGAGCGGGGACGTGGGCAATGACTCAGGCGCCCAGGCTGTTACAGCAAGCCGCAGTCAATCCATAGCGAGCTCCGCCGGGAGGAGAGCGTCGACCAGGTCGAAAGTGGAGACCGAAATGAAGCCCATGCCGCCCCAACTCTCCTGCTCTCTTCTGCCTTTCCCCGCAGTGCAACCCTGCTTTAAACCCGCGGGTTAAAACCATGGGCACGCACTGCGGGGAAGGGTGGCAGAGAGCAGGAGAGTCGGGGCGCCGATTCCTTTCGGGGCAAAGAACAGAAGCGGCGGAGATGCAGTCAGGGCGGCAGAGAGCAGGGTTTTTTGCTGCAGGGCGGGGATTTTAGGGCGCAGAGAGCAGGAAAAGACGTGAGCGACTGATCCTCAGCAGTCGCTTGTTTTTTTTTTGGTTGGCCAGCCCAGTTGGTGTTCCTTAAATTGTATAGTGAATCGCTGCCTTCCTACATTTGCATGCATTTTTCCCTCATTTGCATGCGTGCATCGGATCGGAGGTTGATCGGCACCAAGGTTAGTGAATCGGGTCGGGGAACAATCAGGTTGCAAATTGGTCGGGACCCGATCGGTGTCCTTAGTCCTCCCCAAAGAGCTCAGAACGGGTTAGCGATTAACAGTCATAGCATTACAAAGCACCATCACCTAAGGATACTTTTAGATCAAAGCATGTGTTGGTATCTTATCTTAATTGGCGATACGACTATACAACATTACAGGGTTACAATATTAGCTTGCATGGTGGTAGGACTATACAAATTCACAGAGTCACAGTATAAGATCTGTTGGAGATTCCGGAGCCTAGCAGATGATCGAGCACATTCAAGACTTACGGCCCCTTTTGCAAAGCCGCACAGCAAGAGCCCGAAGCCCTTTAAATCTCTATGGGCTTCGGGGCCACTAGCGCGGCTTTGTAAAAGAGGCCGTTAGGGTCACGAGGAGGAGTTAGGAAAATATATAGCTTTTATGGCTTCCCTGAAGTTTAGAAGACCCTCTAGGGATCTGATGTGCAGAGGTAGGTTGTGGGATTGTTTCTGAGCTGTTTGGAGCTGGAGGGTGTGTCCAGGGGGTATATGTAGGCATAATTAATAGGCGATATATAAATAACTAAAATAAATAAATATACCTCCCATTCTCTAACAAGTCATCTAAAGTTAGATGTCAATTGTGCGCAAGTGCTAAGTGTGTAAATGCAACAGGGCGTCCACAAAGGGAGGAACATGGACGGGTCACAGGCACGTCTCCCACTTGTGCACATGGCATTAAGTGGGAACGCCTAAATAAAGACGTGTAAACTGCTAGTATTCTATAAACAGAAATTACATAGATAATTGCCATTATAGAATAAGCCCACCCAGTTATAGAATTGCTTCCACTGCATCATTCCTCCGCCAGTTTGATCTGCTATTTTGATAAGAGTTTGTACTCTGGAATTATATAGTATCCTACTGGTTATTCTCATTCCACAAGGTCTGGTGGCATCCTTGAGCCACTGGGATGCCAGCATCTGTGGCTTAGGGTCGTTACTGCTGCCTGCCAAGCTTGGTAAAAGGGATTTTTGGGCACCTTCAGAGGAAGTCTTCAGCTGACATAGCTCGAAGGTCCTTATCAGCTGGAGTATTTATATTTTATACTTACATTAGAGACTGTGGCAGGGACCCACATACAAAGTATATATTCTTCCCATTTAATAGTTCCAAATTAATAACGTGTCTTTGCTTATTTGTAAATTGGTCTCTACTAGTGCCTCTAATCCAGTAGTATAATTAAATGAAATAACTACTTTTGAAGTAGGTGGGGATGGAAGAGATTACTTGCGGGGATGGATTGGATTTCTCTCCCCGTGCAACTCTCTAAAGCAGAGGCTGGGATAGAGGGCTCAAGTAAGTTTCAGACTTCATATTGGGACCTAAGCTACCCCATTGCTGCCATTAGAAATTCATAGCCCTCCCCAGTTTTCTCCAGGACTAACCCAGTTGCTAAAAAACAAACTGTGCCACATGTACTGAACGGGAAAACAAACTTGGAAGGAAATATGTCTGAAGTTTCCTTAACTAAGGCCCTCTTTTACTAAGGTGCGCTAACCGATTAGCGCGAGCTAATCGATTTAGCGTGCACTAAACGCTACTGCGTGCATGTTAGTCTAAGGACGCGTTAGCATTTAACGCATACTAATTCAATTAGCGCATATTAGTAAAAGAGGGAGTAAGTCAACATCATGCTCCCAATGTACCACTACTGGACTATAGACTGACCCCCTCCCCTCCCCTCCCCTCCCCCCCGCTTCTACGTTAACTGTGCTAGCAATTTCTAGCGTGGGGAGCCACGCTGAATGGCCCGCGCTGCTCCCGACGCTCATTGAGTTCCTATGAGCGTCGGGAGCAGCGCAGGCCATTCAGCGCGGCTCCCCACGCTAGAAACTACTGGCACAGTTTTGTAGAAAAGGAGGTCAGTTACACTGCCGGTGTCAGAGTTAAGCT
This sequence comes from Geotrypetes seraphini, assembly GCF_902459505.1. Taxonomy (NCBI): domain Eukaryota; kingdom Metazoa; phylum Chordata; class Amphibia; order Gymnophiona; family Dermophiidae; genus Geotrypetes; species Geotrypetes seraphini. The sequence continues at coordinate 6,338,939 of NC_047102.1, forward strand.
GAAGAATGTCTTTTGTATGGATTATTGCTGCTAGTAGGGGGGGGGGGGGTGTTGTAAATGGTGGCTAATGCAGTATTGAGAACACTGTTTTTTTGTCAGACACACCATGCAAAATGTAAACTAGAATAGACAATGGTCACCTGGATCGATGCTTCTCGGCTCAGTGCACTTTCCAGCTCAATGTAATAACAGAAAATGAGTAAAGATGACCAAGGATGTCATAAGAACATAAGTAATGCCTCTGCTGGGTCAGACCAGAGGTCCATCACGCCCAGCAGTACGCTCACGGGGCGTCCCATCAAGACCAGGACCTGTATAGTAATCTTCTATCTATATCCTTCTATCCCCTTTTCCTTCAGGAAATCATCCAATCCCTTCTTGAACCCCCAAACCGTACTCTGTCCTACCACGCACTCTGGAAGCGCATTCCAGGTGTCCACCACCTTCTGGGTGAAGAAGAACTTCCTAGCATTGGTTCTGAATCTGTCCCCTTTTAATTTTTCCGAATGCCCTCTCGTTCTTGTGCCTGCACCGAATCTTGTATATCACACTTGCAGTGTGCATGACAGTGTAAAAGAAAACCCAATTAAAAAAAGGGAAAACATTCATTTTCTGGGCGAAATGCTGTATTTTCCCCAATCGACTCAGCAACAAGCTTGCGGTGTATCAGCTCTCATTACTGCCTCATTACATAATTATCCATCATTCAGCTGATAGGGTGCTCCGTTTAGCTCTGTTTAGCTTATTCATAATGAATGCATTAGCTAAAGATGTCTGTGCAAATATCGACTAATCTGATAGTGAACACAAGACAAATCAATTTGCATGCACTATTTTTCAGTGGTAAGCAAATATATTATTTCATGGGGTGTCAGTAAGACCTTTGAAGACAAACTTCAAAAGATTCTTAAAATCTTCATTCAACCCCTGTGACTTAATGAATTGTCATTTAAATTGATAATTATATATGTATGATAATCACTTAGCTTTTTCCTTTGTTTCTTTTTCACTTCTTTTTTTCATTTTTTCATTTTTTTCTTTCTTTTTTTCTAATTCTATTGAATATACTGCATTGCTTTCTCTAGCGATCAGCAATTATCGCTCCCCTGCCGACGCGTTTCGCCTATCTTTGTCAAGGCATGGGGTCTATATCATTAAATGCTCCTGTCTGTAATGTTCAGCGGCTGCTAAAGAAAGCATTAAACAAAGCAAACCTTTCCCTATCTAATACTCTGCACTGGTGCTCAATGTCCTCCCCTTCGTGAAGACCATGCAAAACTCATATCATTTCTGATTTTATTATTTGATGCTTTCAGTCAACAGGTTGCTCATAATCATTGAGCTTCCCAGCTAATCCGAGCTTGCCCCAATGGGGCTATGGAAGCACAGATCTTCATCAGTGCCCAGGCTTTTGCCCTTTTCATATATTTCGAAATGTCCTCTCCCCGTCCTGACCAGTCCATCTCTTGCATTTACAGTTCTCTGGCTGAGGTGCAAAAACTCATGGTTCTTTCTGGAACCCAGCGCTAGCACACTTGAGTCAGCCAGTGGCTCTAGAGGAAGACCAATGGCAAAGATTCTCTCCCCCCCACCCCCCTGCAAAAGCTGTCTCTGCAATCCTCAGTTCCAGTCAGAAGCAAGAGTCCAGCTTGGAAATTAGCCTCAAGGCTCCCACAAGACAAGTACATTGTGCTGCCACCGGTCCAAATTTGTCATGAATATTATATTACCATCCACCTTCATGCTCTCCCCAAGATTAATCTAGCACAAACATGCAATGACATTTCTTTGGTGCCAGCCTAACAAACATGATACTATATTTTGCTGTTGTACTGGAAGGGACCGAAGAAGTAAAATCAGAAATTCCGGGCTACGTAAAGTTGTTTTGCCCGCAGTTTAACCCTATATCCCAGCAATAGGATTTGCATATACGTAAAGCGATCATCAAGGTCCTCATCCATCGACACTGAATAGAAGAAAAACTGAGAGAATCAGGTCCTAAATATTCACAAATTTTATCCCTGAAAGGGATAGGTGTTTTTTTTCAAACTTGACACTTGCTAAGGGCTCCTTTTACTAAGGTGAGCTAGCGTTTTTAGTGCACACAGGAAATTACCGCGCACTACGCTTCTAGAACTCAATGCCGGCGTTAAGGTCTAGTGCGCAGGGCAATGTAGTACGTGCTATTCCGTGCGTTAAAGCCCTAGAGCACCTTCGTAAAAGAAGCCCTATGTTTGATTATAGAAACATAGAAAATGACAGCAGAAAAGGGCCACGGCCCACTAAGTCTGCCCACTCTAATGACCCACCCCCCTAACTTCTTCCCCTAAGAGATCCGACATGCCTATCCCATTTTTTTCTTAAAGTCTGGCACGCTGCTGGCCTCAATTACCTGCAGTGGAAGATCATTCCAATGATCAACCACTCTTTCGGTGAAGAAATACTTCCTGGTGTCGCCATGAAATTTCCCGCCCCCGATTTTCAGCAGATGCCCTCTTGTGGCCGTGGGTCCTTTAACCCTTTCAGGACCAAGGGACATATTTGTCCCATAACTTTAAAATCCTATAAATTTTGATTGGGATAGTCTACAGTTCTAAATTTGATATGTACGGATTCCATAGGATACTGCCTTTATGTAAACAAACTGGTTCCGACATTCATTCATTAGCGTCGTTGCCAGATTGACGAGAAGATTCACTTGCCACACTGTCCATAAGCCAGAAGTGTGATTTTTTTTTAAAAAAAATAATGATATTTCACAAAAAAAAATCAATTTTTTGGCATCTGCAAGCCCTTTTTACCATAAAAATGTCGTCAAAACCACAAAAATTGGCCTACGATCCTTATGGTCCTGAAAGGGTTAAGAAAGAAGATATCATCTTCCACCTCGATACAGCCCTTGATATATTTGAGTCTCAATCATGTCTCCCCTCTCTCTATGTTCCTCGAGTGAGTGTAGCTGCAATTTACTCAGCCTTTCCTCATACGGGAGATCCTTGAGTCCCGAGACCATCCTAGTGGCCATTCGCTGAACCGATTCAGCTCTCAGCACATCTTTTTTGGTAATGTGGCCTCCAGAATTGTACACAATATTCCAGATGAGGTCTCACCATGGGATCTGTACAACGGCATTATGGCTTCGGGCTTCCGGCTGCCGAAACTTCTACAGATACAACCCATCATTTGACTAGCCTTGGATGAAGCTTTCTCTACTTGATTGGCAGTTTTCATGTCTTCACTAATGATCACTCCTAAGTCTCGTTCTGCTGCAGTCCTAGCTAAGGTCTCACCATTTAGGGTGCAAGTTCTGCACAGATTTCTACTGCCAAGGTGTATGACTTTACACTTTTTGACATTGAAGCTTAGTTGCCAAGTCGAGGACCAACGTTCCAGTAAGAGTAGGTCCCGCGTCATACTGTCAGGCAATGTGCTTTTGCCTACTATGTTGCAAAAGCACATTGCCCGACAGTATGACGCGGGACCTCGACCATTATATTACCATTAAATTCAATGAAATTTGCAAAATATGTAGCAGTTATATTGTACCTCTGCAAAGTTGTTAAAATTATTTCCTTTTTTTAATGCCTGTAATTTGTCAGGTGTGTATATTTTTGTGGTTCTCTGTATACTGTGCTTCGTTGTATTTCATTGTATTTACTTTGATGTGGGCTTCATGGGGCCCTTTAACTGGTCCCCCCCTTTTACAAAACTGTAGCGCAGTTTTTAACGCCGGCCGCAGCAATAACAGCTCCAGTGTTCATAGGAATTCTAAGGGCACTCGAGACGTTACCGCCACGTCTGGCACTAAAAACCGTGCTACGGTTTTGTGAAAGGGTGGGAGAGGGTGTAAGCTGGGCTAAAAGGTGGCTTGCACTATTTTTAGCCTGTGGGTTTCCCCACAAACTGAGGCAATTTATTTATTAAAAAATTTATATACCGCATACAACTATGCAGTTTCCATATCACATACATAAAATCTTATTTCCCTTCGATTATTATATAACATTAGACAGGTCAAAACAACATCGTTAATCGTCCCTGTTATAATAGGGATAGAGCGCAAATTCACTCAATTCAGAAGTACAAACAAGGTTTAAATGTACATTGATGTCAGAAAAATTCTAAAACTGAAATACTTCTGTTTTAGTTTAATTTATTAAAACCTGATATGCTGCCCTTCAGGTATAATCACAGCACTGTACACCAAAATTTTAAAATAAAACTCAAGAGTTAAAAAAGGAATGCCATGCATAATAAAGGAGGGGAAAAAATATCAGTGCATTAGACTCTATGGGGCTCCTTTTACTAAGCTGTGCTAGTGGTTTTAGCATGCACGATAGACGCTAATGCCTCCATTGAGCTGGCATTAGTATTTTGGCACATAGCGCGGGGTTAGCACACATGGCAATGTAGCGTGTGCTAAAAACACTAGCGCACCTTAGTAAAAGGAGCCCATAGTGTCAGGAAAATTACGAATAAAAATTTGGAAAGGCCAATCTGAAAAGATGTCTTTTCAGCAATATTTCAAAACAGAAACACGACCGCTCAGAGAGACAGTCGGACGGAAGAGCATTCCATAAGTAGGAGACAATACAGAAGAACACTGTGGGACGACGCGTGGACTCAAGGCACAAACAAAAAAAAAGACGGATAAAGGCAAGAAGAAGTGGCTGAACGCGTGAAACAAAATCAACGCAGAAAGATATCGATGGAACGCCCGTGTGAAGGACCTTGTAAGCCAAGACAAGAGCCTTGAATTGATCCCAAAAAGAAACAGGAAGGCAATGATTGTTGGGGTAGGAGAGGAGAAATATGATCTGATCGATGTGCTGTTATAAGCAGTCATATGGCCGTATTCTGGACCCGAGAGAGGTGGTGGAGAGTAAAACTGTGACTGAGTTCAAAGAAGCGTGGGATGAACACAGAAGATTTAGAATCAGAAAATAATATTAAAGATTGAACTAAGGCCAGTTACTGGGCAGACTTGTACGGTCTGCGTCTGTGTATGGCCGTTTGGAGGAGGATGGGCAGGGGAGGGCTTCAATGGCTGGGAGGTTGTAGATGGGCTGGAGTAAGTCTTAACAGAGATTTCGGCAGTTGGAACCCAAGCACAGTACCGGGTAAAGCTTTGGATTCTCGTCCAGAAATAGTTAAGAAGAAAAAATTTAAATTGAATCAGGTTGGGCAGACTGGATGGACCATTCGGGTCTTTATCTGCCGTCATCTACTATGTTATGTTACTATGCTACTCCTTGGGGTTCCGGAATCTTTTGGTACTCTTTGGGATTCCGGAATCTTTTGGTACTCTTTGGGATTCCGGAATCTTGCTATTCTTTAGGATTCTGAATGGACTGTTGCAAATGCGCTCCCGAGAGAGGTGGTGGAGAGTAAAACTGTTCAAAGAAGTGTGGAATGAACACAGAAGATTTAGAATCAGAAAATAATATTAAAGATTGAACTAAGGCCAGTTACTGGGCAGACTTGTACGGTCTGTGTCTGTGTCTGGCCGTTTGGTGGAGGATGGGCTGGGGAGGGCTTCAATGGCTGGGAGGGTGTAGATGGGCTGGAGTAAGTCTTAACAGAGATTTCGGCAGTTGGAACCCAAGCACAGTACCGGGTAGAGCTTTGGATTCTTGCCCAGAAATAGCCAAGAAGAAAAAATTTAAATTGAATCCGGTTGGGCAGAATGGATGGACCATTCGGGTCTTTATCTGCCGTCATCTACTATGTTACTATGTTATGGACTGTCTGGAGGCATGTAGGAAGTGCAGAGTGATGCATTTGGAGAGTAAGAACCTTAGGGAGCTGAACCTTAGGGAGAGGGACCTTGGGGTGATAAGTGTCTGAGACCTGAAGGCGACAAAACAGTGCAACAAGGTGGTGGTTGTAGCTTGAACGATGTTGGGCTGCATAGAGAGAGGCACAACCAGCAGAAGAAAGAAGGTATTAATACCCCTTGTACAGGTTGGAGTATTGTTTTCAGTTTTGAAGGCCCTATCTGTAAAAAGGATATAAGACAACGAAGTGGTCCAGAGGAAGGTGGCAAAAATGGTAGGGGGTTTTAAGCCATAAGACACTGAAAGACCTGAATATGTATACTCTTGAGGAGACAAAGGACAGAGGAGATATGATACAGACATGTAAACACTTGAAAGGTATTAACATAGAACCAAATATTTTCCAGAGAAGGGTAAATGGTAAAGCTAGAGGACATAAATTGAGTTTGCAGGGTGGGTAGAGACCAAGGAGTAATGGTTAGGAAATTATTTTTCACAGAGAGGGTGGTGGATGCCTGGAATGTCCTCCTGAGGAAGTGGTAGAGAGGAAAACAGTGACGAAATTCAAAAAAGTGTAGCATGGAATAGTGCTACACCTTGGATTTTGGCCAGGTACTAGTGACCTGGATTGGCCACCGTGAAAACGGTCTACTGAGCTTGATGGACCATTGGTCTGACCCAGTAAGTCTATTCTTATGTTCTTATGGTATAAACTGATGCACCAAGGCTGGTATTTGGGTAAACCTGCACAGTCTGTGATCCACATAAGCAACTTGGTTTAGAATGGGCTGGGGAGGGCTTCAATGGGAATTACAGTAATTTGGAACACGAAGATGGTGCTGGGCAGATTCTGCAGTCTGTATTCCACAAATGAGATGGTTTGGCTGGGCTGAAGTGAGCTTCGATGGCGAATCCAGTAGCTGAAACCTAAAGACACTATTGGGCAGAGTTTATGCTTAATGGACCAGAAATAACTAAGAAAAAGACAATTATGAATTTATAATGAGTGTAAACATTGGGTAGAATCATTGGCATAGTGAGGGTGAGAGGCGACTGAGGCAGTGGCACCCCCATCCCCCCTTCCCCCATTTCCGCCCATACCACCCCTGCCTCCCCCACCTCACCCCCTCCCCACGACCTACATCTAATTAAAAGAAATCTTCTGAAAAGAATGTTCCCTGGCATGTAAGTGCAGTCCAAAAGATAATAAGGAAAATTATTCCTTCTTAACCCACCTGTTTTAGTTCTTCCCAATTTATCATGGCCTCCGTATTTTAATTTGGTCTTTCTTCTTTTAATTACTTCTTTTTTTTTTTTTATTACAGATCTTTTCTACATGGTTTAACAAGATTAAGTCCCAAAGAGCAGGAACTTCTCCTTCGTACAGTTTTGCAAACAAATTGTCTGTGCTGCACAAATCATAGTAAAACAGGAAGGAAAAACCTAAGGAAAAACAGAGTTATTGCAGATTTGCTGAATTTTAGCTTTCTGTAACAAAAATATTCTACTGGAGACACTAGAACCACACTGTTTTTCAGGTTATATACAAAAAGTACTGCAAAAATAAGTCTACGGTTTGTTTTTTACAATTGCTTTTTGTAATTGTGGGAAATTTCCTTTCTCGGCAGATCACACAGAAGCAGCTATAGTAACAATCAAGAAATGGGTCAATGATTATTGATTTTGGTTTTGTATTAAACTTAAATGCACCATGGGGACCAATTACTCCCGGTATGCCATCTGCAGTAATATCACAATTTTAAAAATTAAAAACTCTCATGTAAGTAACAGAGCTGGAGCGTATTCCAAGTTAGTTGTGCTACATGAAATGAAACAAATTAATAATTAGCTTTGTATCCCATCTTCCCAGGATAACGCTGGCCTAGCACAATTTTGAAAACAATTTCCTTTTTGCTGTTGGGGCCGAAAACAGGCAAAAATAAATAAATAAATAAATAAAATTCACACAAGCAATTTATACACCTTATATCAGGTCAAGTACCCTAGATAATTTTTCAGCCTTCATTCCAACCCCACATCTGAATAAAGACCACTTCAGAGGTTTGAAAAGAGCTAACAGGAAATTACTTATCTTTAGTATTTTTAGTTTTTTTCACGTATTCTGTTTTTGCTCATAAATTCCATTTACTCTGTGCCGTATCAAACTACCGGGACCAGGACCGGAGCTTTTCCACGCTCCCGGCACACGTTCTCCTGTCCGCTCCCCCTGCTCCTTCTCGACCCTGTCGCATGTGAACGCCCTTTCCCTTCCCTCATACTTCTTTCAATTTTTCCCATTGTGAACTTGCTGCCCACCTTGGCGTTGCTTCTCTCCGACATCACTCCCAGGTCCCGCGCCTAGAAGTGACATCGGAGGGATAGCCGACATAACGCCGGAAGCAAGTACGTGAGGTTGCTTGTTCCTAAAAAATGAAAAAGGTACGGAAGGGAAGGAGGGAGCGGGAGGCAGAGAAGAGGGCGGGAGGAGGGGCACCGCTGCCCCGGGCGCCACTCATCCTTGCTATGCCACTGCAGATGAGCCTCTTTTACCGCTGGCACCTGGAGCAAAGAGGCCTGAATCGAGTAGAGGGTGCATAATAAGGTGTATTATGAGTGAAAAATCATTCCTTTTTGGGTTAGCACTCAAGGAAGAGCACCAGCTAATACATAATAGCACTTTTTTGTAAGCAGTTATGTTACTGCCTTCAAATTCATTGAATTAATCAAAAACATTTACAATAGTGTCCAGAATCACTCGAAGCCTTATACGAGTATTAATGTGGCTTATTTATTTATTACAGTATTTCTATACCACTTCTATAGCCTAAGTGGTTTACATTCAGGTACTCAAGCATTTCCCCTGTCTGTCCCGGTTGGCTCACAATCTATCTAATGTACCTGGGGCAATGGGGTCACAAGAAGCAGCGTGGGTTTGACTTCACAACTGCACCACTCTAGAAATCAAAATGTAGCAAAAGTGAGCCAAGTACAGACAATGAAGCCACTGTGACATCACTGATGAGGTTGGCTCTCAGGCACTGGTGGAATGAAGCATTATGACATCACAATACCAGCTCTGGTTACCAGAGACAGACACTTTTTACACTATTTATTTATTCAATTTTCTATACTGTTCTCCCAGGGGAGCTCTATCTAATGTACTTGGGGCAATGGGGGATGAAATGGCTTGCCCAGGGTCACAAGGAGCAGCATGGGATATGAACCCACAACCTCAGGGTGCTGAGGCTGTAACTTTAGCCACTGTGCCACACATGCTTCTCTGCTAGGATATAGACTTCCCTCTAAGCTATGGTAGCACATGACCTACGTCTAATTAAAAGAAATCTTCTGAAAAGAATGTTTCCCTGGCATGTAAGTGCAGTCTACAAGATAAGCAAAGCAGGTTTGGCAAAACCTTGACGGGCCTTTAATCAATTTGTATCTCAATGGATGTCATTTCGGTTTCACACACAACAGTACCTAATTGTTTTCCAAGAGCTCTCGTCCTGTAATGATGCTTACAATGATTGTATAACCTTAATTAAAAAGCCTTTTATTTGCAAAACACAGAAACCTCAAAAACTATTACCAAGAGTTCTTTATATCCCAAGTATGATGCTGCAACCACCAGGCATCAATGGTTCCGAGGGAAAATATACTTCAATAGCCTTTAATTAACTCAGCAATTTAGCTGTATAAACAATAAGCCTGCCCTGATGTCGTTCTCTTTAACCAACATCTGTGAAAATTCAGGATGAGAGGTATGTCCTTGTAACCAATCTTATACTTGTTTTGGGTGTGATAGGTAATAAGAGCCTACATGTGTCTGTAGTACCTCCTACAGGCAGCTTGCGTTAAAGACATTTAAAGATTTAGTGAAGGTTAGATCAGTGGTTCCCAACCCTGTCCTGGAGGAACACCAGGCCAATTGGGTTTTCAGGCTAGCCCTAATGAATATGAATGAAGCAAATTTGCATGCCTATCACTTCTATCATATGCAAATCTCTCTCATGCATATTCATTAGGGCTACCCTGAAAACCCGATTGGCCTGGTGTTCCTCCAGGACAGGGTTGGGAATCACTGGGTTAGATTATATTTTATAAAAACAAAAAGAAGGCCATATTTCCATTTTTAGAAAATTATTTTCTTTTTACGTCAGCATGATCCACTTAGGTTTTTCAGGAAAACACATTTGCAAGCAAAAAAAGGAAATGAAATAAGGAATGGCTTGGTATATCAAAAGTGTGAATTGACTATGGAAAGCTCCACAGAGAAGTGGAGCTGGCAGCCATTGAACTTAGGAAAAGAAAGCATGCCAATATTTTAATTTTATCAAGTCATTCATTAGAGCAATGAGGCTTTCAAATATCAATGACCACGTACCACCCATCTTGTTCCGGAGGAAACGTCCATAGTCTGTTATTGAGAGAGACATGGGGGAAGCCATTGCTTGCCCTGGATCGGTAGCATGGAATGTTGCTACTCTTTGGGAATTCTGCATGGAATGTTGCACTCTTTGGGGGTTCCAGAATCTTGCTATCCTTTAGGATTCTGAATGGAATGTTGCTACTCTGGGGATCCCAAAACAAGATAAGACTGCAGAGCACTGTACAAGATGTAGGCAATGTTTATTACAATAAACGATATGTTGCACACAAAAAGACCACCTAAGGTAGATAAAAGGACCCAACACGGCCTGTGTTTCGATCAACACATCTTCGTGTTGATCAACACAAGCCTAATTAAAGACTGCAGCTCACAGACCAGGCAAAATTGTTGCGTATATTTTCTTCCCCACCATTATACGGACCCCCCGATGAAGACGCGTTGATTGAAAGTTCTTAGATAAAGAGCAGTAATGCAACTCTTGAAATGTTACAGCAAGCATACAGCGACGAAACAATTAGTCGTGCTGCAGTATTTCAGTGGTGGAAGCACTTCAAAGAGGGCAACATGCGAGTGACTGACGAATCGCATTCTAGGAGGCCTTCCACTGCGGTTGCAGAATGTCAACATTGCAAAAGCTAGAGAGAGAGACTTCAAAATGCGGGGAGCCATGAGCAAGAAAAGACCACATTTGCTGAAGAAAAAGAGTTTTTGCATTCTCTTGGGAAAGCTTAATGCATGTTGTTTTTGACAGAAGACTTATAAGTGATTTCAATAAAATAAAACAAGTTGATATATAGATATTAGAAGAAGGGATGGTAGGAACAAAGTAAGAGAAGGCGAGCATGAGGATCCACCAGTTAGGCAGGGGTGGATGGAATAGACTGGAGCAGAAACGCGCATGCACATGGTCAGAAAGGTCTTCCAGGCTTTTATGAGTTTTAAGAGAATTACCGTAACTCATTCAAAGCACCATCAGATATCGCTAGTGTGTGGCTGACTTATCCTGCTTGCCCATGGAGTGAAAAACAAGCAAACCCCAAACCATAAATAAAAACAAAAGAATAGCCATACTTGGGTCAAACCAAGGGTCCATCTAGCCCGGCATCCTGTTTCCTACAATGGCCAATCCAGGTCACAAGTACCTGACAGAAACCCAAATAGTAGCAAGGTTCCAGAATCCCAAAGAGTAACAAGATTCCATATAGAATCCCAAAGAGTAGCAGCATCCCATATAGAATCCCAAAGAGTAGCAGCATCCCATATAGAATCCCAAAGAGTAGCAGCATCCCATATAGAATCCCAGAGTAGCAGCATCCCATATAGAATCCCAAAGAGTAGCAGCATTCCATATAGAATCCCAAAGAGTAGCAGCATTCCATATAGAATGCCAGAGTAGCAGCATCCCATATAGAATCCCAAAGAGTAGCAGCATTCCATGCTATTGATCACAGGGCAAGCAGTGGCTTCCCCCACATCTATCTCAGACTCAAATGCCACAAAAATATTTATGACAAGAAATTATTCAACTCTTAGAGTCAGTGTGATTGGTGGGGGTTTTTTTTTATATACAATCATCAAAATGTTTAGGTTTCCTGTAATCTCCCAAGGCGATTTACCTTGGGAGATTACCTGTGTAATGTTCACAAGGTAATACGATCTTATCCGAATGCAGAACTGCCAGTGATACAATACAAATGTATTCCCTGCTAGAGCATTGTCAGGGAAAGACTGGCATCAGTTCTATTTGCTGTGCTCTCTGCCATCTGTGTTCCTTGGAAGTCTGTTTCTGTAACATCTGAGATCTTATGGGTCAAAGATGGAACGGCAACAGAATATCTTATTCTTATGAAAACAAAATAAGAGTAGAATAATAGGTAACAACATTTTTAGCAGGCATGCTTTCAAGTATATTTTCAATGAGAAACCTCTCAATGTGTGAAGAAAGAGGGCAGATGGTCCTTTCTTTCACTTTTTTGTTACTGTGAATGTTCTGGTCTACTCTGTAAGATTTGCACTTCTATGCATGATCCCAGGGGCAGGCAATTCCGGTCCTCGAGAGCCACGGGCAGGTCAGGTTTTCAGGATAACCGCAATGAATATGTACGAGATGGATTCGCACGCACTGTCTCCAGGAGATGCAAATCTATCTCATGCACATTCATTGTGGATATCCTGAAAACCTGACCTGCCCGTGGCTCTCGAGGACCGGAATGGCCTGCCCCTGCATTATCCCGATGTGCATATATACTTATAATAAACACGTCTTGAAAATTGGTATAAAGAACTCACACTACAAGTGATCCTGTCCTTTGTGGGGCGTCTGCCCGGTGCCTAAAACGTAGGGTGCACCTCCCGTATATACCGCAAGGTGCTAGTCCCTAGAAATGCAGTTAAACACTCAATAATTGCAAAATCGTACCTCTCTTTCGTAACAGAGCCACTAAAGTTAACAGATGGCTTTTTCTAGCACACACCAAGGATTTGACTGGCTGCGGTCATTTTTCATAGCACGGCTCGACCCTAACTCGTTTCAAAGGGACGCAACCCTTGTTAGAGAATCCAGTTAAAGCAAATAAGCGCAGTGATGGACTTCAGCCCACAAGCAATATTTACTTTGTCATTAGCAATCTTGCTTAACTCTGGAACCAAGTACAAATAAACAGAAACTTACACTTGCTACAAACATGAAGAACTCCATGAGGGTATTTATAAGCTTGGAGTAAGGGACAGTCATCCATCATTACCACAATGTTCAGTGACATCATAATCGCTGGAATACCTGCAACTTCTTCCTGCACCAGAGAACTTTTTAGCTCAAGAGTTTGCTAAATTGGGTGTTTAAAACCCAAAGCACCTACAGGCAAGCTCACATCTCTTTCACCATCAGGCTTTTAAAGCTAAGGTATGCTCAAAGCAACTTTGACACCGGAGTTCCAACTTCCAGAGATTTTATCCACAGGAAAAGATCTGAAGAGCCAGCTCTGTGCCGGGCTTAAGCACCCCCCAATACCGAGCAAACTCCTTGAGCGTGTCTAGGGATAGGTCATTTCTATGCCAGTTTAGCATCCCCCAATCATTGTGAAAAGTTGGCTCTTATGAATGGCAAGAATGCCCTAAGAAATAAAAGACCTTAACAAGCAATTCTTAATGCAACCTTGCCATACTGGGACAGACCAAAGGTCCATAAAGCCTACTATATTCCCTTTGCAACAGTGGCCAATCCGGGTCCCAAGTCCCAAAACAGATCCTAGGAATAAGCAATATGGACTTCTCTTTTAGGGAATTCTCCAAACCTTTTTTAAACCCTGCTAAGCTGATTTTTACCACATTCTTTAATGACCCAAGGTTTGTTTAGTAGCTTCATGGCATGCCCCCTTGCCCTAGCATTTCAGGAAATAGTAGGACTAGGGGACATGTGAGAAGACGAGGCTGCTGATCCAGAGCAGGTGTGAGAAAGCTCCACATGCTCCAAATCAAGAGGCAAGGCGCCACTTTTTGGGTCCCAGCGCTAAAAGCAGGAGCAGGGCGTGAACATAGCGCCCCCGCCCCCGAAACCTCTTAAACCCTTTAACTTCCCCCCCAGGGAAACTTGCTCGACGGCTCTCACCTGTTTCCAGCTCGCAGCGCCCCGACCACTTCACACATTCCTGCCACGGAGGAGACGCCTTCGCGCGCGACCAGCCGGCAGGGCACCGAGTCCGTTAGCGAAGAGGAGAAAGAAAAAAAAAAAAAAAAAAAAAAGCTCTTCCGGTCGGTCTGGACGAACTTTCCCCAAAGCGGGCGCGGATAAAACCAAAGCAAACTTCTGGAGGAAAGAGAAGCGGCGGAAGCCACAACAGCGGCGGCGGACGGCGCGAGCCGCTGGCTTCTGGCGGCAAGCGCGCGCGCAAATTGCGGGTGAAGCCGGCGCGCGCGCGCTCAGCCACCAAATCCCACACTGGTCGCACCTGCGGGTGGCGCGCGCTCACTGCAGCGAGGTTGAGGTGGGAGGGGGGGGGGGACGAGCGCGAGCGAGAGTTAGCGCTCAGCAGAACAATGCATGTTATTATGTATGTTTACACGTGTGAGCCGCTTAGGGAAAAAAGCGGGTTATAAAGAAAATAAAACAAACAAAAAAAAAAAAAAAAGGGAAAGGGTAAAACGCGGATCTAAACCCCCACGTCTTTTTTTAAAAAAAAAAAATAAAAAAAGGGGGGGGGTTAGGCCCTTTTTTGTATGTTTCAATCAATTTTTATTTTCAAACGGAAAAGCAACCTGCAAAGTCCAGGCAACCGTGGAATAACGACAACAAAGTAGAACCAGAATGCAAAATAGACTAACCAGCACCCCACCACTTTTAGGGCTCCTTTTACAAAGGTGAGCTAGCGGTTTTAGCGCGCGCTACGCGTTAACGCCTCCATAGAGCGTGCGTTAGTATTTTCCGTGTAACGCGGGGGTTAGCGCGCGCTAAAAACACTAGCGCACCTTCGTAAAAGGAGGCCTTAGGCTCGGCATAGGTTAAAGCGCGGAGCTCGCGGATCTCAACTGCCCGTCCTTAAAAGTCCGAGCTCCGTGCCACCTTTAGGGCTCCTTTTACGAAGCCGCAATAGCGGTTTAATGCGTGCTAAACTGCCAAGACGCGCTAGCCGCTACCGCCTTCTTTTTTAGGAGGCAGTAGTTTTTCGGGTAGCGCGTGATTAAAAGTCACACGTGTTAAAGCCGCTACCGTGGCTTCGTAAAAGGAGCCCTTAGTCTCAGCATAGGTGATGGCTCTTGACAGACCTCCATGACACTTGAGCTCCGACGGACCCTAATGCTTCTCCCTCTCTATACTGAGACTAAAAGTGGCAAAACTGTTGCCCTGATGTCTGCGCCACTTTTACCCCCCTCTTCTACGAAACCGCATTAGCAGTTTTTTTTAGCACAGAGAGCCGCGCTGAATGGCCCGTGCTGCTCCCGACGCTCATTGTAGTAGTCGGGAATATGTCCCAGTTTTTATCCGCAAGGTCTTATAGTATGATGCCTTTGTTATTTACGAGCCTGGCTTTTCTCTACTGCTGGGGCAGCTGCTCCTAACCCGTAGGTCATTCCTCTACTCCGAGAAGGAGGGGCTGGGATAGAAAGCAATCGGACCTGGAGCTTTAAGAAAGTGAAGCTAACTGCCCACAGGTTTTGAAAGGGTGCTAATTCCAACCCTTTCCCCGTCGGTAACAAATCACCAAATAAATGTTGCTTGTGTTTTCTTGGTAACTTTGTGAAAGGAACTTTCCTAGAAAAATGAGCCATGCAAATAAACAGGGTTCACGGATCAGGACTCGCTTTCTGTGCAGGAGGCAGGGCCATCCCACTTCAGCAAAGGCCCCCGCTTGCCTGTTTTTCAACTCCTGTTGACTTATCTACATGAGCAATGAGTCTCTGTACTTGGCTCCATATCCCTCGGCACCCGCCATAGGCCACCCCTGGCAAGAGGAAGAAATGGACTGGAAAGAAACAGAGCAGGGACTTAATTGCAATGTGCCACATCTATGTTATCTATGTTATATGTTCAGCATTACTGGAAAGTATAGAGCACACAGATTTGCATATAACGATATAAAATGTGATCAGATACATCAGTGCCATAAAGCACTGGATATTCATTTGGGGAAGCTCAGGGTCTACTGAATATTAAGGCACAATCATTTTGCAAATGTGAATAAATCCAGTGCCTCTCTGAACCGTTTCATCCTTTCCTGCTTTGTTAATACATACTAGTACAGTATTTCTCAACTTCTTCATGCCAAGTGCCCCCTAAGCCTAACAAATACCAACTGAGTACCCTCACCCAAGCTCCGCCCCAGTCCCGCCCAAGCTCCACCCCTGACTTTCTCGCCGATGTCAGAATTGACGTTGGGGGCAAGGCTTGTGGGCTGGCCGCTGCACGCACCATGGCCCATCCCCTGCAGGGAGTTGCTGCTGCCCCCCCAGTGTCGGCTTTGGGGGTGGCGATGGCTGCTTCAGCGAGAGGCAGGCAGGGATCCCAGCGGCGGCCAGGCCGTATACCCCCAACAGGTGGTCCATGTACCCCCAAGAGTACACATACACGTAGAGGTTAATATTCAAAAGCACATAGCTGTGCCTGCAACCTGGATAAACACAGCTGAGAACGATATCTGAACATCTTTACTGACCGTCATGTACAGTCCAGATCGTGCCATGGCAGTCTACTATCAGATGGCATCACTGGACATCTTTACAGACTGTCGTGGCACTGTTACATTCCATTAGTGGCTTATTCCGCCATGACCCTGCGGTTCAAGGCGGATTACGCAAGAGGTTATCTGGACATTTCCAGGAGAGCTACAAAGTTGCATGGGTTACTTCGGGGGGATCTGGACAATGTATCAGGGTCATTACAAGATAGATAGTTTAGTTAGAAGGTTGTAGGATCTGGGGAAGTTGAAATGTTTTCTGCGGTGTTACTTTCTATCCAGATAGAACTGTTGGTTTAACAACGAGGTGGTCACTAATTGTGTGTGTGTTTTAAGAAATAGTCTGTGATCAAATTCTTACAGAACAGAGTTTACATCTTTTAAGATAAGTAAAAATATGATTAAAAAAAAAATCTTAAAAGATTTTCTAGTTAGCGTATAGAAAATTATTTTGAAGATTAAAATTTATAAAGAGACCGATGACGACTACGATAACGTAAATCCCTGTCAGCAATGAAGTCTTTGGAGCCGAGGTGGATGGTATCGTTGAGGTCTGAGAAGATTGTTTGTGTTTAATTATTTTGAAGTAGGAATTCTAGACTGCTTAAAAAATATAAATACACCCACAGTGTTGTACCACGGAATGTCTGTACCGAGACTGCCGTGGCACTATCATAACATTGTTGAACACTTTCAGACTGCTTTGGCACTGCCCAGATAGTACCACTGAATATCTTTGCAGCCACCATCAATTTACAGTTCCTTCATATTTTTTTTAAAAAAGTGGGAGATCCAATAATTATAATAACCCAACATGTCTATTTATTAATTTAAGCAGCAGGCTCTATCACCAGTCTCCTCATCTGTCAATACGCTAATGATATCCACATTTTATCTGTATTAAATCTTGTAGCAAGGAAAAAAATGTTTTAAATGTGAGTCAAGTCAAAGGATGTTTTAGGGAGTATCTCCTTAGCATGTTGAAAACTTTAAACTCTTCTAATCATTAGCCCAATAATTTTAGCAATAAAAGTTGTGCTTTGAATCCCCTATGTGAAATTAAATAGACTTTAAGCAACAGGAGTGTACCTATCAGAAGCAGGAGTTAAGCCAATGATATGTCGGAGCAGTGCAGGGTGGCGGCCTCTGCCCACATAACTTATCGAGATAACTTAGTAACATAGTAGATGACGGCAGACAAAAACTCGAATGGTCCATCCAGTCTGCCCAACCTGATGCAACCTAAAATTTATTTTTTCTTCTTCTTTGCTATTTCTGGGCAAGAATCCAAAGCTCTGCCCGGTATTGTGCTTAGGCTCCAACTACTGAAGTCTCTGTCAAAGCACACTCCAGCCCATCTACACCGTAGCAGCCATTGACGCCTTCGCCAGCCCTTCATCAACCAAAGGGCCATATACAGACACAGACCGTGCAAGTCTGCCCAGTACTGGCCTTAGTTCTTCACAGATGGGCCTCCGTCCACTTCTGGGTGCCTTCCGGCCGGGGCACTGGATTTAGTGTGCCGCTGGCTGGAAAGTTTGCGAGACAATCAAGTGGCGCAAGCTTCTTCCAAGGCAAGACAAATCATAGGTTGCATACGCAGGGGCTTCGTCAGCCTTAAGCCTGAAGTCATTATGCCTTTGTATAGATCCATGGTGAGGCCCCACCTGGAATACTGTGTGCAATTCTGGAGGCCGCATTACCGTAAGGATGTGCTGAGGCTGGAATCGGTCCAGAGAATGGCCACCCGGATGGTCTCGGGACTGAAGGATCTCCCGTACGAAGAACGGTTAGATAAATTACAGCTATACTCGCTCGAGGAACGCAGAGAGAGGGGAGACATGATCGAGACGTTCAAGTATCTCATGGGCCGCATCGATGCAGAGGAGGATATCTTCTTTTTCAAGGGTCCCACGGCAACAAGAGGAACATCCGTGGAAAATCAGAGGCGGGAAACTGCGCGGTGACACCAGGAAATTCTTTTTCACCGAAAGGGTGGTTGATCTCTGAAATGGTCTTCCACTTCAGGAGATTGAGGCCAGCAGCATGCCTGATTTTAAGGCCAAATGGGATCGACACGTGGGATCTATTCGCAAAGTAAAGGCAGGGGAGCGTCATTAGGGTGGGCAGACTGGATGGGCCGTGGCCCTTATCTGCCGTCAATTTCTATGTTTCTATGACAATATTCTAAGCACTAGGCAATTCCTACTCCTTGGACTCTCATTTTAGCAGAGATTACGCAGTAGCTCAAAAATAACATCACTTCCTTGTGAAGGGTGTCGAGAATGTAGTTTCCTATGTGTTACGTTGTATTGTGAATCACAGGGAGCAGTGTCATGTCATGCATTTGCAAGGACTTGAGCACTAGCATCAGGCCCTTGAAGACCCATTTGGCAACGGGCAGCCGGTGAACCGATGATAAAGCCTGGGAGACAGGATTGTGGGCATGGAGGTATTTGCGTAGTCTAATTGGCGTCGTACGTTCTTCGCTGTGAGACCATTGAATAAGGCTTTGCAGTAGTCCAAGCGGGAGTAATTGGGTGAAGTCAGATTCAGAAAAGTAGTTCCTTATTTTCCAGAGCTACATGTTCCACAATTTTATTTTTTTATAATTGTTTCCACTATTTTCCTCAGCCCTGAGGTCAGGCTTACCGGTCTGTAATTCCCCGGATCTCCCCTGGAACCCTTTTTAAAAATCAGCGTAACACTGGCCACCATCCAATCTTCAGGTCCTACAGACGACTTCAACGATAGGTTACAGATCGTTAACAACAGATCAGCAATTTAATGTTTGAGAATAATAATGGGACAAGTTTGTCAGGCTGTATAACCACATCTGTGCATCTCTTTGCTCCATTATATACAGGAGGTAGTGCAGTAATGGCAAAATCATGTTTGCTTATAAAACAACGTAAAACTAAAAAGCAGACCTCCCATCTGTGGATTTATTTGCAGGAATGTCCCTACTGCACTATTTCTTTCATGTGCATAACATAATAGAAAGAGAAATGATCTTTATCAGCCTCTCCGTGTGGAGTGGAAATGCAGAGATTATGTCACTCAGCTCTCTCTTCGTGGTAAGGAAGGTTTCCACAGTGACAGCCTAATTTCTAGTTGGAAAAATCTTCTCTTTGACATCCTATCAAGCTATCCTGTAATTATCAGTTGTGGATAAACGATAGCCTGACTTTCATAATACAAGAAATCACAGCAACGGTGTTCTTTTTCTCATATCTCTCAGGTGTGTTTCACAACAGGGGATAAACAGGGATATTAATGGATCAAAACTATCTCAGGCCTGTGGACTTGCCATCAGCAATATCTGCACACCAGGTCAGGAATGATTTTTTTATTACTATTATTATTTTTTTTTATTAATATTTTTATTGAAAGAAGGGAATCACAAGTAGATCGGCGGACATCATAATGCCGCTTTACAGAGCAATGGTCAGACCACACTTGGAGTTCTGTGTTCAACACTGGTCTCCCTACCTAAAGAAGGATATAACCCTACTGGAGAGGGTGCAAAGGCGAGCCACGAAGCTAGTTAAAAGTATCGAGAATTTGAGCTACAAAGGACGCCTCGGAAAACTGGGATTGTTCACCCTCGAGAAGAGAAGACTGCGAGGAGACATGATAGAGACTTTTAAAATACTAAAAGGATTTCACAAAATAGAGCAAGAAACATCGTTATTCACATTGTCAAATGTGACTCGGACAAAGAGGTCATGGACTGAAACTGAGGGGCACCAGGCCCAGGACAAATATTAGGAAGTTCTGTTTCGCACAACGAGTGGTGGACGCTTGGAACGCTCTCCCTGAGGAGGTCGTGATGGAGACCAGCATTCTGGGATTCAAGAGCAAGTTGGATGCACACCTTCTTGCAAATCACATTGGGGGATATGAGTAAACAAGGTTTCTCAGCAGGGAACACCTGGCTTGGCCTCCGCGGGTGCGGGTCGCCGGACTGGATGGACCTAGAGTCTATCGCCCAATTAATTTTTTTAACCAATTATTGTGGCTATTAAGGACATTTTACCAATTAACAACCCCCCCTCCCTTTACAAAATCTTAGCGTGGTTTTTAGCACCGGCCACAGCGGTTACAGCTCCAATGCTCATAGAATTCTATGAACATCGGTGCTGTTATCGCTGCGGCCAGTGCGGTTTTGTAAAAGGGGGGGGGTGGGAGTAAGTTAGGCGCCCTTTACAGAATTTCCCGTTTACAGAATCGGGACTAGCAGCACCTAAGTAAAAACTTAGGTGCCTGAAATGTAGAGGAGGGTTTAAAAGGCCTACATTTCAGGCACCTAAATTTTTGGAGACTTGTGCTTACCAGTGCCTATATCATGCTCCGCCCACAAAAATGCCCACTTAGGTATTAGGCATTGCTATGCACCATGCAATAGGTGCCTATTGCACAATTAATATTTTTTATTTTTTTTTTCAATTATTGAACCTATTATGGGTATTTTGCCAATTAAGGTCCCCTTTTAACAAGCCACATTAGGGATTTTTATCACCATCCACTGCAGTAAAAGGTCTGATGCTCATAGAATTCCTTTGAGCATCATAACTTTTACCGCCACGGTCAGTGTTAAAAAATGCTAATGCGGCTTCCTAAAAAAAAAAAGGGGGGGGGTTCATTTGTTAACTTTTATTTCCAACCATTGAATAGTATATTGCTATGACACCCACAGCCAAAGGGGGAATCATAAAATGAGTTTGCAAAATTAAAATCATCTACCTTCCTTTGCTCTTTTCTCTTTATGAGCGGCAATGATTTATGGACGTCAGAAAAGATTTATAAGTAGTCTCCATATCAAATCTAAAGAGACCTATAATTTGAATCAGCTTTATAGTTTCTGGGTCTGTGATTTCCTTGATATATTGTTCTGAAACAGAAGTGATTTCCGTTCTCATCTAGCAAAAGGAACAGCGACCAACTTTTCCTTTGTGTATTCCCTTGGAAATGGAATTACTGGGCTCACAACAGCCGGTGTCGCTTTAAGCCCATAAGGAGGACCCGGTTGCAGGCTACTTGCTTTTCCATCACTGTTTTCAGGGCTGAGATTTTACAAGATTTTCTCTTTCAGTCTGCCGAGTACTGAGGCCTCACTGTTCTAATTCTACCATGCATATAACGGTCGACGCTAAACCACATCATACTGGTTTAGGGTCGAAATATTTTACCTAACGATGCACATAATGGCTCACCGCTGTCTTTTCCGTGCTTCCTAGCAGCCTCCAACTCTGCCATGCAAATGTAGTATGAGGTCATTAATATTAAAATGAGAGCTGCGAGCAATGCTCTGACATTGCCTGTTGATGTAAAAAAATGAAGCGCCTACTTTTAACGCTCCAAAATTATCAACCGATCCGGCGGTACTGGCAGTGTTAAAAATGCAGCTCAGTTGCGTGTGTTGAAGGCGCATCTGAGTTGCATGCATCCAAACTTAGGTTGCCCATTGCATGCGAGGTAGAAGTGCATCATATTTGGAAGGGGGCTTCTGATTGCATGAGGGGAGCACTTGTCCCGCTGAAGCAGTGTAAAAAAAGACGTTTTCACATTTTGCCCTTACCCTTCCCTCCTCTCCCCTTATGACGTGCGCCTATGAGGCGCTCCTGTAAGGCACACCTATGATTGATGCTCATGCGCACACTCAAGCCTCTTTCTGTGGACTATTATGTGCATATGTCAGTCACTTTCTCCAACGACTGATCGGATGGGATTTCAGTGCAAAGTAGTTTGATTTGAAAACAACAATCGATATTCAAACTACTTTGCACTGAAATCCCATCCGATCAGTGTTGGCAAGTGTGCAAAGAAACGTAAGCCATATCTCTTTCGCTGAAGCCTGATTACACAGTCACTCACAAATACATAATATGGTTATAATTCTGTAAATTCCTTGGCCAGGTGTCATTATCCTGCAGTTCCAAATAAATGTTTCATAAACTTTCATTTAGAGAAAATGAGAGTGTATGTGTGTGGGTGTATGTACAGCCAACCCTCAGCGATACCAAGATTACAGACAAAACTGCAGATGGAAAAAAAAAAACCCCAACAAAACAAAACCCCAAACCAAGGTTACACTTAGGGCTCCTTTTACAAAGCCACGCTAGGGCCTTAATGCGCTAAATTGCCATGCGTTAGCCGCTACCGCCTCCTTTTGAGCAGGCGGTAGATTTTTGGCTGCGCTAATCCAGTGCGTGCGTTAAAAATGCTAGCGCACCTTTGTAAAAGGAGCCCTTAACCCTCCTCCCCCTTTTTACAGAACCATAGCGTGGTTTTTAGCGCCGGCACACCTTAGTAATAGAGGGCCTTTGTAAAAGCTTTTCGTTTTATTTTATAGATGGTTCTCTGAGGATTATTTGCTTGTCTGATTATGTTGTTTACAATTTTATGTATGTAAAATTATGTATACCGTTTAGTTTTAAACGGTATAGAAATTTTAAAAATAAAATTAATAAATAAATACTTGTGTCTTTTAGTTTTCTTAAGGATATTGTACTTAGTTTTACTATGTTGTATTTTTAAGCTAACTTACGAGATATTACATTATACCGATGATGCAACATCAACAATTTGGAAAACAAAATTAGAATAGATTTTTTTAAAGAAACCCAATCTCAGACCAATTAACACACTACAGTCAGTATACTGCTGCCTATTTCATCTTTCTTTTCCAGTGCTGGCATTTCAGTTCCGCATTACCAGTTTGTAGAAAATTTAATTGCATCTTGGCCAACGAATCATCGTTGGTTCAGCAGTCGGGCATATAATATTTTTTCCTATACCCTTGGCAACTGTTGGCAGGACAGGAGACAGTCTACAGTGATGCATTTTTGGTGCCACTGCACCATCATTGCAGATGTCCAGCTGTGCATGTGCTGGTGACATCTCTCTGTTATCAGGGTGCCGAGGAGTAAGATATCTTCCTTTAGTACTGCAGCCAGCAGAGTCAGGCAGCCAAAAGCAAATAGGAGGAGAGAAAAAAAAAAATCACAATTCATAGCTGTAGTTTTATGACAGACCTTTATGACTTGCTGATAGCACAAGGATAGTTTAATGACCCATATTTTTTTTTTTTTTTTCATTCCGTCATGCTCTACAAAATAAAAAGAGCTTCACTGTTAACAGTAACTCAGACCAAAGCAGGCGTACCATGTGCTGGATTTATGTTCCCCTGCTGGATAGGGAGTGAGAGAGAGAAAAGGAATATGGTGATCAAAGCCCATATTCCAGCCTGCATTACTGGGTGGGTTAAAAGTTGCTTTTTTGATGTGTTTCATCAGTGATCTGACAGAGGCAGCAGGCAAGCAGAGCTTTTGAAAACCAGTTGCAAATGTGTTGAGTTTCTCCTATGGAAAGGGTTCAAATCTGGAACATTTTTTGATGGGAAAGTGTGGCGCAGTGGTTAAAGCTACATCCTCAGCTCTGTTTTCATTAAGCTGGAAGTATAAAGAGTCATTACGAAGACTTTTGAGTCTTAAAAAAAAAAAAAAAAAAGCTAGAACTAAAAGAACAAATTAGCTGAACTTGCCTTATTAATCCGAAGTCACTTTAGCGTTCTACTTCTCAATATTCCATGTTAGCATTCATTTTATGAGACTCTCAAGGGCAAACAGTTATTAGACCTAGTGGTGTTTAATCGTAATATCAAATGATTGCTCATAGCCAATATTTACAATGTACTTTAGAAAATTATCTCATTGACATGCTATTCAAACTCTTGATAATTATTAACTTGCATGAGTGACTTATGAAAGTTTTGACAGAAGGCTTTATGTTTAAATATTTTTATTAAAAGTTTGCAATAAAG
This sequence comes from Geotrypetes seraphini, assembly GCF_902459505.1. NCBI lineage: Eukaryota > Metazoa > Chordata > Amphibia > Gymnophiona > Dermophiidae > Geotrypetes > Geotrypetes seraphini. Next base: position 6,363,101 of record NC_047102.1, read on the forward strand.
TGCCAGCAAATAATACAAAGCGAACGACAAAATTCTCAAGTATGTGCACAAAACACACCATTGCCCCAAACCTCCCCCCTCCCACCCACCCCCACCCCCACAAACCCACATTACAGCATCAAATCAAGAGCAGGTGTGAGAGAGAGGGAAAAAAAAAAAGATAATCATAGATTTAAGAGTCTACTGTGGGCACGCGGAGTAAGGTCCATCCAAAAGTGCTCCCAGATAGAGCAAAAGCGTTGACAGAAGGCTTTAAACAGTGCAGGAATATTCTGGAACATTCTTTCTCGCTAAAGAGTAAAATAATATGTTTGCTAATTAACAAATACATTCAATACCGTTTCTTGAAAATAAATCAGGTGTAAAAGAATACCATAGCTGAAAGTACTTAGCATTCCAATAAATTTTCTTATTTGCTAGGAGAGTAAATAGAACACTTTTTTAAAATTTACTAAATAGAATATTACAGCTCTATCTAAGCTTTCAATATACTATATGCTCAGAGCTGATTTGATGCCTGTAGGCGAGTGCTGTAAAAAATTCAGGGGGTCGATATTCAGCCAGCGATGGTGAACATTTGTTTTAACTGCCACCAGTGTTATTCTTGGATATTCAATGGGCTAGGTACAAAAACTTTACTGCACTTGAATAAAAGACCCCTTTTGGCTAAACTGATGCTGATTTCATTGCCATTATATCTTATATTCTAAAACAAAGCCAATGGGTATCACAGGTCCCCCCAAAAATGTTCATGTGTGCCACACAAAAGACATCATTTGTTTGAATATATGGCAGGCAGTGGGCTTTACGAGGGGGTGCTGAAAAGTTCTCAGCCCAACCAAGAAGAGAATGACGTGGATATGGTTCAATCAATGATCTCGCACAATGTCGAAAAATGTTTCTGCACATTGGCACTTGACGAAATAAGAGAACACTTTTCAGCTACAGCGGCAAAAATATTGCTCAGAATTTTTAGGAAGTTGGTTGGTTGGGCTGAGAACTTTTCAGCACCCCCTCGTATGTAATAAAAGCGAGCCAAGTATAGGACAAACAAACCAGAGACCCCCAAGCCCCACCTAAAATCTCCTTTTCACCAGCATATCTAGTCTGGTCATTGTAGAGGCAGACGCCATGGACAAGAGGTTCTTTTGAAACCCTGCAATGGGAGGGGCCCAGGTTGCTTAAGACCTCTCCTATGGGACAGGCATTAGATATCTGAGCCAATCAGAGCCTTAGGCCCTTCCTGGTGTATCCCAGGATGCGCCAGGGAGGTGAAGACCTACCATTTTGAAGAAGCGGGCCTGCTGGCCAGAGGGTATAGGCATCTCTTTGGTCAGCCTTTGTGAACAAGGTAGTGGGGTCAGGAGGTCATCAGAAGCATGGGGGGGGATCATTGGAGGCAGTGGTAGGGAGTGGTGTGTGTGTGTGTGTGTGTGTGTGTGTGTGTGTGTGTGTGTGTGTGTGTGTGTCGAGCTGGTTGCTGTAAATTTGGATGCGGAGGGGAAATTGAAAATAAAAATTATTAAGTTAGGGTCAGTAGTGGCCTCTACCTTCTTCAGCTGTACTAGGGAATAGGAAACAAGCCACAGACTAAAGGCTCCAGGCCTGTGTCCTGGCATGACCTGATGGAAAATTCCCAGCGCATGGTGATTTCTGGACGATGAAGGCGGAGTTGCTGATCATATCTGAAGCGTGGTAAAAACCTGGACGGGTCATCTGAACTGGATATAAAATCCTTTCCAGAACATTCTCTGGGTCTCTGGCTCCGATACATTGTTACGTTATCCGCTTATTCTTCCCTGGCACCACCGTTTCCCAGTTCAACTTTTCTCCTCTGAGGTCATACTCTCTCCTTATCCAGGTTCACTTTTGTTGAGTTCTTGTAGTCTCAGAAAAATTTTGTTTCTTGCCTGTGCTAAACAAGTAAGTATGTTTCTCTCTCTCTTTTTTTTTTTTTTTTTCTTGTTTACAGTACTTTTGTTAAATTTATTTTGGATGCATCTGAAAACAAAATAACTTGGAGACCCCCCCCCCCCCCCCTATATCGATTGCCATGGGAGAGGCTTTTCTCTGTGGCACTGCCCATATGAAAGGCAACTGGGGTTTCTCTTTTTTTAACATCTACGTATCACAGTGCACCGCGTTCCATCAGATTTCAAAACGCGGCCAGACGGGACACCTGCTATTCATTTTCCGACAGGAGTGCAGAAGAGTCTTGTGGGAGGTCTCTCATGGGATCCTGAACACCGATATTTTTAAAAGCTTCAAGGAACGCCAGTGGCATTATGTTAAGTCTTACGGTGGGCTTAGATTTACAGACTTCTTTTCTTCGTCCTTTGTCAACAACTTCAAAGTCTGAACAATCCCAAGTTGTTTTCAAAGCCAGCCTAAGGCAGCATGTAAAGGACTCAGCTTACAGCTTAAGTCAGCAAAAAAAACCCACACCTGTGCATTTCCGGATGCCTCGAGTCGTAGCCACGGCGCGAGAATGTTTGCGGGACACTGAGTTAGAGAATCCGGGGGAAATGTGTTTCCTTTTTTGTCAGGCTAGTAAAGACACTGTACAAGGCTCCTAAAGCCTCACCTGAGCTCTGGGAGAGCAATTCCGAATTGGGAACGTAGATGATGTCACCAAAAGTGGGGCTGACTTATACTGCTTGTCCATGGAGAATGGTATTTTCCCTATTTACACCTTTACATAGGTATTAACACTTTTTTTTTTTAACTGTAACAAAAGTTGATTTCAGTTTTAACTTCTCCATGGTGTTCATTAATGTAGCCTGCATGGCATTTGAAGGGAAATGTTTTATTACAGTCTCTGCTTTGAGTGGATAATTAAATGAAAATGATATGCTTTAAATGAGGAGATAAATGGCATGAGTACATAAGACTTGAAAAAGTTAACCATTGCTCTTTGGAAAGGTCTGTGCTGGTCTTTCATATGTTAATTTATTCTAACTCGGGCAGAAAACATTCTGCAGAATTGATGCTCCAGGGTTTTTTTTCCTATAGACAGAAGGTGAGACAAATCCTCTAGGGCAGTGGTCTCAAACTCAGAGGCCACTTGTGGCCCGCCAGGTACTATTTTGAGGCCCTCAGTATGTTTATCATAATCATAAAAGTTTCTTGATCATATATCTCTTTAGCTATAAATGACAATATTATTATTAAGACTTAGCCAAAAGGAAATATTTTTAAACTATAAAGAGTTTTACCTCGTGCAAAGTTGTCATTTCTTTAATAAGACATTAACTATTTTTTCTGAGGCCCTCCAAGTACAGTACCTACAAATCTAAAATGTGTCCCTGCAAAGGGTTGGAGTTGGAAACCACTGCTCTAGTATGTCTGGTCTAAGTGAGCCTATTCTGCACACAGAAACAGATTTTCATATCACACAACCCTAGACAAAGGATCCTTGGCAACTTCCACTGCATCACCCCTCCTCCGCTGCTGCAAGAAAACTATTTGGGGAGGGGAGGGAGAAGTCCCTTCTCGAGGGCCGCAATCCAGTTGGGTTTTCAAGATTCCCCCAATGAATATGCATGAGATCTATCTGCATGCACTGCTTTTATTGTATGCTAATAGATCTCATACATATTCATTGGGGAAATCCTGAAAAACCAACTGGATTGCGGCCTTCAAGGAGGGTCTTTGATACCTCTGCCTTAGGGGCAAAGTGTCAATTAAGATATCCTTGCAAATGTGCTATTTTGCTCCTCATCTACAATTTTTTTTAGATGGTAAGGGTGGTTCAAGTGGAGCAGCTGCAGAGCCCACATTGTCTACTTAATATTTTGACCGGTATTGGAAGTTTTTAAGGATTGTTTAAAAGTCTTGCTTTTCTTTATAATTAGTTTTCTACTTTAGCCAATTTCTCTAGGCAATTTGTAATTGTTTATCCCTCACAATGTGGTCTAGTTTGGTGACATGTATTAGATTAATGTGTATGAGGTCTTAAAGGTATACCAACATTTTTCTTGTTGAAAATTATGTTTCATGATCACTTTATTTCTTGCAAAGATTTCTTTGTGTAGTTATTTGAAATTTTTTTAAAAAAAGACAGGCATCAACAATCGTTAATTGGTAACAATTAATATCTGTCTGTATGGGGACAGACTTAAAGATCTCAATCTGTAGAATTTGGAGGATAGGTAGGAGAGGGGAGATTTGATAGAGACGTTTAAATACCTACGTAATATAAATGTGCATGAGTCGAGTCTCTTTCATTTGAAAGGAAGCTCTGGAAAGAGAGGGCATAGAATGAAGTTAAGAGGTGATAAGCTCAGGAGTCATCTGAGGAAATACTTTTTAATGGAAAGGGTGGTAGATGCGTGGAACAGTCTCCCAGAAGAGGTGGTGGAAACAGACTGTATCTGAATTCAAGAGGGCCTGGGATAGGTACGTGGGATCTCTCAGAGAGACAATGGTTACTATGGATGGGCAGACTAGATGGGCCATTTGGCCTTTATCTGCCATCATGTTTCTATGTCCTAGAACTACCATCTGCATCAGTGGTCTCAAACTCAAACCCTTTGCAGGGCCACATTTTGGATTTGACGGTACTTGGAGGGCCTCAGAAAAAAATAGTTTGTCTTATTAAAGAAATGACAATTTTGCATGAGGTAAAACTCTTTGTAGTTTATAAATCTTTCCTTTTGGCTAAATATTAATAATAATATTGTAATTTATAGCTAAAGAGACATGTGATCAAGAAACTTTTAGTGATTATGATAAACATACCGAGGGCCTCAAAATAGTACCTGGCGGGCCGCGAGTTTGGGACCACTGATCTGCATGCAGTTTCTCCCACTACAACATGTATATGTTGAATTAAAATAAGACATATGTTGAAAAGAGAAAAGACAATTTCTCAGTTCATACAAGCTCATTCATCAAAAAAATATCCACAGACTGGCTAGAAAGTGATATGGATTTGTCCTGCTTTATCGTATAATGTCACCCGTGCTTCAGCCACAATTAAGGTAGACACTGCAAACCATATGGGAATTGAATTGAGTTTTCTGGGCTTTCGAGAGCTGACATGAATGAATCTCGTGGGATTAAATTGTCGGCTTCCCGCCACGCTATCAGGTTCAAAACTCATCTAAAAGAAATGTGTTCAAAGGTGCAACAGAGGAACGTCAAAGAAGCAACATCATCTTCAGCCAATTCCGTTGGCGGCAAAAAAAGAAAACCACGGGGCTCTTCAGAAATGTACTGAGGAGTTACATTAAAGAATAAGCTATGACATTTAATAGCTGTTTTCAGCGTCTTTACGTTTAAAACTGGGCTCTCTCATGCACTAATCAAATCACCCATCAGCCTTCCCCTCTCTCTCCCCACTTCCTCTTTCCTTTGGAATATACTTGAAGCAGGAGCAGACTGACCACTGGGGCAAAAGGGCCCATTGCAGTAGGAGACCAACTCTCCTCAGTTTCCACATAGTTTAATTACTTTTGATAGGTGGTTAGGGGTTCATGAGGACATAAGAACTGCCGCTGCTGGGTCAGATCAATGGTCCATTGTGCCCAGCCGTGGCCTGAGTCTAGCCTTACTTGCGTGCGTTCCGATTCAGCAGGAACTTTGTCTAACTTTGTCTTGAATCCCTGGAGCTTGAGCCTGGTGAGTTAAAATGCTGTGTCTTTTATTATTTTAATTAGAAGATTTTGTTTTGAATTTAAACCTAAGTTTTTGGTCTTTTTGCCTGAGGAATACTGGTACATTTCAATTAATTGTCTTTTTTTTTTTTTTTTTAAACTAGACAATGGCAGAAGTTGCCATTCAGCAAATAACAAATAACTGGAAAGATTGCACAAGATTAAATTATTGTTTTTGGTGGAACTCGGTGTGTCACATGTATAGGATGGAAAGAGCGCTTGCAGTTCAAAATGGATATTTTAATAAATTTAAGGATGTGTGGGGGCCATGAATAAGGTATTTTAATGAATAATCAGCATTTTTCCCTACTTACTTAATATATATTGTTTTGTGGGTGGGGGTGGGTTTTGTGGTTTTCATTATCAAATTGTAAAACAAATGATCTAAATTATTATATGATATATATTATATTTCAATATAATTTTTGGGAGGGTGGGGTGGGATATAATCTTTTTCTTGAGAAAAATGTAGAGTTTCAAGTGATGTTGTATATTAAATGATGATTTTATTGTACACTTATTGAAATATTTAAAATGAATAAAGATTTATAATAAAAAAAAAACCCAAAACTAGACAGTGGACTTTGTGAACTGCCTGTGGGGTGATGTGACTGGTATAGCCAGAGGAGGAACACTGCTCCCACAGAGGAAGGGCCTTGAGCACTTAACCTCTCTCCTCCCCTTCCCACTCAACATGGTCCAAGGAACCAGGAGTTGCTCTTAGTGTGAAGAAGCTCCCCAGCCTCTTGAACCATTGGGTGGATCACACCAGCGACTCATGGCAACACACACAGGGAAGAGTCCACCCTGTGGTGTTTTCTGGCAGAGAACAGGAGTGGTTTGCCATTGCCTTCTCCTGTGCAGTGTGTGGCTCCACTACGTCACTGCTGCCCAACCAAAGGCTCCTCAGCATTCCCAGATGTTCTAAACTAAACTAAACTAAACTAAACCTTAAGTTTGTATACCGCATCATCTCCACAGAAGTGGAGCTCGACACGGTTTACAGGAATTAATATAGAAAGGAACTCCAATGGAAAGAAGAAGGGGACTTAGTATAATGGAGAGGGAGGGAGTAGTTACATTTTAGAGAAAAGCCAAGTTTTCAAATGTTTTCGGAAGCGTTGGAGGGAGGTCGAACTCCAAAGAGGGGCAGTAAAGCTGTTCCACAGCTCAGTGATCCTGAAGAGGAGGGATGTCCCAAGTTTTCATGTTTGGGATATGCCTTTTAAAGAGGGGAAGGATAGTTTGAATTTTTGGGTGGATCTGGTGGAGTTAGGATTCGGGGAGAGCCAAGATAGTGGGAAAAGGGGGGGAAGGATGCCATGTAGAGATTTGAAGGCTAGACAGGCGCATTTGTAGTGAACCCTGAGGATAACTGGGAGCCAGTGAAGCTTAGACAGAAGCGGGGAGACGCGTTCTCCCATCCAGGTACTAGACAGGCCCGAATGGAAAATCTGGTAATCCTATGCTTATGAGATAGGTTTCAGTCCACCCTAACTTCAAAATAGTTCCCATTTTCCGTATCTTCTTTGACTTGTAGCACATGGTTTCTGTGCACTCAGCCTGGTAACTTTGCTGCTGGCTAATCCTCCCAAAGAAATTCTCAGCTGTCAAGTTTTCATTTCTTCTCGGAGTTTTTCTCCCCCCCCAAAAAAAAATATATATATACTGTATATTAAAAATCTGCCCAATCTTTATGCCTCTTGCCTATGCCTTCAGTGGCCACATGTTTTTTTAGCAATCCCATCACCAAGGTAACAAGGAACTATGGAAACCAACCCCCCCAAAAACACCCTCACTTACCAGGGGAAGAAGCATAAATGTATTTATTTAACTTTACATTGCACCCGTCCAAATACAAGATACTGTTATGTAGATCTTATCGCAAAATATTTTTAAAGTAGATCTCTTTTAAGCTTCTTTTTTTTTTTTACTGTGCAGTTATTGAATTCTAATTATGGGGTTGCTTTAGGAGCATCTCCATGTGTAAATAGAGGCATTTATCCATGTAGGTCAATTTACATGTGAACATAGTGATTCTTCGAATGCCACTGTGGGTGGGCTGAAATACAGACATGTATCCTCCATATTACAAAGGCAATAATTTTTCCATGTGCAACTGACAGAACCTCACAGGAAAACCTTTACCCATCACTCCCTGGATCCCCTAGACTCTCTTCCCCTCACCCCCAGACCTCTACAGTTCTTACTGGGGGGCTCTCCATGGTAGTCTAGTGGGGAGCAGAAGTGATGCAACGTTACTCCTGCTCTGTCAGATGCCTGGGTTCAAAATGACAGCTCTGACTCCCCAACAATATTCTCACAGTAGTACTGGTAGGAGTCAAACTGCCATTTCTCAACTCTGTGACTTGGTCACTTTCTATATTCTGCTCTCACACCCCCCCCCCCACATACACACACACACACACTACTCAAACACACATCACATAGCAGGAATGCCTTTCTCTGGAAACCTTCCCATTATAATAAATACAAACATATTTCTCCTGGGGGGGGTCTCTTCATGATTTTTTTCTGTGGGAAGAGAGGGGGCTATAGTTTAATGAAAAAAAGTATAATAAATATCATTGATTTATTCATGTCATTTTATAATGACACAATACAAAAACCCAAAATGGGGAAGACTGTAAATCAGCAGAAGCAAAAAGTCTCCCCCGACAGACACTCCAAAAGTCACTCTGTAATTTTTTTATTGTTCTTTATGCTTTCCAAATATTCTTTTATTTTTTTCATACTTTAATAGCATAACCTCACAAAATAAGTTTTTTAAATAGAGAAATATTAATACTATCTCACCCAGCTTATGTTTTAAAAAAATTCACAGATTTTCAGAGAAGGGCATTAAACATTATAGAACAGACACCAGCATTTGAAGGCTATTGAAGTGATATAAATTCATGTACAGTAACATGTTTTCCTTTTCTTGGAGGGCTCAAATTTAGAAAAAAAAAATAAAAAATTCACAAACAGATAAAGTGGGATTTGAACCTGGGGCCCCTGATGCTCAGTTCACTGAACTAATCATTAGGCTGACCATTATATAAGATGGACGTTCCTAAACTGCCATCAGACATCCATGTTCCTTGTCCCCCTCCCTACCATTGACATGGTGGGGGGGAGAAGACTGCCCCAGGCAATGTCTTGGTGGGGGCACCGGCACCTCCCTGCCCCCTCATGCCACGCTCCCTTCCCCCATCCCCATACTTTGCGCTGACTGGCTCCCCTCTGAAATCATTTCCGGATCGCAGGACCAGGAAGTGATGTCAGAGGGAAAGCCAATGCTGGCATGAGCAGCAGGCCGGAGAAGCTGCTCGTGCTAGCAAAGATTTAATGAGGTATGGGAGGAAGGGAGGGCGCGAATGTGGCATGGGGAGGGCAGGGTGTGTGGAAGGAGCAGGGGGGGGCAGAGAGGAGGGCGGGGGGGTTGCAACTACCCCTGGCGCCTCCTATCCTCACTATGCCACTGCTCTCCCCCAGCAGCCGGTTACAGAATCTGGGTCTTAGAGCGCGTTAAATTGGTTAGCACGCCTTGATGAATTCTCCCCAACTTACTTAACCCCTATATGACAAAGTGAAATAGGTCAACTTTAATTCTATTCTTTGTGCTAGTAAAAGGTTAAGCAATGTACAAGGCTGATATGTTCTGCTAAAGATACTGTAAATGTCAGAACAGAAGGTCCATTCTGAAATATCGGACTAATTTACTAATCTCAATAACACGCTTATTAAAACCATCTATTTCTGTCAGCTCTTTCTATCTCCAAAAGACCTACAAATCTGGGGTGTGTGGCCACTTTTTTCTATTTTCTCGGGGAAATCTTAAGTATTCAGGAAATCTGAAAGAAATCCAACCATCAGGCCAAACTGCGGCATCCTCATGGAAAATGTACATATTCAGCCTTGGGTCTGTAATAAAACAGGAGGGGGTCACAGCTATTTACAGCCCCCTCCAGCATAAAATGCAATCTTGACAGCCACATTCTGGCCATAGGAAAAAAAAAAGTTACCATAGCAACTGCTTATCACCTGTTTCCCTGTTTGCATCTTCCTTAGGGAAGAGGGCTAAGCCCATTGTGTGGATGTGAATTTCTTGTTCACTCTTTCCAAAAATACTAGGACTAGGGGGCATGTGATGAAGCTACTGAGTAGGAGATTTAAAATAAACCAGAGAAAATATTTCTTCACACAATGTATAATTAAACTCTGGAATTCGTTGCTGGAGAATGTGGTGAAATCAGTTAGCTTAGCGGGGTTTAAAAAAGGCTTGGATAATTTCCTAAAAAGGAAGTCTATATTGAGATGGCTTGGGGAAATCCACTGCTTATTAAGATAAGCAGCATAAAACCTGTTTTATTACTTGGGATCTTGCCAGGTAATAGTGACCTGGGTTGACCACTGTTGGAAACAGGATACTGGGCTTGATGGACCATCAGTCTGTCCCAATATGGCAGTTCTTATGTTTTTATGTGAGCCAAGTATAAGACAATCAAGCCATTGTGACATCACTGGAGGTTAACTCTTGGGCATTGGTGGAATGAGGCATTATGACATCACAATCTCAGCTCTGGAATGTTGCTACTCTTTGGGTTTCTGCCATTGTGACATCACTGGAGGTTAACTCTTGGGCATTGGTGGAATGAGGCATTATGACATCACAATCTCAGCTCTGGAATTTTGCTACTCTATGGGTTTCTGGCAGGTACTTGGGACCTGGTTTGCCCACTGTTGGACTGGGCTTCATGGACCTTCGGTCTGTCCCAGTATGGCACGTCGCATCAAAATGAGAGAGAAGCAATGTAGCCACCTCACTTTTCATCTCTAGATTACCCGATGAAATCCAGCTCAGATCATTATTGGCTTAAGAGACTAGTGACTTTGTGCCAGGTCACCAACCTGAACCTTTTGGCTGCCTGACCAGAAAATAAATGCCAACAGACAGCAGACCATGTCCTTCCAGGTTTGCAGGACCTCATGCCATCTCTCAGCCCTGCTCCGTTGAGCTCTCTTTGGCCCCTTATGACTGACTTCTTGATGGGAGTGGTGGAATTCTTTACAAATGTACCACTGCTCCATTTGATGCTGATCTGTCTGTCCTGGTGCGCCTCAGAGTCCCTTTGCTAAATAAAACACCCCTCTTGAAGGGCAGGGAACAACGGTTAAGCAAAAGCAGGCCTAATGCTGCCAGGGAGGGTTTCTTATTTAAATCATCCTTAAATCTCTACTTTTGCATGTCCAAGGGGTTGACCAAGACCCGAGTCAGCCTATAAACTAAACTAAAACTCAATTTTATAGACTGGGTCTTCAACCAAAAGGTGCTCGACTCAGTTTCCAATAATGTAAATATAGTACATAAATATGGAAGAAGAATGTAATCTAGAATGGCTGAGTTTCCAAAATGTTTAGTAAACAAGAAAGTTTTCGGAGCTTTCCGAAATAAAACGAAGGGGCCTAGACTTCTAAGTGAAGTCTCTGGATCCCAGGAGGGCACTTCCCTAAAAAGTTAACTCTGCTTCCCTTGTTTACAGAAAGATGGGGGAGACTTATGTGGGAGGGGGGGGAATAAAGAAAGAAACTAAAAGTTACACCAGCTGTAAGCTAACCGGTACCCAAAGTGAAAGCTGAAACTGGCATTTCCCCTTCAGGGGTGGCAACCGCAGAACATCGAAGCAGTGACCGCCGCTGCCGGTGCTAAAATCCGCACTACGCGTTAGTAAAGGAAGAGGATAGATACGATGCTAGCGTTTTAAAACTCCCCTCCCTCCCCGAGAAGGAATGGCAAAACCTCTGTCATATCTTCAACAAGTTTCATTTTCAAGTTCAAGTTTATTTTTGACTTATTGAATCGCTTAATTTAAATTTGCTAAGCGATTTACAGATTAAAAAAAGATGAGTACATCAGATTAATTATAAAAGGATACATAGGTTTGACACACTATCATACAAAATAATAAATAATGTCATACAAACTAACAGATACACGGGGGAAGAAAGGGTAGAACTACAATCGTATATATAAAAGACAACATAAATGATAAAAACAACAGGTAGGGTAGATATTGGGGGAATAAAAAGATAAAAAAGGAATAATATAGAGTAATATAGATTATAAAACAGCAAATTATCCACAATCCACACAATTCTGTATTCGCAGGGAGTTTAAAAGCGTCGCTTCTTAGTTCTTTCTGCAGAGAATTCAAGAATGGAGTTCATACGCATGTAAATCTGTGGATTTTCTGACCCCCCCCCCCCCCCTTTTCCCTGGACTGACATTCTTGCCATATGAAGTCAATGGGGTGTTCGATCTTTCCACGTTACTTTATTCATTGAAGTGGGATGCAGCGTTGGGCCATCAAATATGTTTTCCTAACACATGCAATATTCATCCCATTCTAAATCCAAAATCCTTTTAGTAAGGTGCGTTAGGGCCTTAACGAGCGGAATAGCGCACGCTAGACCTTAACGCCAGCATTAAGTTGGCATTATTCTAGAAGCATACCGCGCGGTAATTTTGTGCATGCACTAAAAACGCTAGCACGCCTTACTAAAAGGAGCTCAGAGTTCCTTACTTTTGATTAGGGATCTCCCAAGAAAAGATTTCGCATGAGTACATGTCTCTCCCCCTTCCCCCGCAAATTGTGCTGGGCTTTAATAAAGAAACAGCTCACCATGATATTATATGAATGAGGGATAGAGACTCTACTCCAGTGTCTCTCAAACTGTGGTGTGCCCCGAAGAGATTCCGGGGGTGCTCCCAAGAAATTCCAGAATTTTTCTTTATTTTTAAAAATTCACTTCGTCAGTATACACTAGAATCGATGACATGTACGTCATGTCCGCAAGCGTCTATCAATGTTAAGAGCGTCTGCGTGCGTAAGGGTGCAACGCCCAGGGAAGCACCATTCTTTGATGTGATTGGTCCTTGAAAACTAACGGCATGTAATTTTATTTTTTATGCAGTGGATATCATAACTTGAGCAACAAAACAATCAGGGCTTTGTTACCGTTTGGATTTTCTTAATTTTGTGAATTTGGATTTTCAGCTCTGACAGAAATTAAATTGAAAGAAAGAGAATGACTGCAGACAGTGGATGATAAAATGGGGGTTTGCTTGTCAAATATCGAGCCGTGTTTTGAGTTAATTTGCACTCAAGAACAAGCACATCCATCGCATTGATTATCAATTCTATTCTATCTACTTTAGTTTCACCGTTGTTACAATTGCCCATATATACCTTAAAGAACTTTAAATAAATTACTCTCAAATGTAGTTTTTTGTTGGTTTTGCAATTTCATTTCAGTTATAATGTGCTGTAAAATACTTTGCTCCGTTTAGTGCGCCTGAGCCAAAAAAAGAGTTTGAGAGACCTTGCTCTACTCTCAGGACTTAGGAAGACCAACAAGAATTGCTGTTGGTTGTTTTTATTTTTGTAAGTAGGGGGGACTCTCTCCTGGGGAGGGAAAGAGGGTTATGAGCTTTTAATGGTCTTTGACCTTACTTTGGGCGACTGCAGTCTGAAGCTGCTGGCAGGGGGAGGCTGGCCTAAAAAGAGGCTTAGAGGGAGCAGAGAATAGGAAAAAAAAGCATGAAAACTAACAAGCAACCCCTGACTTAAATATTTCATCGAGAGGATCCTTTGCTCATTCATTCCAATTCCTGTTTGTGTACAAAAAAAAAAAAAAAAAATTCCTTTCAGATGTACCTTAGCAACTGTAGGACATGAAAGCTTATTAAAACAAACTCATATGCTTTCTGGGATTTTAGCTTTGGGAAGAAAGTGTCCTTATTTCATTCCGCAGATCTGGGCCAGGTAGACCACACCAATTAATCATTGCTCCTCTCTCTCTCTTTCTGGTGATCTGACCTTTGTGTCTTTCAAGGAGATGAAAGTAGGTCATTGCATCTCCTGGAAGCTGCTTTTCCTGCCTATGTTTCAAGACTTGGTTTCCCTACAGCAACAGTCCAGACCATTACATTGATTGGAAAGAACTGTGACACAGCCAGAAGGGGTGGGGCAGTGGTGTAGTAAGGGTGGGGTGCGGTCCAACGCAGGCGCGGTCTTCCTCGGAGCGCTGGCACCCTTCCTGCTCTCCGCCCTTCTCTTCCCCCCCCCTGTACCTTTTTAACCTCAGCACGAGCAGCCACGAACTTGCCGCTCACGTCGGCTTCGGCGCTCTCCGATGTCACCTCCGGGACCCTCGCCTAGGAAGTGACATCAAAGATAGCGCCGAAGCTGACGTAAGCAGCGAATTCATGGCTGCTCGCGCTAAAGATAAAAAGGTACAGGGAAGGAGTGAGCGTGCACGGCAGGGGGGGTAGGGGAGAGGGTGGGAGAGGGGTGCCACTCACCTGGACTATGCCACTGGGGTGGGGGCTCTCTTATCACTCCATCTCAGGACTCCCGTTTCATTATTAGGCGATTGTTTCTCAAGGCAAAAAAAGAAATGAGATGCATACAGCTAAATATCAATGCCATTTTAATATAAATGAAAAGTTTGTCCAACGAGTGCCCTGTCCTTGCTGCAAGAGATCAGGAACCTTGTCTAGAGCAGTTCATTTCATGACACCTACTGGCCTTTCTACTTTTTAAATGCAGCAACTCTGACCACATTGTTGACCGCTTTTCTCTCATTTTAATAACATTGCGATTACTACTAATCATTTCTGTATCGATAATAGACGTACGCAGCGCCGTATATCTAATCTAATCTAATCCTTAGGTTTGTATACCACATCATCTCCACGTTCGTAGAGCTCGACGCAGTTTACAGTAGGAGAAATAGGAAGGAACTACAGCAGAAGGTTAGAGGTAGAAGTGTGAAGAAAATTTAGAGGACTTGGGATGCCAAGATATAAGAGTTTCCTTGATTCCTAAGTTGGAGGGAGACTTACATTTTTTGAGAAAAGCCAGGTTTTCAGATGTTTGCAGAAAACTTGGAGAGAGCTCAAGTTCCGAAGAGGGGAGGTAAAGTTGTTCCAGAGCTCAGTGATTTTGAAGTGGAGGGAGGTCCCTAGCTTTCCTGTGTGGGAAATGCCTTTTAGCGAGGGGAAGGATAGTTTTAATTTGTGGGAGGATCTGGTGGTATTAGGGTTTGAGGAATTCCAAGAAAGAGGGATAAAGGGAGGGAGGATACCATATAGGATTTTGAAAGTTAAACAGGCGCATTTTTAGTGGACCCTGGCAATTATCGGAAGCCAGTGGAGCTTGGCCAGGAGCGGGGAGACATGGTCAAATTTACTTTTAGCGTAGATGAGCTGGGCTGCGGCATTCTGAATCCGTTGGAGTCTGTGGAGGTTTTTCTTAGTTAGGCTTAGTTAGGTAGATAGAGTTGCAATAGTCCAATCTGGAGAGGATGATGGATTGGACAAGGAGGGTAAAATGTTTTTGATGGAAGCAGGATCTAACATATGAAAACATATGAAAACATAGAAGGGACTGTCCCTACTCCAAAGAGCTTACAGTGTAGTCAAGACAGACAAACTGGACAAGAAGGTGCATCTATACACAGTGCTTAGGTGGGGGAATTGCAAGTTTTACTCCGACGTGACATATACCGAGGATCTACCACCAATTTCTTTTAGATCTTTCAGTCGTGGCAGGAGAGTTAGGTGAAGAGGTATGTTTTTATTGTTTTCCTAATGCTGGAGTCCTTCAAGGGATCTGATCTACGGAGGCAGTCGATTACAGTGGGAGTGGGAGTAAGAACGTCATTTGGCCGTTTGTGGGGATTTTTTCCCCCCTCCTTTCTTATATTGCTTTCTCACTACAGTCTGTACTCACCTGCCTGTCACTTCTGAGTTGTTTCCTTCTCACCATTGGCCATGCATCCCCTGCTACTGTCTCCTCCATTCCCCTCACAGTGTCCACTTTATCCATCCTTCCTTTATCAAGTTTCAAGTTTATTAAAGTTTTGTTATCCCGCCTTATCAAATTTCAAGGCGGCTTCCATTCATAATACATCAAGTAAGGCTAAAAAACAAAGACGTCTAAATAACAAATTAGCATCAAAAATTAAAAACAAAAATGAAACAACAGAACTACAAACTCCCCCAACCCCTAAACTTTTAGATAGACGTATAGCAAACAAAACTTTAAGACAGACGTATAGACTGGAACGAAAGGAAGGGGGAGAACTACAATGATTTGATAGGAAAGGACAGAAGGTTGGGAGGACGCTGCATTTTCCTGAACAGAAAGACTGATCAGAAAAGAGAGAAAAAAAGAAAAAAAAAAAAGGAAAATTATAATGTTTGACTAAACATTGTTGTTCTTCCCATTTATGTGCTTTTTTTAAATAAATTGTAGCTCCTCCCTTCTATCCTATTGTTTACAAGTCGCAACTTCAACCTCGTATGTCAGTCTTGGAAAGTCTATGTCCATAATTGTTGTTTGTTCACTATTTATACTAAATATTTTTAATGTACAACGCTTTGTATCCCAGGAGAAGCGTTCCATCAAATTTTTAATAAACTATGAAACTATGAAGAGGACATCCTTAAAAGGACGGTTGTACTGAAAACACATCGTCAAAAAGCATGGTTTTTAAGCTGGATTTAAATTTGTCTAATGAATTTATCCATCCTTAAGAACCTCTGTGTGAGAGGTTACGGTGTAGTCTGTTGTTTAGGTAGCTGGGTGCTGTTCCATGTATTACTTTGTATAGTAGACAGTAGAATTTGAACTGGGATCTTGCTTTTATTGGTAGCCAGTGTGAGTCTCACCAAAGCATACTTAGACTCACACTGGCTACCAATAAAAGCAAGATCCCAGTTCAAATTCTACTGTCTACTATACAAAGTAATACATGGAACAGCACCCAGCTACCTAAACAACAGACTACACCGTAACCTCTCACACAGATTAAGGAGAACCCAGAGCCTATTCACTCACCCCCCTCTCAAAGGAACACGACGAAAGAAACTATATGACAGCCTTTTAGCGACACAGGCAGCAAAGATCGATACTACCATCAACAATCTACTGACCAAATCAATAGACATTAAAGTATTCCGAAAAGAAATCAAAACTCATCTCTTCAAAAAACACTTCCCATCATCATAACCTCACAAAAGTATTAGAAAATGCTCTCATGACTACCCAAACACCACCACCAACAACACCCGAATCCGGACAGTATTATCTCTACTCGTCTAAACAACAGAATCCGGACAATATTATCTATTCGTCTAAACAACCTATCACTATCTACTATCTACTACCAATTTATCCTGGAAAAGTCCAGAACAACAATTGTAACTTAACGCATTCTTGATTATATGTACTGCAATGCTACTGGAAATGTCCAGTCTTCTAACTTGTAATCCGCTTAGAACCGCAAGGCACAAGCGGAATAGAAATCACTAATGTAATGTAATGTAATAAGAATTGCCAGTGGTCCATCGTGCCCAGCAGTCCACTCACACGGCAGCCCTCTGGTCAAAGACCAGCGCCCTAACTGAGACTAGTCCTACCTGCGTACGTTCTGGTTCAGCAGGAACTTGTCTAACTTTGTCTTGAATCCCTAGAGGGTGTTTTCCCCCACGACAGACTCCGGAAGAGCGTTCCAGTTTTCTGCCACTCTCCGAGTGAAGAAGAACTTCCTTACATTCATACGGAATCTATCCCCTTTCAATTTTAGAGAGTGCCCTCTCGTTCTCCCTACCTACAGGGTGAACAACCTGTCCTTATCTACTAAGTCTATTCCCTTCAGTACTTTGAATGTTTCGATCATGTCCTTCTTGCCCATGTGCCCTCTCCTACCTCACCTTCACTGGTATACAGAATCCAGTGCTCCCAGCAGTAACTCCAGTATTGGCGCAATGTCCCAGTCAGCACTGGTGATGGAAAGGTCTCCTGGCAGAACAGAATCAGGTATTAAGGATTTCCTGCCAGTATGTTCACTCCCATGATGTACAGGTGATGGTTCTTGCTTTGCAATATGTATGTATTTATTTCGATATTATATATTACTTATAACCTAAGTGGTTTACATTCAGGTACTCAAGGAGTTTACTTACGTAAAAATGTTACCTTTAACATATAAAATACTAATGATATATAAACTAAGGGGTCCTTTTATTAAGGTGCGCTAACTGATTTAGTGTACGCTAAATGCCCATAGAATATAATGGATGCCTTAGCATTTAGCAGACGCTAATCTTTAGCGTGCCTTAATATAAAGACCCCTAAAATATTGAACCAACCCTAGACAGGAATAAATTTCACCATGTAAATTTCACTCAAGTAGCCCCTGCCGACTGGGGAGAAGGGGGTGTATAGCCACTCCCCCCAATCTTCTGAAATGCAGGCTCCCCTGCTTTTTCCTTAATTTGAATTTCTGCCACCGACTTCGCCATGACAATGTTACCCTTGTCAATTTAGGAAGAGGCAGAATGTGGCTGCCTGTCTCACAGCTTTACAGAACATATCTCGTCTGTCCTCCTTAATCCTACCACCAGATGGGTGAGAAGAGAAAATGACGACATTCGTTATACAGAAAAATCCTGCATGCTGGAGTTTTATTTGCAGAGTTTCATTCATCAGCTGGTGTTAGGATAAGAGAGAGTGAAAACCCGATAGATGCAGGGTGCCAACGTAATTTCAACTATTTCAGAGAACAAGAACAACCCATTACTACACCCCATGCAAACACAGTTTCGAGTTTATTAAAAATTTTGATTTGTTTGCTTATCTGGTTTACTAAGCGAGGTACAATTAAAGAAAAGGAAAGAAAGCAAAAACATGGGCATCATACAGATTCCAATACATGAACGAAATAAACAAAAGACTGAACTACTTACTGACTGGCACGAGAGGAAAGCAGGGAAAGAACTACAATTTTTTAAAGGATAGAGAAGGAACATATAAGGGAAAAAAACAGTATGGAGGGGGCTGAATGAAAAATAAGGAAAAGCTCGACTAAGGATCGTTAACCCTTTCAGGACCATAAGGATCGTAGGCCAATTTTTGTGGTTTTGATGACATTTTTATGGTAAAAAAGGGCTTGCAGATGCCAAAAAATTGATTTTTTTTTGGTGAAATATCATTATTTTTATTTAAAAAAATCACACTTCTGGCTTATGGACAGTGTGGCAAGTGAATCTTTTCGTCAATCTGGCAACGACGCTGATGAATGAATGTCGGAACCAGTTTGTTTACATAAAGGCAGTATCATATGGAATCCGTACATATCAAATTTAGAACTGTAGACTATCCCAATCAAAATGTATAGGATTTTAAAGTTATGGGACAAATATGTCCCTTGGTCCTGAAAGGGTTAAAGATTATAGGCGTCCTTGAATAGAAAGCATTTCAGGGTGCTTTCAAAACGTACTAAGTTTTTTTCTTCTCTTAAATATGAAGGCATTGCATTCCAGATCTGCAGGGCGATTACAGAGAAAATGTCTTTAAGTTGCGTTCCTATTTTCCACAACGAAACAGTCAATACATTTTGGTCAAAGGATCGTAGTGAATGTGATGGTGTGTCAGGGATAAGTAATTTATTGATGAATTGTGGCTCTTTCAAATATATTGTTTTAAATGAAAGCGGTGGGATCTTAGATGAGATTCTGTGAGTAAGCCAGTGTGCTCTTTCTAACAGTGGTGTTATGGTCAAATCTAATGTTTGGCTTTATATACTGAGACGACTTCAATCCAGGAAAGCTCGTCTCGGTTTACAGTAGTTAGTTTAGGCCAATAAGAACTGAGGAGAAAGAAAAAAACAAAAAAAAAAAACCCGAGAGGAAATTCATTACCAAAGTGCTTAGTGAACAGAATAGTTTTCAAAGACTTACGAAAACAAGGATGAGAGACAGAACTTCTTAAAAAGAGTGGAAGATTGTTCCAAAGTTGAGGAAACTTGAAGGTCAAAGAATGGCCAAAGATCTTGGTTCCTTTGATACCTTTGCTAGAAGGACAGGATAATTTGAGTTGTTGGTCACTCCTTGCAAAAGAGAATCTATAAAGATTCCAGGATAGCAGAACTAAAGGAGTGAAAATGCCATGAAGAATTTTGAAAATAACATAAGCACATTTAAACTGGATTCTGAAATACACAGGAAGCCAATGAAGACTATGAAGCAGTGGTGTCGCATGATCAAACTTATGCTTCCCGAAAATCAATCTGGCAGCTGTATTCTGGACCAGTTGCAGTCTAGAAAGCCAGGTTTTTGTAATGCAAAGATAAATGACATTACACTAGTCAAGATGAGATAAATTAATTGACTGAACTAAAATAGAGAAGTGGTATTGATGATAGAGGTGTTTTACCTTCCTCAACATTTGCAAATTGAAAAAGCATTTCCTGATGACAGAGTTAATCTGATCCTTGAAAGTAAGCAAGGAGTCAAGAAAGACTCCCAGAATCTGAGCGGAAAACTCGATTTGTAAGGAGGAACCAGAAGCCAGTGTTACAGAACTAGGCAAATAATCCAATTTTGGGCCTAGCCATAATAATTTCGTCTTAGATGCGTTCAGTTTCATCTGAACGGCTTGGGCCCATAATTGGAGTTTCGAGACACAAAGGTTAACTTCACTGCTAAATCGATATCCAATGATTTATCCCTAAGCCACTGCTTAGGGTAAAAGCCTTATGGCACAATATCACACCATCATGCCACACCACTTTTGCCCTGAGGTCTGTGTCACTTTTAGTCTCAGCACAAGGAGGGAAAAGCATTAGGGTCCATCAGAGCTAAAGTGTCATGGAGGTCTCTCGGAGCCATAACCTATGCTAAGACTAAAAGCGGCACGGACCTCAGATTTTTAAGGACATGCAGTTAAGATCCGTGAGGTCCGTGATGTCCATGAGGTCCGCGTTTTACCCTTTCCCATCTCCCTTATGTATCATGTTTGTATGCTTTGTCCCTGTAATAAAGTTATTTTTTGTAGATTTTTTTTTAAAACATGTAATCCCCTCTTATTTTATCACTATTTTGTACAATCACCTAGAATTAAGATAGGCGATCAATCAAATATTTATTAAACTTGAAACTTGAATTGTCAGTGGGGGGTGAGGAGGTGGAAGGGTCGGAGTTTGGTTTTAATGCTCGCAGAATCTTTTTCTACCACAATTCAAACTTCTATCGATGAGGTGTGTTGTGTTATTATGGTACACCGTCAATAGCGCGCAGGACAATTGCGCCTTGACAATTGTGCTCCGTCAAATGTGTGCACCGACAAGTGCGCGTCTGAAGGGAGTGGGATTTTCAGGGTGCAATTCCCCTCAGAGTGCGTCACCCCCCCCCTCATAGCGCGTCGGCAAAGCATTGCAACCCCCCCCTCGAACGAGAGCACGAGTGTAGTGGGGGAGGGGGTTCACCCACACACACCCTCAGAGCAGAAACGGGAAGGCTTCAAATTATAAGTACTCACAGCGGCTGTTCCCTCTAAGCTGAGCAGGTGTCCTCCAGCTGCATTGCTACCACTAGGGGGTGGAATATTTTCAGTCGCTAAGGACAGGTATGTTCCCTGGAGTCCTGCAGAACTTGCCTGTCCCTCACAATTGAAAAATGTGACAGTAAAACAGCACCCTCTATTGGTGAGACTGTGGGTGGAGGACTCCTGCTCAGCTTAGAGGGAACAGTGCCTACACCCACTCAAAGAGAGCATGAGTGTATCCCCCCCCAAACCCCCCTCATGGCGCAAACAGGAAGGCATAGGGCAGTGCGCATTTGTCCTGCATGCAAATGTTGGGGAGGAATTGGCACACCTATGTCCTGGGTCACTGTTATCAAGAACTCCAAACAGTCATTCTAGGTCGGAGCAAAAGAGAAAATGGCCAAGCCCCTCTTCAGAAGAGTCAAACCTCAGTTCATCTTACCTTTTCATACTAAGCTTCCACCACCCCCACCCCCAGTCTATTAGAAAAATGCTATCATGTGTAATTGATACCGAGAGCTTCATTTCTCTTGAGGGTGCTTCACTTCTGTTTTATGTTATCATGAGGTAGGGAGAGCCCCCCCCCCTCCACTCTGCTGCTTATTACAGATGCCATTATTGAACGAGTCCTTGCAGCAGAGGCGGGAGAAAGGGCCGGAATGGACTTTGACCATATGGTATGACTAATATGCCATTCGTACAGCAGCTGATGAGATTCAGCAGACGGGGTTAAAGGCACGAAGCATCTATGGCTGGTTAGCTTTTTCATTAAGCTAAATTAGATGAATTGGTCAGAGATTCTGGCGCAACTGCTGCTCATTTGCAGATTGACATTTTCGGTCTCAGGTGAAATAATAGGACGTGCCCGGCCTTTTCCTACTGTTACTAAACACCAGCATCTTTATTATAACTGAACTTGTGTAAATAATACACCAAGCGGGAGCTCAGCAGAAAGAGTTACCCTATGGTAAAGCTCTGCCCCAGCAGTCCTGTTGCTCCAGGAAACCTACGCTAGGGTCAGACAAGCACTAGCTGGGTCTGGCACCGGAGAGTGGGTCAAGAGAGTAAGACTGTGCATGATGTCCAGAAGAGTAGATTCCCAACCCTTGCCAATTTCCTGCTTGCTTTTGGCGTAACTCATAGCCATGTTGGAAGGGGCATCGATACCCCTTCCCCTTTCCACCCCAGCCTCTTTCTATTCCTCCCCTTCATGCGCCCCCCTCCCCCCATACCTCTTTTTGAAGAAGTTGTTTGCGGTGATCTTTGCGACCCCATTGGCTCTCCCGCTGATGTCACTTCCGGGTGCTGTGCATAGGGAGTGATGTCAGAGGAAGAGCCGACGGGGTCACGAGGAGCACATTGTTGACCGCTGCGAGCAGCAACTTCAACTGGAGGTATGGGGGAAGGGAAGAGGAGTGTGCACGACAGGTGGGATGGGGGAAGGAGCAGAGGAGGGGCACCTCTCACCCTCGCTACGCTACTGAGAGAACATAAGAGTTGCCGCTTCTGGGTCAGACCAGCGGTCCATCATGCCCAGCAGTTCGCTCATGCGGCGGCCCTTTTGGTCAAAGACCAGCGCCCTAACTGAGACTAGCCCTACCTGCATACGTTCTGGTTCAGCAGGAACTTGTCTAACTTTGTCTTGATTCCCTGGAGGGTGTTTTCCCCTATGATAGACTCTGGAAGAGTGTTCCAGTTTTCTACCACTCTCTGGGTGAAGAAGAACTTCCTTACGTTTGTACGGAATCGATCCCCTTTCAATTTTAGAGATTGCCCTCTTGTTCTCCCTACCTTGGAGAGGGTGAACAACCTGTCCTTATCTACTAAGTCTATTCTCTTCAATACCTTGAATGTTTCAATCATGTCCCCTCTCAATCTCCTCTGCTCGAGGGAGAAGAGGCCCAGTTTCTCTAATATTTTGCTGTACGACAGCTCCTCCAACCCCTTCAACCCCTTGACCATCTTAATCGCTCTTCTCTGGACCCTCTTGACCCAATCTTGCCTTGTTCCCACTTTTTCTGTGTATACACTTGCATGCGATTTTATAACAGTGTATACTGGGTAAAATTACCTGCATTGTGTTTCAAATTGATCATTAATCTTAAATTTTTCAGCTCTTCTCAAAAGTGGGTCACATGCATATGAAGGCCGTCCAATGAAAAGAGATCCTCTGCAGCTTCTTTCAGCTTTTCTCTCTCTCCATTCGCACTAACTAAAACAGCAAGCATATCATCTGTTTCCCAGGACACCAGGCTCACACACAGGAGGGCCTTTGTCTTGGCTTTATCTGGAATCTCCCTCCTGGATTTACATTCTCAGCTTTGAACACTGATCCTTGCATTCCAGGTTAGATGAATGATCAACTGAGACAATTCCAGAATTCTAAACTCCAACATTCTAAAGAAGAAACTGTTTTGCGATGGTCAACATCGTCCTAATGCATTCAGGAAACCTCCAAATGTCATAGACCAAACTTAGCCTCGGACATGCTTTTATTGCTGTTTACAAGTCTCAGCAGTGCTAAAAAAAGCAATAAAAAAATAAAATTTTTTACTTTCCCCAATATTCCTCAATATTATTTAATCTTTACATGACTACCCTTAATACTTTCAAGTTGTCTACTTGCGAAACCTTATTCACTTATGCAGACGACATTTTTATACTGATAGAGATAGATCTGGATACTATCTATTTATCATTGGTATGATTTATCATCGATATCCAATGATTATTAATCCCAAAAAAATGAAGAACTATCCAATGGTTATTAGTCCAAAAAAAATGAAGAACTATCCAATGGTTATTAGTCCCCCAAAAAATGAAGAACTATCCAATGGTTATTAGTCCCCCCAAAAATGAAGAACTATCCAATGGTTATTAGTCCCCCCAAAAATGAAGAACTATCCAATGGTTATTAGTCCAAAAAAAATGAAGAACTATCCAATGGTTATTAGTCCCCCCAAAAATGAAGAACTATCCAATGGTTATTAGTCCCCCCAAAAATGAAGAACTATCCAATGGTTATTAGTCCAAAAAAATGTCTGAACTAATCTAACATCCGTGCTGTACTTCATTCACCACAGTGTAAATTTCATTTAATTATTTACAAATATTTACAAATTTACTAATATTTAAATAATTAAATGAAATTTGATGATCCGATGATGATTGGGAGCATAAAGCCCAGCACTATGAGAGAAGTTTGAGTGCCTGGAGGCCCCCTGAGGATCAATAAGACAGGGTACACCGTGGTGAATGAAGTACAGCACGGATGTTACATTAGTTCTGACATTTTTTGGACTAATGTGATCTAGAACCTAATAAAACACTTATTGAATGGATACGCTTTAAGCTTTTTCTTAAATTCTTTATAACTGAAAGAGGATCTTAATAATGAAGTTCAACCATCATGATCATGTCAACACCAGTTATCCCAGAATGCTTTTGTAAAAGCACCACAACGGACATCGTGCTTTTAAATATTAAACTTTGTTTTAATTTTGGGTAAAAGTATGCATTCATGGTTCTTTCATTTTTTTGTGGCCGTCGGGGCCTCGTGTTTTCCTTTCACTGCGGCTAGTCTTTGTTGCCCTTCAGAAGCTGCCACCCTAGGCAATGAGCCGGTTTGCCTGATGGTTAAGCCAGCCCTGGAGGTTTATATGGTTAAAATCAAAAGGCTAACGGGGAGAGCTGGGGTCTGATATCAAAGAAACTTTAGCAAAGGTAGACTGTTAGGCAGGGTTAGGAAATTCAATCATGTTTCCCCGCGTCTGTCAAAACTTCACTGGCTTCCGGTGATTTCTAGGATTCACTTTAAATGTACCTGCCTAATTTTCAAGATCCTACATGGCATTCTTCCTTCCCTAATTCCACTATCCTGGAATTCTTCGAGACCTGACACTACCAGATCCGCCCACAAACTCAAACTATCTTTCCCCTCGTTAAAAGGCGTCATGTATGCAGGTAAATTAGGGAAATCCCTTTTCTTCAAATTCACTGAGCTTTGGAACAACCTCCCTGCCTCGCTGCGGAACCTAGGCTCATTCCAATTATTCCAAAAGCATCTGAAAACCTGGCTTTTCTCCAAACGTCAAGCTATCTATTTAAAATGTAAAGCTAGTTATCCTCTTCTTAACCTCTAGTTTCTTATTATGTCCTTCCCTCAGTTATTGAATTTACCTGTAAACCGTGCCGAGCTCCATCTTGATGGAGATGATGTGGTATACAAACTTAAGGTTTAGTTTAATTTAGTTTAGGGTGAGGGTGGATGGGCCATTAAAAATCCCCCTATGGGGGACAGCATCGGTTATTCCCAATGATTCTAGTCTATTTAAAAGAAGATGATGGTCTATAGTATCAAAAGCTGAGGATAAGTCTAAGGAAATAAGGAGAACAGATTGATGATGATCCCAATGATAAAGGACAGATGAAGTTAAACCAATTAGAGAATGTTCTGTTGAGTGATGGTGGCGAAAGCCTGTTTGATGAGGATGAATTGCCCCGGTTTTCTCAAAAAATTCTGACACTTGATTAAAGACAATTTTTTCCATCATTTTGGTCAAAAAAGGCAATTTTGCAATGTGTCAGAAATTTGTGGGGTCGTTCAGATTTCCTTTAGGGTCTTTAGGAATAGGGTGAATAATTGAATGTTTCCATTTTTTTTGGGAATGATTCCAGACTCTAATGATGTAGAGATCATTTTTTGAATGTATTTTCCAAAGATATTGAAGAATATTTTCAGGATGTATCTTGGAAGTAACTCAGAAACATTACCTTTTGTGTTCAGTGTGAGAAATAATCTTTGTAAATCAGATAGAGTAAAGGTTGCAAAATTAGAACATTTCGAGATTGTGATGTTTGCAATGGTGGAAAGGTCCGTTATAGTGTCTGAAAAATTATTTCTGATCCCTATGATTTTTATGTGCTCTACTGGAACAGATCAAAGGTCCCTTAAGCCCAGCATCCTGAGTCTGGCACTAACCAATCCACGTCACACGTACCTATCAAGATCCCAAAACATCATTTCTTGTTGTTCACACTTACTGATACAGACTGACTTTCCCTAATACTACTTTAAAGATTTTTTTTCTCCAGGAACTTGTCTAAACCCCTTTTAGTCCCAATTATGCTGGATGCCTTCAGCAATCCATTGGCACACACAACACCACTGGTTTAGCCGCAGAACAAGGAATTTTGTCATGCCAGTTTTCTGCAAAAAAAACACCCAAAATACAACCGTTTCTTTCGAGTCACCTAACTGACTGAAAGAACATTCCAGTAGAAACAAAGGATGGCTTTTTAATTTAATTAGCTGAGGTAATTTTTCTCCCTTTTTCTAGATCAGTTTAAAGATAATGGGCGAGAATTTAGAAAAAGGTGACCTGTAAATCCAGTGTTTTGTTATTTATTTAATTTGCTTACAAGATATTCAAAGTGCATCATGGGATATAATAACCACGATAAAACAGAACAAGGAAGAGAAAAACAGCAACAAAAGCCAAGTTCATCAAAAGTTTTAGTGATGCAACTATTTCACGATCTAATTTAACAAACCATGAGGGGAATGAACCCCAAAGTCAGGCTTGACTCCATTCCTGTCATTATTTTCCATCCTACTTACTAGTATAATGTTTCAGAAACAATATATTCCACAGTGCAACCTCAGATCCCATCTTCCTGACACATAGGGAAAGACTCAGACAAGGGATTTCTTCAATGAACAAAGCTCCCACGATGGCCACAAGATGTGTTTCCATGACAACCATCTATGCCCCCATTCTGCTGAAGAAAACAGATCAAAGATAAAAATGTCAGCCAAAGCAATAATTTATGAAGGATCTACAAAAGCAAACTTTAGAATGTGTACAAATACTATATATTCATAGTATCAGCATTTCAGTAATTTGCTTCCTGGCAAATGGTTAGTGGCTCCACGAACCCAATGCTGTCTTTGGTTTTGTTTTGTGTGTGGTTGCATAAGTAAATCTCATCAGACTTTGAGATGATGATTTTTTTCATGTAGCAGGACTCCATGATAAAAAAGTGGGAATGTATGAAGGCGTTGTGAGTGCATTGCGAAGAAAGAGGACACTGTCAAAACCTATAAGAAAATGAAAATAAATCACAAGTATATACGTATCAACACATTGGCCGCAGCAGTAAAAGCTCCAACGCTCATATGAATGTCGGCGCTAATACCGCTGTGGCTGGCGATAAAAAGCCTAACATGGTACGAACCCTATTCTATCAACAGGTCGTGTCGAGGTGGAAAACGACATCTTCTTTCCCAGGGGACCCTCGGCCACAAGGGGGCACCCGCTCAAACTCAAAGGAGGGAAATTTAGTGGCGACACCAGGAAGTATTTCTTCACGGAAAGGGAGGTGGATCACTGGAACGGACTTCCGGTGCAGGTGGTCAAGGCCACCAGCGTGCTCGACTTTAAGAATAAGTGGGACAACCACGTGGGATCCCTACGAGGGTCGAGTTAAGGAACTGGGTCATTAGCACTTAGACTTAATGAGGTGGGTCAGTGGAGTGGGCAGACTTGATGGGCTGTGGCCCTTTTCTGCCGTCATCTTTCTATGTTTCTAACATCATTTTATCATGATTCTTCAGTCGTCTTTATTAGCTCATTTGGACTATTGTAACTCAGTTTACTATAGTATCGATGAAGGTAATTTAAAACATCTACAACTAAAAGGGACGACAGGTACGAGGGGGCACTCAGAGAAACTGAAGGGAGATAGGTTCAAATCAAATGCAAGGAAGTTTTTCTTCACCCAAAGGGTCGTGGACAAATGGAATGCGCTCCCGGAGGAAGTGATCCGGCAGAGTACAGTACAGGGATTCAAACAGGGATTGGACAGATTCCTGAGGGAAAAGGGGATCGTGGGGTACTGAGGGAGGTGCTGGGGTGTTGCATAAGTATAGACAGCTCACCAGGTCGTGCAGGTGCAAGGCCGGAGGGTTAGGACATTGATGGGAAGATAGGACTTCGATGAGAAACCTGGGGGGCAAGGGGGCCCCTTCTGGTGATTAAGGCAGGTCATGACCTGTTGGGCCGCCGCGGGGGCGGACTGCTGGGCGGGATGGACCTCTGGTCTGACCCGGCAGAGGCACTACTTATGTTCTTTATGTTCTTATGATGCAGAATAATGCAACACGACATTGGCTTCCTATTCAGTGAAGAGTCAAGTTCAAATATGCCCGTCTAGTTTTTTAAAATATTTTGTGGCAATTAGGTGACTCGGTTGTACCATTTCCTTTAGCTCTGACACGACAAAGTGGCCGAAGATCTCCTTCTGCTTTTAAGCTGTTTTCTCCTTCATTTAAATATGTTCAGTCAAGGAGTCAAGTCTTCTGTTAATGCTCTTTTCTGTTTACTACAATATGGAATGAATTACCCATTAGTCTGCCGTCATGCACTACCTATCAAATCTTCCCAAAAAAGATGAAAGACTTTCTTGTTTTCTGCTATTTCAGATTTTTTTTTTTTTTAATTAATATATTGTGCAACGTCTTAATGTAAATCACATCGAGCTCTCTTTTGCAGGGATGATTCAGTATAGAAAGCTTAGGATTAGATTAGATTAGATTAGATTGTGCATGCAACAACGCCAGGGGTTTGACAATTGCACCCAATGCATGGCGCCCAGAACCCAGCCTAACAAGATAGGAAGAAGCGACCCATAAAGCATCCTTGCTTACTCAGTTCACTGACATAAACTAGAGGCTCCTTTTACAAAGGTGCTCTAGCCGCTACTGCCTCCTTTTAAGCAGGCGGCAGTTTTCCGGCTAGCGCGCGCTAATCTTGTGCGTGCACTAAAAACGCTAGCGCACCTTCGTAAAAGGAGCCCTATATAGCTTGAGCGATTAGCAGCACCGAGCTCAAGTTCAGTCCATGACGTAAACCTCTCAGAAAAATCGAGACCAATATCTTCTTTAGCTCTCTGAATTATTAAAACGTCCACTACATTTAACATAATTAGTTAAACATTGTTAGCACAAGAGACTATACTGGGCAAAACCCGACCCATTTAAAAATAAGAGGCTTTTGAAATGTTATTGCTTAAACCAAGAGCCATTATTGCAAGGGGAAGACAGATCGATAACTGCCGAAACAGCTGAAGGTAATTAACCATCCACAAAGGACTAGTGAGAGCACTGAAGAAATCCAATATTCTGCTCGTGGATAATTGGTTTGCTGTTAGTGGCCTATCACACAATTAGGAGTGTAGTAGACCACTGGATTGCAATAACAGCAGGCATATGGGAGAATAAGAGGTTCCCTACCATGCAGTAGCATAGTAAGGAGGGGGGAGCGGGAGGGGGGGCAGTCCGCCCTGGGCGCCATCTTGATGGGGCTGCAGGCACCATCATCCTCTCTGCCTCCACTGCCATGCACACGTGCCTCTTCCCTTCCCCCGCACCTCTTTAACTTTGCTGGTGTCAGCAGCTACCCCAACCTGCTGCTCGTGGCAGCGTCAGCTCTTTGATGTCACTTCCTAGACCCGCACCCAGGAAGTGACGTCAGAGGAAGAGCTAAAAAAAAAAAAATCACAGAAGCAGAAGAGCCTGCAAGGTTAAAAAAAGAACAAAATATTAATAGTATAGTATGGTATACAATCATGTATATTTTGAATGCATTGAAAAGAATTCCATGAATGTGAGCATCTCAGGACCCTGTGTGTCACCTTCACAGAAAAGATGGACAATATATCAATCAGCAAATCAGCCATTTATTGTGTTCCAAAAAATGGGAGCTGTAGTAGAAAACCCTCTGTTATCCTCTGAATGTGCACGAGGATGCCTGCGGAAATCTGAGTCAAATCATTGTACGTATTGTAGACCAGCTGTGTAATCAAAAGCATTTACGATGCACAATAGAGGGCACGGCTTCTTCATATTCATCCCTGCTGATCCACATTTGATGAAAGGTGGACAAAGAGGCCAAGACGGAGCCACCGATCTACACTGAATATTTACGCTCTGGTGGTGCAACCATCTAGAAGGGAAGATAGCACAGAGATGCTTAATCTCCTCTCTATACAAATGAGTAGAGCAATGGAAAGTAATTAGGAGAAGGGTCCGTCATCACTGCTGTCTCACAGAAACATACAAAATGATGGCAAATAAAGATCACAAGGTCCTTCTATATCATCTCCTAATCTCTGCTGTCTTTTCCTCTCCCTTATACATCCCTATGGGCTTAAGGCTTTCTTGAAATCAGAAATAGTTCTCATCTCCATCACTTCCACTGGCAGGCCATTCCACATTTCCACCACCCTTTCAGTAAAGAAGTATTTCTTTAGATTGTTCCTGAATCTATCCCCTTTAATATTCAACCTAGGTCTCCTTGACTCAAAGTTTCCTTTCAGATGAAAGAGGCCCGCCTCCTGGGCGTTTATGGCATGGAGGTATTTAAACATCTCTATCATATCTCCCTTCTCCTGCTTTTCTTCCAAACTATTTAGCAGCAAAGAAACCCAGTAAGAGGAGTACTGAAAATATATCGAGAGAAGAGAAAGAAAGGGGGGGACAGGGAGATAGAAAAAAAGAAAGAAAGGAGGCATGGAGAGAGAAATACAGACAGAAAGAAAGAAGGGGGCAGGGAGAAAGAAAGGGGAGGGGGGCAGGGAGAAAGGAAGAAAAAGCTAGCGGAGGGAATGAGGTCTGGAAGCATACAGCAGGCTAAAAGAAGGGAAGAAATATTGGATACACAGTCAGAAGAAGAAAGTGCAACCAAAGACTCATGAAATCACCAGACAACAAAGATAGGAAAAATTATTTTATTTTCAATTTAGTGATCAAAATGTGTCCGTTTTGAGAATTTATTTCTACTGTCTATATTTTGCACTATGGCCCCCTTTTACTAAACCACAATAGTGATTTTTAGCGCAGGGAGCCTATGAGCATCGAGAGCAGTGCGGGGCATTCAGCGCAGCTCCCTGCGCTAAAAACCGCTATTGCAGTTTAGTAAAAAGGGAGGGGGTATATTTGTCTATTTTTGTATAGTTGTTACTGAGGTGACATTGCATAAAGTCATCTGCCTTGACCTCTTTGAACCCTCCCCCCCCCCCCCCCCCCCCCGGAATATAAATGATAATTCACATTTTCTCTGCGTACAGTGTGCTTTGTGTTTTTAAAAAATTTTATTGTTGGTAGATCATTTTGACTTGGTCATTTTAAAAGTAGCTCGCAAGCCCAAAAAGTGGGCACCCCTAGTTTCAAGTATGACCAGACATCGAGTTATCCAATCAAAATTTAGCAGGTCAAGAATTTGAAACAAAGCACTTATATGGCTAACCCCTAATGCTGACCTCATAAAAGCTTCTGAATGTAGACCAGTAAACTGTCTCACAGTATAGAAATATTCATTACACCAACTGGCCTCTCATGACAGAAACTTACCCTCAGAAACTGATGAGAAAGCAAAGTGGGAAATGGAATTTGCTCTCAATTAATTTATGGTTACTCCTTGTACATTACATTAAAAATTGAGAATTTGTTTAGAGACACAGAGTTCTGCTGATATCACTTTCAC
This sequence comes from Geotrypetes seraphini, assembly GCF_902459505.1. Lineage (NCBI taxonomy): Eukaryota > Metazoa > Chordata > Amphibia > Gymnophiona > Dermophiidae > Geotrypetes > Geotrypetes seraphini. The sequence continues at coordinate 6,394,700 of NC_047102.1, forward strand.
ACTAAGCTTTCAGCTAGTCATTACATAATTGAAATAAAGTAGAGACACTTGGCCTTTGAAAATGATGGCAAGAAGGAGAGAATCACAGCCTTACTTTTCACGTAAAGATGAAAGCTATTGGGGTTCATTAGAAACTATCCTATTTCCTTTCTTACCTTCATCCATGCTTTAATTTTGATTTTCTCTTGGGGACGACAGGAGCTGCCAGTTCTCTCCTGGCTCCCTCTCCCTCTCAAGAAGCGGCGAGTTGGGTTGTGGCATCACCTCACCTGCCACCAACCTGGTGAATATCATCTTGCTTAATGTTGTATGAGAAGATGAATAAAATGGAGGTAAAGATGCTGAAAAAAAAAAAATGAAACTAGCCTTAAACACCACAGAATGGTTCAATACTCTAGGAAAACTGAACACTAGAAATATAAATTCACATTTTGGGAAGGGGGAGAGGTTCAGTGACCACAATCCAGATGGCCAATTTTGGGTAGGTCTGAGCCCAAAATGAGTGGGGTGTGAAATTTTCTCTCTCTCACCCACAGTCCAGCCTCTCTCTTTCCCCTGCATTGCTGGCGAGTGAACATTTCTCCAGGTCTCTCCATCCCCGCAAGATGCACCTTTTAAAAACTTGCTCTTGGAGGTTGCAGGCAGTGACTCACACACGCTGTTCCAACCCAGAGCCGTTTATGCATAGGCAGAACTGCATCAAAAGAAAAACTCTTAGGCTGGCGTGAATAGAATGTGTATCACTGCTGGCAATCTCCAAAAATGAAGTGACATTTTTAAAAGGTACATGGGGGGGGGGGAGGGAGGAGGGGTTAAAAGACCAGGAGAGATATCAGATTGCCAGCAGGAAGAGATGTCTGGAGTCTTCAACTGGCAGGGCTTGGGGATCCATCTCAATCATTGCACTTTTGAGATACTTTTATGCTGGGGGGAAAAAATCCAATCTATGTACCAGGATTCAATAATTCACAAAGTTTTTACTTATCTTTAACAATAGACCAATTCAGCAATTCCCTCAAACTCTGGGTGTCTCAAAAGTGCAATGATGGAGAACACGAGATACTGACCCACTTTATGTGATCTTCAATATATATCATTTTCTCTGAGCGCAGTTTGTGATAAGTATTACATGTTATGAACATGAGATTGAGAACACGTCTTTGGCTGATACCATTGTGATGGTAGTATATCTGTATATACATAATTCACATGTAGTTAGTGCCTGGTTTATAGAACTGCCCCGATGAAGTATCATGAGTTTTCCTACATGTTGCTCCATGTGACCCTGGACAAGTCACTTAATCCCCCATTGCTCCAGGTACATTAGATAGAGTATGAGCCCGCTGGGACAGACAGGAAAAAGTGCTTGAGTATCTGAATGGAAACCACTTAGGTCATAAATACTATATAAATACTTGAAATAAATAAATAAGTGGGTAGGTTTAGGATGCAGATGTAAATACTGTCCCCTGTGTGAATGCTGACACATTTTCAAAATAAAAGTATGCACTAACTTCCACTTTGAAAATTAACCCTTGGGGGATTTATGCACTCGCATTTGCACCTGTTCATGACTAGGCACAAATTTGTTGCATTAATATATATGCACATTTTCTGCATTTTGCAAGTAAACATTAACTAGCGCTTAACCTCGCTCCTGGAATGCCTCCACTCAGTCCGATCAGCTTCTGAACATACAGGATGTGCACAAGTAAGTTTACCTGCATACCGAAAAGGCAGTTTTGTACAATCCTATATCTGTGTGTAAAGCACTGCTTAACCCACAGAAATAAATGGCTTTTAAAATGGTCCTCCTGGTGAGGCATCTAAAATGCCTAGGAAACCGTGTTCTAAGTTCTCAGCTTTTCAACCTGATTACACAGTAAATGGAGCCTCGTCCATGCAACTCAGGGAGGCTTAGCAATCACTGAAATAGATATAAAAGCCAAACAAAAAAAAGTGCATAAAGCTCACAGTGCTTCCTTGTGCCCAGGGATTTAACTTTCTCCAGCCTTTGGAGGTGAAAAATGAGGCACAAATGAAAAAAAAGTGTGCTATCCAAATTTGAGCTAAACACATGTGTGAGATTCTTAAATTGACCCCATTCAGACACACATCTTTGCACAACTTTATCCGTGGACCATCTTCTTAAGCATATAGGGAGCTGCGTGCCTGGGGAAAACTATGCACGGCTTCAAAATTATACCAACCAGCAGATTTGTGGCTCTTTGCCATTCTTTTGCTTTACTTCTGACCAAGGCTTGAAACCTGCTCCTTATTTGTAATGAAGCTGTGCAGTTACCTCATGTGATCTGGATACAGAAGTCCCTTTAACTTCTTCCTATAATTATAAATGAAAAAAAAATACTTCTTTCTTTCCAAAACACACTCGTGTCAGAGTGGGGGGTCCAGATGGGCAATGTTTGGGGTTGGGTGGGGAGTGTTGGCAGGAAGGACTGGGCATCCCTCCTACCGGTGAACTTGTGTGTGGGGGAGGGACTGGGCATCTCTCTTGCCACGTTCATTCGGGGGAGGGGGGTCGTGACGGGTATCAGCAGGAGAGATTGGGCATCTCTCCTGCCACGATCAAGGAGGGGGGGGGGGGAGCAGGTTGCTGAACTGATTGCGACAGCCGCGATTAGCTCAGTTGCCCGATCTGGAACTTATATCTATATTATAATCTAATCATTTGTGAGTCGCACAAACCTATACAAGCTCAAGGCAACTCGGTCTAAGTCAAAACGTACAAGTTCCATCTAAGCAACCTGTCAAACGTTTTTGATTATGGCTGCTGAACGACTAAGTCTAGGTCAGCTCACATCCCACCCCACCTCCCGCCCTACCCACCCCTCCAAAAATGTTCCTTTACACTCTGGGCGCTCAGAGGCACTGAAAAGGCCTAAGCTGATTTTAGATACGTCTAAAACCCTGTTTGATTATTGGTACTTGGACGACCTGTCTTTTTGATCATCCGAGTGCCAATTTAGGTGGGTTTTTAGATGTTTTTAAAAAATTATTATGTACCTCTTAGCTTGTAAGAACAGTGGAGTTGCCTCTGTTTGAACTGGTTAGTCGAGTTGGGTCACCTTAAAGTGGAGATGAAGCTGAAGCCGGTAGCTATTCTTGTCGGACAGACTTTCACTTTTTACTCAAAAAGTAGTATTTTAGGCACTTAAGGGGCTGATTCTGGGAGCGGTGCCTGCCTTGTGCCAGTCACGGACAGGCGCTGTTTCCAGAATCGCGGTGAGCAGGGACCCTAGGAACTACAAATGTAGGTCAGAATCGTGGCCAGCGGCACATAGTGATGCCAAAGTCCATCAATCTGCAGACTTTGGAGGAAAAGCGGGAGAGGGGAGATAGGATAGAGACGTTTAAATACCTTCGTGATGTAAATGCGCCCGAGTCGAGTCTCTTTCATTGGAAAGGAAGCTCTGGAATGAGAGGGCAAAGGATGAGGTTAAGAGGTTCAGGAGTATAAACTAAAGAAATACTTTTTTAAAATTTTTTTTACAGAAAGCCAGTGAAAGATGCTCACTGGCTTCCTGTGGCACACCGAATCACATAAAAAATTATCCTTTTGACCTTTAAAATAAAATCCTCCCATCTACCTTCATTTCTACATAAACTCCTTATTCCCCAATGTTCATCTCGTACTTTAAGATCTACAAATCAAAATCTCCTTTTGATCCCCTCTATAAAACACTTTTACTACACACGGAAAATAAATTTTTCTGTCTCTGCTCCAACATGGTGGAACTCTTTACCACAACCTCTTCGCGACGAGCAACAACTGGATAAATTTAAGATAGGCCTAAAGACTTTTCTATTTCGCGACGCATTCACTTCAGTTTAGTCTCCACTTTTCCTGATATTTTCAATCATTTACCTTCAAAAATTATATTTAAAAAGACTTTTCCCCACCCAAATGTTTATTCCCATTCCCTCTTTCTCCCTTTTCTCTCTACAATGTAACTTTACCCTCCCACAAACCTCTCTCCTCACTATCAAGTTTGTCTTGTTTATGTTTTAATATACACTATATGTACTTCTAAATATTTATTATATTAATTTTTTTCTTTCTTACCTATATTTTTTTTTATTGTAATGTAAACCGGCCAGATATTTATTTGATGGTCGGTATATTAAAACCTAATAAACTTGAAACTTGAAACTTAGATGCGTGGAACAGTCTCCCGGAAGAAGTGGTGCAAACAGAGACTGTGTCTGAATTCAAGAAAGCCTGGGATAGTCACGTGGGATCTCTTAGAGAGAGGAAGAGACAATGGTTACTGCGGATGGGCAGACTGGATGGGCCATTTGGCCTTTACCATCATGTTTCTATGTAAACACACCCACTTGCGGGCTGTGGTGTCACCATACACCTCATCCTGGAAGCCGCACCACGTCAGCTATTTTTTTATATTAGGGTTTAATTGGATTTTAATGGCATGATGAATTATCATGCCACTTAAACCCAATTAAACCACTTGTTAGGCACCACTAGGCGTGATCTAGGTGCCTGTTGCCGTCTAACATAAGGCGACTTTTCTGTGAATCTGGGCCTTACTATTTTACTCTCACTTGAGTAAATTTTTAATTTCTTTTTCATTATACTTTTTACTTCTACTTAAGTACTTTGACCTACCACTTTAAACAACACTGAATATGGGTTTCCCCTACAACACAGGTGTCAAAGTTCCTCCTCGAGAGCCGCAATCCAGCCGGGTTTTCAGGATTTCCTCAATGAATATGCATGAGATCTATTTGCATACACTGCTTTCATTGTATGCTAATAGATCTCATGCATATTCATTGGGGAAATCCTGAAAACCCGATTGGATCGCGGCCCTCGAGGAGGGACTTTGACACCCCTGCCCTACAAGGAAGTGGAAAATAAGTGGTAGGGGGAGGGAATACAAGACAGCTGCTTTCTAAAGATGTTGTAGTTTGAAAGGGACAACACTACTACCTCCTCTTCCATCTTTATGGTGGTTTTCTAATCAGTGGCATCGTTTTCGCACCCCCTAAAAGATGCGGGGACAGGCCTGCATAGGATTACCAGATTTTACTCCTGTAAAATCTGGACCCATAGCCACGCCCCCAGACATGGCTAGTTCCACCAAGCCACGCCCCAGTCTCGCTCCCCTCAACCTGTTCTCGTCCTCAGGACATCGGGAGGGCATCTGCGCATGCATGTGATGTCACTGCGTTGTATTTGCGCATGTGAAGATGCCCTACCGACACGGTCCCAAAGTTCCGGGTTTTGAAAAGCTGTTCCGACGCCCGGACCCATGTCCGGGTATATCTGGATGTCTGCTAACCCTAGGCCAGCAGCAATTCCATTTAAGAGCTGCTGTCCCAACACAATACCCACTCTTTAATGAGAGGTCAAATAGACCATCACCACCCAGGTGGGGGAAGTGGCAGCTGCCTAGATTTTCCAGTGGGGAAAACAGACCTAGCTAGAAGCCCAAAGAGCAGATGGACACTATCAGGTTTAAAAAAAAAATAAAAAAGTGTATAAATATTTCCAAAACAATTAACGCACTTACAAAGATTACTTCTATTTCATTACGACTTCTGAGAGGAAGAAAAGAACAGCAAGGGGCATCAGGAGGGAGCAGACGTGAAGGTATTTAATGCATCGCCTTTTAATCCAAGAAGTTACTGAGCAGACAAGAGCCTGTTACCACTGGTAACGAAAGAATAGCCCCTCTCTGGGAGAATTTCCATGAGGTAATCGGTCAGGCCTCTCCCCGCCAGGTCTGGCTGCATAATGGCATGGGGCAGGGCATTTCATTCTTAGATTGGGACATTCCGAGTCGCACCATCTCCAGAGTCCAGCACAATCCCTGAAAAATAAGAGAGGACAGTAATGTACTTGACATAAAACTGAAGTCAAGCTGGTGTTCACTGCATATTAAATCACACTGTCTTTTCTCTTCTTTGGAACTTTTTTTGACCCAGGCATCAAAAATATCTACAAGAAAATGCTTGTAAAGAGCAGTAGCATAGCTGCAGGTGGGTTGGGGCCTACCCAGGAAAAAGTATACCCTTTGTGGTTTCTGGTGGGGATCCCCAAGCCCCAAAACAACAAAAGAACCAGAGGTCCAACTTCGTCTGCAGTGAAAAAACAGACCAGAGCAAACAAACCAAAACTGCAGACTTGTACACGGTGCAGGCAAATTTTATTTTGACAAATAAATCTTAACTAAAAACCTTTTACCAGACGGGGGACCCAACACGGTCCGTGTTTCGGACAACCTTCATCAGGGGTCCATGGTAATAAAGGTAAAAAGAAAAATATCACAAAAAGAAGCCTGGAAAAATAGCGTTTGGTAGCACACCAGTGAATCTCCGAAATGCACTACAAGTTCGTCACAGTAAAACGCTATTTTTCCAGGCTTCTTTTTGTGATATTTTTCTGATCCCCAAGCCCCGACATACCTCCCCTCAATGGCATTGAGAATGCTGCTCACCTCAGCAGTTGGCAGCAGCTCCCTGAGCTGATGACAATAAACACAGGTAGCCAGTGGCATAGAAGGGGGGGGGCCATGTTGGTGGGGGCCCCTGCACCCCTCTTCCTCCTCCTCTCCACCCCACCTCACCTCTTCCCAATCCTCCCCTCATCATACGCGTCCCCCCCTTCCCTTCCCCCACATCTCTAGTTGTTCACCGTCACAACCAACAACGTCAATGTGCTCCTCACGACCGCATCGTCTTTGTAAAGGAGGGTGATAGGTATCAATCGGTAACAATTCTACCGCTTCACTTACAGCCATTGAAGACGGGCATTTAAATGCTAGCAAAACCCAGTGGGTAGGTAAAGCCTCAGATTTCCATCGGGAGACCAGTAGAGGGGAAAATCCCAGCAAGTTCCCTTTTCTCAGTCACTGGCATAAAAACCTACCCACCGGTGCTCAAAATTTTCAAAATAAATCTCAATCCTTTAAACAAAAAAAAAATTGTCTTTAAAGAACTTTTTTGAATGAATCTTTTGAATTTCTGTAACCTACCTCTTCTTTTATCTGTAACCCTCAAAAGATAAGGGGATTGAGGGTTACAGATAAAAGAAGAGGTAGGTTACAGAAATGGACATGAACCACATCACAGGTCATGGACCTGACTGGCCGCCTCGGGAGCGGACCGCTGGGCGTGATGGACCAATGGTCTGACCCAGTGGTGGCAACTTCTTAAGTTCTTAAGCTTCTTAGACACACTCAGTCAATTTACCAACTGTACGTGCTGTGAAATTTTTCAAATATATTTGCTGACGTGTTCAAACACAATTTGCCAACAGTTTTACTTTCATGTAGTGCTTCTTCTAAACAAGTTAACATTTGAAACAGGTACCATATATGCTAACAAATAAATGTGCATCTCTATGCCTTTCCGGCCTAGGTGCCCTGCTATAAAATTTCTCTCCTAATGTTGTTCTCTTGGCCTCCTTCAATGCCAGCCCTAGAATCTGGGCTTATGCCTTGCTTGTATTTTCCAGACTGTGCCAAACTCTAAAGCCCAAGAAGAAATGCACTAAACTGCACCGACTCAGAGAACTTTAAAAGTAAAACGTACAGACTGAGACATCTAACAGTGCTACGTCCAGAGGTATACAGAGACAGGACCGGTTGGATCGCTGCAAACATAGAGGGTACGTTGAAGGTCTCAAACATGACCTGCAATGCAGAGGTCAGGGATGACCACACTGAAAAACTCAGGAAGGGACACAGCACTAAGATGCATCCAAACCCATTTGGAATATATCTATTTTTTATTTATTTTATTATTTATATACCACTTAGATCCTAAGTGGTTTTACATTCAGGTACTTTATCATATTTCCCCCATCTGTCCCGGCGGGCTCAAACTCTATCTGGTGTACCTGGGGCAATGAGGGGATTAAGTGACTTGCCCAGGGTCACAAGGAGCAGCGAGGGATTTGAACCCACACCCTCAGGGTGCTGTGGCTGTAGCTCTAACCCCTGCGCCACACATATATGTCTCGTGATCCCCAAACCTCCTCTATTGCAGGTAGCCTAACACTGAACCCAAGGCTTGAGCACAGATCTAGAAACCTTTACAACTTTTTGGCAATCCTCCTATGCCTGAACTAATGAACTGTAATATCTACATCGGTACTAGTAAATGATTCTTTAGCAATTGGACATTTATTTTCTATATGGCATTTCAATCCAATCTTTTCTTATGTATTTTGACTTCTAAATTTATTACTATTACCATGATTGCAAAAAAAAAAACAAAAAAAAAAACAAACAAACCAAAAAAACAACCCCACCACTTACAGGTTTTAAATGTTTTCATCTGGATGCTGAAAGCTCCCAAACTCATTTAATATTCAACAGCAGCTCTCAGGCTTCTCTTATCTTTGCAATGTCCCTTATTTTTGTGATGTGTTACAGTCTAATTAGCTCATTTGCATTGTCACTAGACAAAATGGTAAATGCCATTCAGAGGTTCTCCAGATTTGCTGTTGCAGCACAGAGATCTACCAAATGGAATAGTATAGTATAGTGGCACATCACATATGATCGTGCCCAGATGGGGTAACTTTGCAACTGAGCATGCAAGAATTATACACACACACTTTTCCCCTATAACGAATTTGCAAAACAAAAGTATGCACACTCTTATTTTAAAATTTATCCCAGAGAATGTGTCCTTATATGTTCTGGGTTCTTTCTTAAGCAGAACAAAAGAGAGGGAACAGAAACCCCATGTAAAATCAAACAAGAAAAGAAGAAGTGGGGAGTAGGATAGACCACATCAACCTTGGGGTAGACAATCTTCCAAGTTTATTGTAAATTTGATTAAACACTTATCAAAATACTAAGTGTATTACAGCAATAAAATAGAGGTAAGAACAGAAATAAAAGCAGATTTAAAAACAACAGTATTAAACAGACAAAATATACTCAGATGAACAAGACACAAAATAAATGTAATAAGAACAAAAGGATAGGGTGAGAACTACAATAAATAGAGAAAAGAAAACATATATGGGAAAAAACAAAAGGACTAAGGGGTACATATAAAACCACATCAAAAAAGTCCAAAGTGTAGAACATCCTGTGTTGGGAGTAATGCAATCAATGACCTGACATGGTCCGTGTTTCGGCCTCCAGATGGAGGCCTGTCACAGGGGTGTGGTTTATAGGTGTAAAATAAATACATTGCACATGAAAAAAGGTCAAGAGTGCATAAATCAAATATTAACCAAACTGAGCTCGAAAGCATATAAATAAATTAATAAAACCAAATGTGTAAGAAATCCATAAAAACAAAGGGACTAAAAAGACATAAATACCATATCATATCCTATGTTCCCTTGCATGATCGTTCTGCAGTGCTGTTAAATGTGTATGTTTTTGATACTGTTTTATGTTAGTCCTATTAGGTTTCAATTTATTATTTCCAAGTTTATTCATTGATTGTATTTATGTATATATTTTGTCATTTTACTATCATTATTCTATTAAAACTGTAGGTTTTACATTTAACTGTACCTGCTGTACAATGCCTTGGGTCAATCTCTTCGTAAAGGCAGTTAATAAATGGTACTGAAGGGAACAGACTTGGTAGATAAGGACAGGTTGTTCACCCTCTCCAAGGTAGGGAGAACAAGAGGGCACTCTCTAAAGTTAAAAGGGGATAGATTCCATATGAACGTAAGGAATTCTTCTTCACCCAGAGGGTGGTAGAAAACTTTTGCGTTCAAACGACCAACATTTATTGGTCATTCCCTCTCTTAAAATTATCAATACGCGACGGCAGTCTATTTTTTCTGTAACGGCTCCACAATCTTGGAATGCCCTTCCAATTTATTTAAGAGAGGAAAAGAATCTTGAAAAATTTAAGAGCAAATTAAAGAGTCTTCTTTTTAAAGATGCATTCAACGATTAATTGAATTGCTTATGGCTCTGATTTTAACCTAGACCATTTTGACTTTTGTTATTCCCTTCCCCATTGTTCTTAACCCTAATTGTACTACTTTATAATCAAATTGTAATTCATTCCCAAGTTTCCTTATGTTTCTACTTGTATGTGTAATTTAATTTTATATTATATTTTAGTCGTTTAGGTACCTGTCATTTAAGTCTGTCTTCCTTTACTCTGTAATTTTTATTAATTTGTACATCGCTTAGAATTCGGATTAAGCGATTAATCAAATGTGATAATAAACTTGAAACTTGAACTTGGAACACTGTTATAGGGGAAAACACCCTTCAGGGATTCAAGACAAAGTTCGACAAGTTTCTGCTGAATCAGAACGTACGCAGGTAGGGCTAGTCTCAGTTAGGGCGCTGGTCTTTGACTAGAGGGACGCCACGTGAGCGGACTGCTGGGCACGATGGACCACGGGTCTGACCCAGCAGCGGCAATTCTTATGTTCTTATGTAAATAAACTGTAAACCTCTCCCGTCTTGCCTCTGGCAATGCCTCCATTCAGTTTCAAGTTACATGTGTACAGGTGTGCTAACCGATTTAGCGCGTGCTAAGATGCCCATAGAATATAATGGATGCCTTAGCATTTAGCGCACGCTAATCTTTAGCGCACAGTAAATTGGTTAGCGCGCCTTAATAAAAGGACCCCTAAGATTGTTAGGAAGGGCATTACATAGAGTGGGTGCCACACCCGAAAAGATAGTTTTTACGGGTAGTATCATAGACTATTTGGTGGATGGATGGAATCAAAAGAAGGTCTTGTTGAGTGGAGCGAAGAGATCTTGAACTCAACTAAACTAAACCTTGAGTTTGTATACCGCATCCTCTCCATAAAGATAGAGCTTGGCACGGTTTACAGGTAATTCAATAAATGAGGGAAGGACATAATAAGAAATTCGAGGTTATGAAGAGGAGAGCTAGCTTTACATTTTCAATAGATAGCTTTACGTTTTGGAGAAAAGACAGGTTTTCAGATGCTTTCGGAATAATTGGAATGAGCCTAGGTTCCACAGCGGGGCAGGGATGTTGTTCCAAAGCTCAGTGAATTTGAAGAAAAGGGATTTCCCTAATTTACCTGCATACATGACGCCTTTTAATGAGAATGAGAAAAAGAGAAGAGAGAGAGAAAAGAAAGGAAGAGAGAGAGAAAAAAATAGAGAGAGGAAGAGAAACTAAACTAAACCTTGAGTTTGTATACCGCATCATCTCCATAAAAATAGAGCTCGGCACGGTTTACAGGTAATTCAATAAATGAGGGAAGGACATAAAAAGAAATTCGAGGTTATGAAGAGGAGAGCTAGCTTTACATTTTCAATAGATAGCTTTACGTTTTGGAGAAAAGACAGGTTTTCAGATGCTTTCGGAATCATTGGAATGAGCCTAGGTTCCGCAGCGGGGCAGGGAGGTTGTTCCAAAGCTCAGTGAATTTGAAGAAAAGGGATTTTCCTAATTTACCTGCATATATGAAGCCTTTTAACGAGGGGAAAGATAGTTTGAGTTTGTAGTAGTGTAAGGAAGTAATAATCTGTCTATAAATGCCGGGGAATATTCTGACTTGAGTTTGAATGTAAGAAATAATATTTTAAAGGTAATCAGCATGCACTGCTACACATATAAAAATGGCTTTTAGATTTCCCCTCTTGGTGTTATGTAATATTATCCAAGTCATTTTCTCCCTGTTAGTTTTGGGATTTAGGGGTGCCTCAGTCAGCAAAACAGGATGTTCTTCTGGAGCAACTCAAAGTTCATTATACAAGGAATGATGCCAAATTTGGAAAAATTGCAAAATGGTAAGAATATGCCCCAACAGTCACACTTTTTGCTTTTGGTATTCTTCAGCCAGAAGAGTTCACCTTGGGCAAGTCACTTAACCCTCCACTGCTTCAGATACAAACTTATCCCCTCCCCCCCTCTTTTTTTACAAAACCATAGTGCACTTTTTAATGCCAGCTGTGGTGGTAACAGCTCCGTTTATAGGAATTCTATGAGTGTCAGAGTTGTTACCGCTGTGGCCAGCGCTAAAAATCAGGCTACAGTTTTGTAAAAGGGAGGAGCAGATTGTCAGCTCTCAGAGACAGAGAAATACCTGGTGTACCGGACTGTAACTCACCTTAAAAACTGCTACAGAAAAGGGGCGAGCCAAAATTCAAATCCCATCCCTCAGCCTCGAGTCTCGTGATGTGACACATACATGCTTTGCTGAGGATGGCATCTAAAATGCCATGCTTCCATCTAGAGGACAGAAAGTATATTTTGCTATTTGGATATCAAATACATTTTTTTGGACAAACACAGCCTTGTCTGAAACTGAGTCACACCACCACTTTGGTTTTAGTTTACAGAAAACATTTGTAGTTTGAAAGCTGGAATTATTATATATCATCATAGGGAGCTTAACTGAAAGGGGGGGGGGGAGTTAGAAAGGAAGATAGGAAGGAAAAAAAAGAAATGGTATTTTTTAGATTTAAACACATTTAGAAAATAGCACGATGGGAATAATTCTATAAGAAGCTGCCTAGATTTAGGTGAAATGCCTGTAAATGTCATTATTCCAGTCATTTATGCTCACAAGAGGCCACTTACATGCATAAACCAAGTAGGAGAAAAGTGGGTGGAGTCTGGGCAAAGCGTGCAAATACAACATGAATTATAGTGTCAGTTTGGTGTAAGTCAGGGGTGTCCAACCTGTGGCCCGAGGGCCGCATGCGGCCCCGTGAAGGATTTTGTGTGGCCCTGGTCGAGGGCGATGCAGTGTTTTCCTCTGCTGCCCCCAGGTGTTTACCATCTTGCCGGTTCCCTCCTCTATCTTGCTGCAGCATTTGTGCGGCCCCAGAAACATTTTTTTCAGCCAATGCGGCCCAGGGAAGCCAAAAGGTTGGACACCCCTGGTGTAAGTGATCACTCAAACATTTTTTGCCACTTGTTCTAATACTTTATGAAGAAACATAGGTACCTACTTTTTAATATTTTAAAAAAATAAAATAAGCTTTCAATGGGTGCCTGCTTACCTTTTTATAATACCATTATGGAATTACTCTCCATAGGCATAGGTCTACTCCTGCAGGAAGGTGTTTTATTTCCCATCCACCTCGCCCCTGTGGATCAAATATTTGTGCTATACTCATACTTTTATCCAGGATAAAAGGGCTGGGGGATAAAGAGGGTCAACGCAAGTGTAGGCATTCAATGTTCAGGGGGCACAGGCCACCCACAATAGATCAGGTACTGCTGTAGACGATTCATCATGCCCAATTCAGCGATAAAATGGCTGTGATGAAACAGCCATGCTGAATCGGTCATGATGAATTAGCTGTAATAAATCGTCCTAGACCCGCTTCAAGATGCAAAAAAGCAAAACACCCAACCATACTGGGACTAATAGGCAAACCAGTAAATAACCAGACTAAAAATCATAAAGGCTCATCTTCTCCATGTCATCCTAGTTGGTGATAATTCCATACTCAATGGGGCATTTCAGTGTCAAGATGCCTCTTTTACTCAGGGCTTCATCTCCCACATAGCTGTCTTTCTGTCCCATCACTACCATTAAACTCTATAGAAAGGCAGAGATTTTGAACACAGCAACACAAAATGATGCTTGTAGAAAAGCAGCACCACTTAAACCACAAATTTATTTTTTCCTCCTAATTTTTCAAGAGTTATTTTTAAAAGGGCAACTATTTGAGAGGAGAACTGAATTGAATAGTACAGCTCCATAAGCTGACCTACAGAATGCAAATTGCCTCATTGTCTTTCTCTCTCTCTCTTTAAATACCATGCCATTTCTCAGTTCTTTTCTCTTTGTTAGGATTATCAGTTCTGTTGTACTGTTCTATGATCTGAATGGTATCCAAGCCTGGTGTGACCAATTATATGAATTGAGTGGAAAATGAAGGAATCTGCAAAAGCTACAAACAAAAACCTCACACAAAGCCATAAAATACCATGCAGGCCTCCACTGCTACCAACACTTTTCCACTACATGGCATTGTAAGGACAAAGTTTATCATCGTTCCCACAGGCTCTGTCCTCATCCCCATAGTTAATCACATTCTCATACCAGAGTCATCCTTCAGAAAGCATAATCCAATCAATGTATTTTATATTCCATAGGTCAGGGGTAGGCAATTCCAGTCCTCGAGAGCCGGAGCCAGTTCAGGTTTTCAGGATATCCACAATGAATATGTATGAGATGGATTTGCATGCACTGCCTATCTCATGCATATTTATTGTGGATATCTTGAAAACCTGACCTGGCTCCAGCTCTCGAGGACCAGAATTGCCTACCCCTGCCTATGAGGAATGGCTAAAGCAGCTAGGGCTCTTCAGCTTGGAGAAGAGATGTCTCAAGGATGATATGATAGAGATCTATAAAATACTGAATGGAGTGGAAAGGGAAGATGTGAATCACTTATTTACTCTTTCCAAAAATACTAGGACTAGGGGGAAGGCAATGAAGCCACAAAGTAGTAGATTTAAAACAAACCGGAGAAAATATTTCTTCACACAATGCCAGAGAATTTGGTGAAATCAGTTTAGTGGGGGTTTAAAAATGGTTTGAATAATTTCCTAAAAGAGAAGTCCATAAGCCATTATTGAGATGACTTGGGGAAATCCACTGCTTATTCCTAGGATAATAAGCAGCATAAAATCTGGTACTTAGGACCTGGGTTTGCCACCATTGGAAACAGGTTACTGGGCTTTGGTTTGTCCCAGTGTAACACTTTTATTAAATGAATTTAACCGACTCAAAAAAAAAACCAACCCCTTCTTTTTGATATACTAATTACAATTGCCCAAAACATTATACTAACTAGCAAAACGCTCATGTATGTAATGTCCATTTCCGATGGAAATTTTTCTCTCAGGGTTTCCGCAGCCGGCATTCTGCTCATTGCAGGTTTCTGGGTCTCGAGGCATCTTGTCAGGTAGAAACCGATGTTTTAGCCACCATGTTGTGGCTTTCATCAGGGCATGCTCTGAAATTTGTAGTTTCACTTTGTAAATAGTGGGTACACTGACCTGATTGGGAAAAGGGCAGTCCCCCAATTTGAATTGTGGCGGGAAAGTCAGCATGGCTGAAATGTCGGTTTCTACCTAACAAGATGTAGTGAGACCTGGAAACCATAGAATTCCCATGAGCATAGGAGCTGTTCGTGTTGCGGCCAATGGTAAAAACCACGTTATGTTTTTGTAAAAAGGGGGGAAGAAAATTTTCTGGGGAAACCCCCCCCCAAAAAAAACTATATTAAAATTTCAAACCAAAGATGAAACTAGATCTCGGTTCACTTTTAAACGCTGATAAAAAGATAAATAAAACAGACCAAATATGTCACTTGTACAGTTCTTGACAATCACATTTTAGAAGTGCTCCATATCTAAATCTATCTAGTTGAATTTGAAAGACTATTTGATATTGCTCTTCATGTAACTATGTATTTTGATTACCGTAATTATTTTTACAAAGGTTTGCCATATTACAAAATTTTAGCACTAATTATGGTTGATGAGAAAGCAAATGCTTAAGCTCCCAGCACAGGTATGACATCCATTTTTAAGACAGGCATAACAGAGCAGTAGCAGATTTCTAAATGTATCATGTCAAGAAAACTTCCCTGGGAAATACTTACCAAAAAAGCCAGAAGATGGAAGGAATTTGCAAAGCCTCCCTTGGAAACCTAAAATGATATCTTCCACCACATTTATATCATCTGCTGGAATGGAGCTCAGAGAATTCCTGCGTCTGTCAAACCATTATAGGCAACATTGGTTTTCAGCTGCTGCTAATCAAAGAGACAGCTTAGAGGGCAGGATAAATTAGGATAGAACCCTGGATGCTTGCCAACCATAAGAGCTGCTACCGGGCTTTTTGCTGTCATTTGCAGCAAAAAAAAAAACAACCTTCCTCTACGCATGGCCGAGTACGGGTGACAAAATGACAAAAACATGTGTCTCTTGTGGCTAACAAGGCAGTCTGTTCTATAGTAATTAAAGGAAGCACCGAATAGAGATGCAATACAAGAACATGAAGATTATCACCGAAGGAATGTACCGTGTGCTGAAGTTTTAAAGTTTGCCAGCTACTTTCATAGAATAGTTGTCTCAGAAGGATGAAGCCATCGCTGGACTAAAACGGTTTCTCCGATATCACAAAGGGAGAATCCAAAGTGATGTGAAAAGAAATGTTACACACAGGATGCACTTTCCATTCTTAGGTGAAGTATCATATATACACAATTCTGGGTACAGATCGCAGATATGCACATAAAGTAATTGACTAAATAGGTAATAAAAATCACTAATTGGACTTAAGTGCTATTTGTCACAATTACTGGCTATGCGTGTATTTGCTCTGCAGCCCTAATTCATCTCGTGGGCAACTCAAAAAGGGGTGTGGTCAAGGGAGGGGCCTGGACAGGTCTTCTCTTTCGGAACTAATTACTTGTCTAATCCCTTAGTAGGGTTTAAAGTAGGATAACAGAAAGAATCACTGGTACAATAACCTGGAATTACAATACAATATAATCATCACTAAAAAAATCCAATACAAAAATTTCAGACGCAAGTATGATTTCACTCATTTTTGCCAGTGACCACTAGTGGTACACTCTGGATAATTGCAATATTAAGTTGTTATCTGGTAAGTTATACTCTTGGCTCAGCAGACAGTGTCACGTCTATTCAGGTCATAGGTATTCCTAGGATTTAGGTGCAGAGTGTAGAATACTTCCACTTCTGCATCTGACAGTAGCTAGGCACAACCATTTGCACCAGCCTTTGGCAGGCATCGTTTACGCCTAAATGTAAGATGCAGAAATGACTTAAGCTAGTATTATATAAAAAGTTTTATGCGGAACTGCCCTTATGGCATGTGTGCTTAGCATGCATCATATACAGGAATTATCCCTGTAGAGACCTTGGTAACCCCAGCTAAAATATTTCTTGACATATTTTCAAAATATCTTTCCAAATGGGGCCAGCTGAGCAAAAGTGTTCTGCACTGCCAGGCCAAACTAACCTCCCAGGTCTGCTGAGGTTGGGGTTGCTACATTCAAGAGCCCCTGGGGAAGGATGCCTCAGCCACTGCAAATACAGGTTGGACTTACGAGAGGGTGCTGAAAAGTGGAGAATTTGTCTCCGTCCCCACGGGATCTATTTCCATCCCTGCAATCTCTGTCCTTGTCCCATCCCTGAAAGCTCTGTCCTCATCTGCTCAAGCTTCTAACACTTATGATTGTAAAGTGTTCGAGGCTTGTGCAGATGAGAACAGTTTGAAGGGATGGGGCAGGGACAGAACAAATGGGGACAAGACAGGAATGGAGACATAGCCCACGGGGTTGGGGACAAATTTGTCCCCATGTCAGTTCTCGGCCCAACCAACTTCCTAAATTCTTGTTATTTTGCCACTGTAGCTGGAAAGTGTTATTTTGTTTTGCAAATTTACAGAATTGTAAATGCTATGTTTCGATACTGTTTCAGATCATTGATTGAACCGTGTCAATGAAAAGTGTGGAATTTTCAAGTGTGGAACCCCCATGCCATCATGAAGTTCCTATTCATGCAGAAGAAAACGCCAAAGGAAATCTATGAATGTCTGATGTAAACATTGAGTGACAAATGCCTATCATACTCCACAGTGAAGAAGTGATAAGCAAACTTTCAGCATGGAGATTTTGAAAGTGAAGATGCACCAGGGTGTGGGAGGCCTCAAACGGTATCAGCTCCTGAAATTGTTGACCATGTCCATGGCCTGATTTTGGCAGATTGACAAATACCAGCTAAAACAATTGCTGAGACACTACAGATATCCAGGGAACGTGCTAGGTGTATAATCCACGAGCAGCTGGGTATGCAGAAGCTGTCAACCAAGTAGGTGCCCAAATGTTTGAATGCTAACGAGAAATGATGTTGAGTGGACACTTCCAAGTTGATTTTGCAGCATTTTCAGTGATCTGGTGCCAACTTTTCAGAACGACTAGTTACTTGATGAAACATGGTTACACCACTATGATCCAGAAACAAAACAGTCCATGCAATGGCGGCACTCGGGTTTTCCAAGGCCAAGGAAATTCAAGACCCAAAAATGAATAGGAAAGGTCATGGCCACAGGAAGGTAAATGTAATGACTATCTTCCATTTGTTTTCCATTTATTGTCTTCTCTCCTATCGAATATTGTATTTCTTTCCCCCTCTCCTCTACGAACATGTTTGTCTGTCTTTGTCATTTTGATTCCTCGTGAAATTTTATATTTTTTTGTTTTTTCTAATTATGTACACCGCACAGAAAATTTATAAGCAGTATATCAAAATTTATTAAACTTGACAGTTAATGCAGAATGCCACTCTTAACTTGCTGTGCTGATTAAAGGAGGCATTGAAGGAAAAAAGGAGAGGGAAGCTGCGGAAAGAAGTTCTGTTTTTGCAAAGCTGGCAAAATGATGGATGTTTTGGCGCAATTGGGGTTTCAGCGCATAGACCATCCACTACTCATCAGATCTTGCGCCATCTGACTATTTTTTGCTTGTTGTTGTTGTTAAGATGGTCCCCAAAAGGTTAATCAATTGAGAAAAAAAACCATTTAATAAGATGATTTGAATGTAATAATCAAAAATGAAGGAAAAGATCTCAGAATTGCCACTCCAAGGATCATAATAATATAATCCATAAAAGGAATTGTGGCGTGGGTATCTTTCATTGATCAAAAAACCTTCATAGATTTAAGAAAAAAAGAAAACTACTAAAATCAATATTTATTGAGTAGTTAAGAGACATATAGAATTGTGACGAATTAACCCTTTCAGGACCATAAGGATCGTAGGCCAATTTTTGTGGTTTTGAAGACATTTTTATGGTAAAAAGGGCTTGCAGATGCCAAAAAATTGATTTGTTTTGTGAAATATCATTATTTTTTTTTTTAAAAATCACACTTCTGGCTTATGGACAGTGTGGCAAGTGAATCTTCTCGTCAATCTGGCAACGACGCTAATGAATGAATGTCGGAACCAGTTTGTTTACATAAAGGCAGTATCATATGGAATCCGTACATATCAAATTTAGAACTGTAGACGATCCCAATCAAAATTTATAGGATTTTAAAGTTATGGGACAAATATGTCCCTTGGTCCTGAAAGGGTTAAGTTACATTTAAATCTATGAAGGTTTTTTGATCAATGAAAGATACCCACGCCACAATTCCTTTTATGGATTATATTATTATGATCCTTGGAGTGGCAATTCTGAGATCTTTTCCTTCATTTTTGACTATTACATTCAAATCATCTTATTAGATGTTTTTTTTTTTCCTCAATTGATTAACCCTTTGGGGACCTTGTGAGTACTGTGAAGTGCCTGAAAACACAAACTGGTTTTCTGCTGCTGGTGTCAGAAGAAACTAAATAAAAAAATAAACCTGTTAGGGAAATAAAAATCGACAACTTCTCAAATCTTCTTTTTTTTTTTTTTTAAACCTTTATTGCACTCTTTATAGCTTTCTGCTACAATCGAAAAAGTGAAACAGTAACTAATGAATATTCTTTTAAGTTTTATATAGTTTAAACTTTTAAAATAAAATTTTCTATAGAAAAAAAATCAATTTACATCCCATTCAGATGTAATAACAGTAGTCTATCATCACAAGACCACAATATTACCCATCTTAAAAGCAGCAATTTTCTTTACAGTGTTTATTAGGAATATCTTTTTGTAGCAAATATAATATTCCTCTTGTTTTCAATCAAGTCAGCTCCGAGACCCCTGTGATATATATATATCAGCATGTACAATCACATGTTTGCAGAATATGTACAACTGTATCCAGGGAAGAGCTCAGCAGCAGCTTATGAAGGGTAGGGTTGTGTGGCACATACAATAACAACAAAATTCACCCTGTGAAGGCAGTGCACCTACAGAATGCCCGACAGGCACATAATCACAATGATATGTAACATCACCAGGTAGATTAGGAATACATAGCGGGATTTAGCTCTGGAAGTTAGCAGCTTGGAAAAGTAAAGGCTTCGACCTCGCAGCCATCTTCTCAGGGAGAGGGCTCCTCCTTTCATCTGCAAGTCAGAAAGAACAAGAGCAGTAAAAGTGTGACTGAGTTCAAAGAAGCGTGGGATGAACACAGAGGATTTAGAATCAGAAAATAATATTAAATATTGAACTAGGCCAGTTACTGGGCAGACTTGCACGGTCTGTGTCTGTATATGGCCGTTTGGTGGAGGATGGGCTGGGGAGGGCTTCAATGGCTGGGAGGGTGTAGATGGGCTGGAGTAAGTCTTAACAGAGATTTCGGCAGTTGGAACCCAAGCACAGTACAGTGAAAAGCTTTAGATTCTTGCCCAGAAATAGCTAAGAAGAAAAAATAAAAAAATTTAAATTGAATCAGGTTGGGCAGACTGGATGGACCATTTGGGTCTTTATCTGCCATCATCTACTATGTAGCAGCCACAATTAATTCATATAGGTATTATGTGTGCAAATAAGTAGGATTTAGTATGAATAGAGTACACAATACTAGTATTATATGTGTATATACCTAGGATGACGGATTATGGTATAAACCATCTAAGAAAACGCTAACTCTGTATCGTAACACCTTTAAAGAAGCTCATGTAAATCGCTCTGAATCGACTCCCCAGTCATTAGTAGCGGTATAAAAGCTTCAAAGAAACAATATGCAGAATTTGTGTTTCTATTTATTAAAGACATGCAGGCTATGAAAAGTCACTGTATGATCCATAGATTCAGCATCATTCTATTTATTTAAAAAATTTCTATACCCTTTTTATCCAAAACGGTTTACAAGGAGTTACATACTGGTGTTATTTATTATTATTATTAAATGGGTTACGTTAAATGCTGGTATTTAACTTAAGCCAGTGACTGTTCTGGGTGAAAATTCACCCCTATCTCCATGGCTCATACTGCAAGATTCATGCACAGATGGAGGCATCACAACCCCTTGAATGGGCCCTGGGTGAAGCTATAATGCACTACTTTACTAAATATTTATATAGCGCTACCAGATGTACACAGCGTTGTACAGAGTCACAAAGACAGTCCCTGCTCAAAGAGCTTAAACAGACAAGACACACAAATAGGATGTCATGGAAACAATTAAGGGAAACGGTTAATCAGCTGGCAGGATTGGAGGGCAGTGGGGAGTAGGATTATGGATTGAAGGCTATATCACAATGGTGGGTGCCTAAGTCAGTCATAAGAACATATGAATTGCCGCTGCTGAGTCAGACCGGTGGTCCATCGTGCCCAGCAGTCCGCTCACGCGGTGGCCCTCTGGTCAAAGACTAACGCTCTAACTGAGACTAGCCCTACCTGCGTACATTCTGGTTCAGCAGGAACTTGTCTAACTTTGTCTTGAATCCCTGGAAGGTGTTTTCCCCTAGGACAGACTCCAGTTTTCTACCTCTCTCTGTTGTCAGTCAGGTTTTCAGGATAACCACAATGAATATACATGAAAGAGATTTGCATTCAATGGAGACAATTTGCATATAATGAAGGCAGTGTATTGTAGATTTCCTGAAAATCTGACTGGCAAGAGAGTACTCCAGGACCAACTTAGGAAACACTGTTTTATAACATATATGGGTACACACATTTACACTTTTTTGTAGCAGGTCTAAATTTGTACACAGGCATTTCTGAATCGACAGGGCTGCTACTGCCTTTATAAACAGGCTCCTTTCTACACTTCTCATACAGGCACCAAGTTATGAAAATTACCCCAACAATATTTAATAAAATGCAATTAAAAAGCAAAAGCAAGAAAAATGACAGTGGACCGTAAAAGAAAAAGATGGTGCCGAGTACGGAGGGTTACCTTGCGCTTGACAAGATGTTCACTGGGATTTATGATCAAAGCCTCCCTTTCCTCATCTGACTCCACCTGTACAGCATATTCATGATCTCGAGGAATAGATCGGTAGCTACTTGCATCAAATCAAGAAAACAAAGGAGCAAAAGATTAGAGAATGATTGATTAGATTATTAGTTTTTTACATTTCCATTTTCTGCTTTTTAAAGAAATTATGACACACAGAGACAGACATGCTACCAAAGACATTCAAGTAGGTGCATCAGAATAATCACTCTACTGTGTCTGATAAACATTTAGAGAAAACAGATTGTTACAGACCTTAAAGGAGAACATGGCTACCTTTTGTTTTGTTCTTCAGCCAGCCTTAGATTCTCTTCTGCAGTCTCTCTCCTACCTCTTTCCTCAGACAGTCTTTCTGTCAATTGGTTTATCTCTTGTTGAGCCAGGTCATGCTTTTGCTCAGTGTCTAAAAGCCTATGGTAAACACAAAGGATTGCCAGTTACCTCCAGTTAAAGGGAAATACAGTCACAAGTATGTGCATTTCATACAGAATTCCTGCTGTTCAAACATTTATTTCCAAGTCAAATTGATTAGGTTGCTTGTAGGAGGCATAGGGCTCCTTTTACTAAACCGCGCGGTACGCTTCTAGAATAACGCCAGCTCAATGCTGGCGTTAAGGTCTAGTGCGTGTGGCAATTTAGCGCACGCTAAGGCCCTAACGCACCTTAGTAAAAGGAGCCCATAATTTAGCTATGATATTGTATAATGAATGTACAACATCTTTTACTTCAAAGTCAAATATGCTTAACACGACGTTCTTCTTATAACCCAGATGTAATCTCAACTTCTATTGGGCTCCTGAAGGAGCTCTTTGTCCCTAAAGCAAGCCTGGTCGAACCACAAAGACAGGGGCCACAGTCAAGCAACACGGTTCCCTCTTTGTTTATGCTAAGCTTTTCATGAAAGCTAAGGAATTTGTTTGGGGAGGCTTGGAACAGGGAAGAGTGCTACACTAATATTTTTGGGTGTGTTATCACTTTTAAGAAACATGAGCATACCAGTGGACACTACGATGGTGTGCGGCCAAATGGTGAGCTTATACTCATATTAGAGGAGCCAACTCAGCTGAGGGTACACTTTATTCACAAATTATTTATTCTTATGCTTTGGAGTATTGCCTAGTTTTCTGTGATCGTGTCAGTGCAGTACTCTTTTTTGGCAACTGCTGCTTTTCTAGTGACTTTTAAGTACCAATAGCAGCCGTCAAGGATTTTTTGCTTTGGATAAGATTTCAGGATAGCATTTCCCAAATCATACTTTTCTTAGCTTATCACATTAGCCAGATCTGCGCAATTTCTAGTCCTCTCCTAACAGCAACATATACCAACCTCTTCCATTGATCACCCAGCTCCATGTCATGCATTTCCCCAACAGCAATGGCTTTTTCTTGTGGAGCTCCTGGAGGAACCTCTGCTCTTTGCTCATCCTAAAAATGAATCATTAGCTCCAGCTTTAAAATCAGGTTATATCATATAATCTATTAAAAATAAAATGAGAACAATTCTACAAGTAAAGTTTTTAACTAAATTTAGAAGATGCAGAGGCTAAGAGAACAATTTCCCTAGTTTTCTGAAATTCTAAATTAGGGTTTATTTACAGCAGATTATAATTTAGTTTAAGATTACATGTTTTCAGGTCTGCTTACCTGAACGGTTTCCTGGAAAGAAACTCTCCCAGTCTGGTAATCTCTCTCGAGTCTGTAGTAATGATTTTGCATTTCATTGTAGCGTATTTGGGTTTCTCTTAGCGTCTGGGACAAAGTCTTTAACTGAGAGGCAAGCACACTGTTTTCTTCTGCTAAGCGCCTTACCTGAAATGATATTGACTTTTATTACTGTCCTCAAAGACCACTGCTAGCTTTAAACCAATGCTGACCAGACTTGTGAGTTTACCAAAACTGCCTTGTTATTGTAAATAGTCCCTTCACCTATGTAGAATTGTAATTGTCGGAACTGTCATACTGCAAATAATTATCCTTTACCTATGTCAGATTTGTCCTGAATATGGAATCATTCCTTTCACTATAAGAATGCTGTGCTTACTCTATCATCACTATTAGAAGTCTTTACGCTAACTCTCTCTACCCAATGCTTCCAGCAAACACTTTCCGACTTTCTCCTCGCCAGCATTATTATTATGTATGTAAACTTGTAACTCATTCTGGGCTCTTCTGGGAGGATCGACTAAATAAATAAGCAAATAAATAAAGTTTAAAGTTTATTAGGCAGGTTTTTTCGTCATTTTATTTACCTTGTCATCATTATTATTATTAATGAATGAGGTCTCTTGGGTTACCATTCCTTGTTGTAGTTTCTGCAGATCTGCTGTCAGTTGGTCCTTTTCTGCCACAGTCATATTGAACTGATCACGCAGTGCTCGAGAATCCATCACAAGTAAGTTCTTCTCCATTCTAAGTGCAAAGATTAGTATCTTTAAAGATTCTACTGTTATAAATTACCATATGAAAACAGTTTCTGTCTCGTGTGAATTCTTGATTTCTATACCAGCCCGAGAACCTTATAATGAACTGTGCTCTATTTCTCAGCTGCTACTTGTATTATTCCCCATAAATCTAGTCTAGCAACAGCAACCTACTTTCTCACAAAGGGAGGATCTGTACAGCAAGCAATACATTAAGAAAACCAAAAAAAAAAAAGACCGATTCAGGAGAGTGTGAGATTTTGCACTACTTCACTATGTTAAAGGATAGGCCAGAATTCAGATTTTTCTTACAATTACCTTAATTCTGCCACTTCACTCTGGTACGAAATGATCTCTTGTGCAGTTTGGTCTCGGGAAGTTTTTGTCTGCTGAAGTGCCTTTTCCAAAGTGTTTACCTTGGTCTTCAGTTCTAATATTTCAGTAGACATGAGGTTGGAAGCATCTTTTCCCTAAAGCAAAAATAAATTTAACAAACAACTAGCTTTACCATTTATTTTTATTTTATCTGAGTACAAAATGAAATTTACTGAATTCACAACAAAATAGATTTTCTTTAATGCTGTGTCAGTACAATATGACCCACCTGAAATACAACATGATTTACTTACCTGTTTCTTTTCATCATTTTGAAGCTCTTCCAAATTACTCTTAAGAAAGCTGAATTCACTATCAGATACTACAGTAACGGAAGATATCCCTTGTTTTGTTTCATGAACTATCTTTAGTTTGCTTAAATGCTGCAGTAACCTTTCTCTGTCATCTTGAAGACTTGCCATAGCTTTCGAAAAAGCATCGATCTGCCGAGCCTGGTCCCCATACTCAGATGATAACCTGGTTATCTCAAGATCCCTCTCAGCAAGTGCCTTGCACAAGCTTTCAGTATGACCAACAAGCTCATCTACTGTGGCTTCATTACCAGGACCAATAAATGTCTGATTCAAAAGAGATATTTTGGTCAGTAGATTTAAGAGTCTTGATTTAAATGTTTTCAGCTCAGTTTCAAGATCATCCCCTCGAATTTTTTCAGACCTAAGTTCTGAGGCATATCTGCTCTGTAGAATCTTGAAGTCCTCTATTAGTCTGTCTCTATCGTCTTGTAAAGCAGCCATTGCTTTGCCAAAAGACTCAATTTGAAATATTAGTGTTTTATTCTGAAGCTGAAGATCTAATAGCCCTTTCTCAGCCTGGTCCTCAGCTCTGATCCTTTCATTTTCCAGTTGTTCTAAAGTCAGTATCTCTTTATTAAGCATCCCATCCACTTCTTTGATCTTTTCAAATACTTTTTTGTCTTGTGGAAGCTTGCTTTCAAGGGCTTCAGAGTCCTGCAGTTGGAAAAGTAATTCTTTTTTCTGATTATGGTAAGCCATAGCTCCTTGAAACACTGCTTTAGATTCAGAAATTAATTTTATTTTATTTAGATCTGCAATTAGCACTTCCAAATCATTGATCTTTGATTTTAAGTTTTCATTCTCCCGCTCTAAATAGTCCATGGTTTTCTTGTGCGATGCATTAATCTTTTGAATTTTTCTCTCTTGTTTTTGGAAATCACATTTTTCTTGCTCAAGATTCTTAATGTGATCTAACTGTCGTTTCAGTAGTTCTTTCAACTGGTGGTCTTTCAGAGACAACACTTGATTTAAGTCTTCTCTGTATCTTATGAGCTGTGCTCTTAGCATGGCTGTTTCTGCATGAAGGTCATCTATCTGGTTTAAAAGATCTCTTATTTCTTGTTTTAATGCAGTGTTTTCACCAGCACTGTCCGCTATTAGGTTGCCTTTTTCACTTAAAACTATTTGGTGGCAAGGTTCCAGATCTTTAAAATCAGAACTATGATCTCTGTCAGCTTGAAGAGAAGACACTGATTTTCTGAAAGCATCACTTCCATTTAGAGTTTCTGTCTTGTCTTTTACTGCTTTGTCAGCTTTGGCCTGGAAGACTTTTAATACATTTTCCATATTTCGACAAGCTTCTCTTAACTGCTCCTTTTCAGTTTGCAGAACACTCATCTTCTTTTCATACTCCTGTGTCTGCTTCCTCTGCTGACTCTGGATCTGTTCCAGATATCCAGAAATTTCTCCATCCTTAGATGAAAGCAGCACTGAGATCTCAGTATCTTTGTTGGTCAACATTACTTTCATTTGCTGTGAAATGCTAACTAGATTTTCTAAATCTGCACAAAGCTTTTCCTTTTCTGTAACAACCTGATGGAATGCTGCTTCTTTTTGGGCAACGGTGCTTTCTAGTATTTCAATCTGTTTTCTTACATCGGTCTTACTAGCAACATGAACTTTAAGAAAATCATTTTCAGAGTATAGAGTTTGCAGCATGTCCTCTTTAGACCGAAGATCCATTTCCAGCTCTTCTAATCTGCTTAAAAGCATTAAATTAGTTTCTTTGACACTAGTTAGTTCATTTGAATACTCCGAATCTTGATGGTTTTTCTGCAAACTCATTTCTTTATTACTGCCTTCTAACATCGAACACTTAATTTCTAGTTCCTGAAACTGACTGACTTTGCTCTTGATCTCTTTTTGTAAGGATATTATTTTCTGATGACTTTCTTCTACCTGTTTTTCTTTACTGTCAATAGCATTTTTAAACTGAATTTCCCACTTTTTCATTTCATCAACAACTCTGTCCCTATCATTTTGAAGAGATGACATACACTGAGTAAAAGCACCTAACCTGGCCAAACTTGTATTTAAATCTCCCTGCAGGGTTTTGTTTTGCAAGTCTTTAATAACCATTTGATTTTGGATTTGATGAAGTTCTTCAACTATTTTCTCTTTTTCTCTTTGCAGGATATCATGCCTATCCTGAAGGTTCATCAGTTCTTTCTGATTATTTATTTTTAGATCTTGAAGGCTATTCTCTAAATCTTTTTCTCGGTTTCTCGCTTGTATTTTCAGATCGTCTTCTTTCTTCCGAATGACTCTTTTTAAGTTTAAATTTTCTGCTTTAAGAGCAGAAATTTCATGTTTCATCTCTTCCATCAAAATATTATGCGAATAAAGTTTCTCATCAAGTAGACGTACTTCTCCATTTGCCTTAGCAAGTTTGTCTGTTGTACTACTCATATCCTTTTCAACTTCTTTGCTTTTTGAGTGTGATACCTTCAAAGATCTTTCTAAGTCTAGAATCAGTTCTTGGAATTTTATAGAATCTTTTTGCAACTGACTAATTTCTTGCTGCTTTTCCTTCAGAAGATCTTGCAACTCTTTGGAATTGTTCTTTGCCCCATGGTTGCCTCTGTGAGCAGATTTCACTTTCTCCTCAAATTCTCTGACAAGCTGCAAATGTTGCTCTTCCTTTTCTCTAACAACAGAATATTTTTCTGCCTTTAAGTTTTCAATCTGCTGTGCCAGCAAGCTGTGTTGCGTCTGGGCCACCTTCAATTGACCTGTTAAATGATCAGTCATCTTTTTATTATTAAGCAGTTCTGTCTGTAAAAGTTCTCTTTCATACTTTATTTTACAAGACATTTCTTGAACATTTTCAAGTTCTTCTTGCAAGAGGCATTTGTCATCTTCTAAAATTTTAACTTTTTCATCGAGGCCAATAATATCTTGCTTAGCACTGCTTACTTCAATTTCCAATTTAGATATCAAGCCATTTTGATGATCCAATGACTCTTTACTTTCTTTGAGTTTTTTCAAAGTTTCATTTTGTTCCTGCTCCACTGCAGTTAAGTTTTTCACTTTTTCTGCAATCTCACTGTTCAACAAATTAACTTGATATGTTAATGTTTCTTTTTCACTAACTACTTCATTGCATCTTGCCTGCATATCAGTCTGATATGAATCCATCTGGACCTGAAGTTCTCCTAAAGAGTATTTCATTACATGGATATCATTTTGAAGTATCTCATTTTCATTCTGATACTGCTGTGAAGAACTTTGTAGGGATTCAGAAGTTTCTTTTAACTTGTTATTTTCTTCAACTAACTCACTATTCTGTTGAGATAACCGACTAACCAAACTCTGTCCTTCAGTAGTTGACTTTAATACACTGGTTAGTCTTTCTACTTCGGCATTTAACTCCTTAATTTCTTCTTGTTTAGATTCTGCTAATTGTTTTAGCTTGCTCTTTAAGTTTTCATTCTCGTTATTCATTTCTTGAGTTTGCTTTTCAGACTCCTGCTTTTCTAACTCCATTTCATGGAACTGATGAGTTATATCTTGTTTCTCTCTTCTGGTTAGTTCAATAATTTGACTCATTTTACCTATTTCATTACTGATGTTTTCATAGGCCTGCAAAAGTGATTCGTACTCTTTATTTAATTCACTGTGTTTAGCTTTCCATCCTGACAATTCAACTGTCTGAGAATCTTTTAGAGAATTCAACTGAAAACAAAAGGCTTCTTTCTCTTGGACTATGGTCTCCATGGTAGACTTGAGACTCTCACATGCTGCAGATAAGTTTTCATTGTCAGTTAAAAGTCTCTCATTTTCTGAGGCAAGATGCTCCTTCTCTTGGTTTAGAATGCATTCTTTGCCCGCAAGGGTGGAAGCTTTGTTTGCCAATTCGCCATTTTCCAAAAGGAGGCAATCAATTTTCTCTTTTATCAACTTGTTTTCTTTTAGAACTTCCCTACGTGATATTAGAGCAGCCTGAAGTTTTCTTTGGAGGGGTTCTTTAGATTTCACCCCTGCATTCTTCATATCTTGCTGTTGAGTGTTATTTGCTTCCATGTTCTTCTCTACTGATTTATAAGCCATTTTTGTCTGCTGCTTTATCTGATGTTCCAGATTGTCTGCGTTCTCTTCTCCTCTGAAAAATTCATTTTCTAATGATTTCATATGACTGTCTTTTTCAAGTGGAATCTCTTGGAGCAGTTTGCTTTCGGAAATTAAATGCGATTCTTCAAGATTATCACTACAATTTTCCTTCGTTATCTGACACAATGTCAAGGGTTCTGCGATATCATTTTCTGTCTCTGTAGGATTTAGCTTTGTTAACAGTTCTGTTTCCTCTTTGCAGTTATTTATATGTGCTTTTAAATTAAGCATCTCTGCATTTAACCTCATCAAAGTACTAGCATTTTCTTCTTTTTCTCTTTTGAGATCTTCACAGATTGTTTTGAAAAGTTTTACTTCTTCCTGGGAGTCCATCAATTTCTTTTGTTGCTCATGAAGAGAAGAAAGTAGTGCTGTAATCTCATCATTATTTTCTGAAGTCTGCATGTTTCCTAGCTGCAATTTTTCGTTTAGGTCTGCAATTTCCATTTCGGATACTTCAGCTTTTTTCTGCAGTTGACATATTTCAGTCAACATAACATCTTTATCTTTTTTATAATTCTGTTCAAGTTCATTAAAGGAATTTTTCAGCTTAATGGTTTCTTCTGTTTTCTCAGCAAGGCCAATAGACAGATTGCGCAAGTCATCCTCCTGTGTTTTTGCTTTCTCTATGAGCTTTAGATAGTCACCATTTAATTTTTCCAGTTCAGTATTTTTCATTATTATTTCATAGGCTTTGTCCTTTTCAAATTCCTGTTGAATGGCTTTAATTCTGCCTTTTTGTTCCTCTACTTCCAACCTATACTTGTTCATAACTTTTTCTTTTTCAAGCAAATCCACTTCATAAGTCTGTAACTCCTTCTGCAAAGAAGATACCACCAATTGATTACGGTCTAATTCTTTACATTTAACTTTGTACTCATTCTTTAGTTCACTGTACTCCTTCTTCAGGGTATCAGGATCTTTGGGTTGTTCTGAAAGCTTAGTTAAAAGTTTATCATTTTCTTTCTGAGCTTTCTTAATAGTTGCTTTCCTTTCCAAATGTGTTGCCTCAATCTGCTTTTGTAAAACGTCATTCTCTTTCTGCAATACATTTAATTGATTTCTTTCATTGTAGACTTCGTTATAATTACTAAAGCTGTCCCCAGCAGTAAACTGTTGTTCCATTGACTGACATTGAGACTTATCCTGCTGCTTACCACCACCTGATTTAAGATTTTCAAGATGCAAAAGGAGTTGGGAACGTACGTCTCCAAATGTCCTTTCTTTTTCACTTAATATAGTTTGTATGTGGTCAAGCAGGGAATCTTTTTCCTGAACACATGTTACATAGTCAAGTAATTCAAATTCTTTACTGGCAATGTTGTCCCTTAACTCTTTAACATTCTTTTTAAGTTGCACCAAAAGGGATTCTTTTTCTAAGAGAGTTTCGTTCAGACTATTCACATCACTGTCTTTTTCGAGTAACTGTTGCTTCAGTAGTTCAAGATGAGATTTCAGTTCTCTGTTGCAAGTTTCAACAGATTTTAGTTGATAGCTTAATTCATCAACTCTCTTCGTTAACTCCTCTGTTTTTTTATCCTGTTTTTCTATCTCATTCTGTCCACTTCCAACTTTTTTCATTAAGTCCTTTCTTACCAGCAGTGCTGCTTGAAGTTTCTTTTTCATATTATCCTTCTCTTTGTTTAATTTCTCAACCTGAAACTGCATCTGATCCTTTTCATTCACCAAGTCATTGATTGTTGAGTCTTTATCAGCCAACATGACTTGATGATGCTCCAACTCTTTCTTACACTCCATCAGTTCCTGGGACACTGCAGCTATATCAGCTAGAGAGCTGCTTTGTGCAGATTCCAAGCATTGAAGATGGCTCATTAACACATTTTTCTCATCTGAAAATGTTACCATTTGATTCGACATGGATTCCATAATCTGGGTAAGAGAAACATCTTTTTCCTTGATTTGATGGCTCAGGACACTAACCAAATCCTTCTGTTGACTTATCTGTGAAGTCAGGCTCTCTATCAGGCATTCTTTTTTCCTAATTTCTTCAAGCAAGTCTTTATCCTCAGTATCAAGTTTCTCATGACTGATTTTTAACTCCTTTTCTAACTTATCTAATTGCTCCAGCAGAAAGCTAATATGTTTTTTTCTGTCTTCTAACATTTCTTCTTTTTCTTTCAAGATAAGCTGCTGCTCCTCAAATGCCTGTTTAGCCGATGTCGTTTCTTCGACTAAACAAGCTACTTCCGATTTGTACTTTTTTTCAACCTTTTCAGTATCACTTTGCAACAACTCTCTTTCTTTCTCAATCATCATCACACCTTGTATCTTATCTTTCATTATATCATCAATATATTGCTCCCGATTAGAGAGCATCTGTCTTAATTCTGCTACTTCTGTTTCCTTATTTACCATTTCAGACATAATGAATGAGAGTTTCTCTAACCTATCTTTACAATCTGTCAATTGTTTATCAGCCTGGGAAACATCGGCATCTTTCCCACTCAAGGGTTTATTACCAAATAACAAGCATACATTTTCAGTTAACTGCTTCTCTAGAAGGTCCAGATCTTGTTGCAAAACCTGGATTGTACCAATTTTCAATGTCATTTCACTTTCCAATCTGCTTAACTGTTCGATAAGTGTGGCATTTTCCTGGGAAACACTACTTAGCTTCCTTTCTGACTCAAGGAGACTTTTGTCTAGCAGTTCAATTTTTCCTTTAAAGCCAGCAATTTCTTCAGCTTGCAAACTAACCTGGATTTGAAGCTGGTCTTTTTCACGTCTCATTTGCATTGTGATGGTTTCTACTTGTTGCACTGAACCTTTTAAGGCATGTTCTAGTTCTTTTTGAAGGTCTTCAAGCTCTGCTGATTTTTTATTTAATTGGCTCCGATACGTAGCTGCAAGTTCTTCTTTTTCCAAAATGACTTTGTTTCTCTCTTCTTCCGCATACATTTTCTCCTGAATGATGGAATTAAATTGTACCTTAAGATCATCTAACAAAACAGTTTTTTCATGAATATCTTGTGAAGTCTTAGACAGTGTATTATTTTGCTCCAACTTCAAGTTCTCAATTTCTTGAGCCTGGTCAGAAAATTTCTCTTGAAGAGCCTGTAACATTATTTCTTTCTGTTGCAACACTTGCATTTGTTCCAAGGCTTTCTGATGTTCTGTCTTTATAGACTCCAACTCAGCTGAAAATCTACCAAGGGCCATCTCTTTGGCAGCAATGGTTTTGTTTCCTTCCCTTATTACATTAGCAATATTTTTCAGTGCTACATTATTATCTATCACCTCAACAAGTCCAATGTCACTGGTGAGTGTATGAATATTGCTTTCTATTAGGTATATAATGCTCTCCTTTTCCTTCAAAGAATGAAGAAGCTTGGTGACATCGTCTTCTTTTTCTCGAACAGTGGTCGTTAATTTGTTTATTTTCTCGTGCTCCACTTTAAGGCTTTCTTCCAAGTTCACGAGCATACTTTCTTTTTCCTGCCTCAGTTCATCCGATTTCTGCAATTCAAGGGTCATACTGTACATTTGGCCCTGAAGCTGAGAAACTAAAAGTGTCTTCTCTTCTAACTGGGACTGAAATAATTCAACGTTACTTGCTTTATCATTTAGATTCTTAAGAAGGTTTGTTTTTTCCAGAACCAATGTCTCCTTGTCTCTTAGTTTTATTTTATGGACATTTAGCTCTTTTTCTAGTGTTAATGTCACCTCTTCAAGATTCAGAACTTTTTGGCTCAGAGCTTCACATGTGGTTTCTTTATTTTGCAGTATTAATTTCAATTCCTCGTTGTGTATCAGATTATTTTTCAATGCTGACTCTTTTTCTAGGGCAGTGGATTTTAGCTGATCTGATTCTGATCTCAAAGATGTTAATTGCTCCTTCTGCATAATACAATTCTCTTGCAAGTCAGAAAACCGAGCCTTCAATTTAACATAATCATCTACCTTCTGTTTTAAAGCCTCATCTTTCACACTAGTTAATTGATTGAGTTCATCTGTTTTTTCTTTCAAAGCTTTAATCTGACCGTGAAGATCAGAAATTACTTCCATATTCTCACATAATTGAACCTTAAGCAAAATAGACTCCTCACTCTTATCTTTGAATAATTTTAATTCTACAGCTTGATTTTTTAATTCATTTTCTTTATCTTCTATTGTTTGTTTAAGCTGACTAGCCTCAGAAAGAAAATCCTTTAACTGATTCTGTAAATCTGAAATTACTTGTATATACTTTCCTTCTCCTTCCAATTTATTTTCTTTAATTTGCTGAATCAGTGTTTCCTTCTGAGCGAGAGCAGCGGCATTTTCTGCAAAACTACGTTGCAGGTTTTGTTTTTCAGTAATTAGTGTGTCAATTTGTCCCTTCAGAGCTAAAATGCTATTTCTTTCCTGAGTCAAATGTGAATTCAAGGCAGAAATTTCATTTTCTTTTTTAGTCACTGAAGAGTTAATCATTTCAGCATCTGCTTTCAACTGTTTTATCTGTGTGTTCAATGTACAGGCTTCTTGCTTCAGTGATGCATTTTCAGACTGGTACTGTGAAACCTGCAACAGAAGGCTGTCAGATTCATTTGCCTTTTTATTAAATGCAACCAAAGCCTCCTCTTTTTCAAATTTCAACACACTTGTCTCTTTACTAATTACTTCAAATTGACTACTTAATAATATGCTATCCTTGGTTTTCTGATCAACCTGATGATTTAGATTCTCAAGCGCTAGTCCCTGACTTTTTAAACAAGACTCTTTCTCTCCCAATAATCGTTCATGCTTCACGTTCTCAGCTCTCAAAGCATTCCCTTCCTTCTCCAACTCGGCAATGTGCTTTTTATTCTCTTCAATTTGTTTATGTAAAACATCCACCTGCGTGCTTTTTTCATCCAAAGATTTATTTTGTTCTTCAAGGCCTGAGGTTAGTTTTTCAATCCTTTGCTGTAGGGCTTCCCTTTCAGCTTTATTTTGGCCAAGTTGTTCAAGCAATGTATTATATTCGGCAAGTCTGTTATTCAGTTTATCTTCTTTTTCTAGTGATCTTTCATTAGCTTCCTTTAGCTTAACTTTCAAAGCACATATTTGCTCATGCAATTGCTGCATTGTCTTTGTATTTTCAGTAAGCTGTTGACTTAAAATATTAGACTCCTTTGTTTTTTCCAGCAATTCCTGTGTAACTAAAGTTTTTTTCTGCTCTAAATTGATAGAAATTTCTTTAACTTTGCTCATCAATTCATTTTTGTCAAGAGTGAGGTCAGAAATTACTGATTGATAGTCTAAAAGATGTTTCTCATTAACAGAAAGCTTGTTCTCTAGCTCTGAAACAGTTTGGCTTTGGGTTAAAATGTCACTCTCTTTTATATTTAGCTGTTTTAACAAATGCTCATTTTCAGTAACTAACTGCTGCTTCTGGTTGCCCAAATTACATATACTTTCACTCAAATCCTCTGCAACTTTTATTTGCCCTGCAAGGCAAACTTCTTTCTCTTCAAGGAGACTTTCAAGATGTTTCTTAGTTAGAATAAGTTCTTCTTTCTCAACTGCTACTTTACCAGCTGTTTCATCCAGTTGTTTTTGGAGTTCTTTGTTTTCTTTCACTTTGGCTTTGAGTTTTCCCATTAATTTTAGGCTTGTTTCTTCATTCTGCTGCTGAGCCACCTGGACCTTTTCCTCCAGTGATCTAACAATTTCGTTTCTTTCCTGTAATGCCGCTTCCATTATTTCTTTCTCTTGCATATGTTGCTCTAATTGTTTGGATATTTTATCCAAATCTTCATCTTTATTGGCTGCTTCAGCGATTACCTTGTTATATTGATCCTTCGCAGATTTTAATTCTCTTTCAATGGTCTGTTCTTTGATTTCCCTCTCCTCCATCAAGTTGTTAAGCCTCTCTTTAGCAGAGTTATTTTCATCCAATTGGAGCTGCAGGTTCTCAACCTCTTGCCTGTGCTTTGATTCAGCTTCTTTAAGTTTCTCCGTGAATATATTAACCTGTCCTTTCAGCAGAGTAATCTGCGATTCACATTCTATAACATGGTTCTTGTGAGTGACTGTGTGTGCCTGAATTTCAGTCCGAAGCTCTTTAATTGTCACATTATTCTCACTGATTTGTCTAATCAGCTCTTCGGCTTCTTTGGTGCTAGCGTTTTTTTGGTCTATCGTTTTGTTGAGCTCTAATTCCATCATATTAAGTTTCTGAGAAAGAGTGGAAATCACACTACTTGCATCTTTTATATCAGATGACTGAGCTTCTCTCAATACGTGGCTTTCTTCCTCAGACTTGTTTAAGGCGTTTTCCATTTCTCTCGCCTCTTCTTCTTTGAATTGAACTTGCTGTTTCAAAATTAGAATTTCTTCAGAGTACTCAGTTATGTTACTAGAGAAAGCAGAGATTTCACGGTCTTTTTCAAGCAGGATTTCTTTGAGATGATCAATTTCTCGCTCACGTCTTTGAAGGTCATGAATAAGTTGGGTTCTCTCCTCCATATGGCTTGTATTGAGTCTGTCAAGCTCTTCATTTGTCTGGTCCAGATCTCGTCGTGTCAGTTCTAAGGCCTCATCTTGTTTTAATACCTACAGGTTTGAAAAAATAAAACAAAAGAATGGCTTTAATTGAAACCTGAAAAATTTGAAGTGAATCTTTCTCCTGCATCACCACCAGTTCCCAATTCCAAGTTAAAAGACTATAACTATAAGGGGACTATAAGGGGAGAGTGTGGCGCAGTGGTTAAAGCTACAGCCTCAGCACCCTGAGGTTGTGGGTTCAAACCCACGCTGCTCCTTGTGACCCCAGGCAAGTCACCTAATCCCCCCATTGCCCCAGGTACATTAGATAGATTGTGAGCCCCCTTGAACCATTCTGAGCTCCCCTGGGAGAACGGTATAGAAAATGGAATAAATAAATAAATAACAGTACTCCTTGCACCACTCAACAATATGGGAAGAGGAAAACTACACATTTATTTTTAATAATAGCTACACTTATACATTTATTTCCCTCTGGCACACTTTCCATATTTATATGAACAAAGAAAATGATCTATTGTATGTAAAACAGAACCACAAATTATACTGTTAGGAAGCATTTGGTCCCTGCGGTGATTGCAGATCGCCACCCCCACCCCCTCCCCATTTACAAAACATGATCCAGATAGTATTTCCACCTTTAAATGAACTTCATTCTCCAACTGTTCTTGGTGTCTCTAGTTCTCAGGTTTTAATTAAGTTTTTATTTTATATCTAAGTTGTCCATGCACCAAATGGAGAAAATAACTTTTATTCCATGCATGAGAAGCTCTATATTCTTGTTCTCTTGTTATACACTTTTAAAAAATTTAATAAATAAATTGAATTAAAAAAAGGAAATGTCATTTTTTTTGCAAAGTTTAGCCATAAATGCTGTTTTTGAACTATATTCTTTCAAATACCCAAATAAAGCATCATTGTGCCTTAGAATTACATTCAAAGGATATATATGAAAACATTATCATTTTAAATGTATTAAAATTAAGAATACACAGTTGTGCCATATTACCTTTTCTTTAAGTGTAGCAAGTTTTTCCATTAGATCACGGCTGTTTGATTTCAGTTTATTACACTCCATTTCATATGTACCAAGTTTCTTCTTTGCGTCATCCAACTTAATGTTAAGATAATAATGAAAAAAGACAAATAAAGTAGACACTATTTAGATAATCTCCAAATAATCATGATTTAATACATACAAACTATAAAGGTCTTAGGAAACATTAAAACAAAAAAAAAAATCATACTTCACTGTTGATAAGTTGATTCATGAAAACTTTAAAGAACTGTAACAAAAATGACAAAGAAAATTGTCCAAGATACAGAGTGAAATATTTTTCTGAGTATAAGCCATCTTTTTCTCTTTCTAGTAGCTGCCTCATCCAAATTCATTTCAGAGTTGACGGAATGCAGCAATTACTTATAAATAAACCACTTCAATAGTAGAAAATTGTGACGTTACAGAGAATATCTAGGGATACTTCACTGAATCAAGAAGAAGATAATGAATGGCTATAAAATGGGTAAACATTTCAACAGCAAACAATAAAAGAATAAATAAAAGCAACAGCGAAAGCTAGAAGGATGCTAGGGTGCCAGTAGGAAAAAGGAGGAATTGATGGTGTCGGTCCAGAGGAAGGCTACTAAAATGGTGTGTGGTCTTCGTGATAAGGCACATGGGGAAAGACTTAAAGGTCTCAAGATGTAGACTTTGGAGGAAAGGCGGGAGAGGGGAGATATGATAGATGGTTGAATACCTGGGTGGCATAAGTGCGCGCGAGTCGAGTCTCTTTCATTTGAAAGGAAGCTCTGGAATGAGAGGGAATAGGATGAAGTTAAGGGGTGATAGGCTCCAGTCCGGAGTAATCTGAGGAAATACTTTTTTTACAGAAAGGGTGGTAGATACGTTAGACAGTCTCCTGGTAGAGGTGGTGGAGACAGAGATTGTGTCTGAATTCAAGAAAGCCTGGGATTGGCACATGCAATCTCTTAGAGAGAGGAAGAGATAATGGTCACTGCGGATGGGCAGACTGGATGGGCCATTTGGCCTTTATCTGCTATCATGTTTCTATGTAACACGGCGAAATTCAGTTTAGGTAATTTTTTTTTTTAATTTGCAGGCTAATTTTAACAGATTTCCATTCGATATACAAAAGAGAAAAATATTTAAAGATTAATATATCATATGCTCAAGTCGTGTAGAGATACTTCTAGGGCAATACAGAAAACCACTGGAAGCAAGTGACATAGTCCTTGTATAATGGCAGCACCATGACTGCAAGGTGCCAGGAGCCATGGCCTCAAGCCAATCACCGTCACTACAAGGACTACTCGAATAAATCTGGATGGGAATATGGGTGCAAAATCCCTAGCTGTGAATTACGGCTCAGGGAACCGGAGCTGGAATCTAGCATTCATCAAGCTGAAAGTATAAAAGGAACAGAAGGAAACGGATGGGATGAAAAACAAAACAATACATCAGCATTTCAACTTACTTGCTGGTCAGTTTGTGCAAGTTTTTCACTCAGTTCTTTGTTCAACATGTCTTTTTCTTGTAGTAACTGCTTCAGACTTTCAGCACGTTCTATCTTCTCTGTCATACCCAACAGCTTTTGCTCTTTTTCCATTAGTGAAGTTTCAAGGAACACTTTCCTGTCATTTATTCTGCATCAGTAATGCAAAGAAAACGAGGATCCAATTACTTCCAACATTAGAGGTTGTTAAATCAAGAAATATGCTGAATGGAAAGTTATTCAAAAGTAACCCAGCACAAACCTCTCATAATCTACATTCAAAACAGTAAATCCAGCATTTCAATTAATCACATTTCACAGCATACTACCTTCGGGGATCCTCTGTGGTGAACAGTCACCAATTGCATCATTGGTCTCCCTATTTTTTATGGCCCTTTTTGAAGAAGCAATTAGCATGTAATTGTGTTAGCATAAATCGGAACTCTATTTATTTAAAAAAATTATATACTGCCTGGAGTCTCAGTG
Organism: Geotrypetes seraphini; assembly: GCF_902459505.1. Lineage (NCBI taxonomy): Eukaryota > Metazoa > Chordata > Amphibia > Gymnophiona > Dermophiidae > Geotrypetes > Geotrypetes seraphini. The sequence continues at coordinate 6,433,271 of NC_047102.1, forward strand.
GTTTCCATGATAACATACATAAAAATAAAACATACATAACATTGTACAGTAATTCAAAACATTACAGATTTCTATTCCGCCATTACCTTTCGGTTCAAAGCGGATTACAAAAAGAATTATGGAAGAAGGGTTACAACGTTAGATCAGAGAAGGTTTCCAAGAGAGGGAAAAGTATGATCTGGGGTTAGGGAGGGGATGGTAAGAGGGGGGTTAAGCTTTATCATGGTATTAAGCTTTATTAAGGGATTTAAAAAGTGCAACCTGCGGACTCCTTAATATCATCCTTCACTGTCACTACAGTTAAATTTAGAACAAAATCCTAGGGAGCAATTCACAGATATGCATCGACAAAAAGCTTTGTTTTAAGCAATCTCTTTATTCCATAAAGACCCACTACTCTGATGCAGTGTCAGAAGTGGTCCGGTGGAACAGCTACAACAGCTAAATCTGTTTTTTTGTTTAAAGCAGTTGTTGATAAAAGTGATCATAAAAATCAGGAGACCAATGATGAAATTGGTGACTATGAGCTGTTTGTTTTATAGCAGTATGCTGTGAAATGTGATTAATTGAAACACTGGATTTACTATTTTGAATGTAGATTATGAGTGGTTTGTGCTGGGTTACTTTGAATTTCATTTTTAGATTTACCCTACACTGAGTGAATATTTGATTCATATAAAATTGAATGGAAAGTTAGAAAGCCAGCTTAGAGACCGTCTAGAATCGATGTTGTGCTTATCAGTGGCCTGAAGACAAAAAAAACTGGGACTTTTAATTTATACTTTAAGCAAGGCTGCTTGTTTCATTTATATGCAAGATACCAAATTAATCACTTTGGGTTCCTTTTACAAAATTGCACTAGCAATTCCCACAAGGCAAATGTGAGGAAGTCCATTTGCTGCACAGAAATCGCTAGCGTACCTTTGCAAAAGGAGTCCTTTATTTGCTGCTTCTCCTAGACAGGACAAAAATGTTACTGATTTTACCCCTTGAGCTGCTCATTCAGGCTAGAAACCAGAATCTGCTGCCTGTCTGCCTCCTGAGCATGTTGATTGCGTAACTGCGTAAGCTGAGCTTGCATTCGCTCATTTTCATTCTGAAATGGAAAAAAACAAAATCACAAATATAAAAAACTCATGTGTGTCCAACCCCAATAAAATCAAATATTGAAAAATTAGCACTTTTGCATAGTCAAATTACGACTGCCACCAATATATTACTCTCTCTTCACCTCCTAAAAAAAAAAATATCAAATAATATATGCAGACTAAGTAAAAGGAAAGTTATATCTACTGTGGACCAGTAGAGAATGCTAGTACAGTGGTACCTTGGATTACGAGCATAATCCGTTCCAGGAGCATGCTCGTAATCCAAAATGCTCGTTTATCAAAGCAAGTTTCCCCATAGGAAGTAAGGGAAACTCGCTTTGATACGTTCCCACCCCCCACCCCCGATAACCGGCATCGCTCCCCCCCCCCCCACTCGTAAAGGCCCCCTTGCTCCAACCGGCACCCCCCCCCCGCCTGAACAACTTAAACTTACCTCCCCCCCCTCATACCTGAAGCAAGGACAGACAAGGTGAGTTTATTTATTAATTTAAAAAAAAAAAAAAACAACCCCAAAAAACTTATAGCTCACTTAGCCAGGCCATAAGTTGGGAGCTATGGTGCTGCGATCCAAAGAAAGATCGTTTTCTGGACATTCTGACATGAGAAGAGGTGGCAGAGGGCAGGTCTGTCCAAGTCAGAATGTAAGCTCTTCCAAGCAGGGACCCCCATCTATAAATGTCAAAAAACGTACAGCGCAGCGTACACCTTTCAGTGCTAAGTAGTAGTAGTATCAGGAAACTTTCTGAGCAGCACTAGGAAGCCTGGCAGCTGGCTTCAATGCAATATTCATAGGCTGGGGAAAGTGTCGGATTCAGATCACAGAAGTGACCAAGGCCATCTGTCCTGGCTTACTATGTTTTACTACCTGTTATTATTGTGCCACCTCCAGGAACTTTCCTCAGAAGCTCCACTTTACAGGAACCACTTTTAAATGTATGTTTTATTATTCCCCATAGGTAGTAGAATTTCTTTCAAAAATAAGATTTACTTCATGAAATATGTTTATTAAAATCTTTCTATACCACCTATACAGCCAAAAAGGATCAAAGCAGTTTATATCACAACTCAATCATATTTATGAAAAGAACGCCATTAAAAATAGGAAAGGAAAGAAAAAGAAATGAACAGCCCTCTCCCGCCTCTGATCCCTGAAATTTGCTAACAAAATATTTGCATCATCATGGTCTGTATCTCACAATATGTAATTTGTGTATTCACCAGCTTCTTGAAAACATACCTGCAGAGTTTCAATTCGGACTTGGAGCTGTAACTGATCTTCCAAGTCCTGACAACGCTCCTCCAGCGAAAGCATTTGTTCTTGTAGTTGATTTCTCTCCAATTCTAATTCTTCCACTACTGTTCGTAATCCTTAAGTGTAAAATTAAAAAAAAAAAAAGATGCACATGCACTTAGATGACATGCAAATACCCGGGTTAAACAAAATGCATGGAGACAGGTTGCAAAAGTTTCCTCCTTATAAAAGAAGCTGCGATCAACTCTGCATTTAATCTTGCTTTGTGTTACAAATGATGTTTAGGAGTTTATCCTGAAACTCCTAAAACTAACAAGCTATTGCTAAAAAGAGAAAATAATAATAATAATATTCTGAGACAATAGGACAGAGGATCATCTGCATGTTGATTAGGTACAAAGACCAGTTGTAACGGTAATAACTGCAGACGATTGAGATCCTTCGTCTCTGTAGTAAGAATATTATTATTATTTTCTATTTTTAGCAATAGCTTGTTAGTTTTAGGAGTTTCAGTGTGTAGGTCTTGAAGTATTGAAGGTATTAGGATTTTTTTGATTTTGACACATTCCAATTAATCACTCAGCCTACTTGCCAAGCTAAGAATCGTCAACATTTTTTAATCCTATCTGACTTTCTCTCTACACTGCCCTTATTCCATTTGTGAATCTGCAATTGCCATCCTCTTGCTACTGTTTATCCCTCTCTTCTGTCCTAATGTAACCTTTTCTTCCCATCACCTTATCTACCTGCAACAAAGTATCTTGTTCTCATTGATGTGATGTAACAGATATTGTGCACACTGCAATTGTGACAAGAACAGTTCCCAAAGCCCTTTCCCCAAAAGAACTCTTCAGCTCTTTTCACATGATATTTAATGCCATCTACCGTTTCTTCTTGATTCCTCCTGTCCCTTATCTGCTCATTGTTAATATTCTTATGTCATTTTTACCATTTTACCACCATTTTTTTTTTTTATGTTGAGGGTAGGGGGATGAACATAGTTGGATTTGAGGATGATCAGCTAGGATCTCTCTGGCAAGGCTCTGAAACAATATTAATGAAATGACTTATTATACTAAAAGCTAACAACAGTACCCAATACAAAATGGATTTTAAAAGGTTGTGCATCCTTTAAATGACTAAAAAAGGTTTTCTTCATTCCAAGAACATATCCTCTTAGAAAGTGTTCCTCATCAGTTGCACTTGTCTACCTATGACAGATCCTGAATTAAAATTTCTAATAAGTAATTCGGATTCCTGAAAGACTACTATGGTATAAGGAGATAAGAATAACCACATGAATTTAGCAAGCCTGAAATGGTAAAGTTGGTTACTATTCTCTTGCTCCTTCTTACACATCGAGTCTCTCTGTATGCGACCGTTTCCTCATAATCTTGAACTGGGTAAAACTGGTTAACTGGGACATTTCGCCTCACTTTTTGTTGCATCTTTGCACTATCCTCTTGCAACATAAACCACATGCTAAATAAAGCCATATAAACACATATGTTGCCTTTTGGAAAACTTTTTACCCCTGAATGGGCAGGTGACTTCAGGGCCACAATCCTGCATTTTAAAGAGAGCCATGGTTTGTGAAACCTTGCTGAGGATTCTCACTGCAAGGGGTTACGTAACTTGAGAAGAATATGGACTAGGATGAACTCCTCTGACAGCTACAAATGAAGATTCATGGCACAGTAGGTCATAAAGGAGGCCAGTTCTGACGGAGATGAAATCGGATATTGTCATTTCGACCTAATAAAACTAATGAGGCCCAACTAACATCTGCACTATGGAATTCTAGCGACAAGCTACATCCTTGCATTAGTTTGAAGTGAATTAAGTCTCCTACCCATCACAACAGAGGAACTGCCATGACAAATACACGAGCAAAAGAATATCACTAATATGGAAAAAGGCTGACTGGAGAGCAAATGCAGTGGTCCCTAATGCAAGAAAAAGATGTATTCATTTAAGCAAAAGAAAAGCAAACTCTTACCATAAAGGATAACATGCTAAAGTCTGGATACCAGTCAGGAGTGCCCCCTGGTGGTTAATTGGAACTATGGTTTGGTACTGACCAAAACTAGGCAGTTCATCCAGCACGCACATGCTTCAAAATTAAATAAAATGATAATTAAGGCAAAACAAAAAAATGGCAACAAGATTTAGAATACACCACAAAATGGGTTAATAGTTAAATAAATTGTCTCAACAAAAAAATGGGCACAAAGTGTAAGGGATGCGCATGCTTTAATAAACTGTCTAGTGGTTGTCACACCTGTATTAGGAGAAGTGAACTCTGGCCACCAACCTCCCATGTTCTCCCCTTCTGCTGAATCGGTGCGCTCCAAAATGATGTTCGAGTCGTCAGCATCATATCCTTCCTACAGCATAAAATAGAAAGGGGAGACTACAAATATAGTATCACCACAAAATCCTATATACAGGAATGAGAAAGAAAATCTGAATCCAAACCCTATACCTTTCTCACTGTTGCTTTCAAAAATGAATTACACGATATCACAATTCCATTGGAAGTTTTGTGACCATCACAACTTATCAAAATAGTAAATGAGGGGAGAGCCTCAGATCCCCGTGCGTAACGATGTTAGCTACTGCACTAGAAAGGGAAAGAAATCTTCACCGGCTCTTGATCCCCCTCCTACCTACAGCGGACACTTTGAATATTACAAAATTGTGTCAAATTTTTATTTTTTTTATTTTTAGAATTCTTTATTCATTTTTAATTCTTACATCAAGAATTAATTCTTACATCAAGAATTAATATATTACATAATAAATACAATTTTCACATATCACTTGTATTTACAATCAACTATTCTTTTAAGGTAAAATAAATACCCTCCCTTTTTATCAATATTCCTATTTCCATATGATATACATTCCCCATATATAGTACCTATGTGCTAAGATATCTGATCATTAGAGTAACTAGTCAATGGTCCCCATATTTTTTAAAATTATGAAGATTCCCTTGTTGTAACGCTATCATCTTTTCCATCTTATATATGTGGCAAACTGAATTCCACCAAAATGTATAATTTAATTTAGTATAATCTTTCCAATTTTGAGTAATTTGTTGCATGGCGACCCCTGTCAATATTAATAATAGCTTGTTATTATTTGCAGAAATCGGACTCTGAGTATGTCAAAAAAATTTTTATCTGAACTACTTAGCTGTAGGTGGAGTAGTTGGTTTAATGTGTTCTTTAAATCTCTGCCAGTCCTAGCCGACGGACATGAAGCTAGCTGCCATTTCGCTAGACAAGCTGCGTCAGGGCTCCAGACAGCGTCCGTCGGCTACGACTGGCAGAGATTTAAAGACATTTAAAGAACACATGAACCAACTACTCCACCTACAGCTAAGTAATTCAGATAAAAAATTTTTTGACACAATTGTAGGTAGGAGGGGGGATCAAGAGCCGGTGAAGATTTATTTCCCTTTCTAGTGCAGTAGTTAACATCGTTACGCACAGGGATCAGGCTCTCCCCTCATTTACTATTTTGATAAGTTGTGATGTGCATGAAACTTCCAATGGAATTGTGGTATCATGTAATTCATTTTTGAAAGCAACAGTGAGAAAGGTATAGGTTTCAGAAGTAAGGGGTAAGGAGTAGAGGGGGAAGGGACACCGAGGGCTCATCAGATACAACATGGTAGAAAGAAAAAAAAAAAAAAAAAGACAAAAGTCATGCTTCATGTGGAAAAGAAATGAAACTAAGAACATAGCCCGCTAAGTAGACATGGTTGGAATTCTTATCTAAGACCTGAAACAAACTACCAGGTATAGGGTTTGGAGACTACAAATATACCCACAGTTGTAAGATCAGAGGTAATTTGGAAAGGCTTTTCTGATCAAATTGCTAGTCTATATTGCATTTCAATTTCCTACTGAGAAAATCTCATTAGTCTAGGAAAGAGAATGAGAAAAGATATCTTAGCACACTAAGTGCCAGGTGGACTCATCTGTCATACAAACCAGAAAACCTATATTTTAAAGATCAGCAGATAGCATATAGGCTTTAACTGCTATTATCTTGTACCATTAAAAATGCATAAATCATAAATAGTTATGAGAGCTAACGTGTATTAGGCTGATTAAATGGAGCTACAAAGCAGCCTCCCCCCCCCCCCCCTTTTTTTTTTTTTAAAGCCACGCTAGTGACTGCCACTGTGGTAAGTACCCCAGTCCATAGGAATTTAAAGGGCTTCAGAGCTTTTGCTGAGCAGCAGCCACTCGTGCGGCTTTGTAAGGAGGGGGGCAAATACTTAATATATGATTTAGGAATCACCAATGGTTTTTCATGGTGTTATCATGAAGCTATTTAAGAGAAAAAATGAAAGCAATGTGCTTGCCAAGTTTAGTCCAGAAGAAGATAAGTATTGCCATTCTGGATTAGAGTGATGGTCCATCTAGACTAGAGAGTTGCACGGGGACAGAAATTCCACCCATCCCCACCCGTCTCCGCCAGGATCCTCTCCGTCCCCACTCGTCCCCGCCAGGATCCTCTCCATCCCCACCTGGATCCTCTCTGTCCCCACCCATCCCCGCAAGGAATTACCTCCATCCCCACCCGTCCCCATAAAAAGCAGCAATTACTTCTGACAGGATCATCAATTCCACAGTTTCTTTTGAGTTTGTGCTTCTGTTTTCCTTGTGGAATCTCTTTGGTGGAACCCTTTTTTTGTTTAGGTAATTAACTTATAAACCCCCTCTTTTACTAAGGCTGACGTGTCCATTATATTATATGGACGAACCCTTCTTCCAAAGCCTTCCATCCCCGTGGGAGTCCCGTTGGCTAGAGGGGGGTCCCCATGGGAGTCCCGTGGGTTATGAAGGGATTCCCGCGATCCCCGTTCCCGTGCAGACCTCTAATCTAGACCAGAATCCTGCTTCCAACAAGGCCAATCCAGGTCACAAGAACCTGGCAGAATCCCATAAGTAGCAAGATCTCAAGGTACTGACCCCACTTCTCGATACAGAAATAAAAAATAAACACATTGTAGGTTTTAACTTATTTGTGGACCTTAATTTCTCTTATAAGACTTATTTGAATGAGCGTTAAATTCTTAAAGCTGAAAATTAAAATAATAGGCCATTTGAACGTGGCAACACTAAATAAACAGCGATACCAAGTCTTATCTGTTGTTTCTCTTTCAGTGGAACTTTTCATGCACAAACCCACCTGGTGTTTTGTGATGGCCTGGATGTTCTTCCTTCTTGCCTGATGCAACCTAGCAATCCCTTGAGCCGCAGTCAGTTCCTCCTCCAGCTCCTGCTGCCCTGAGACTATGGCTGGATCAGAGCAGCCAGGAAAGAACCAGTCATCCTCAATCAGTTTTGTGCCACAGGAAAAGCAGTTACATTTATGCAATTGAAGGAAAACAAGATCAAGGGCAAAAGGTTCCTATGAAGCACAGGCCCAAGTTCACAGGAGGACTCCATACCATTCACTTTGTGATTTCCTCAATGTCAGCTATTTAACATAGCAAATAAAATTAGCTTTTGATACTACTGTAAAGTTAAAAAAAAAAAATTTACAAGAAAATAAAATGTCACTTTCTTAACAGCAAATAGGGTTTTTATTATTTTGACGCAATAAAAAATGCAGTCTATTATACTGCCAAATTATCGCTCAATTCAAGACAGAGAAGTTAAAAATGTAGCTATTTTCTATGACAAAAAGTCAACGGCTAAAATTCCTTTTTTTTTTTTGCAGCCGAACAATCAAATGCATTTTTATGTAAATGGAACTGGTTCAGCTGGCATCTTTAATTTTAGCAGCAGCTTACAATACTAGATAATTTGAGGAAATCACAAATACGTGATACACTGCAAACTGGCATCAAACCATCCTTTTAGACATCAACGGTTTGATACTTTGTCAGGCAAAATTTAGAAGATCCATTACAAACACACATTTGGAAATAAAATCAACTTGTGCAAGTAGATATGTTGCACTTTGCCAAACAGAGTGTTGCTGGGGTAAATAAGGGCATTCCCATCTGTTTTGTGATCTGACAAAAACACAATTAAATGACAAAAGTGGTAATGTATGTTTCATGCAAGGTAGATGAAAAGCAGAGTACGGAGGTGACACCAAACTTCTATCTCTGAACAAGCATGGATACTTGAAAAGCACCCCTACATTTTAGCAAATAAAGGAGTCCTTTTACTAAGCTGTGTTAGGCTACCTTTGCATTCTAAGTGCCGTATTTATTTTTTTAACATTTTTTTTTATTTGGGGGCAAGTTGCAGCTGTACTCACTCGAGGAACGCAGAGAGAGGGGAGACATGATCGAGACGTTCAAATATGTCACAGGACGTATCGAGGTGGAAGAGGATCTCTCTTTCCTTAAAGGACCCACGGCAACAAGAGGGCATCCGTTGAAAATCAGGGGTGGGAAATTTCATGGCGACACCAGAAAATATTTCTTCACCGAAAGGGTAGTTGACCGCTGGAATAATCTTCCACAACAGGTAGTTGAGGCCAGCAGCGTGTCAGATTTTAAGAAAATATTGGGATTGGCATGTGGGATCTCTTCATGGAGGTAGTTAGGGGGTGGGCCATTAGTGTGGGCAGACTAGATGGGCCGTGGCCCTTTTCTGCCGTCATTTTCTATGTTTCTATGTTAAGGCATGGGCTGAGAGGGGGGGCATGGAAGCTTAAATCAGTTAGTGTGTGCACACTAAGGCCCGGATTCTCAAAACAATACTGTTAGGCAGCGGTAGGCGCCATATCGCTGCCTAACTTAATTGGTTTAGTAACTGACTGTGTCAATTAAAAAGCTGTTAAAAAAAAAACAGAGGCACCATTGCTCCATCTAAGGAGGTGCCTTGTAGCACTTAGGAGGGGTTAACACTGGAAGTGGCCTTAGACACGATTCATGTGAAAGGTAGGATTTAGGCCTTTAAAACCCTGGCCTATATTTCCAGTGCCTACCTTTCATGGACTTGCTATTCTCAAAACAGTGCCTTTGTGTGACTGATACACAATTGGCTGCTTTTGAAGGCAGGTACTAATTTGAGAATCTGGTTAGCCCTTACCGCCGCCTACATAGATGGCAGTAAAGGCTCCCATATTGTTGTTGTTATTTTTTAATGGCCACACAGTGATTTTAACACTAAATATGGCCATACATATAGCTCGCAGGAAAACCAATTTACTAACGCAGCTTAGTAAAAGGGCTCTTGAGTCAATTAATGCAAAAAAATATAATGGTATTAGTAATCAATTAAAAAATTCTAATTGACAACAAGTTATTTTACTGCTCAATACAGGACCAATCTGTTGCCCTATTTCAAATATTTTAAAAATTTCCTACTATATACAAAGTAAATATGGAGTCACCAGGTACATACAGAGAAAGCTCAATGTGACACAAGGGCAAAAGCAGTTACTGTACAAAACAAATCCAAATTTAAAAAAAATTATTCCGTGTTGTGCGTATTGTTAGAAAAAAGAAACATGAATACAGAAACCGTTTGAACACACTGCTGACAATTTCCCTACAAGGCAAAGCTTCCAGAAGGAAATGATCAGCAGTGTATTAGGTGTTACAGCTTAGAGTGAACCTGCATGCACAAAACTGATGGGAAACTGTTCTTAGTGGCTGACCAAATCGCAGTGTAGGGGTAAGGAGTAGAGGGGGAAGGGACACCGAGGGCTCATCAGATACAACATGGCAGGAAGAAAAAAAAAAAAAAAAAAAAGACAAAAGTCATGCTTCATGTGGAAAAGAAATGAAACTAAGTACATAGCCCGCTAAGTAGACATGGTTGGAATTCTTATCTACCAGATGTAAAACCCATAGATTTAAAGAATAACTAAGCCCATGGTTGCACATTTATGACAGCAAACTCTAACCTGTGGTTCTTTCAACCCTTTTCTAAAACAGATTCAACTGGTCTGTTTTCAGGACATCCATAATAACTATGCAAGACAGATGAAGCAGTGCCTGCAAATCTTTCATGCATATTCATTGTGACCATCCTTAAAAACCATCTGACTAGCGTTGTCACAAGGATTGGGTCGAGATCCACTGCTCTAACTTAAAGACTACTATGTTTCACTCTTTTCAAAACTTTTTTTTTTTTTTTTGCAAAATAGATTTGGATTAGAGAACTGCAGTCTTCAGAATGTTCCTTTCTCATCACAATCCAGGAGGTATAACCTCCAGCCAGATTGTAAATAGCCTGAGATCAGGGACTGTGATTTTTCACTCCATTTCCTATCTCGTCAGTGTTTTAAGCTTCAAGGTCAGGTACTGGCTCCTTTTGTCTTCAGAACTTCATACAGCTTGGTCAGAACATGCTTCGTAAACCTAGATCTTCAATATGGCTTTATTACAATCAAAAATACAGGCAACCTTAGATAGTTTCAATTCTATTCCACTTAAGACCTCAGCGATGCAGACTGTGGGTAGATTTCATTCACAGTATTATTAGCACCAGCATCTTCATCGGTCTGTTTTTTATATATATATAATTTTTCTATTCCTTTATAGTTTAGTTTAAATCAAGTACTCATTTCATTAAAGATGATGATCTAAGGTTGCTTATATTTTTGATATCCGATATTAACCTTAGAAAAGTAGCGCACTATTGCCTAATATATTTGTTTATTACAATCAACCAGATTAATATTAAAGAAAGCCAACCATAGTGAAAGTGGCATTGCTTACCTATTATGGGGATTCTCTGTAGACTGTGGCCAAACAATTATGTCATCCAACAGCACAAAGTCCAGACTTGCTTTTCCAGAGCCCAAAATAGGCTGGATGGCTTTCTAAGCACGGGACTGTTCTCGTACCTGTACTGAATACATATCCTCCTCAGTCTGTCACTAAAAGGAGACAACTTAGCTTGTCTGCTAGTTATGTTCTGGTTGCCAATAAAGTATGAGGCAATAGAGGCATTGAATGGATACCGCGAATCCAGATTCTGAAGACTTCCATGTTCCAGATTCTGAAGACCCTGTTCTGTCTTCTTTGTTGAAGCAAAACAATCATTGTTTTCTATCTGTACTAACAGAGGCAAGCAGAGTGGCTGGTAGGGCCCAGAGTGAGTGACCGGTAGTGACCAAGTTTCAAGTTTATTAGGATTTTATATACCGCCTATCGAGGTTATCTAAGCGGTTTTTACAATCAGGTACTCAAGCATTTTCCCTATCTGTCCCGGTGGGCTCACAATCTATCTAACGTACCTGGGGATATGGAGAACTGAGTGACTTGCCCAGGGTCACAAGGAGCAGTGCGGGGTTTGAACCCACAACCCCAGGGTGCTGAGGCTGTAGATCCAACCACTGCGCCACACACTCCTCCCTGGTAGGTACTGGCTACCAGAATGTCTGCAGATGACTAGAGTGAGTGATCAGTGGCAATCAAAGGGACCAGCAATGGCTGGAATGATCTTTGGCGGCCCGAGAGACCAGGAAAATTGTATGATGAAGAACAGTGCTCGGAAGACCTGGGAGTGGAGTGGTGAAGGGCAATGACCACTCAGCCTGTTCACACTAGGATAATTAAAAGCTAAGGAGGGAGATTTACTGACACAGGAGAGAGAACAGCTACAAAAGCTAAGAAAGCCTTTCAGGCATTCTGGGGCTCTAGGAGATCAAGTCTGGACTCAGTGCTATCAGTTGATGTCCCCTACATATGGCTCACACAATGTATATCCATGCAGAAAGGAAGACTGGTTTTGTAAATCTTCATCTATCACTCTAGGCCATCACACCTTCTTACTTACATCATTTTTCTTGAGCTCTTAAAATGAAAGAGTCTCTAGCACCTGCTACTACTGCGCATGAGCTCTACTCCATCATAAAGCCTTGCTTCTAGTACCTGTTTTAATTACCTATGATGGACTGTTTGATCCAGAACAATATCTGAAAGCTCACAGAACCCAATTAATAGCTAATAAATTATCTTTTTTTTGATGGTGGGGGGGTTCTGCTTCATATATTATTTTGGGCAACTGCAGCTAACACATAGAACTCAAAACACACATACAATATAGATTTATTTTACCACACCCTCTAGAGAGTTCATCTTCCAAAAGGGGAAACAGAAAAGAGCTGGACTTTGAGCCAGGACAAGATTTAAGATGGAGTAGAGAATGACACGGTGACAAAATTCATCACTGTTCCCAAACCATCTTCATGTCATTCTTTAAGGAAAGAGGGAAGAATCAGAGTATGAATGGCCACAACCACTGACCCGCAAGCTTTGCTTTGAATAATGCTGGTGTAGAAGGACTGAGGTTGAAATAGACACTAGAAAATGACATGGGTTTGTTTCCCGCGGTTATCTGCGGGGACGGGAACGGTGATGAATTTTGTCACTGTGTCATTCTCTAAGATGGAGCTTGAGGGAAAGGCAGTGTTAGGCCAGAATTCCATGGTGGTGTCTCGAACACAGAATTAAGTCTTACTAGATGAAACCACAGGCACATGATATATTTTGAACCTTCTAGTCTCTTTTCAAGCAATACTGGAAACTATACAAAAAAAGAAAAACCAATTATATGTGTTTTGCTGCCCAAATCACTGGTACAATTGCTGAACTTGTTGCCTTTAAATGATGGTGGTAATATAAAAGCCCCCAAGGCAAATATGGCTCTCAGAACTACTATTACAATTAGGAGATCTTGTTTTTTGCTTTTCTTGGAGCTCTTGTAATGTTTGGCCAAGACAAACTGAATTTTCATTTCTTGAATAAGGATATTATTACTTATCATAGGATCACTGCAACTTGAAAAGGATGCCCCAAAAAACCACCAACCTAAAATATAATGGGATGTATTTCCAATTTCAAAATCTGATACAGACCTAAGAATTTCTACATCAGGAGCCACTATCCCGGGTGCATAGGGAAGAATCTGCAAATCTATGAACCTAAACCTATGGGTTCTTGTAGAGGTCCAGTAGCATGGATAAAGACCAGAATGATTTGTGATGGAAATCCACTGCTGTGTAGGTCCTGTATACAATAAACTAGAATGTTATCCTTTCTAAAAAGGGGCAAATTAAATGGGAATGAAGAGAATATGTACAGTAGTAGCAGATGTTATAAAACAAAGAATAAAAATGAAAGAACTATTATTATATGTAGTTGCTGGATGTTTTTTCATCTTCTGCTAGTGTAAGAAGGAATTTCTGATAGTACAGAATGATATATGAAGAGATCAGGACCATTACAAAGGTACTCTTTGGTGCCTTAGGCAAACCTTCTGCCTTGCACATATTACCCCCAATATTTTGGAAAACTCAAAAATCATGATTACCTCAACATCTCATCTTCAAGAACAATCCTATAAAAATGCATGATTAAAATAATTTTTTAAATATCAAACTTTGCTTGGAATCAGATTCCTTATAGAAGAATTTTCCCTCTGAAAGGAAACAGTTTAAAAAGTATTGTAGCTTGAATATCCATCATAAGTTACAGAGTAAGAATAGAGCTCTGAAACTTAGAGAAAGGGTCTCTTTTGATTTGAAAGCTACACACAAGGACATAACCTAATTAATAAAAAAAAGATAAATCTCATGATTATGGCATTATGCCAAGTACCTCCACATTCACAGGACAAAAAATGCATTCTAATAAAATAAAATGTTTTTGTCCTTTGAGATACTCCTTCCTGAGTCGATTGCACCTAGACAAGCTCCCTAAAAGGTCTGGCAGAGCATTAAATATTTAAGCACACAGCTTCCAAAATAAAAGTCTAACATTATAGAAAAGCAATGTATCATAAAGTGCCACTATCAAACAGCACTTAGATATTATGCTATACAGGATAATAATAATAATAAATTTATTCTTTTATACCGTCATTACCAAGAGCTCTAGGCAGTTTATACCATAAGAAACTGAACAATCAGCGAAATACATTCATACCATAAAAATAAAATCATTATAAAAAGTTAAAAATGAATTGCAATCTTAAAAATACCCAACTAAGTAATAAATTTGTCAAACAAAGAAAACAACTAATTTTCAAAAAGAACAGTAAGATCAAGGAATACAAGAAGTTCTTATTTGCCTATCCTAAGCCAAATGGTGTCAGATATAAGACAGGTAAATTACAATCCTGGCTTGGTGAATGTATTCATAAAGCCATATCTTACTGTTCTTTTCGAAAATTAGTTGTTTTCTTTGTTTGACAAATTTAGACCATCAAGGAATACAAGAAGTTCTTATTTGCCTATCCTAAGCCAAATGGTGTCAGATATAAGACAGGTAAATTACAATCCTGGCTTGGTGAATGTATTCATAAAGCCATATGGTCTATATATAAGCATGGTAGCCAAGATCATTTTGCATTACTCTGGTTGCATTATTGGAATTAATACCGTAGCACTTAAGTAATGGCCTTCGTTGTAAGAAAATGTGCTATTGTTTGCAGTCTAAGTCATAACAAATGAGCGAGGATAAGAGTTGTATGATGAAAACAAACAAACAAAAAATACCGAACACTGAACCTGAAAGGCAGTTAACCAAATTAAATTAAAAATGAAGTCGGTTTGTCTGTGTTCAATGTTCTGCCTAACAAAACCACCTACTACTTAGGTGTGGGGAAACGTAAGTGTTGTTGGATCTTACATTAAATCAAGAAGCTGGTATAAAGATCAACCATGTGACTAATTTGTCAAAATTTGTGCCATTATAGGATGTTATAACTGGCAATAAAAAAATACCACAACCTCATTTGATTTTGCATACACTGAAGCTTAGAACTTGTTTCTGATTTTTAAAAGAATCTCTCAAAATTTCATGTCAAAGATTTTGGAGAAAATGACTGTAAAATGAACAGTGTGTTCATTTACCATAGAACACTATTGTGAAAAAAACATCTGTTTTCTTAACAGCCCTTCACTCACATTTCTGGCAACTTCTGTCTTGTGCAGTTCCTTAATTATTCAATCTATTTCATGTTACTTTTATTTTTACCTATGATTGAATTTTAAAACTAAGTTTGTATAATTACATCCTGGTATGGTAAGGGATCAGTGTTCATTTACAATAACCCTTACAAAAATTCTTGGCCAACACCCTTTATTGCAGAGGAAGTTTTTAATTCGATAGTACCCTAACCACATAAATCTTAATGTCTTTTTTATATTGCTGCTATAATGTCTCAACAATATAATTATTGCACTTGAAATTAATAAAAGCATCAGCTGACCTTCTCTTTCTTCTTCAATCTGTGCCATTCTCAGAGCTATGGCCGATTTTTCCTCTCTGACTTGGTCTTGTGCATCTTCTGACTCTGGTACCATCTCCTGCCATTCCAGAAGACGATTCTGTAGCTCATCCACACTACCAGATTCACTTGTCTATGGAATATAATCAAAAGAAAATGGGAGTTTACCAGCAAAAAAAACAATGAAAATGTTTAGGACAGACTGGAAGATCAGCAAGCATATGTAAGAACTAATTGATGTCAAGGTAATCAAAGCAGATCAGAACTCAGTAGCAATTTAGCAGTAAGATTCATTAAACAAAATGCTAGCCTTGGGAACAACCAATTATATCGAGCAGGGGGGATGTGCCTTAAATTCAGTGTACACAAAATCAATTTATATTTGTTATTTGTAAAATACGTTGCTACAACTTCTCAGCTTCTGAAAATTCAATAAATCAAATCCTATGTAGGTACGATTGATTTGCAAGTGTTAAAATTATTTTATTTTTATTAAAATGAATGTGGGAAAAACCTCCACTAACTGACAATCAGGAGGTTTGAACCAAATCTTTACTTAGGGCTCCTTTTACAAAGCCGCGCTAGTGGGTTTAGCGCACGTGACTTTTAATCACGCACTAACCCCCGCACTGGCCGAAAAACTACCACCTGCTCAAGAGGAGGCGGTAGCGGCTAGCGGTTTAGCACGCGCTATTACACATGTTAAACCGCTAGCATGCCTTTGTAAAAGGAGCCCTTAGTGTGTGCCCTTCCCTAGCAATAGCCAATGAAAACCAAGCAGGAAGAAACCTGTGAGGCTGCCCTCTTTGTAACTTGCTCAAGATCTGCCTGTAATTTTCGTTGTTGCTCTTCATAGGTCTCCAGTTTGGCCAGCAGTTCTTCTGCAAAAACAAATTGAAATAGCCAAAGCATTTTTATCATTAATTACAATTAGCCACACAAAAACAGAAATATTCTGTTTAAAAGTATAAACAGGATTATCTGAAAGAACAGAGGGGCATTTTCAATAGGACATTAAGTCCGACTTTTTAAGAAAAACATCAGGTTGAGAAAAAGTCAATTTTCAAACCTGCAAGATTCGTTTTTTTTTTTTAATGGCCCAGCTAGACGTCTAATTTCTTTTGTCATTATAAAAAAACAAACCCAAAAAACAAAACCAACCACTCATCCAAGACAAGTCATTTGTTTCTGGCCATACAGACTTGCCAGCAGAGCAGTGGGGAACCCTAGGGGGGCACTGCTGTGAACTTCACATTAAGGGTGTCAGGAACACATCTCACCATAACCCCTGTACATTATATAGTGGAGCCCTGCAAAACTCCCCCAAAACCTACTGTACCCACCTGTCTACCATCCCAGTAGCCCTTATGCCTACAGCTGTCACCCATATGGCAGTACAGTGGGTTTTTGGTGGGCTCACACTTTCCACCACAAGTGTACTAGTTAGGGTGGCATATGGGGCCTGGGATTTGCAAGTATTTTTGTGAGCAACCATGTAAAATCTATAAACTACGTATGTTCCTAGAAGGTATGGGTGACTGCTCACATGCTCCACTTAGAGGGAACATAGATCTGGAGTGTTCCTTCTGAAGAGAGAAAAAACAAGCAGATCATTCAGAGAGTAGATGAAGCATTTACCATTCTGAGTTTTCAGCTGAGAAAACAGTTCAAGTTTTGTTTGAAGCTCTTCTTTTTCATTTTCCAGATCAAAGACTCGTCTAGTTAAGTCAGAATGATTATTCTTTGACGATGACTGAAGAAAAGACCATCAAAAGAAGGAAAGAACAGGTTTACTGAGCCATAACTAAACTAGGAATTGAAAAATATGTGCTTAAATGAACTATGGATGATCTTTCTCTCACCCATGCAGTGAAAATATGGCTTAAATTATGCAGGAAAAACACAAAACAGATGCATATATTTAGTAGACTATATACCAGGGATGATATAATATGAACGTTCAATCCTGTGCCCTGCTCACCCCAATTAACTTTCAAACCTATGACCCCTGCCTCAAGAATGTGACCACTCCACCACCGCTTCTACAAAAACAATACTACAAAAACATATTTGGACATATGCAAACCAATTTTGAATGGTCATTAAGGCTAAAAAAGGACAGCCACAGTTTGCAGCAAATTTTTTAAAAGGCTACACTGAAAGTGAAGCTTTTTGTAAAATACACAGAAGGCTACATGGACATAAGACTAGCCATACTGTGTCACCCCAAAAAGAGCTCTTTTTGTAAACACTCCTTAAAATTACCCCCATATACTCATAGAAAATATAGATTAACAGAGTGCAAAAATATTGACTTCAGGAAAGTGATTAAATAAAAAAAGCATTAACTGAAACAATGACTTTACATTATTCCTCTTATTTCAGCATAACATAGAAAAACTTTGTATTAAACCCTGTGAATAACAAAGGGATAAGAGGTCTGACAGTAGAATTGTCTAAAACATGAACTACTTGTCTTCTTTCAATGTAATAATCATTTGATATTTAATTGAAAGATTTCTTACAGTTCAAAGAAAACCAAGTTTTAGCATGTATATTAGTAGTTATAAAATATTTAATAAAAACTTGATAGATTGGTTTTTGGGTTGTTTTTTTTTTTTTTTTAATAAGATAAACGTTACCTGTAAACTTTTTAGTTCATCCTCCAACTGTTTGATTCTGGATTTGGACCAAGCTTTCATTTTAAGGAACTTAGCTTCGGATTTGCTTGCTTCGTCAGTTTTTATCTTCACTTGTGCTTAAAAACAAACAATTATTTGAAAAATCTGCCAAAAAGATAATTATAAAAATGTATCCGATTTCTCGTTCTTAATTTGTACATCCAAAAATTATACTAGAATACATTACATTTTTACCAAAATTGAGCTAGAGTTCTTACTTCTGGGTAACAATTATTTTAATAGGAGGTAATTTTCCAAGCCTTGCAAAACTGCACATGTGAATACGTACGGAGCCTGCATGAGTAAATGCCAAATTTTCCAATGCCATTCTAGAAAACAGAAACATGACAGCAGATAAAGGCCAAATGGCCCATCCAGTCTGCCCATCCGCAGCAACCACTATCTCCTCCTCTCCCTACAGGCTAATGCTCTTTACACCTGCATTGTGAGGTCATAGGGCATTATGGTTAAACACAGACCACTTTAAACCAAAAACATTAAGATAACTGCTCACCACGTAGTGGTCTCAAACAGACAAGTTCCCCAAAACACACTCTTAAAAAATGGAGAAAAGACCTCAGTGTCTTAAGGGGAGTCAGAAAAACTCTAGGCAGAAAATGGCATCAGAACATGGCAGAAGGGAGCTACTTTTCCATATCCATTCAACATGCCAGAAAAAACCCTGAGGACTGGAGTCACTCATGCTCAGAACTTTTATACTGGTTATACACTCTGGAGACCCGTTTAGTCCCAATGCCACGTAATGACATCACCCTAATCATATCCTGATTGTTGAAGAAAAATTTGTTTCAGTTCTATGAGCAGTCCCCTAACTGGCCTCAGCACAGAGCCAAAGAACATAAAATCTAAAGCTAAAAATTTAATACTGAGCAAAGATTTAGGATAATAAATATACCCAATACCTTTCAATGTCTCTACTTTTTGTTTCATTACAGCGTCTGCATCCAGGGCTTGCTCAGAGTTGTTCTCGCCACTCTCTGCTTGTTTCTGAAATTGAATCAGGGCTTGATCCTTCTCCTGAAGTTCAAGCTCATGCTTCTCTTGGATTTCTTGCATCTTGGCAGAAGTCACCTCATGTAACTTCTTCAATTCATTCTCATATTTTTCCCTCATGTCTCTCAGCTGAGCTCGCATTACATGCTTCTCAGCCTCCAACTTCGACAGCAGATTTTCTTTCTCCAATTGTAAACGTTTGTATGTGTCATTTATTTCCTATGAAATCAAAAGATTTCAAGATATACAGAAAATAATGCTTAATTACATATTCCAATAGTTGCTCTTCCATTTCAATTATACGCTAGAAAATGGTAACATACATTTAAATGCAAAAAGAATATTGTAGATGTAGAGGATATGATTGAAGTCTACAAAATCCTGAGTGATGCAGAATGGATACAAGTGGATCGATTTTTTACTGCATCAAGATTTACGACGACTAGGTGACACTCGAAGACATGCAAATAGGAATGGAGTAGTGGTAGACCCCGATTTTCAGAGATTGTGTTCATGAGGAGCCAGCTAAATTAAAGGTAGACAAAGCGATGGGGCCAGATGGTGTACATCTGAGGGTGCTGATAGAACTAAGGGAAGTTCTGGTAGCTCTGCTGACTGAACTTTTCAATGGTTCACGAGTTGGGTACCAGAGAACTGGAGAAGGGCAGATGTGGTCCCTCTACATAAAAGTGGAAGTAAGGAAGAAGTAGGGAATTACAGGCCAGTAATAAGCAAATTAATGGAAATATATTTAAAACAGAGAATAGTGAAGTTTCTGGAATCCTGTGGATTGCAGGACTGGAGGCAACATGGATTCACTAGAGGTAGGTCTTGTCAGACAAATCTGATCCAATTTCTTTGACTGGGTGACCAGAGAATTGGATAGAGGGAGTGTGCTAGATGTGTTGTATTTAGATTTTAGCAAAGCCTTTGACAGTGTTCCACATAGAAGTCTAATAAACTGAATGCCCTGAGGATGGGCAGAGTCAGAGACTGGTTGAGTGGAAGACGACAGAGGGTAGTGGTCAAAGGAAATCACTCTGAGGAAAGGGATGTTACCAATGGTGTGCCTACAATAGAGTAGACCGAAGGAATGGTACAGTTTAGGGGGCGAAGAACTTATGTGCATGACAGAAGAGCAGAACTTGGGTGTGAATGTATGTGATGATCTTAAGGTGGCCAAATAGGTTGAAAAGGTGACAGCAAAAGCTAGAAGGATGATAGGGTACATAGGGCAAGGTATAGCCAGTAGGAAAAAGGAAGTATTGATGCCCCTGTATAAGATTCTGGCGAGACCTCATTTAGAATATTGTATACAATTCTGAAAGCTGCACCTTCAAAAAGATATAAAAAGGATGGAGTCGGTCCAGAGGAAGGCTACTAAAATGGTGTGTGGTCTTCGTCATAAAGCGTATGGGGACAGACTTAAAGATCTCAATCTGTATACTTTGGAGGAAAAGCAGGAGAGGGGAGATATGATAGAGACATTTAAATATCTATGTCTCTTTCATTGGAAAGGAAGCTCTGGAATGAGAGGGCATAGGATGAAGTTAAGAGACGATAGGCTCAGGAGTAATCTAAGGAAATACTTTTTTACAGAAAGGGTGGTAGATGTGTGGAACAGTCTCCTGGAAGAGGTGGTGGAAACAGAGACTGTCTAAATTCAAGAAAGCATGGGATAGGAACATGGGATCTCGGAGAGATAATGGTTACTGCGGATGGGCAGACTAGATGGGCCTTTAGGCCTTTATCTGGCATCATGTTTCTAAATTACAGAGTAATACTTTTAAAACCAAGAGGAGGAAATATTTTTTCACTTGGAGAATAATTAAGCTCTGGAATGCGTTGCCAGAGGTTGTGGTAAAAACGGTTAATGTAGCTGGTTAAAAAAAAAAAAAAAAAAAGGTTTGGACAAGTTCCATAGTCAGTGGTTGAGACAGACATGGGGGAAGCCACTGCTTGCCCTGGATCGGTGGCATGGAATGCTGCTACTATTTGGGTTTTTGCCAGGTACTTGTGACTTGGATTGGCCTCTGTGAAGACGGAATACTGGGCAAGATGGACCACTGGTCTGATCCATTAAGGCTGTTCTTATGAACACTGACAAATCAACAAGATCAGCAGAAAAATATTCCAAATAACTATACATATTATAGTATAGCATGCTAAACTGTAGATTGGTAAACATAAAAAACAGTAGGTGATGTTCAAAATTGACCCAAAAAGAGGGAAGATATGACAATACAAAAAAAACCTGGTGAAAATGCTAAAAAAAAAAAAAAAGTAGGAAACCAAAAAATGGGTTAGGAAGTTAACAACTTACACCTTTGGAATGGATGTGTGCATGTACTTATTTAATTTATTTAACATTCATATCCTGCTTAAAACCTAAACGGGTTACAGAATACATATAAAAAATGCAATAGTCAAATGACATAAAATAAAACAATAATATAGAAAAAATATTCATCCAGTAGCCATCATTCCCCATTGAACAGTTTATAAAAAGCTTCCACAAATAGTGGTTTTTCAAAGCTTCTTAAAACACTCTAAATTATCCATCGTCCTCAACTGTCCCGGCAAGTTGTTCCACGATATCATCCCAACTACAGAAATGGCCTTTGTTCTGCTATCATCTCTCCACTGGTCACAGATCTTAATGATGTGGATGACACCATGTCACAGCTTGACCTACTCCATTCCTTTACACGTAACCCCATCATAAGAACATTACGAGTTGTCATACTGGGACAGACCAAAGATCCAACAAGTGGCTAACCCAGGTCACAAGTATATACTTAGTTATATGATGAACTTTGCAGCAAAGGAATGTAATCCAGAAGCAATGCTGCATAGAAGGTTTTTGTCCTCCCCAACAGTTCCCACTGAACAAGGAAGAAAATAAACGAAAAACCAAAATAAAACTGTATTCTAACTGACTGCACCAGACTGTATCTCCTACATAAACTAGCTGTCTACTAAAATCTCAAAGTATTGTCTGCATTAATTTAACCAACTGAAGGATGATATTCAAATTGACACTATTTCTTACCGTCAGCTGCTGGTCTTTGCTATCCAGTTCTTTTTGTAACATGTCAATCACCTGGTTTCTACCAAGCAGGACTTCCTCCTTTTCATGTAGCTTTTGCTTCAAGGCTTTTAACAACTATCAGAAAATGAACATTTATAAGATTTCAAAATAAGAACATGTTCAACTTGACTAGTTCACAAATGAAAACAAGTGTCCATCTCTAAACACCAAATTCCAGAAGTAGCTTTCTGATCACTTCTTGAATCACAGGCTCTCAAAGGTGGTAGAGCAGAGGCTGGAAAACACTGCTGCCTATATGTATTTTCAGACAAAAATTACATGCTGTTACATAACTCTTCCAGCCCTTTCAAAACCTGCTGCTGGCCATAGTTTCCCTATCTTTGTGATACACTGTAAACATGGTGTTAAAACTCATGAATCATTTTCTATGAAATGGGCTTGACTGTTAGAACAACACGTTTTACAGGTCAGTTTCAATATGTACCACCATTAAAAATAAATATAAATAAGTAAAGAAAAGTAAGCAAATAAATATGTAAATAGAAAGATTTCCATCAAGAACTAAACTAAATTTAAGTCGTAGTGACATTTTTTACAAAAAGAACTTCTGGAAATACTAAAACACAGAAAATATAAAAAGGGTAAAAGTGGTGGAAACTTGGCCAATTGGTAGATGAATGGGAAAACAAGCTCAAACAGTTCTAGAATATTCTTCTGTTCCCTTCTCAATTGCCATGGTTGCTAGAATCAGAAGGTCAAAGATTCTAAACTCCCCTACCTGCTCTAGATCAGCACTTGCATCAGATTTTGCAGCTAGTTTAAAGAGCTCCTGCTCATGTTTCTGTGCCTGAGACATAAGATCCTTTTCCTTTTCCTGAATGATGTTTTGAAACATACGTATCTGAAACAACAAGAAGTTGAATATCTGAAATATTTGCAAAGTGCTCCTTGATATTATATCCCACCTTTGGTTTTTGGATTAGAAAAGATTATCCTAACAGAAATCCTCCAAAATGACACATCTAGATGCCAGAAAAGATAGAAAGCATGCCTTAGTCAACACAATTCCATAACTACAATAATATTTCTTACTAATAAACAAACTTGGTTCTTTTTTCATATACTGTGTTTAGACATTTCTTACATCAGCAGCACTTTGGAAATAAACTATGTGATTTATTTTGATTTTTTTCCTGCAGAAGTATTGGTATCAAAACTTCTAAAAACCACTGCTTGTTCAGTCATGTCAGTTGTTATGAACCTAAGCAAATCAGAGTACTGATGCATTGATCCCTAACAGAATCCTATGCGGGAATCGCATAAACAAGCATGAATGGATATAGTTTTAGGTGTGCCAATGTAGGAGATTTTTTAAAACGCAATGCACAGCTGTAACAACAGGAAGACATATCTTACTCCAAAAATTAGTGTAAGAAAAGGGGAGAAAAATACAATAAAGAAGAAACTGGCAAAATGATAGCTTGAAGAAGTTAGCCTATATTTTGTAGAGCACTGAGGATGCCTTTCAGTGCTATATAAGTGATAAATAGCAGTAGTATTCGATAAATTTTTAAGTGTAAAAACTGCTTCTGATTTGTTACATTAAGACCATCAAAACTACTCAGAATGATGATTACATAAGTGCCATAGATGATTTCAAGTGTTGACACTGACTTACATTTTCCACATACATGGCCTCTCTTTCCTGGAAATGTTGCTTCTCCTTGCTGAAAAGATTTCTAAGGCTTTGATTCTGCTCCTGGAGAAGACCGTTTCTCTCTTCACTGTCCCCCACTTTCCAAGTAAGACTCTGAATTAGACTCTGCATCTCCTGCATTGAGGACTCATTCACACTTAGCTGATTCCATACAGTTCAGAGAAGAAAACAGATTTATTTTTTTTTTTTTTTTAAAGAATCTTAATCATCAATTAAAGAAACATTGTGAGCAAAGTTAATACTTTCTGGGCCAATATAATGAAGTGCAGAATGCTTTGCATGATTTCTATGCAGACTTGTGTGTGCTATCACGGGACATCCTATGTGCAAGTGAGTTTTGCAAATGAGCTACTGTAACTGTATGCAAAGACTCCTGTAGATATTAGGATTTTTTTAATGTGATCTGGCTAATGTAGTGAATTTGGATTGTTTTTTCTAAATTCTGATTTCTCCTAAAAGTTTTATGTCTTCATTATCACCATGATGTGGTGTGCATGTATTTCTTGATTTCTTTTCAGAAATGTAAAACATTTTTTAAAAATTAGTCCAATAAAAATGTTTTTTTTCTTTTCTTTGTGAAATAAATGCAACTTTCTGAGCCCTCAATTTTGCAGAACAACACAGAATCAATTTAAGCCGATCTCCAGCTAACACTGCTATACAATACCTTCACATGCTCAATAGGAACAACTAAGTCTGTAGCTGTGTTGCCTGATCCAGTGGCTATCTGCAGGTCAATAATATAAGCTTCTTTCTCAGCTAACTTTTTATCTTTCTCCACAAGCATAGCATCTAGTTCAGAGCCTCGCTGACACAAGGTCTCATTTTCTGTGTTCTAGGAATAAAAACAAAGAATGATTATTGCACTATAATACATACTATTATATATGCTTTGATAGATATTTAAATAAATCTCTTTTAGTAGCTTCTTTTTCCCATGAGGCTTCTTAGTCTATGTACAAAGGAGTTTTCCTTGTTAGAATATCTAAAATAACTACTGTATGTTGATAGGAATGATGAATGTCAAATCACATTTATCACACCAAAAAGAAATGGTGACCCAATGATCCACTGTAAAAATCAATCCAATGATAAAAGCAAAAAAGCTTTGTATTCTGATGTTCTGAGATGAATTTATTGTACTCTTACACTTTAAAATCATGAAAATACATAAAAATATAAATGTGAAAGTACAACCGGACCCTACACGGTCCGTGTTTTGGCGAACACGCCTTCCTCAGAGGTCCAATGTAACTCAATTGAACAGATAAAGAAATGGACTGAAAACAGTCACATTATCTTTAAACATGTAATCTAAATATCACAGTATAATAATAATAACAGCTTATATACCGCAATACCGTGAAGTTCTATGCGGTTTACAAAAGAAGTCGAAGTGTTGTTAACCCCAAGAGGCAGCATGCTTTAGAAATGACGGCCTGCGTCAATGAACGATGGCGTCAATGAGAAGCATGCATCAAGTGACTCGATGCTGGTAATGCCTGTGACGATGTCTATGTCCACCAGTACCAATAGGGATTGGTACCACATAGAAGTCCAAGTAACTTAACACCAGGCCTAATATCTTGTTTGAAAAATAAATCTGAAGGAACAAAAACAAAAGATTTTGTTGATTGTTGGAGTGTTTTGTTAGGTTTTGTTTGTTTGGGGGTTTTTTTAGCCCTGGAAGATTGGGAACAGATCCAGTCGGAAACGAAAAAACACAGAAGACCATTGGCTGAGTAAAAAGTAGGCCGAAAACTCGCCGACACCATCAGTAGGGGCAAAGACTTTAAAATTGCCTAAAGGCTCCAATAGTGAACATAAATAAATTGTTAGGAATAAAAAGGTTTAAAAGAATAAAACAACTAAGACGAAGAAAAGAATGAAAAATGAAGCAGGAAGGCAAATTTGACTGGACGAAGTCCAGATACATCTTCTTCACTCTGTGGAAAACAAAAAACTGATGACCTTGCGAGCTGGCATCGGGCAGGAAGGCATTTGCACATGCATGGTACTGGCAGTCTCAAAGCTTTCTAAAGCTTAAAGTGACAGTACACTTTAGCCCTGTGAGACTATGATGCCTGCTTGTCCTGGGACAATGCTCTGACGCTCATAGGAATTCTATGAGTGTTGGAGCATTAAGCACTCCTTATAGACACAAGGCAAAAAACAAACCCTTTCATCTCACACCTTTTTGTGTAGTTCTTCATTCTTCTGGGAAATTTGGGATTCTAATTCTTCCACTTTTCTTCTCAACATTAAAATTTTCCCTCGGTTTGCAGCAGCATTTTCCTGATCACCATCACCAGGTGTCTGAAAGAAAATAAAGACAGCTTATATAACTTTTGCATATGCCAATATATAGTTTTTTTATATAACATTTCGCTAGTGAATATGTTACATGTCACTTTTATTCAAACAGTCGAATCACATATGAACTGTTTCACTAGGCAACAAATACAGCATAATTCCATCCTTTCAAATAAAGCACCTTTTTGCTCTCTTTTATCTCCCGTGGTCCAGATGCAAGTTGCTTCTTAAGTTCTTCTAGTTGAGAGGACAGTGATGCAATCTTGGCTTTGTTCTGAAGTTTAGCTTTTGAAACTTTGACTTCCGAAGCTTCCTTTTCTTCCTGCAGGTCAAAAAATATTAACATTTGCATAACAAGTATGTAAAAAAAATATTAACACTTGCATTAACAAGCACATAAAAAAATATTAGTAATCTGTCCATGGCACATAATCCATAATGACTTTGAATGCACCAATAATGTTTTCTCTGTGACACAAAAGAAGTAGTAGTGTTAGGAATTTACTTATCCACTATCCTATAAATTACACGTATGCTCCACCTTGGTTTGCTGTAGTGATAAAGGCGGATTTAGCTAATGGGAATAGATGATAAGTGAAGTTAGGAATGAAAGCCAGTGGTCAGATTAGCTTGCATTTCCACCCTTACCCATATGGCCGTTAAAATTTGTATTGCTTAGATGCCATGAATGTAGAACGAGAGATGATCTCCATTAGTGTCCCTTCTTGAATCTGTAATATACATGTTCTATAAATAAGGGTTAAAGTGACATCTCTTAACTAGTGTAATGATCTTTAAAGACTGGTTTCCAACTCAGGAATAATATTCTATCATTAATTCAGTAGGCAAGCGACCCATGATAACCTTATAAAAAACTAAATACAGATGGAAAGTATCAATTGGGGGCTTGTGCAACCATTCTGATTAAGAGGATTTAAGTGCCCACCTACCAGCTTTTTATTGTTGCAAACAAAAATTAGTGAACTATGTTAATGCTATAAAGCACAAACGGCAAATGAGATAAGATAAATATATCCCAAGCCACTTTCAAAAATAGTATTTTACTTATTTTGGACAATCAAAGAATAGTGTTCTTCTAAAATTCTCAAGAGAGTCATAAGTCTAGTGGAGGTTAAATTCGCACCTAAACATGAAGTACTTCTGATAGCGAGTGTATGGTGTTCCAGAGATTATTTGGACAAAAAGAAAAGTATCAGAATGTCAGAACCTCAGTAGTGAGAGTCCCTTGGTTGGTAAAAAGGTTTCATATTACTGCATTTTAACTTTGGTACAATAAATTTTGCCTGTATCTTGTACATAGTCTGCAGTTTTTGTTTTGTTTTTCCTGTTGGTGTCTTCACTGCGGATTTGGTTGGATTTTTTTCTTGTGGCTTATTGCACATGTGCTACATTAAGTAACACGTAAATTAAATCCCAAACGACTGATTATACAACAATAAACACATGACTGAGATCACAACTAATTTCTTCTTCTGACATTCAGACCTAAATTTCTGTACCTTTAACTTCTGATCTTTATTTCGGAGTTCATTATCTTTCTCTCGGATAAGCTCCTTGAGTTGCAACACCAGCTGTTCAGTCTGTGCCAGCTGTTCAACCATATCACCCACTGACATAGTGTTTCCTCCATCTTGCGTTCCAGGAACCTACAACATTAGATTCTAAAAATAGTGTCTCCTGAACAACAAGAATGCAGACAGTGCTACATTGTTTCAGAAAAACCATCTCCAAAATCTGGTTTCAACCAATTATACGTAACAATTGCTTAAAAATAATCAGAACATTCTAAAGTCTGAGCATCCATGTTAATGTAGCTATGCTAACTAGATTCTTCAAAATATTAATATCTCCTCAGTTTATTTAGTATATATACCGACCATGAATATGGTTAGACTCTCAGGTTTCCATCAAGCCATGTTGACTGTACAAGGGCCTATATTATGGAATGCACTGTCTATTGAGATTTTAAAAAAGGCATCGAGTGTTTTACAGTTCAGGAAAATGGTGAAAACTATGGGGTCCTTTTATCAAGCTGCGTTAGGGGTTTAACGCACAAAATACCGCGTGTTAAACCGCCTGCCGTGCTAGCCGCTAACGCCTGCATTGAGCAGGTGTTAGTTTTTTAGCCGGCCGCAGGGGTTAGCGCGTGATGAAATGTCTGACGCGCTAACCCCGCTAGCGCGGCTTGATAAAAGGCGCCTTATATATTTGAGCATGTGTTCTCTTAACTGAAACAGTGTATGTTATTTTATTTGGTCCATTTGCTATTTTTATTTTGTATGAACTGTTGAGACTCGCATTGAATTGTGGAGGGTTTTTTTAATGACATAATATGTTATTTTTATTTGTTTATTTTTATTATGTATGTACTGTTGTTACCCACACAGAATTATTGGATGTTGTAGGATATAAATTTTTAAATAAAATAAATATGTATGAAGGGCAATTCTATATAAGGGATAAGATATTTATCTAAGAAGGCTGGGGAGTGGGTGAGTTTGATTTTGAAAACGAGTAGGAGTATCTTGTATGTTGTTCAAAGCGATATCGGTAACCAGCAAGCTTCACGGAGTAATGGGGTGATGTGGTCATATTTCTTTGCTCATGGAAAAAAGTGTCAAACATTTTACAGGAAAGCTTTGTGTTACATCTGTTTGGCACAGTGGAAAAAAACGAAACACAACTGAAGAGATGAGGAAGGGCCATGCATACTCAGAACTTTTCAATAAATTCTGAACTCTGGAAGAGCAGCTCCATCCTGGTGCTGTCAGATGACATCACCCACCTATGTGCCTGATTCAATCCTATTGTCGATAGAAAAAAAATAGATCATCTTTCTTCTATATGAAAAAGATGTAAAAACAAAGCATCCAAGATTCATTGTGCAATATATTGAGTACTGGTAAGTACTTACACCTGCTCCAGAGGAAGACTCATCACCAGAATACCATTTCCACATGGTGGTACAATGACTAGGGAATAAGACAAACAAATAAACCCCCATTATTATGCAATGTGATAGATGTCATCTTTTTTTTTTTTTGGATTATTAGAGCAAACATTGCTCAAAATATCAACATTCAAGGCCTCTTTTACAAAGCCGTGCTAACGGCCCCGAAGCCCATAGAGATTTAAAGGGCTTCAGGGCTGTTGCTGCTCGGCTTTGTAAAAGAGGCTGTCAGTTTCTTGATTCTATTACTTTAAATGTTGTTCTTTCTAGCTCGCCTTTCTTTTATGCCCTGTATTTCTTATTTGAAGGAATAGAAGTTGCTCAATCCTCAAGCTATGTTTTCTATTTTTAAACATTTTTTAAGGCTCACTTTTCTAAGGCCTCTCCTTTATACCTACCAGTATGATGCTTCCCAAATGTTTTAAGAACATTCAGTAAAGCAACAACCCGAATTCCAATCAAGCAAATTAAATTTTTATTTACAAAAACAAATGAGAGTGGGTCAGTAGAAGGAGATTTTACATACTTTAAAGGATTCATTCCCTTTGGGAATAAATAAAAATTCAAAATGAAAAAGGCTATGATTATGTTTTATCACACCAGCCCCTCTCCTCCAATATCGATGTTTCAACTAATTAGTATAAACTTCATAATAGATTTCTAATTAGAATAAACTCTATAAAATGCAATTAAATAACTATGAATTATAGTACTGAGCCAAAAATATCTTATTGATATTGCTTCATCATTAATATTTGAAACAAGTTACAATTAACCAAACATTTACAATATTAAATCCAACTCCATCAACTCATTTATTCCCATATCCACAACCATCATTTTACCAAAATATATTGCATATAGATGTAAAAATAAGATCTAAAATATTCTAATGCTCTGCAGCTCAGTAGATGGCCCAATGTTCTATGTATTATAGGCTTCAACTAAGCAAATCCAATAGGAATGCAAGACTTCTGTTCAAAGGAAGTTCTCTAAGATACATATCAAAGGAAGTTCTCTAAGATACATATAAACATACAGCAGATAAAGGCCAAATGGCCCATCCAGTCTGCCCATCCCTGGCATCCATTATCTCCTCCTCTCCATAAGAGATCACACATGCTTGTCCCATGTTTTCTTGAATTCAGACATTCTTTGTCTCTACCACCCTTTCTGTGAAAAAGAACATCCTTAGATTACTCCTAAGCCTATCACCTCTTAACTTTATCTCATGCCCTCTCATTCTGGAGCTTCCTTTCAAATGAAAGAGACTTGCCCCAGGCTATTTATGGTCCCTGCAAAATCTGAATACATTTAAAATTCTAGATCTGGCAGACACCTCTGAAATAATCTAGAGAAATCAGAGGCCGTTCAGACAAGGACTACCAATATGGTGTAGCACCTTGCCATAAAACCTATGAAATGATATAGGAGGACCTACATATGTATACCCTTAAAGAGGGATATCAAATACATTAAAGGCAATATAGACAGAGCACAAGCAAGTAAGCATCCGTGGAAAGGAACTCCTAGAAATCATGGCATGTTTCTCAAAGGAAACAGAATGATTCAGGTATAACAAAATATTTCACAAAGATTAACTTCCCAGTGGAGGTGGTAGAAACCAAAATAGTAAGACTGGAATATCCTTAGATGCAAGAGTAAAGCCTGGTATTGATTAGGCTCTGTGATAATGCATCAAAAATGGGCAGAAAGAGATTTCAAAACCTATCTGCCATCATACTCTATGGTTTTATGAAAGCAAGTATTCTCCTAACTAACCGATGCAAGTTACAATATGAGTGAAAAGCAGGACAGACCAACGTGCACAGTTATTTAGTTAATTATATGGGTCAGAAATTTTTTATTCTTGAGATCCACCACTGAGAAAATGAGTGAACAAGCAAGTTTTCAAATTTTTATTAAAATTTGATTTGATCGCTTATCCAATTTCTAAGCGAGTTTACAATGTAAAATATAAAAAGGAAAACAAAAAAACATAATAAAAAATAAAACCAATGCCATTAACATAAACAGAGGAAGTATAATTTAAAAGAAACATCAACTAGTACATGGCATATTAAAAGGGGACAAATGAGAGACAAGAGGAAATTGGGTTAGAACAACAAATTGGATAGGAACGAAAGCCAAATAAGGAAAAAAAAACAAAGGGAAAGAGAACATTGCTACTTAGGGGTCCTTTTATCAAGGCGTGGTAGGAGTTTAACGCGCTAGTCGCTAACGCCTCCATTGACGAGACGTTAGTTTTTTGGCTTGCCGCAGGGGTTAGCATGTGATTAAATGTCTGACGCGCTAACCCGCTAGCGCACCTTGATAAAAGGAGCCCTTAGTTCCTTGAGGGAATTAGAAAGATACTATAAAACAATTAAATCAAATGTTGAAAACTTCTTTGAATAAATGACTCTTGAGTAGGCCTTTGAAAGGATAGTCTCCTCCCTTACGGGAGCTGGTAGGGTATTCCAAAGTTGTAGGGCCACAACTGAGAAAATGTCGTGCTATTATCATGACTGAGTAAAATGGCTTGAACATTAAGCCAGATTCTTCTAAATAAAAGTTTTCTGAATTTATTTTGCATTTGTTGCATAAATGGACTAAGGGCAATGATAGACTAGGCCAGTTTCCTCAACTTGGTCCTGGAGTACCCCCTTGCCAGTCAGGTTTTCAGGATAGTCACATAAATATGCATGAAATAATTTTGCATATAATAGAGGGAGTGATTTTAAATCAAGTTTATGTGTATTCATTGTTGATATCCTGAAAACCTGACTGGAAAGGGGGTACTCCAGGACCAAGAAACAACTGACTAGGCCACCTATTTTAGATAGTAGTATGCACAAGTTACACCATGTTTAAAAGGAAACTATCTGCATACTTTTCCTTTTAAACTGACTGTTCTGAGACAAGTAAAAATTTCCTACCTAATTTTCACACATATCTTATCAAAAGCCTGCTAATATGTAGCTGTCCCTCATCCCGGCATCTCTTTCTCTCAATCTCTCCATTCTTCCATCCTGTGTCCCAAGTTCATGCTCCCTCCCTCTTTTCTTCCTTCCATCCTTTGTCCGAAGTTTGTGCTCCTTCCCTTCCTTCTGTGTCACAACATGACCCTGTTGTCATGACCATGCCACTATTTATCCTCCTCCACTGAGAAAAATAGGCATTTAACCCTACCCTCTTTTTTCTGTCCAATAACCAATTCCCAATCCTATCCCACAACTCTTTAATTTTCTCAGGAGCCTCTCATGAGGAAGCTTGTCAAAAGCTTTCTGGAAATCTAGATACACTACAGCCTCCTTTTATTAAACTGCACTGGCAGCTGCGCTGAATGCCTGCACTGCTCCTGACGCTCATAGGAACTCTATGAGCGTCGGGAGCAGTGCAGGGCATTCAGTGCTAAAAACTGCTAGCGAAGTTTAATAAAAGGGGGTACACATCAACCAGCTCTCCTTTACATATTTTATTTTTTAGCCCATCCTCCCAAAGGAGCTCAGAATGGATTACAAACCAGGTACTCAAGCATTTTCCCTATCTGTCCCAGCAAGCTCATGATCTATCTAATATACCTGGGGCAGTGGAGGATTAAGTCATAAGAAGCAGTATGGGATTTGAACCACTACACCACATTCTCCTCTTATCCACATGTTTATTCATACCTTTAAAGAAGTCAAGCAAATGGGTGAGGCAAGTCCTCACTTGTAATCCTTTTCCTGTTGTTTAAAGTTTGGGTGTACACTCTTCTGATATCTTGTTGAAGAGCAGTATAGCAATCAATCAATAAAGAAACAAAACATAAAAATGGTTGGTGAACCAGGTCTGGGGGAGGAAGGCTAGGAAAAACTATAATATTTGTAATAACAATAGCTTGGGAAAACTTAAGCAAATTACTACCTTTAATCACAGACATATAGACAATGGAAATTATGACCATATAGTCTATCCCAGTGATTCCCATCCCTGTCCTGGAGGAACACCAGGCCAATCAAGTTTTCAGGCTAGCCCTAATGAATATGCATGAGAGAGATTTGCATAGGATGGAAGTGATAGGCATGCAAATTTGCTTCATGCATATTCATTGGGGCTAGCCTGAAAACCCAATTGGCCTGGTGTTCCTCCGGACAGGGTTGGGAACCACTGCCCTAATGAATATGCATGAGAGAGATTTGCATAGGATGGAAGTGATAGGCATGCAAATTTGCTTCATGCATATTCATTCGGGCTAGCCTGAAAACCCAATTGGCCTGGTGTTCCTCCAGGACAGGGTTGGGAACCACTGCCCTAATGAATATGCATGAGAGAGATTTGCATAGGATGGAAGTGATAGGCATGCAAATTTGCTTCATGCATATTCATTAGGGCTAGCCTGAAAACCCAATTGGCCTGGTGTTCCTCCAGGACAGGGTTGGGAACCACTGGTCTATCCAGTTTGCCCATCCACCAAGTTCTACAATCTTTTCTTCTGCCTTAGATTTGATCTGCCTCAGACTTTCTTGAATTCAGATGCGTCCAAAACATAAACAAGTTTATTATAAACATACCCAGTGTCTGATCGACCGTATGAACCCTATTCTGCAGTAGCAAAGAACGGGGGACGTCAGTAAATCGACCCGGTTGTCACGAAAATCAAGAACAAATTATTCAGCCGGGCAGCACCTAAATGGAAACCTGGAACGCTGCCCTTCCTGCCATGTCTAAGGTTTCTTTGCAGGCAACAAGAGAGAGAGACATAAGAGAGCTCAAACACAGCTTTTCCTTCGTCCAGGAAGGGAGCGCGAGACGCCGTCAGGGCCGGCCTCGAGCGCCGTCTCGCGCTCACCTGAGCGGCCCCCCCGTCCTCCCTCCCGCCGCTTCTTCGCCGCCGGGGTTTCTAGCTCCTTCCCCCCTCCCCCGGCCGGGCTCGGGCTGCTTTCCTCACCGGGGTGGGAGAGGGAGGCTCAGCCGGCGGCCATGTTGAGTCAGGTGTTGGAGGAGAACGTCAAAGGGTGACGCAACGCACGCTGAGGAGACCCGCCCCTTCCGGGGCGTGCGTGCCTAGCGCCGGGCGCGGAGAGGGGTTTTGAACGGGGTTTGGCGGGAAGGTGGAGTCGCGGGTGGTCGGGTCGCTCCCTTCCCAGCAGGCACTGCGGGGGCGGCAAAGCATGGCGGCCGCGGCGGCCGCGGCGATGGAGCGCAGCTTCGTGGAGCTGAACGCGGGCAAGCGCGAGGCGCGCCGCCGCTTCCGGGACTTCAGCGTCGGCTCAGGTGCGGTAGCCCGAGGCCCCGGTCGCGAGCCGTTGGAGGCCTCGCTCCATCAGCTCTTCTGCTCTGCTTCTGTACAGCGCTGCGTACGGCGTGAACAGTCGTAGTTAGATTTCCGCCTTTGCCTATTCGGCTCAAGGTCGTATTACGGACCTAGATCGATGCAGTTAAGTTATTGTTGCAAACACAGATGTTGCTCACCGTTAGGTCCCTTGAGTTGCATTGGACAGTTTAGAAATAGGCGCTTTCGTAATATGATGCTTTCCAGCAAGCTGAGTGACCGAATTGTACATTTAAAATATTTCTGGCTACATCTAGGGTAGGGCCACATTTTGCATTTGGAGGGCCTCAGAAAAAAATAGTGAATGTCTTATTAAAGAAATGACAATTTTGCATGAGATAAAACTCTTTATAAATCTTTCTTTTTAGCTAAGTCTTAATAATAATATTGTCATTTATAGGTAAAGAGGCATATGTTCAAGAAACTGTTTTATTTGACTTATGTGATTATGATAAACATACCGAGGGTCTCAAAATAGTACCTGCCAGGGCCGCGGATTTGAGACCACTGATCTAGGGGAATTGTTTGCAAGTTTAGAAGATCTGTCCATTTTCTGGGTATTGCAAATGCTTAATTTAACAATGCTGTTTACCTTGTGCATGTAGCAACCTTTGGTGTTTAAAAGTAAGCTTTGATCTTGGAACTAAAGGAAAAGTTAGATGGTTTGCTGTTTATTTACATAATTTATATTCCACACTATCTTTTTTCATTCTATAGTTCATTATTTATAGTCTGCCTTTGCACAAGGCGGATCATAAAATCACATGCAAAATATGTACATGGCCCATCATTAACAAACATATATCAACAAAAGTTTCATAACTTTGATGTACTCTGTTCATTCAAACAGTTGTAAGAGGTGTCGGGTCAAAAGCGCGCCGGGACAAAGGCGCGAACAGACAACTGAGCGCAGCGCGGAGGCGCGCGCCAAAGAAAAAGACTGTTTTTAGGGGCTACGACGGGGGTGGGTGGGGGGGAACCCTCCACTTTACTTTATACAGATCGCGCTGCGTTGTGGGGGGTTTGGGGGGTTGTAACCCCCCACATTTTACTAAAAACTAAATTTTTTCCCTGTTTTTAGGAAAAAGTTATGTTTTCACTAAAATGTGGGGGTTACAACCCCCCAAGCCCCCCACAATGCCGGCGCGATCTGTATTAAGTAAAGTGGGGGGGCTCCCCAACAAAAACCCCCGTCACAGCCCCTAAAAACAGTCTTTTTCTTCGGCGCGCGCCTCCATCTTGCGCTCAGTTGTCGGCGCGCGCCTTTGTCTTCAGCGTTACTGTCTATGAACCGTTGTAAGATGTTGCATTGTCATGGATTGAAAACAATGTGCAACGAATGCATGGCAATTTACTACCAGCTAAGATCATATTCTACTGGTTGGTTTTCTAATGTAACTATAAGGACAAAATGACATGAGTCTGTGTTTTTTTTTTATATGACTGCTTGGGAATTTGTGATGAGCAAAGGGAATAAGTGTATCTAGAAATAAGGGTCATGATATGGGACATTCAAAATGCAAGGCAAAGTTTAAAAGCATGCAGCAAGAAATGAAGAGTATGAGGCTCATAATCAAAATTTAAATATGTCTATAAACCTGCCCAAATTGGCACTTGCTTATCCTAAAAGGCAGGTTGTCCAAGTGCCGATAATCAAAATTGATTTTTGGACATATCCAGGGATATTTTAGGCCTCTGAATCCCGCTGTGTGCCCAGAGTTGAAAGGAGTGGTTAGGGCGGGCTAATTGAATGTTTGACGAGACTGCCTAGACGAAACTTTTATGTTGTGAATGGATGATGTAAAGATAAGTGGTCAAAAGGTATCCAAAGTGACCAAATAACTACTGCAGAGACAAAGTAAAAACCCACACACACTCTTCCTGTGTTCACTGATCCCCCCCCCCCCCACACACACACAATTCAGAATAAAAACATAGATGCTTGCCTCCATAACATCAGCACCTGGCATAGGAAAGCCTAGTAGAGCTGCAGAGAGGTGGCTTAAGTAATTTGGGGGGTGGGCTAGTGAACCATAGAGAGGAGGACCCAAGCCCATAAGCCACTCTAACCAATAAATTTATGGTGGAAAATGTGAGCCCACCAAAACCCCATTCTACGGGCATATAGGTGGCACCTGCAGCCATAAGGGCTATTGGGGTTGTAGACAGGTGGGTTTTGGGGTTGTTTTGGTGGGCTCACTGTAACCTATAAGGGAGTTCTAGTGAGATGTTTATCTGGCACCCTTTTTGTAAAGTTCATAGCAGTGTCGTGTAAGGTGCCCACTGCTCTATTGCCATGTCTGGGTGGCCAATCCATCACAATGCTGGCCCCTCCCACATCCAAATGGCCTTGTTCTGGGTGTTTGGGACTTGGACAAAATTTTGGTTGATGGGGTAGTATAAAGATAGATGTAATGACGGTCTGGGCGATCAAACGCCTGGACGTACAGATAGACAATTTTCGATAAAAACCATATTTTAGACGTACTTTTCGAGAATGGACATTTTGCCGCTGCTGACTTTGGATGACTAGCACCCTCCGTCCAAATTGGACTTGCATGTATTTTTTTAATTATGGCCCTCCACCAGATTAAGATTTATTTCTCTTCCAGTTTTAAACTGATTTTAAAAGCACTAGCCATATTTGGTGTCAAAGCTTATACCCAATTTTTAGCAACTAACCTAAAGCCTAAGCTTGGGTGGGGGGGAGTTCCCTAGTTAGTTAAATAGCTGCCTATTGGATAACTCAAATTCTTAAATATTTAATACAAACAAGTATTATCTGAATCAATTCAATTTTAATCTTATCTTCCACAGTTCCAAGTTTCCAAGT
This sequence comes from Geotrypetes seraphini, assembly GCF_902459505.1. Taxonomy (NCBI): domain Eukaryota; kingdom Metazoa; phylum Chordata; class Amphibia; order Gymnophiona; family Dermophiidae; genus Geotrypetes; species Geotrypetes seraphini. The sequence goes on from NC_047102.1 coordinate 6,470,759, forward strand.
TTATTAAATATTTTGATTAATCGCCTATTCAAAATTCAAGGCGATGTACAGGTAAATAAAAGTTTTTGGTAATGTACATACAATAATTAAATTAAAAAAATAATAAACTTATGTATACAGATTACAATACATTTAATTACAGTACTTTTACAACTTACCAATACTTAATTTATTAATAAATATCAGAATAATTTAGTCAGTGAACCTAATCCCCATCACTCGCACTCACTTCCCAACTTTCACACCCATACTACAGTCATTTATCCAAAACTGGATCTTGGTTAATTCATGAGTTCATTAGTCCATGATCATCTAGTCAGAGAGGCTTCAAACTGAGAGTTGCACATGAAAATCACTCATGAACTAACCAATATCCTGTTTTGGATAAATGACTGTAGTATGGGTGTGAAAGTTGGGAAGCGAGTATTAAGTATTAGTAAGTCATAAAAGTACTGTAATGAAATGAATTGTGGGAGATAAGATTCAAATTGAATTGATTCAGATAATACCAGTTTTTAGCAACTAGTTATCCAGTAAGATACTCAAGAATTCAAATGAACTGTGCATTCTGAAAGGGGATGCAAGCATGTCTAAACTCATGCCAGAAAAATTATTGAAAACGAGTCAGGAAATGTCTGAAGCTATATAATGTGTCTCCAAAAAAGCTTAGAGAATATAACCTAAAAATAGGTCATTTGTAAATGTAGTGTCTATAATGTTAAAAATAAATGTTGAGAAAAGAAAAAGCAAAAGATTATTCATATTAAAAGCTATCCTATTTCTTGGTGATTTTCAAACACATTTTGATAAATTTACGTCCAAGGCAAGACATAGTATGTGTAATACATTTTCTTTCACTTTAATCCTCCACAGGTGTAAGCCCAGTTTCTGGAGGTGTAAAATACAGTGAGAGTGCTGGAGGATTTTATTATGCCGAAAGCAGCAAGTTGCTTTCCATTACTAGAAACAGATTCATGCATTGGTAAGTTGGCAATATGTTGGCTTATGTATTGATTGGGTTACTTCTGTCCTAAATAATAAGGGGAAAATTATTTTAGGCACCCAAATAAATAGGTGCCTAAAGTTGCCTGTTCAACGTGTACGGTGAAACAATCTTCAGAAAAGCAAATTTGGAAGAAGAGTGTCTGTTTCAAAGTTGGTGGCCGAAATATAAACAACCTGCGCTAAGCAGATGATACAACGCTCATCGCCAACAGCAAAGTCGCTCTTCAATGAAGGCTCTCGACAAAATATTCAAAGGCAAGGAGGTAATACTCCAAATGAAGATCAGGCTTGTCCATGCACTCTTTTTCTCAGTGGTCAGTTAATGGATGCAAAAGCTGGACACTACGGAAATAAGAAAGAAAGAAGATTGACTCATTTAAGCTTTGGTGCTGGAGAAGGATTTTAGGCATGCTGTGGACCGCCAGAAGAACTAATAAATTGATTCTGGAAGAGATCAAACTGCCCAAAAGTTACGACTGTCTTATTTTGGTCGCAGCATCAGAAGAGAGATCACTGGAAAAGGAGATCATGTTTGGAAAGATCGAAGGAACTAGGCGAAGAGGGGGACCTGCTATCAGATGGTTGAACACGTTGAAAACAACCATGGGGATGACGCTGGAAGACCTTTCCAGGCTAGCACAAAACCAATTTCTTTTTAGATCCGCAATTCATCGAGTCGATGGTGCTTAACTTAATTAGTAAATTGGATTCAATAATGAGCTTTAACAAGCTCATAACTGGAAAATAAAGATCTTCTTTTATTTAAAAAAACTCTACAACTTATTGCTGCACATTCCCATACAAAGGAGGCAATGATTGAGTTTTTCCACAAAGGGCCATGGTGGATTTCATTCTTTGGCTAGACCTAAGCAAGGAAGAGAACCTACAAACTATACTACACTGTCCTTTTCAACTGGATAGTACATTGGAAGGGTTCTCTTCCTTGCTTAGGTCTAGCCAAAGAATGAAATCCACCATGGCCCTTTGTGGAAAAACTCAATCATTGCCTCCTTTGTATGGGAATGTGCAGCAATAAGTTGTAGAGTTTTTTTAAATAAAAGCCATGAAAATGAAATAATTGCAGCATTCACTATATTGTACTATCCTAAAACAGCAGTGGAAGAAAAATAAGCTTGCGCACTAATGGTAATAAAGTCCCTGAAACTATCTCTCTTGTTTGTTTTTTTTAAGGATCTCTTCAGGTGATACCTTGGAGCTTGTGGAGGAATCTCTGGATATTAATCTCTTAAATAATGCTGTTCGCCTTAAAATTGTGAACTGTAATATTTTACCAGGAGGGGTTCATGTCTGTGAAACCCAAAGTCATGTGATCATCATGATATTAACCAATCAGACGGTTCATAGAGTTGTGCTGCCTCATCCTTCTCGTATGTACAGAAGTGTAAGTAACTGAGAATTGATGTGGTTTTTCTTCATCTCTGTGACAGTCCTAATGATGGTCCTAACTATTTTGCTTTTAATTTATTTATCTGGTAGACTTTCTCTTCTGTAAAGAGATTTGGTTTTATAAATGCCACAAAATTCTGTTATAGAAGCTAGCAACATTAGAGGTTTGTATAGTTGATTAGGTTAACATTCAGCCAGAGAACCATTGAATCCAATCTTTTTCTTTGCAGGCTAGCTCTTGCAGAGTTTGCAGATATCATTTAGAAAGCAAAGTCCATTAGCAGACAACACTTCTTTTTTTTTATTTATTTTTTTATTTTTTTTACCATAACAATTTGTGTGATGTTAGTACAGATGCAAGATCCTTTATCCAAAATTTGGAAAAACGGCAGATTGAGAAGCAGTTCCATAGTTTGGAATCTGTTTTTGTTTGAAATGCTTGAAGTGTGTAATGTTTGCCTTATTTTGAAATAAAACTGAAATATGCCTGGTCCCAAGAATTTCAGATAAAGGATCTTGTACCTGTAGTACAAAGAGCAGGAACCACTTTTTTTTCCCCCTGAAAACCACAAAATTAAAAAAAAAACCACACATTGCTAAAACTTTTTATAACCTGCTCATTATCTGTTATCTTTTTCTTCTACATTGAAATAGTGTCGCATTTGATTCTAAATAAACTCAGATGACATGGCTGTATCATTTGTGTTTTCATTCCAGCTTGACTTAAATTTGGGGAGTCTGAAAACTGTCCGTACAAATCTTGGGATCTAAGCTGCTATCAGTTTGGTTTATGAGCATTTTTACAATTTCAAAATTATTTTAAGAAAATTCTATTATGGCAAAAGCCTTGATCACCCTGTTAGAATAGTAGCAGCATTATGGGAAGCCAAAGTTCAAATCCCACCAATACTCTTTGTGACGTTAAGCAGTCAGTTCATTCTCCATTGCCTCAGATATAAACTTTTACTCCCACCCCCTTTACAAAGCCAGAGCTCATTAATTTCCAATGGGCTTCAGTGTAATTACTGCAGGCCACCATTGTAATTGGCTTAGTAAAAGAGGGCTTTAGACTGCAAACCATCTGGGAGTCTACTGTACTGAAATGTAGCTTGTGTAATGCCATCAATGAAAAAATCCAAATAAAGTAAATTTACACCATAGAGCTTGACATTCATGCAGAGTGACTTTTTGAGAGACGATAAATGAGGGGAAATACTTTTTGGGAATGGGCCTTTGGAGATCAGGTTAGAGGAAGTGATATCAGAGAGAGAGCCGAGGTTGGCGTGGGCGCCAGAGAAGTTAAGAGGTATGGTGGAAGTGAAGGGATGGGGGTACCACTGTCCCAGACACCTCCCATTAATGATCTGTCCTTAAGGTATAAAGAGCTGCATGGGAATTGTGGGAATCCTGTCAAAAACTCTGATTCCAAAATGAGGCTTTGAATGCCCAGAAAATCAGCTGGAACACCAGACACAAGCTCGGAACACTCATTGGTTGAGTAGGGAATACCATCCCAAAAAGCCCCACAGGAGGCTGTTGGGGATGGGAGAAAATGGAGGGATGCGAGCAAGTAAATAATAGCGTTGATTCATGTGGAGATGGAATGGATCTTAGCAGGTACGGGTGGGGTATCGATTAGATTCCTTTGGGGAATGGGTGAAATTTCTCTCCTCGTCGAACTTAAGGAACAGTAAGGCCATAAAATTAGTGATAGAATGTAAAATAGGGACAAATGGAAATCTGTTACAAAGTTTTGACATACACAGGATCAAATGGGATGTTTGCCACTGGGTTTTCCAAAGAAGTAGCCATTCAAACATTTTAGTGTTCAGGTTCATCATGCTTCTGTTTAGGTTTGGATTTTTACTAGAAATAAAACCGCTGTTCATGTTTAATTTTAAATCTCTATAAAAATTAGAAGCATTCCATATTCTTAATTCGTGTTCTCTTTTTTTCACTTTTTCCTTTGTAGGAACTCATAACAGAGAGTCATATTCAATCAGTATTTACAGATATTGGAAAATATAACTTTAGGGACCCCTCAAACTATTATGTGATTCCTTCAATCCCTGGACTGGCACCCAGTTCTACTGCCTCTGCAGCTTGGCTAAGTAGTGATGGTGAGACAGTCTTTGCACTTCCATCTGCCTCGGGGGGAATTCTCATTCTCAAGATGCCTCCAATTGATGTGTCTGGTAAGCATGGAGCTTGAATCCAACTGTGAAAGCTGCACCTTTTATGTTTTCTCTTAGTAACCAGGCCACAGAGTTAGATTTAGGTCAGGTGTGAAGGTACTGCTTGCAGGTAGCACCTAATTTCATATACCTCAAATCTCAAGAAGCAACTTGTTTTCACTGATCTTGTATCTACAGCATTCAGCTGGTACAGTTTTGTGGGTTTGTTTGTGTTTTACTTTGTATTGTGGCCTTTCTTTTACTTGATTGGGGACTTTTGTCTTAAGAGTTTTGAACTCAAGAAGCAGTGAGTTTTCTGGGGATCCAAGATGGCTGCCGCTTGCTGCTGCTGAGTGGACGCTTACGAGTGTCTTGCTTACCTTCGGAAAAATGCCTAAGAGAAGGGGAAGAAGCGTCGGTGGTGCCTCCCGACGCTCGGAGACCCCTCTGCCTGCAGTGGATGCCATTTTTAGGCGTCTTTTGAGTGAGCAGGTTTCGTCGGGGAATCGCCCGCTGGGAGCGCCGGCAGAGAGTAGTGCCGCGGCGAACTCCCTTGGGCTAGAAGTCTCTCTGAGCCCCGACGTAAGGTCACCGCCCCTGCAGCCGTTGCCGCTGGGAGCAAGCTCACCGCGAGAGGAGAGCACGCCGGAGGAGGAAGTGTTTTCTTCTCGAGAGGCCATCATGTCGGAGGGCTTGCAATTGAAGACAGCTGAAAGTGAATTACTCCTTTTAGAAAAACCGGCGGTAGGAACAACTCCAGCTAAAGGGGATCAAGGCTCCGGAGAGGTAAAACAGCCGAGTGAACATTTATTAATGACACGAGCAATTTTTGTTTCTCCTGTTAGACCTTCTGAAGTCACTCTAGACTCTCTCTGGGACTTTAGTGTCCAATTTTGGAAATGCCCTCAACTTACAGGTAAAAAATTTGGACAAAGAAATACAAATCCAGAAAGAAGAGATAAAAACTTTAAAGGAAGAGACTGTATCACTGAAATTAGATATCCAAGAAGAAAAGAAGAATTTTTAAATCAATTAAGAGTAACCAAGATTTATTTGTTAAAGATAATACGATTATGAAGAGAAAATTGGAAGCTTTAGATAACAATATTCGGATTTGCGTTTAATTAACTTTCCTAAAGTATTATCAATTTCTCCACGAGATATGATAAAGCGATACTTTCTGGAAATTCTTAAAATACCTGAAAATGCCTTACCACCTCTTACAAAGGTTTACTATTTACCTATAAGAAATCAGGATCCTCAAAAGAAAGAAGATGAAGGAATACCACAGAAAGAACCCTTGGACGTTTCCACTTTGTTAGAGCAATCAGATAGAGAACTGGCTACTCCAGCCACTCTCTTATTGACTGTGGCTTTGGCCCCAGACAAGGATTGGATTCTTAAACTTTTCTTTAAAAATAGGACCAAGGACTTTTTGGGTTTTCATATCCAGATATTTCCTGATGTCTCGAGAGAGACTCAGAAGAGAAGAAGGGAATTCTTAATGTTAAAACCAGGAGTGACTCAAATAGGGGGTTTATTTTTTCTTAGGTATCCTTGTAAATATGTCATAAGATACCGTTCCTTGAAATATGTATTTGTACTTCTACTGTGACAATAGTAGATCACTTCCTCTCTTCTGGTTTTTTTAAGGGATTGTGTCTGTTTTGGAGTTAAAACAGAGTTCAGTGGTACAGCGAATACTTACAGGCTGGATGCCAACTGCCATCAGGTGAGTAGCATTATTTGATAAATTCTCTGATTTAGTTGAAATTTAAGCAGCATATGGTGTAAAAAGATTTTGTTCAACATAGAAACATAGACCATATAGTCTACCTACTGTCATTTTTCTGTGTTTCTATAGTCTGCCTACTATCCCTTCCTCTCCCTTAGAGATCCAGTGTACTTATCCCAAACTTTCATGAATTCAGATACATTTTTCATTTCCACCACCTCCACCTGGAGGCCATTCCACGCATTCACTACCCTTTCCATGAAAAAGTATCCTCTGAAGTTACTTTTTAGTCTTTTCCAGTTCATCTTCATGCTATATCCCCTCATTCTAGAACTTCTTTTCAATTGAAAGAGACTCTTCTCATGAGCATTTATATAGGTATTTAAATGTCTTTTATCATATCGCACCTTTCCTCCTAAATATACATATTTGAGATCTTTGTCTCACCTCGTATACTTTTATGAAGACCACTGACCATTTTAGTAGCCTTCCTCTGGTTCGACTCATCTTGTTTATATCTTTTTGAAGGTGCAGTCTCCAGAATTGTATAAAATATTCTAAATGAGGTTTTACCAGAGCCTTATACAGGGGCATCAATACCTCTTTTCCTACTGGCCATCTTTCTCCCTATGCACCCAAGCATCCTTCTAGCTTTTGTCGTTGCCTTTTTTACCTGTTTGGCCATCTTAAGATCATCAATGACAATGAACAATAACCATAGCTGTATAGATAGTCATAACTGTTCTCTTATGGTTTGCCACATCTTGCTTTTGGACTGATCCATAGTGTGTGTAGCAAAACAAAAATTTGTTGATTGTGTCCTTTTTTAGAGGGGATCAAGGCCCATCTGATCTTCCAATTAGCCTCTTGGTTCATTGCCTTGAAAATGATGCCCTTCTCTTTGCACTGTGCCAAGATCATAAGCTTCGAATGTGGTCCTACAAGGTAAGAGCTAAAAGGTGTTCCCTGGAAATGGTACGTAGGCGCAATGACATGAATTCTGCTTCTTGCACTGGTAGAGGATAGGAGTACTTAAGAGCTGGTCTTACTCTCAGGAGGTTGATTCCGCTGAATTACAGCACAATAGAAATATGACATGCTGAAGAAACCTGTGGGCTGCATCCTGTAGCTCCATGAGTTTTGTTATGTTTAGTGTGCTTTGGTTTCTCATTTTAGTTTGTTTGCTGCAAATAAAAGCTCATAACATTTGAGTGCAGAGCATAGGTGATTTGGGTTTTAAGACCAGGAGCACTGTGCTTTGTTATATTTACTGTCTTCTGTGCTCATTTTTCCTCAGGAATACAGTGCGCTTCTGCGTTAAATAATATGGTTGAGTGGCAACTTGGTAGCATATAGGAAGACTATTGAATCAATCTAACCTGTCCTGAGGGAATCCCAGCCAGTCAAGTTTTCAGGATATCCCCAATGAATATGCATGAATTGGATTTGCATACCGATGATGCTATCTTGTACATATTCATTGGGGTTATCCTAAAAACTTGACTGGCTGGAGAATCTCCAGGACAACAGGTTTGGGAACCCCTGGTCTAACCAGAAAGAAAACCGCATATCTTCCCAGAGTTAAGAGTAAACCACCAATTTAGTTTTAAATGGTATAGAAATGTTAAAAATAAATAAAAAATTAAGACCTAGTCATGGTCCTAGGGACATTGCCTTGTAGAAGACATGATCCAAATGAGTAAACTATATATGGTTGTATGCTGAACTTAATTTGCAAATAAAAAGGAAGTGAGACTGTGGAGTCGGGAAAAACTCAGGTTGGCCAGGAGCAACAGGAGAAGAGGGGATAGATTGGGAGTTACAGTAACTGCTTTGCTCCAGGCTCATAACCTACCTTCCTCTTTTCAGCAGGCTGCTTGGAAGAGAGGGACTAGAGTAGAATGCCCTTGCTTCTCTGCAGTCAAAAAAAATATATTAAGTAGTGGAATTGCATTCCAGGCCCTAGTACATAGTATGTAGTGTGCAAGACTGCAGTAAGGATATGCTGTAAACTACACATGGGAACAGAAACAAAACTTTTTCTGCTGCAAAGAATTTGAAAAGAAAAACCTGGAATTTAATTAGTAAAATATGTGAGATGAGGCCAGATTTCTAGTACTGGATACCTACTTTTATAAATCTCTATTCTGGCAAAAGGCATCGGTAATGAACCTTAAAAGGAAAGTATTTATCGTTGATGAGCAGCTTGTAAATCATTTGTAGGACTTCTCAGGAAATTAATTTTGTGTGTTTTTGGATAGGACCAGATGTGCTTGATGGTGGCTGACATGCTGGAGTTTGTGCCTGTAAACAAGGACATGCGACAGACAGCTGGAACTGGGCACAAATTACGGCTGGCATTCTCGCCTTCCCTGGGACTTTACCTTGGAGTATACATGCACGCACCTAGACGAGGACAGGTACAACTTTTCCATAACCATTGCTAGTGGTCGTCATCTGTCTTGCAAAGACCAATTTTGTCTGTAGTCTTTTAGTTTTATGGGCATATATACATGTAAGCAACTGCTCATTATATTACACTTCTAGAAGTAATTTTTTTTCTGTTTCTTGATGTTTTTTGTTTCCATTTTTGCAGTTCTGTGTTTTCCAGTTGGTGAGCACAGAGAATAACCGATACAGTCTTGACCATATTTCATCATTATTCACAAACCAGGTGTGTAGCTTAAGTTGTTTTTTTTTTAAAACTGGAAATAAGATCTCCCTTTAAGAATAGGCTAAGAGGAATAAAAAAGAGGTTAGAACTATTGCAAGTATAGCAGGACAACAAATAGGAACATTCCATGTGTCCTTCAAGTAAGCAAGTATATTTTTTGACATTGTTTTCTTATTGAGCTGATCTTTGAGTATAGAACTTGAGTTTTAACTGAGCTTCCTGAACAAAATCCCTTTTTTCCCCTAGGAAACGCTTGTTGATTTCACGTTGACATCTACTGATGTTTGGGCACTTTGGCAAGATGAGGAGAGCCAAACCATTGTGAAACACATCAATTTTGAGCAGTGAGTCGCTTTTCTGTCCATTTGCAACTAATGGCAAATTTTTATTGAGCTTGGGTCGATATAGTTGTTCTATTGGCATTCTGTTATACCTTTTTATTTGCAGCAGGTGGAACAACTGAAGAATGCCTCTTAAGATTTGGGGCTCACTAAATGTGTAAACATGAGTCAATTGTTTACTGTTTTGGGAAGTGGGCGGCAACACTTTGATGGTGTGTTCTCTCTGCCGATTTCCTTATGGTGAAAAAGAAAGGGAAAGTGAGGGGATGCCTCTCAGGGCCCTCACAAGTACCATCTACAGATACCTTTGGACTGATGGATTCCTTTGTGGTTCAGGAGAGTCCTCTGCCTCCTGTTAACATGGGTCAGCTGGTGCCTTGTCAGACTCTGGCTCAGCATACTCCTCCATCTCTACCACAGCAGGGCTGAAATTTGAATTTGCAGGAACATTCTGGTCAAATTAATCTTCAAGTGGTTAATCTTCTCTTGCAAAGGATAACACTGACTTATGAAGAAAGGTGGAGAAATTTGGAAAATTTAGCAAGGCATTCTAATCTCCGTGTTATAAATTTTCTTAAAGTTCTTTGTTTACCCCAAGAGGTATGTTCAAACATTATTTAACTGAAGTATTACAGGTCCTGAGGAGAACTCGGCTATACTATTTGCCATCCCTAACAAGAGAAACTTATCAAGCAACAGGAAGGTTTTAAGCCTAATGGATGTTAATAGTCGGTGGAAGAACAGCCTACTTTGATAGTAACTTTAGCATTACCATGAGAGAGGGACTAAATTCTTTTGCCTTTTCCTGTTAAAAAAAAGGAGACTTCCTTTATGGGTAGTTTTAATTAGGATTTTTCCTGAGTTAGTCCAAGAGACAAGAGAAGGAAAAGGGTATTTTTTGCTGCTTAAACCTGGGGTTCTCCAATTAGGAGGACTCCCCCCCCCCCTAAAATACCCTTGTAAACGTAAATGAATAAGTCCCTCCCAATTCTGCATTCATTAGTAGGAGGATTGTGACCAGCTCGCTGGAAAGAATGAATGCCATATAGAGCTGTAAATAGTTATTCAGGAGTGCCCATTGCTTAATGTTATGTTTTGACTAACCCTCCCTTTTACAAAAGCGCAGAAGAGGTTTTTATCACCGGTCAGCGCGCTGAATGCTCTGCACTGCTTCAACGCTCATAGGAACTCAATGACCATCGGAGCAACACAGAGCATTCTTTGTGCCATCTGGAGCTAAAAACCTCTTCTGCGCTTTGTAAAAGGTGGGTGGGGATAAGTTTCCTATTTAATTTGAGAGTATTATATTTTCCTTAACTGCTACCATTAATTGATTTGATCTACTTCATTTCCTTTGTTTTCTGTTCATGATGCTTATGCTGGAAATATAAATTGTAATAAAAATAAAATTAAAAAAATTGGTTAATCTTTCAGAAAGTAACAAAACTCGGGGACAATCCATGAAGTTATAGTGGCACATTTAAAACAAATAGGAGGAAATATTTTTTTCACTTGGTGTATAGTTGAGCTCTGGAACTCTTCACCGGACCAAGTAGTAAAAGCAGTTAAAGGGATGGGTTTAGACAAATTCCTGGAGGAAAAGTCAATAGCCTCTTATTAAGGTAGACCTGGGGAAAGCTATTGCCACTTTTTGGACTCGTCAGGTACTTGTGAGCTGGACTGGCCACTGCTAGAAACAGGATACTGGGTTAAATGGACCCAGTGACCTGAGAACCAGGGGAACTGCAGCTGCGTGTGACTCTGGGCAAGTCCAGGTACAAAATAAGGACCTGTATATAATTTGTAACTCCAGAAAGACAGAAGAGTAAAATTGGTTTACCAGCTAATTTTCTTTTCTTGAATCCAATTGAATCACTCCAGGGACTCTCCCTTTTCACTGATGGCTCTGTCCGGAAGCTATGGTACTACCCTGCAAATTTTCTTTTATATTTTTCCCCAAATTCTCTCTTGTTTAGGTTGATCATTTTTTATTTTGTTGGTCCACATTGACTCTGATGCTGAAATACTGACGAGCTTCAGCTGTACAGTCTTTTAATAGACATAGTTCATAGCTTATTGGTCTCTAATGGCTAATCATTACAACAATCCAATCCAGGAAAGAACATTTGCAGGTAAGACCAAAACTTTCCTGTGGCTCACTGGTTGAGCTGCCGCCTCTGTAGCTAGAGGTTGTGAGATCAAATCCCAGTGCTGCTCCTTGTGATCCTGGGCAAGTCACTTAATCCTCCAGTACCCACTGCTTTGAATTGTCAAATCAACAAAAAGGTGGTATACAAGGCCCCTTTCCCTTTAACATAATAACATAAGAATAGCCTTACAGGGTCAGACCAGCGGTCCATCTAGACAAGTATCTTATTTATTTAAAAAATGTCTCGACTGCCTATTCCTAGGCGGCTTTACAAACGGTAACATACATAAAATAAAGCAAACAAGCCTTGTACAAACATCAAAGATTACAGATCGTTTCATGTTCACAGTTCTTCACAATACACTAATCCTGAAACCAGAATTAGTAAGAAAAACATCTTTCATTGGAATGCTTCTATAAAAAGTGTAGTTTTGAACATTTTCTTAAACTTCTGAATTTCTTCACTGTGGCCAATCACCAGGTAATAAATATCTGGGAAAAACCAAAATAATCACATTCCATGCTACCGATCCAGAGCAAGCAGTGGCTTCCACCAGGTCTTCCTCAAACAGCAGACTATGGACTTTTCCTCCAGGAACTTGTCTGAACATTTTTTTTAAACCAGTTACATTAATCGCTCTTACCACATCCTCTGGAAATGCGTTCCAGAGCTTACCGTAATTATTCTCTGACAAAATATTTCCTCCTATTGACTTTAAAAGTATTTCCCTGTAACTCTTGAGTGTCCCCTAATCTTTGAAATTTTTAATGGTGTAAGAAATCAATCCACTTGTGTTGCTATATATATATATATATATATATATTTTTTTTTTTTTTTAAGTAATCTAGCTGCCCAGTGGAACCCAGTGTTTGTACAGCCACTGCCAGAAGAAGACGTGAGCATTAACGGTAACCAAGATCCCAGGGTAAGTATTTAGCTGTTTCCTGTGTAGCTGAAAGCTGAATGCCACTTAGTATATAAAATAGGAGACTGGAGTCTTGTGCTTTTCAGGCTAGGAAAGGTGAGGAGTGCTGTGGAGGCAGCATTCATGGCTCCTAACATAGCCATCACACAATAACAATGATTTCATATGTGATTTAGGTTGCCCTTGTACTAGATTCCCAAGAGAGTTACTATCTATGGCTCAGTGCTAAGCATTGTCTCTGCAATGTCTCGGGGATGAGGATTCACCAGGAACTATGAAAAAAACTATGAAATTTATAGCCTTAGTTTAGTCCCATTCCAGTCAGTCAAATTAGAGCTCAAAGAAATAAGAGGAATCTGCTGGGCTAAAAATTGTAACTCGTATGTAGAATATAAAGCAAATTCCAGTTCAGAACCTGTGGGTTTGCTCATTACCAGCAGATAAAGATGAGAACCTCTCCATTTAGACCAGGGGTGTCAAAGTCCCTCCTCGAGGGCCGGAATCCAGTCGGGTTTTCAGGATTTCCCCAATGAATATGCATTGAGAGCAGTGCATGCAAATAGATCTCATGCAGATTCATTGGGGAAATCCTGAAAACCCGACTGGATTCTGGCCCTCGAGGACCGACTTTGAAACCTGTGATTTAGACTTATAGGAGCTTTCTTCCAGCCCAGGTGGTATCTCGGGGGTCTGTATTGGCAATCCTTTGGCATAACTGGAGTGTAGGTGTGAGGTGGGACAGCTTATCAGCTCATTCTTGCCTGTTATGTCAAATTTTATTGTAGTCTATATACAATATTTTTTATGGATGTTTTATTGTGATCTGCCTAGTATGTAGGCAGAATAGGAATAAATTTGTCCTTCTTTCCAGTGTTTATTTTATTGCTTCACAGTGCATTCGTACTTTAATTTGTACTGCTTGTGTTTAGTTGTCAAGAACTACATTAATAATACACTTTTTTTTTTTCATTTATACCAAATTTACAAACTACACACCAAAACCTTGCACTATAGAGTATTGAGTTCAAAAAAGACTTTTCAAAGTGCTGTGTGAAAGAATAATAAAATACATCTCACAGTAATTCTACTTGTCACATACACACACTTGATGCTCATTGTGTACGGATTTTTTTATAATGCTATTCAGAATCATTGGACTTCTTATTTGATAAAGCCAAATTGTTAGGTATCAGTTTAGGAGCAAAAAGAGCTTTTTGCAACAGTAATGTTTCTATAAAATGTTTCTTTCCCCTCCCCCCCTCTATTTTGATAATTTTAAATTGGATTTTTAACAGGAAACATATTTGGAAGCTCTGTTCACTCCAGGGCAGTTCACTGGTGCTGCTTTACTCAAAGCCCTACAGGTGCGTAGTAAGTTTTTAGTCTTGAAAAAAAATTTAGACAGCTTGAGATCAGATTACAAGTCATTTAAAATACTGTCATAAAAGTCATCTTGAATGCTAAGAAATTTGATCATTACATTACATTAGTGATTTTTATTCCGCCATTACTTTGCGGTTCAAGGCGGATTACAGAAGAGGATTTCTCCTCAGAAAAGCTCACTTGTTACCTGTTTCCCATAGGACTACTTTTAAAACACTGCTTCTTGCCTTCAAAGTCCAATCCAATCATATTCCCTCATTCATAGACAGATTGCTGATCCCTTATGATTTGCATAGGGCACTATGTTCTTCCCAGCAATATCTCCTTGTGGTTCCTTCAGTTCAGCAGTTGTTTTACAATACAACACGTGAAACAATCTTTTCAGTAACCACACCCACATTGTGGAATGTCCTACTACTGATCCTGAGACAAGAAAAGAATCTCAACAACTTTAAATCTAATCTCAAAACATTTCTTTTCAGAGAAGTTTTTGAGATCTATACTTAGCTCTCCTTATTCAAAAATCTCAGACATCAGGCCTTACATTAAAGATTCCCTTTACTCCTCTTGTATTTTGCCTCCCCTTTCTGTTATTTTAAGCAATGTATCTTCCCCATTTGCCCTTATGTATCATATTATGTCTGTACTGTAACTGTGAATTTGTTCCCCACTATTTTATATTTTTTAACGTTTTTTAATACTTTGTATAAATTGGAAACCGCTTTGCTTATAAAAGCGGTATATCAAGTCCTAAATAAACTTGAAAATCTTATTCCTGAAATCTTGTGGTGCATCAAATGTAGTTTCCTTGGTATCTACATCAGACTAGTCTAGAAACTTGTGGGTTGTGTGTTCATCAACCAGTAGGTGGAGATAAAGTTGTTCTGTACCTTATTAGGAACCTCTGCAACTCTTAATAATTTACTGGTAGAGGCTGACTCAGCAGCTCCAGCTCTAGATATCCAGATGGGCTCTTGGACTGGTTGATAACTGGTTCCAGTAGAGCTAAGGATTGCATCCATACTAAAGGAAAGAAGAGCTTTCATATTTAAAAAGTCTTTAGAAGTATTTAGTATTTCTGTTGCTCCACCTTAGTCTGTAACACATCTAAATCCTTTCCCATTCGTGAGAATATTCTGGACTTGGTTATACTGATTGAGATCTTGTATTGTAAGTCACTTTGAACCTGTTTAGGTATAGCTCGAAGAAATACTAGATTAGATCTTCCATATTAAGGTCTCAGTTGGGATAGAGATGTCTTTTCCCTATCTTTTTGTTTCCATCTGATAGAGAGGTTTGACAATGTAAAATGGATAATGTGGTACAGCTGTCACTAAAAGGAATACTATTCCTGTGAAAGATGGTATTCCCTGAATAATTTACAAGACAGGAAAGTGGAAACAGTGCCCTGAAATAGATCCCTGGATCTTCACAGTTCCATAAGTGCCTTATGTGAAGTGAGCCTATCTATTGGGATCAGCAACCGTCGGATAATGACCAAATTCAAGAATCTGCTACTCAAGATTCTCTTCCTCATTTGGAGATTGGTTTGGAATATTTTACTGATGCTCTCTGATTTGAAGTCCTTTTGAGATCCGTAGCTCCTTTTTGTTACTGCTTGCTGGTTGAGAAACTGGTCAGTTGATGTGGCTTCTAAATCTCACCTCTGTAAATTTCTCTTTTGAGAGGATCTTGATAAAATATTTAAAGGTTTGAAAGAAGTAAAGACTCGTAAAGTTTTTGTAGTCCTAAGGCTTAAATCAACAGGCCAGAGTTTGGGGATGTCAAGTGCTCTACATCGGGGTCATTCAAGATCCCAGCTTCTAACTGAAGAAGTCCTTCTTTTGAGAACATAAATGGTTGGAATTACAAGCCTCTTGACTTAAAAATGCCTCTCGGTCCAACCAGTGATGTGGGCCACATCCACTTCAAGGTTGTTGTGATAGGAAGTCATCTTTCCTTCTAGAGTAGACCTGGATAATATCAGATCAATGCATCTGGATATCATCACAAAGGAGTGCAAATTGGAATTTTTCCGCCCAGTTGCAGATGTGTTTCTTTGAATCTGTCTCAGGAATATAGGAGCAGCAGTTACTCTACCCAATGAATAGATAAGCCTAGGAAGATATTCAATTTATTTGGTGGTTCCCAAGAAAGGAGGGCCTCTTTTAAAAAAAAAAAAAAAGTATTGAAAAAGAAATAGAGAAATTTTAGTAACTATAGAAGAGGTGGGTGGTTTTTTGCCATTGATTAGATCACATTCTGACACCAGATGGTGCTAAGCTCCGTGTCTTGAGGCTTTTTTCCCACCTAGTTAGGTTAATAGAAAAATTAAAGATAAAAAAATATGAGATGTGTATATATAGGATAATAATAAAAACTGCATGCATGGGACGTTGGTAACACTGGTCTATGTTCAGTGGATTTTTTTGGATATTTATGTGATTTGGAACATTTACATGAGCATAAAAGTATGGATCATTTTCAAGAAGTCTTTTGAAGACCTTTTTTGTTTCAGCAAGCATTTAAAGATCTGATTAAATGATGTTTGGCTATGTCTGTGGTTTTTATACACTGTATGTATTGCATATCCTCTACTGACAATTATAGATTGTATAGGCTACAATTTTTAAATAGAGAGCTTATGTGGTACCTAAAGGCTGCAGAT
This sequence comes from Geotrypetes seraphini, assembly GCF_902459505.1. Taxonomy (NCBI): domain Eukaryota; kingdom Metazoa; phylum Chordata; class Amphibia; order Gymnophiona; family Dermophiidae; genus Geotrypetes; species Geotrypetes seraphini. Next base: position 6,487,221 of record NC_047102.1, read on the forward strand.
GAGTTCCAGAAATCTGATAGTTTGTCTTCACTAAGGCCAAAAAGAAGCAACTTCTAAAGCCAATATTGTGTAGTGGTTGAAAGAAATGATTTATTCTGCTCTCTTTTGACAGAGAAGCATCTTCTAAAAGTCTCGATAGCTAATTCTGTGAGAGGTGGAGCGTAGCGCAGTGCAGTTTTTCCTTTGGAAATTTATAAGGCAGCAACTTGGTCCTCTCCATACCTTTTATGTAACATTTCTGCGTTAGATGTTTCCGCTAAATAGAAAGCTTCAGTTATCGGAAGAGGACCATGTGTTTCCCTCCCATTTTGGGGACTGCCTTGTTGCATCTCACCAGTTCCTGAACTGGTCTGGTGTTAACTGCTGATTTTCTTTCCTTTAGTCACACTAGATCATATCAGCTTCCCGCCATATATATGCCATATGTAAAAATCTTTGCCCTGTGTTTTATGGTTTATTTTCCAACACATTAATCAATGTTCTGAGTTCTATATCAAACAAATATATATTTTTTTCAGAGTTACATTTGGCAGAAAAGGAAGTTTATTGTTCTCTTTGGAGGGGAGGAGTTGGCTTTTTTCTTTCTTTTTTTACTGTTTTCACATCTAAATATGGGTTCCTAATAGAGTATAGAATTGTGCTGTGCTTTATCTACACCTGCTGATAATGGACATATGACCCACAAGTTCCTGGAGGGGTCTGATTCAACTAAAAAGAAAATTAGCAGATAAGACCTAATTTCTCTTCCTCAAATCTTGTCTATGTGGATATAATGTTATGAAAATTGAACTCACAAAGTAGAAGATTCTAAGTTGTAAGTGATCAAATATCCTTTGATATACCTGCAAGACCCTGGTGTTTCTTTGTGATCTTTGATGATGCTTTTTTTCAAAAGGAATTTCCTTTAAACTGTATGAGGGGTTTCTTCCCATCCCAATTAGATCTATCGTCGAGGAGTTGGGAGAATCTTGGAACTTTCCTGGGAAGAGTTGAAGAAGGAGGTTACTTTAGCTGTGGAAACGGAGGTAAAGTTGATTTGTGTTGGGGTTATGTCTTTGCTTTGTAAGAAGATGTTCAGACCAGGTGGTGATGGGGAGGATCAGTTACCAGATCAGCTAGTGCTAGGAATGCACTGGAGACTTGAGTTCATATCCCATGGAAAAAATTGGTCATCATGCAACAATTTTTAGCACCTGCCGCAGCAATAACAGCTCCTATGCTCATAGGAACTCTATGAGCGGCAAGCGCTATAAACTGCACTACACTGCGTTGTATAGTTATGAATGAAGGCTTATAGACCAATAGCCCAGTAAAATCGATTTTCAACTGAGCTGAAAGCTTAAAGGAAACCTTTGGGACAATAAAAACGGAATAAGTGGTGATGAGAATCTGACAAATAATTTTAATCTAATGGCTCCCTGCCTCTGTAATTTTCAATACAGTTGTAAGGCTTAATAGGAAGAAAACAAGAAAAGAAAACTTAAGATACTTGAATAGTCCTTGTGTCATATTTACAAGATGGAAAGAGCAATTGCATTACAGAAAGGCAGTTATAAAAATTTTTTAAAGATTTGGAGGCCGATGGTTGAATTTTGTAATGAATAGGCATCATTTTTCTCTGGTAATATATATAGGGGGGAGGGGGGATCAGATGAAAAGTTGAAGTAAAAATGAATGTTTTAAAGAAATGTGATATATTTAATGAAAGTATAGAAAGGAGGGTGGGGGGAGGGATTGTAACTAATTTATATACTTATAATATAATGTATGATATTCAAGTGTTGTATGATGGTTTTTCATGTTGTTCTTTTTGTGTATTTGATGTAAGTTTGAAAAAGAATAAAGAACTTATAAAAAAAAAAGATACTTGAATAGTAACGTGACAGATTTTTGAGTAGCTTTTGAAGTTTTCTGACACTGTCGTCTTTTGCTTATGCTGTGCTGTATTGACTTGAGAAAGAAGGTTCTAGCCTTCGAAAGCTAGTCTGCTTTAAAACACAGCAACAACACCGTTATCTACAGCTTAATTGGAAATGTTGAATCTTTGCCCTTAAGGTAAATTGAGGTAAAACTTTTTCATTCTGAATCTCATGGTTGGGATCTCTAATCTGACAAAAGTGAGGAGAGTCTCCTAGTAATCTTCAATTAACATGTTTCTGCCTTTACTCTTTCTATCTCTAGCTATTATTTTTGCAATGCAGCTTGAAGACATGTAAAATTTTGTTCAGTATCTGGGGTGACTAGAGTTAAGCATAATTTAGTTCTCCAGAAATTGTTCTTAAAAGAATAGATAGAGAAATGAATACCAGCATAATCTTGCGGCTTAGCTGTACTGCAGCAGCGTGATGATTTATAGATCTGTTTGGGTAACCTGAATTCCATTCTTCTTTCTGTACAGCTCCATAGCAGCATCACGGAATATGAATTATCCCAGGAGGAGTTCCGACAGCTACAGGTTGAATTTTGGTCCAAGTTCTATGCTTGTTGTCTTCAGTACCAAGAAGCACTTTCACGCCCTCTTGCCCTGCACATAAATCCACATACTAATATGGTGTGCTTGCTGAAAAAGGTGAGAGCATTTGAAGGCATGAAAAAGTAGTAATGGGTAAAGGATACCATAAACCTAACCTGTCACCATGATGCTGGATGGTCCAGGTGACTAAAATTTGGGGCCTGGACTTGGGGAAATCCGTTTTACTCTTTGGAATCTTGCCATGTACTTGTGACTGGTTTGATGGATCTATTTTGCAACTCGTATTCATATGAACGATGCTAATGCCATTCAGAGCTGCTGACCAACAAAGAAAAATGGGGAGACCCAATGATCCACACTGAAAACAAAAACTGTGGATACAGATGTTCTGGAGATAATTGTCTTTGAAGTAGCAAAAAAAATGTGCTAAAGACAATAGACTGTTTTCAGTCCAATTCTTTATATGTGAGTTTGCAAACCACTGGACCCCTGAGGAAGGCGTGTTCGCCAAAACACGGACCGTGTAGAGTCTGGTTGGATTTTTATCACAGTATTTTTTTATCATTGTGTTTTTTTTAAATTGAATTTTCTTGGTTTTATATGTCGGTGTTTAATAAATTATCTTCAGAACATCTGTATCCACAATTTTTGTTTTTGTTTTCAGAGCTGCTGAACCACAAAGGACGATAGGGGCAGGGGGAAGAGAGATGCTGGGTGGAAGAGAACCAAGGGAGCAAAATGGGGAAAAAAAATGAGCAAGAAAATTAATCTTTCTCCAGGCTCCTAAGAATTTGACTGGCAGCTAATTTTTTTTTTTTTTTTTTTTTTCTATTCCGCCTTTACCTATTCAGTTCAAGGTCAGATTACATTACAGGAGGTTGGGTCAGTTACCCAGGAAGCCACAATGGACAGTTTTGACACAGTTGCTAGTATAGTTATTAATGCACTTAGATCATAGTTAGAAATACATAGTTACAAGTTTAAAGTGGTTAGCTTTGGCTTATCATTATGTCCCAGTTATCATAGGACAAGCAGGCAGCATATTCTCGCATGTGGGCGACGTCATCCACGGAGCCCGGTACGGACAGTGAAAAGTGCACCGGCACTTTAAGAAGTCAAAAGCTTTTAGACTGCCCGCTATTGCGCATGCGCGAGTACCTTCCCGTCCGACAGGTCTCTTGCTGTTTAGACTCCCATCCGTGTGTAAAATTGGCAAATTACTGCAGCATATTTTGAATACCTATCCTTTTGGACATTTAAATAATCTGCAAAGTCATTTGATTTTACTTAAAACACATTTGAGTTTTGAAACATGACCAAGACCTTTTTTTTTTTTGTATTTTTAACCATTGCAGGGGTTTTTATCTTTCCTTGTTCCATGCTCTTTGGCGGATCACCTGTACCTCTTGTTTGATGATTATTTCTTGACAGAGGATGAGAGTGCAATATCTGAAGGTAATTGGAAAGGTGGAGAGGGGCTATATTAATTTTAGCTGTTAATGTGCATCACAATCGCTCACATTGCTGTCATCTACTATCTGATAATGTCATGCTCACATAATTTGTAGATTAGGGTTCAGACATCATCTTGTAGTCCTTACCAAACCAACATTTTCATGTCTATAATTATAACCAGTATTTATCCCCATGAAGTTAGGATTCTTTCTCTTAAAACCATTGAGCAGTGACAAGTCAGTGTAAAGGGATAGGAATCTGAAGATCAGTTTTTCATTCTGCATGCATAGGTGCAAAGTCTGCAAGTTTTTTGTTTTTTTTTCCCCCCTCTTAATCTGCAAACTTTGTTCCAATTTTCAAAGTTAATGAAAGTTGGGAGAGGGGAGATATCGGATGTTTAAATACCTTCATAATATAAATGCGCATGAGTCGAGGCTCTTTCATTTGAAAGGAAACTCTGCAATGAGAGGGCATAGGATGAAGTTAAGAGGTGATAGGCTCTGGAATAATCTGAGGAAATACTTTTTTACAGAAAGGGTGGTAGATGCCTGGAACAGTCTCCCGGAAGAGGTGGTGGAAACAGTCTGTGTCTGAATTCAAGAGGACCTGGGATAGGCACATGGGATCTCTCAGAGAGAGAAAGAGATAATGGTTACTGCGGATGGGCAGACTGGATGGGCCATCTGCCATCCTGTTTCTAACATTTTGAGAAAGGTTTACATGCCAAAGAGCACGTGTAAAATGTAGCACAGATAATCCCTAAGATAAACTTATTTTTTTTAAGTGGAAGATTATGGCCATTTGCCCTGGGGCAACCTGACTATTTGTAAGAAAATGAGCCTGTTAGCCAGTCAATGTATCCTACAATATTGGAAGGTCCAGGACCCACCGACGTTCTGGCATTGGCGGAACCACTTGCATCAGTTGGCTACCTGGGAGGCAAGGGATGCCAGGGGGTCACGGAAGCGGAAGCTTTTGTTACTGAGCATCTGGGAACCCTATTTGCAGTCCTTGCACCCAAGAGGCTGTAGTGCAATACTAATGTGGTTGTCCTAATTTGGGCTGTTTGCAGTTGACTGTGTGGAGCATACATGGGAGGATGTTTAGAGAGTACCTGGTGGGGGTGGGGGGTTGGTTTTGGGGGGATGATGGTCCATTGGCATTTGGCTATGAGACTTTGGGGGGGACGTTATTTATTTTTTTTTAAATATATATTCCTTATGCCTCTGATATAACAGTTTCCCGGTCGGAGTGGGGGGGAGGAAGATGGATGGTCTGCTCCAGGGCCTTGGTGTGCTTTGTTTTTGCTCCTGGACCTAGGTCTGTTAGTGGGGAATAGTTGGTTAGGTGATTTTGCATTATGTATATAAAACCTGATGGACTGTTCTCTCTGCTGTTGAAGCTGTTCCATTGTATCTTACTCGACTTTGATATGTTTGGTTTGTTTAAGATTGTATTATCATCAATTAAATCATTTGAACTTAAGTGGAAGTATACACATACTCTTGAAAATTCACTAAAGCTCAGACAGAGAAAAGTATGCAAGCATTACTTTATGAATGTAGTTATAAATTTTACCCCTCAGTATAGTTTATAGTCTGCTAGTCCAGGTGGTATAGTAAATTTTAAATAGCAGATCCAGGCGGTTTACAATGTAAGTACAAGAGAGAGAGCAATACCAAATCTGACAAGAAAGATATCAGCCAGAGCACCAACGATGCCTTCACTTTTGCAGTCCTGAGGCACTATTTTCAGTTTTGAGCTCTTTCATTCAGACTGGGGGGCAACAAGCTAGGTATTCCACCTGGCTATATAGGGGGCAACAGGCCAGGGCAACACAGTTTTATAGCCCACTGACGTTTTATGGTAAAAGAGAATAATCCACACTAGCTATTTCTTGCAACTAAATAGTAAAAGATTGGCAAAAGAAAGAAATAGCAGAGTATTTACAAAGGAAAGAAACAATTCATCACCGTGACAAAATTGGCTGCATCTTCTAGCTTCTAAAAACAAAGACCAAGAAGCCCTCTAACAATGGTTTGGCTGGAAGAGTTCAGGGGAGGGCTTCCTGGGCAGTGGTGCACGTACTCCACAGGTGAACTTCAAGCCAGCCAAGTTGAGAGGATTGCTTTATGCACACACAAAGCACAAGATGGTGCATGTTCTCAAGATATGAAACTGATACATGTTTTTTTTACAACTGTGAAGTCAAAACAAGCCATCTGCTCAGAGAGAGGAAAAACAGGTCAAATCAGTTTGTAAAAATTCTAGCCAATCAATTCAGTCTAAACAGATGTATTAGCCTCACTGATAGGGTTTGCTGAGGCGTGAACTCTTAACAAGCACGGGAAAAAGTTTCAGCAGACCTACAGATAGTCGAGTTAGCAAAAACAATGGCCATCTCACTATGTCTACCTGTGAAACTATGCAGTTTATAACCCTATGCAATGCTATCCTACATAGTGTATAGGGCCCTAAGCTAAATATTGCACTGCACTTGTCCACTGATGAAAGTGGTAGTGGCAGCTATGCTTCAGAGGAAAGGGGTCTTGGTACCCACACAACCCAGTAGAAAGTACAGAAGGTAGAGGAAAACAGGGAGAAAAAGAAAGGGAGATCAGGGAAAGAACCAGTGGCAAATTTAGCAGCAGCAGTCCTAGCTCAGGGAGAGAACCTGTTTAAAGACAAGGCACAGTATCTAGATTCAAGTTGAGCAGGCTTTAGGTCGGGGAGAACTAACCGATACTCGTTGATGGAACAGAGCAGGCAGATTTAGTAAATAAGGGATGGTAGGCATTTCCAAATATGGGGGAAGACCTATTCTAAAAAAGAAGTTTAAAGATTATACTTGTTCTACTGGGAGTTAGCAGTACTTCTGCAACAAGGCAGAAACATGGTTGATACTCCGTGTGTGACACAGATTAATCCTTACAAAATACTGCTATTCAAGTCTCTTCAGGTTCACTTAAGTACATTCCAAATTTGCTCTATTGCAGTAGTCCAGAACAAGGAAGTGGCTGTTAATTCAGTTCACTTAAAATGACAGAACTCTCTGGTTTTATCTCTTGCAGATCCGGATTCTGCTCATGATGTAACTTGCCTTTTTCAGTGTCTCAAGCTCATCAGAGAATCCATTTCTGTAGACATGGCATGTGTCATGGAGATGGCTTGCTTCCACCTTCAGTCGCCAGAAGCGGCTGCAGGACAGATTCTTCAAGACCTGATATCGAACGATATGTAAGAAAACCAAATTGGCCAAAATATCTCCCTGACATTCTGCATGCTGTCTCTTAGATATTTGGACATGTACTGCCCATCCCAGCCGAGATGCTGCTGTTGTTTCTCTAACTATTCTCTGTACTCTTTTTTAAATCTCTAATATTGTAAAGCTATATATGTTTATATATTGCGGCCCCATATACACTGTAAAGAGATTATTGGTCTAATACTAACATATACTTCATAATATATGTATATATAAATTAATTCTTTTATTTTTTCATTTGTATGGACCTTTGGATATCAACTGGACCATGAATAATGTCCAGCAATCTCTTGTCTTCATCAGTCCACTTTATTGTTTATTTACTCAAAACTCTAAAATTCATTTTGGTTCATACTTATTCTTAATTCCATAACTATTTCTTCATTGTATTTCATTTTAGTTTCCTTCCTTAATGTCTTTTTCTTCCAATTTAATCTTATTACTTAGCTTCGAGGTTAGCTCTCAATTTGAGAGCTAACCTCAAAGCTAAGTAGCTAAGTAATAAGATTAAATTAGAAGAAAAAGACATTAAGTAAGGAAATGAAGGAAACTAAAATGAAATACAATGAAGAAATAGTTATGGAATTAAGAATAAGTATGAACCAAAATGAATTTTAGAGTTTTGAGTAAATAAACAATAAAGTGAACTGATGAAGACAAGAGATTGCTGGACATTATTCATGGTCCAGTTGATATCCGAAGGTCCATACAAATGAAAAAATAAAAGAATTAATTTATATATACATATATTATGAAGTATATGTTAGTATTAGACCAATAATCTCTTTACAGTGTATATGGGGCCGCACCATATAGCTTTACAATATTAGAGATTTAAAAAGAGTACAGAGAATAGTTAGTGATTTAGAGAGAAGTGAATAAGGACTACACTAACAATTGGTTAAGATTTATCAAGCTGTCGTTTCTCTGACACTTCTAGGGAACATGTGATGAATGATATCCACAGTAAATTGCATGATATCAGAAATCCTGTTCAGGCTATTAAATGGATTATTCGTGAAATGGACTATGAAACCGAAATGGAGATGGAGCGAGGATTTGATGCAGGTAAGTATTAGAGGCATTGTGTACATTTGTCTGCATTTCTGTAATGACGATCTGTCATATTGCAAAGTATCCACCCGTTGTAACTCTCATTTTAGGTCAGCCATTGAATGTGCGTATGAACGTGTCCCAGCTCTATGGCAGTGACACTGCAGCCAACATAGTATGCCAGGCAGTGTACCATATCGCCTCAACCCGATTCCTGATTTGCCGAGACTTGTTGGTTCTGCAGCAGGAGATGCTTAGACTGGGAGATGTGAGTATAAAAAGGGGAACTGAAGGTGGGAAGCATTAAAAGCAGAGCATTGGATGGAAATTTTTGCCTTTTCAAAGTAGAACACTTTTTCCCCAGCTGAATTTTTCTGTTTCTTTTCCTGTGCATCAGAATATTTGGAATGGAATGTAGTGCACGTGCAGTGGAAAGACACTAGACGTGCCTTTTTGCTTGGCGCGGTTCATGTCCTGGATTTATTCTATTCCTGATGGGGATAGGGATACCATTTAAGTCTCCTGTGCATGATGTAGTGGTCTTGACTGTTGTATGTAGGCATACAGTTCCAGTTGAAGGCAGTTCGGCCTTTAGGGATTTTCAAGATCCTAAGTTGGAGTCTCCTCTTAAGCAGAGTTTTCACGTAGCTGTCTTGGTGAATCAGGCGGTGGCTAAGATTGAGCTCGGCACTTCTTATCTCTCAGATGCCATGTATGATCAGTTGCAGGCTTCGGCCAAGTCCATGGCTCTCGGAGTGGCTTCTCATCGTACCCTGTGGCTTCAGGGTTGGTCGGCAGATGTGGCGTCTAAGGCTAAACTCAGTAAATTTCCTTTTTGGGGCTCCTTCCTGTATGGGGAGGAGTTGCATAAGTTGGTTCAGGCCTTGAGTGACTCTAAGGTGCCCCGATTACCTGAGGACCGTCCTCACCAGGTTTTGCGGGGTGACGTCGCCTGTTGATGTTTGCTTGATTTTTGTTCATACTGCCCTGGAGGAACAATAAGGAGAAATTAGGTTCTTGCCTGCTAATTTTCTTTCTTTTAGTCCCTCCAAGACCGGCACAGACCCTGTCCTGTTGTTTTTATTCAGTAATTTTTGTGGAAGAATACAGTTTTGTTTTGTTTTTTACTGTGGTATCTTTTTGGTCTGGGTTGTTAGGGGAGTTTATAAGAGCAGCGGCATTTGGTTCATCTGGTGTAGCTGGCAAGCAGTGGGGACATTTATGGAATGTTCTTATTCTAATCAATATCCAACCCTTTTCCTATCCTTTTTGGGGGGGCGTGCTAGTTGCTATTCACCTTTTGAGAGTGATATTGCTGTTTATAGTTCAGTTATTAATTTCTTAGTTCTGCTTGGCTGTTCATCAGACTGATTGTACTTGGAACTGCACAGCCCACTTATACTACAACCAAAAGTCAGTGTCTGTCTCCACCTGCTGGCAGAGGAACGTTAACCCATCCATTTCTGTGCCAGTCTGGAGGGACTAAAAGAATGAAAATTAGCAGAATGTAATTTCTCTTTTTCTCTAATTTTGGGTTTTCTTGCAGATGGTTTTTGGAGGGGGGCAACTTCTACAGGCCCAACAGGATCTAATGCCTCGCACATCTCAACTTCTTTCCTCTTATTATGTGATAAGATGGTGTAGCCAGTGCTTGGCTTCAGCAGTTCCTGTTGATATGCTGTAAGTTGGTTCTCTGAACATTGTGCATTTTTGTGGAAGGGGTGGGGTTAGAAGTCGGTGAGTTTCTAGTCCAGATGTGTATTTGGCGGTGGAGAGCCTTGTTTGCATTTTATAGCTGTTTATTTAATGCAATTTCTTGCTTATTTCCTTTCTGCAGGGAATCCAATCTACAGCATTTATCAGTTCTGGAGCTTTCCGATTCCCCAGCCTTAGCACCAGCACACAAGTCGGGTAAGATGTCTCTTGATATTTCCTATTTCTCTCTCCCTGGGCTTTATGATCAGGGCAGGGATTGGTTTCTGTTCCCATTGCTGCAGATCATGCCATGATAGAAGAGTGCTATGACTTTACTAGAAATTATCCATGGAAATGCATCACAGTATTTCTTCTCTCTTTAGGTTAAAACAGTTTAGTTTGTAGACGGTTATAAAATTTATTTGGAAATATTTTCCCATTTATTACTGCATTGTAACCTCAAATCCTTTTATGTAATATTACTAAATGCAGTATTTTAGTGCCTTGGGAAAGGGTGTGAAGAGTTTCAGATTTTTCACGTTCTGCTGTCTAAAAATATACAATTCAAAATGCATTCAATTAGAAACTTTTTTTTGTAATTCTTTATTCATTTTTAAAACTTACAATGTGCAATAAAAGAAGCTTTTTGAACTGCTCTGTACAGAGTACTCTACAATTTAAATATTCAAAAAGTAAGGAGTCATCTTGAGTTGAGGGTATGAATACAATCAATACCGAACAGCATCTGCTGACTATCCCCTCTTTACAAGTAATAGGTACTAGGAGATCTACTATTTTTTCAGTTATAGCACCCCAGATTTGGAACAACTTACCAATTTACTTACGTGGTGAATCCTCCTAGAAAAACTGAAAAGCTCTTTAAAAAGTTACTTGTATAAGGATGCTCCAGTACCTAATTTTAATCAGAGTTTACGTATAGATCGCAATCTTCTTTACCTTCTCCAGGCTTAGCCATGCTTTCAAGATTTTTTTATTACCCTCCAGTTGTTTTTTTTTCTCTAAATGTATCTCAATTTTCTTTAAAGATTGCAGTTCTTCCTCCTTCCCTTTTGTACTGGTAAATATTTGTACGTATACACTGTATGTTTATTTGTATAAATTTGTTTTCTTGTTTGTCTCCTAATTTGAAACTGTCATACGCATTGAAGTATCTGACATTGCGTGTACAACAAATTTTTAATCAACTTGAAACTTTGTGACTTGCATATACTGATTCTCATTAATTCTAACAATATTATGTCTGACTCTATTTAACTGAAAATGTACTCCCTGAACAGAAGGGGGGTTTGCCACCTTCTAACTCAACCTCTCATTTGTATCATCTTTTCAGTGTCCAGCCCACAGACTGTGATTGAGCTATTCTTTCAGGATATGTCTAGAAAGCAAATCATTGCTCATCTTTTCTCCCAGCCAGACACTCCTCTTAGCCAGACAGCTCTGAACTGGCCTCAGCTGGTTGCAGCAATTGCCAGCTATCTCATACAGCAGATGTATCCTTTAAAAGCTACCAGAGCCGTACCCAACTATAAATTTTTAATTAATAAAATTTGTAATTAGTAAAAAACACAAGTTGGTGGCACATCCTCTATAGACTCTGATTGAGAGCGAATCCTTCAAGGACAGGAAGCCATTACATTGAATTATATTGATGCTTAGGTCCTGGCTGTTCTATGTTCCTTAACTTCTGACTCGGATGGCCCAATAATCCTGGCTTTCTGTTCCCAGAGTGCTTGATGGGAAGTTGCCAGTATATACAGTTACAGGTAAGCTAAACAAAAGAAGTGTAAAATATTTGTTCCAGCTGTGAAATGTGTGCTATATGTGGTTATAATTGAACCACGATTACTAAAGAAAGGGGAGTTCAGAAATAGTTCTTCCCTTTGGGGGGTTCTTCATTTTGAGCAAACATTGGTATAAAGATCTACTTAAGCTCTAAACTGAGCATTTCAAAATCTAAAATGTGAATGGAAGATAATGGTGTCTAATCCTAGCCCTAGTTCTTCATTTGGAAGCCCAGAACAAAGCAGAAGAAACTGCCAAGTCAAAATAAAATGAACCATCTGGGGACATGAATGAATACATGAAATAATTTACCCAAAGCATGTAAGGGTGAGAGTTGGGTTTAGTTTTGTTCTAATTGACTATTGTAACTTAAGAAAACTAATGCTCAGCTGTCTTTGTTTTCCAAGCAAACTCATTGGGACAAATATTAATAAATCTCTTAGTCTTTGAAATGTCTTTACACGCTGGAAGAATCTTGTGTTCATGATTTAATCCATTGTTCCTGATTCTGATCAGAGGTGTCTGCCATTCCTCTTAGGAGTATGTGCGTCTGCTGCAGTCTTGGTGTCAGGTGAACGTGGGTTCCTGCCGCTTTATGTTGGGACAGTGCTACCTTGTCACTGGAGAGGGACATAAGGTAAAAAGAATATATTTTTTTAAATTATTTATCGTCCCTCCAGACCTACACAGAAACTGATGGGTTATAATGCACCTCGACTGAGACACAAACTTTTGGCTGTAGTATAAGTGGGCTGTGCAGTCCAAGTACAATCAGTCTGTTCTCAGTCTCCAGCAGGTGGAGGTGGTAAGCCTGTGTAGTCTTTCTCTGGTGGATGTTTAATTTGGCCTTCTTGTCCTTGGTTATGGTGCCAGATTGAGCTTGAAGGACCCTTTCGGGGGTCCATCTGTCCTCGGGGGTGCCACACTCGACTGGTCAAGTCTCTCCCCCACCTCCTCTGAATTTTTTTACTCAGCTGTAAGCCTTACCACCAAGTGGTGTTCCGCGTGTGACGTGGGCCCCCTTCGCGCTTCTTTCCTGTTCGTCAGACTTGATTGTATTTGGGATTGCAAAGCCCACTTATACTACAGCCAAAAGTTTGTGTCTCAGTCTCCATCTGCTGATCGAGGTGCATTGTAACCCCGTCAGTTTCTGTGCCAGTCTGGAGGGACTAAAAAGAAAATTAGCAGGTAAGAAGCTAATTTCTCCTTCATTTACTAAACGATCAAAAGTCCACATTCCAGTTAGGGTTTCATAAGTTGGTGCATTTCAGATCTTGGCAAATATTTTGATTTCATCGCTGTTTCTGGCAATCTTTGATGCATGTCATCATTCACTGTGACTTCATTATTCTGTTGCCTCCAAGACTGCCAGAAGCAATGATGGCGGTTGCATCTTTCCACGTATACACAAAGCTTTTCTTGTTCCTTCATTTCCTTGCAGGCTCTGGAATGTTTCTCCCAAGCTGCCTCTGAAGTTCGACAGGAGGATTTTTTAGATAGACTGATCCGAGTAGAGGATGGGGAGGCAGCTTCCACTCCCCGTTTGCAGTATTACAATAAGGTACATCCTGACTTTAATTCTGCTGCTAGAACATCAGTTTGGATGTCATACTTGTTAAATACCAAGACTATTAAAGTTCTCTCTACCCCTGCCTCATGGGTAACTCATTGGATTCTTCATATCAAATACTTTGTTTAAATCTTTTATTAATTTTTCAAAGTTAACAAAAATGCAGTACAGTATTTACACAAACAGCAGCATTCATATATGCATTTATAATCAGTCAAAATCCCCATAGCGTGATAACCCCCCACCCCACTCAACCAATACCTTGCAAGAGAATAAAACCATGACATAAATATCTCTCTCCCACCCTCCCTCCCCCTGTGTGTGTGTGTGTGTGTGTGTGTGTGCAATATACCAACAGGATCAAAGGGGGGAACTCCCCCCCCCCCCCAAATTACAACACATCCATAAAATACTTAAGGTGGGGATGTCAAACATATAGCCTGCAGGCTGTTTCTAGCCCAGCAAGCTGTCTGACCCTTGCTATGTGTCATATCCCAGGGACATGCTCTTACGGAAGGTATTATAGCCTAGTACTTCCAGGTTTTCCACTAGTCTTTAAATCCCTTTGGAGCTTAATAAAAGCAGCAAGAGCTAGGCAACCTTCCCTAATTGCTTATTTTGGTATGACTACTCAATGTCACTTCCAGATTCATAGAGCTGTTGTCCACCACCACCACGTCAGCCACACATAGCAATAGGAAGTATGAAGAATGGCTCTCGCTGCTTCCCTGATGTTGGATTCTTCTATCAGCCCTGTAGCGTCTAAGATTTTTGTTAAAAAAAATGGTGGGCTTCTTGCTCAGGATCACTGCTGTGCATTCTGATACACACAATGCTGGTGGTATCGTAACACACCACACCCACCCACCAAGAAGAGTAAAACTATAATATTTTCTTTACAACTATTTATAGACCCTTTCTCCTATGTAGATTCTTGTCTTATACTGCTTCTCTCTCTAGTACCATTTGCCCTCCCCTTAAGAAATGTGAGAAAAGACTAATACAAATGAAATCCGAGAATGTGTGCATATGTGGACAACTGTGACCTTCCCCTGGTTTACTAACATCAGAGGATCTGTCTTCTCATTCCTTCCTCTCAACTTAGGTCAACTTGCTAACAGTTTTTATTGTATCCACTGCATCCCATTGTTGAAATGAGTTGAAACCCCTAACTTAGGGGAACTAATAAATGAACCCCCATATTGCTGATAGGGCTATTCTTGTCTCATAATTTTTCTCGTTAGGTTCTGCGTTTGCTGGAAGATGTAGGCTTACCTGAGCTGGTGATTCAGTTGGCTACTTTGGCAATAACAGAAGCTGATGATGACTGGAGAAACCAGGTAATGCCTGTTTGTTTTTTTTGCATTGCTGATTCTTACTGCAGTATAATTTTGACTGCTTACACATACGTTTTTGTGTTTTCAGGCTGCATTGCGAACACGTATCTTCAAACACCATTTGGATTTGGGACATAACAGCCAAGCTTATGAGGCCTTGACCCAGATTTCAGATTCTAGCAGGTGAGTGAAAGAATAGACTAATCGTGCAATGTCCTAAGAACCATGGGGACTGGATTTGATGCTCACTGCAGCTCCTTGTGACTCTGGGCGAGTCGCCTAACCTTTCATTGCCCAGGAACAAAATAAGTACATGATTGTAACCACAAAAAGGTAGTAGATCAAATTGCATCCTCTTTCCCTTATCTGTGTACTTTGGCTACCACTATTGCAACTGGTAGAGCATGCCAAGATTGGCTAGTTGGGCTACATAAGATGTCAAGTCTCTCTTCTAGTAGGAAGGAGGCAGGGATATGGAAGAGATTATGCAATAGTGATGCAATCTAAAGAATATCTACCTGTTTTACAAATTAATATTGGAGGTCCTATGTTGCTAGTGTCTGTCTGTCACCTTTTACAAGCGTCAGCTTTGTGCATTAATCGATATTCTCCTGATAGGCAGCTGGATTGCTTGCGACAGTTGGTGGTCATTCTTTGTGAGCGCTCACAGTTGCAGGATCTGGTGGAGTTTCCCTATGTGAACCTACATAATGAGGTACAGTAATTTGGTTACGAGTGGCACAATGAAAGATGAGAACTAGGTTAGTTACCCTGTTTGAGCGCCTGTTCCTATTTTTTTCAGGTGGTTGGAATTATTGAATCTCGTGCTCGAGCTGTGGATCTGATGACGCACAATTACTATGAGTTGCTGTATTCTTTCCATATCTACAGACATAACTATCGAAAAGGTAAGAACCAAGCTTGTGTTCTAAAGGTACTTGTCCTTTGGATCAATACATGTTTTGTTTTGTTTTTTTGGGGGGGCAGGCTACATTTGTCATGGGAAGAGGCTATTTTTCTGCATGCATGCTTATTTTCTCAATGCACTTGGAGGATCATATTGGACGCTTAGATTGCTATAAGGATTTTGTCTTCTAGTATAATCAGTGTATTTAAAAAAGATTGCTTTGTGAGTATGCAATTATTCTGAGTTTATTGCCTTTTGCAGGCTGTACCATATAGAGGAGTAATGTGAAATGAATGAATTTTAAAAATCTTGTTTAGTGATCTGTAGGGTGGAAGGATCTTATCTTTAGTACACAAAAGTATCTCTTGAGCTTATCTTAGAACTTTGAATATCTCTGGAAGAAGTGATCATAGGGTTTCTGGCTGACCTTTTATAGAAATCATGGTCTGTTGTATTCAGTATGTGTGGGTTGTGTTTTTCCCCTCTCTCTCCCCCTCCCCCCTTAGCTGGCACTGTGATGTTTGAGTATGGAATGCGTCTTGGTAGAGAAGTTAGAACTCTCCGTGGTCTCCAGAAACAAGTGAACTCTTATCTTGCTGCTCTCAATTGCTTGCGTCTGATCCGTCCAGAATATGCCTGGATAGTGCAGCCAGCGTCGGGTGCAGTGGTAAGGAAATGTAAATCACCCATGTATAAAACTTAGGATTTTCACAGATGTTGAATTAGATTAGGCAGGTGTAAACTAGTGTTGCCCAATTCAGGGGAAAAATTGACTTTTCAATTTCACTTTTCTTATTTTATTTAAAAACTTGTACATAGCTTAAACCTAAGCAATTCACATAATACAGAAATAATTAACATTCACCTAAATAATCTTTGAATAAAAGTATAATACAAAAGATTTCATAAAAAAGCTTCTGTAAATAAAATTGTTTTAACACGCTCTTGAATTTCTTAATATCAGAAAGTACTCTAAGCGATCCAAAGAAGTACTCCTGCCACAGAAATCATCAAAGTCCTTATTTTTGCATAGTGAACTCAACTGACCCACTCATCTTCTTTCTCCTCCATAGTGTTTCCTCTGTCCTGTTAATCTCTTTCTCCTCAACAACGTATTTCCGGTCCTATTAAAATCTTCTCTTCCCCCCTCTTAAATTCAATCAATTTGTACCTCGCTTAATCTATTGTAAACCGCATAGAACTTAATGGTATTGCGGTATATAAACTTGTTATTATTATTATTACTAAGAGCATCACTAACCAGTCTTAGTGTCCCCTCGGACCTTAAAAATCTACACGGTTGGTACACTTTGAGCACCGGTATCGCATAGGGGCTCTTTTATGAAGGCGCGCTAGCGGCCCTGAAGCCCATAGAGATTTAAAGGGCTTCGGGGGCCGTTGCTAGCGCGGCTTCGTAAAAGAGGCAGATCGTGTAAGACTTTTAAAGATCAGCACCAAAACTTTATACATGATCTGGTATTTGACTGGGAGCCAAGGGAGCTTTTTCAATAATGGCATCACATGATGAAATCTGCTCCCTCCACAAATAAGTCTTGCACTTGCATTTTGAACATTTGTAGTGCTTTACGTCTTCCCAAAATCATCCCCAATAGGGCATTTCTTTGTTTTTTCAAACGCTCATTTGGAGCATTGAGATTACTGCGTCTCAATGGCCACGAATTTGGTCTTGGAGGATGAGTTGTACAATGTCAGCATCTATGAGACAAACTTGTTTTTTTTTGTTGCACCGAGCTTTCTGGACCCTGGTTCGTTTACAAAAGTTAGATACCTCTTAAGTCAAATAAATGTTGGCATTGTCATCTTGAAGTAAAGACTTTAGATCATTTATTATTCCACTGTCCATTCATTTTGGCTTTTTGGAGATCGATTTGGGGCCAAATAAATTGTTTATTAGAAAATCCTGTAACTTTAACCTATGATACTATTTTATTTGGAATGTCAATGAGGAAGAAAAATCAAATTTCTGCAAATAATAATAAGTTACTACTTATTATGACAGGAGTTGCCATTCAGCAGATTACATATAGCTGAAAAAACTAGAATAGATTAAATTATAGTTTATGGTGGACTTCACTATGTCATATGTATAAGATGGAAAGAATGTTAGTATTGCAGAAAGGAAATTTTAATAATTTTCAGGAGGTTTGGAGACCATTAATAGAATATTGTAATGAATAAAATATAATTTTTCCCCAGTTGGTATAATTGTACAGGGATGGGGGAAGGGGGGTGGGAGGAAGTTTAATTTATATTTTGATGGGTTGGATTAATAGAGAGTAAGATTTATATGCAATCACATGTGTAATAATAGGGTTGGGAAGGATGGATTTATTTATATTTTTTTAACTGTAAAATTAATATTGTTAGATGCTCAAGTGATATTGTATAAGTTTAACTTATTTTCTGACGCACTTGTAAGATGAAAAAATGAATAAAAATTTTTTTTAAAAAGTGAATCAATTCGAATCGATTTACTGAGGTGAATTGGGTGAATTGGGCAACACTAGTGTGCACTAGAATACAAGAAATCTTTTTTAAAAAAATATTATGTAAAAGATTAAATTTTTCTTGTAGTATGAACGTCCTGGTACATCCCCAAAGCGGAGCCATGATGGAGAATGCACAACTATCCCAAGTAAGCAAGGCCTTTTCTTGTTTACGCATTCTGTGGGTCTGAATCTATACTAGGAAGCAATGGCTACATTGTTTATAAGCAAACCTATTTCCACTTTCCCCAGGGGACTTTCCAAGATGAACAAGGTGAAATAGGAAAAGCATATATAAATAAAACTGCCTAGTTTGTGTATCTGATTAGGTCTTGCTTCAGATTTGGTATGTAAAAATCAAGGACATGTATGTGCAGATGTCCATCGTGTGTGTGTAACTTACAATCATGTCCTTAAAGTTGCATAAATCGCAATGTATAAAGAATTCTACTAAAAGGCCTTTGCAGTCTTAAATAACACACACATTGCAATCCTAGAACTCTGCTGTTGCTGGTTTAAGAGGGGAAGTTCTTTTCTCTGGCACTGTTTCCAGGGTGAACAGATATCCAGACTATATTTTTCTCTCTTGCCCATAGCAAGTCGGCAGATTGAGATCCTGGAGCTGAAGGATTTGGAGAAGGAATATATTCTTGCTCGTACACGGCTGACCCTGGCTCAACATGATCCATCAACAGCTGCTATTGCAGGTGAAGTTCCCATGGCAAAAATCATATTGCACCAGATAAATGAGGTTTGAACTTGCCCTGTAGTGTTGACTAGTTGGTTGTTGGTTTTTTTTGCCTCTTTCTAAGAGGAATTGGGGGGAGTGGGTTATAAGGAACTATGAAAAACTACAGAAAAGCTTTCCTTACAAAAAAAAAATTGTCTACCAGTTGCTGTCCCCTTTTTAGTTGCAGGGTTATCTCTTAGCTAGAGATTATCACGTGCGACTTTATTCATCTACACCCCCCTCTTTTTTTTTTTTTTTTTTACAAAACCATGATGGCTGTTTTTAGCGCAGGCCGGTGCACTGAATACTCTGCACTGCTCCCGACGCTCATAGGAACTGAGTGTTGGGTGCAGCACATATCCAGTGCGCTGGCCTTCACAAAAAACCGCTATCATGGGTTTGTAAAAACAGGCTAATGCTGTAACAGAAAATTACTATTGCATTTTTTTCCAAACTAGCCAGTAGAGAATGACACGGTGACAAAATTCATCACCATTCCCGTCCCCGCGGATAACCGTGGGAAATAATCCCTCCTGTCACAGCCAATTCTAAGAATTTTTCCCTCTTCCTGCCTCCCCCGCCTACCTTTAGTATCTCTGGTGGTCCAATGGTGAACCATGGTAGGAGCGATCTTCCTTTGCTCCTGCCTACCCAGAGCCACTAGCTGATTGGATGCCGCGAGAACTTGTACAGAGCTGCTAGCTGTTTGGCTGTTGCAAGTTCACAGCATCCAATCAGCTAGCAGCTCTGCACGGCAGGAGCAAAGGAAGGTCACTTCTGCTGCAGTTCACTGCTGGACCACCAGGGATACTAAAGGTACATACAGGGGATGGAAGTATAAATTCTTAGAATCGTCTGGGGCAGGAGGGATCCCTACTGTCTTGGCCACCGCTAAACCACCAGGTCTCACGGCAGGCCCGACAGAGGCCTTTAACAGGTTCGAGAAGGGGTGGGTCAGCACTGACCCAAATTTAAACCGAGATACACACACCTACCTCATTTTTGGGCTATTTTTGGGCCCCAAAATCTCAGTTTATATTCGGGTGTATACAGTAACTTTTATGTTTTTGTTTTTTTTGTAGGTAGCTCTGCAGCAGAAGAAATGGTTGCTCTTTTGGTCTCAGCTGGCCTTTTTGACACTGCCATCTCACTGTGTCAGACTTTTAAACTTGCTTTCACACCAGTCTTTGAGGGACTTGCTTTCAAGTAAGTACAAAACAAATTTTAGTTCTTTTGCAGAAAAAACTTATCATTTAAGCTATATTGGGTAATATGTACAAGTCTGTAGTATGTAATCA
Source organism: Geotrypetes seraphini (assembly GCF_902459505.1). Taxonomy (NCBI): domain Eukaryota; kingdom Metazoa; phylum Chordata; class Amphibia; order Gymnophiona; family Dermophiidae; genus Geotrypetes; species Geotrypetes seraphini. The sequence continues at coordinate 6,507,314 of NC_047102.1, forward strand.
CTGCATGATGTTTTGATTTCTTGTCATATATATAGTTACAAATAAACCAGAGATCGAATACCTCAGTGATTACATATCACCAACTTGTAAATCTACAGTTTGTATACTTTGCAAGGGTTATGTATGCACATGGTTGACTGAATTCTTCCTCTTTCACTGGGAATTCAGAGATTGTTTATTGACTAAATATACTTGATAAAGATTTGAGGTTGTGGAATCAAATAGATGGAGAGGACCAATGTGGTGGGAAGCTGCAGGAAAACATGAGATGGAAACAATAAGGAATGTCCATAGAAGGAAAGACTAGAGCCTTTCTTACTGACTATCTTTAAATAGTGGCCAGCTGATTGACAGACGTGAAAAGTTCAAGACAGATTGAAAAGCCAGGCTAGAGGTAGGATAAAAATCACCAACCAAGGTGTTTAAAATTGAGTAATAAAATGCAAAGAGCCTTTGCCCAAGAGAATGTTTTTTGGGGGAAGAGTCAAAAAATGAGGAATTTTCTGACTTTCAAGGCAAACTATGATGATAAACTACTAAATTTATGAAAAACTAGCAATGATACTGAGCACAACAAGCAGGACTATGACAACAAAGCCGTCCAAAAATGGCTTGGAATTGAGTCGCAAGCAGAGGAAAGGAATACCGACTCTTAAGAACATAAGAATAGCCTTACTGGATCATACCAATGGTCCATCAAGCCTGTTTTCATGGTGGCCAATCCAGGTCCCTAGTACCTGGCCCAAACCCAAGAAGTAGCAATATTCCATTCAGAATCCTAAAGAATAGCAAAATTCCGGAACCCCCAAACAGTAGCAACATTCCATGCTACTGATCCAGGGCAAGCAGTGGCTTCCCCCATGACTTTCTCAATAACAGACTATGGACTTTTCCTCCATAAAATTGTCCAAATCTTTCTTAAAACCAGCTATGCCATCTGCTCTTACCACATCCTCTGGCAACACTTCCAGAGCTTAACTGTTCTCTGAGTGCAAAAAAATTTCCTCCTATTGGTTTTAAAAGTGTTTCCCTGTAACTTCATCGAGTGTCCCCTAGTCTTTGTAATTTTTGACAAGAGTGAAAAGTCGATCCACTCTGAGGGCAATTCAGCTCATTGATTCGGAAAAACCTAGTACTATTTTTGATACTGTCCTTAATTGTTGTTTGTCATGGAGCAAACCCTACCACCTGAGAGGATGTCTTTATGATGTGACATGGAGCATCTTCAGGTCATTTCTGGATGGATTTTGAGTGTGGAGAGACTCAAGAGTTGCAGTGCATTAAAGGGGCGAATGAGCAACAAATTCGGGCACACAGCTCAAAGGTGGACAGTATCAGGAGGACAGTGAACTAATGCAATGTCACTTCCTTTGGCCCCCAAACTGACTTATTACATTGAAAGACTATGAAGGGAAACAGCATTACTTGCAAACGAATGAATGCAGGTGCAAAGTCATTAAAGACATGTCACTTGCTCTAATCTTTGGAACCGTTGTCTCACATTATTGCAAGTTACCACAGTGGCTCTGAGTTTGCAGTTAGCTTTCAGTGTGCTCATGCAAGGTACACAATATCTGACAACTGCACATTGTCTCCAGGTGTATCAAACTGCAGTCTGGGGGGGAAGCCGTGCAGGCCGAAGCCTGGGATTGGCTGGCAGCAAATCAGCTCTCCACTGTCATCACTACCAAGGAGTCCAGGTATATTTTCCACTTAAGGTTTTTATTAAATTTGCTTAACCGCTTAAAAGATAAACAATCCATATGAGCAGAGTACAAGACAAAATTAAAAGATAGCAAAGAACGCCATAATAAAATAGTAAAAGAAAATTTGTGTCCTGCCTGGTTCCCAGTTCTTAGATAACCCAGAAATTAATTCATGACCAAATCTGGGAAAGCTTTTAACTGGCCTTTAAACATAGGCAATGAGGAAATACTCCATGCCATATCAGGCAAATCAATCCACAACATTGGGCCCTCTACTGACCCCACACTATTTATTTTATTCTGAAGATTTATTTTTCCGCCTACAACCTAGGCGGATTACAATAAAACAAACACAGAATCTATCACATAATCTTCACAACAAAACAAACTGCAACAAACTCCTGTAGATGAATGGAGATGTCGGCTGTTTAAGTGCTTTGACTAAATGCCACCTGGTACTGGGTGTTTTGTTTTTCTTATTTATTTAAAGCTCAATGGACAGATTTAAATTGCATCGGAAGACCTTTCTATTCAAGGATGCGTTCGATTTCTAAGCATCATACTATCTCCTTCTCTTCAACACAAACGTGACCTTCCCTTCCCTAGTGTATTTCCTCTCCTATTCCAAATTGGTTTTCTACGCTCTAACCCCTTGTAATCAAATGTATACAACACGTTCTCTGTTTGTTCGTCCTGTAAGTCTTGATGTTCGTTTTCCATTTTTTTATAATTTTATTATTAGAAACCGCCTAGAAGTTACTATAGGTGGTATAACAAATGTTAATAAAACTTGAAACTACCAACATGGCAGTCATACAAATAAAAATAGTACTGGCAGTACTGCCTTTAGACATACATTACAAATGGCCAACGAATAAAGCACAATTGACAGTCCAGTTGAGGAGGGGGAGAAGGTATCGCGCACAACAATACAAACCATAACGTTTTTAATTGCAGACACATGTGTTGTGTAAATGTCCATATAGTCATTAGGAATAATATGAGTATAATTGACTAAGAGGCTGAGATGGGAAAGGCATAGTGAAACAGGTTTTTGAGAAGATTTTTGGACTTGAGATGATTCAGAGCGAATATCTATTGGAAGGTAGTTTTAAAGTCCTAACTGATGAGCTCATTGTGAGTTTCTGGGTATATAGGAAACAAAATGGTCGACCCTAAAGCCTGAAGAAATGCTTCCAAAACTATCTTAACGAGCATTACAAAGGGTAAACATGTTTGAGTAATTGTACTGGAATATGCACAGCTGTAATCCAGATGTGGATGGTGCTGGCATGATTTCCTCCTTAGCTCTGAATCAGATATTCACTTTTTTTTTTCTGATTTTATCTAGTGCAACAGACGAGGCTTGGCGGCTCTTATCCACGTATCTGACTAAATACAAGTCCCAGAATAATCAGTATCACCGCTGCATCATCAACCAGCTGCTCTCTCATGGTGTACCTTTACCCAACTGGCTTGTTAACAGTTATAAGGTCAGCACAAGGAGGAAATCCCACCGCATACTGCTGACCATGGTCCAGCAGGCACTTAGAAATGTTTGAAATAGTAACTCTTGTCTTAATGTTCACATTTCTGTACTTAAAAGAGTCTGGCTGGCAAAAAGAGGAGACTTGTAGTTTTTTATTTTATTTTTAATTCAGTTTGCTAAATTTTCTTGCAATTGTACAACTTATCATGAAAATCCATGTGTAGATGTGTAATTTCTCATAAATATATTTATAAATGTAAACATAAATTATTTTATGAAGTGCTCAGTGCGCCCATAACACGTCACATCTGCAGATTTTTAGACCGCGAGTGTATAGAGAACTATTATTGCACTCACTTGTTCTCTGATTACCATCCTTCCTAATCGGTGATCTAATATATTCTTGTTACCAACTGATTACTTAAAATATACTCTAGGTAGTTATAAAACCCAGGAACAAGCGATCAATTAAGATTGATTCAATGAAATTCACAGTCAGCTTTAAATTGGGTCCATTACCTGTGTGATCATCCTTGTTCTTTCTTCTTTAATGGTTAACTAACAAGACTGTCAAATAATAAAATAGCCCGGCCATATGATACTGAACAGACATCTTACTTTACAGGCAGTGGATGCTGCAGAGCTCTTGCGCCTCTATTTGAACTATGACCTTTTGGCAGAAGCATCTGATCTAGTTTTAGAGTACGTTGATGCGTTGCTGGGAAAAGGACACCAGTATTTTGGTATTGAGGTGAGTCTTGCTTTGGTGGGCCACCCATCACTAGGTAAGGTGCAGCACCGCGTTGGCCTTTTAAGGCAGGTGTCTGTATGGATGCTGAAAGGCCCACTGCTGTGGTTTCCTTCCTGCTCTATGCAGGTTTTGTTCTGAAGGCAATTCAGGTAAGGTGATGAGGGAATGGGTGACGAATATGGCACACCTAAAGGCTTGCATAGGTCGATGGGTGCTTGGGACACACCTAGTTGGTTTTTCAGATATTCACAATGACTATGCATATGAGAGATCTGCATGCACTGCATCCTTTGTATGTGAATTGATTGTGGATATCCTGAAAACCTGAGTGGCATTGGGCCTGAAAGCTTTCCTTTTATGTAGAATGGCAGAACTGTGAATGGCCTATTATTCCAGGTCCTTAACAGAAACATAATCATGCAAAAGACATTGTAGTGTGTCATAAGAATAGCCATAATAGGTCAGCCAAGTCCTGTTTCCAACAGTGGCCAACCCAGGTCCCAAGTACCTGGCAGAAACCCAAAGAGAAGCAAAATTCCAGAGCTGAGATTGTGATGTCACAATGGCTCAATGGGCCTATACTCAGCTCACATAAGAACATACGAATTGTCATACTGGGACAAACCGAAGGTCCAGCAAGATAAGTATCTTGTTTCCAACAGTGGCCCGTCACAAGTTCCTGGCAGATGCTCTTGATGTACCCGATGAGCTTCCTTTAATGTGTGCCAATTATTTAACTATTTTATGCTGAAACTTCAGGTAGAACTGAAATGGAAGACATTAATACTGAACAAATGCTGGAAAAAAGAGCAGTCTTGTTTTAAATTTGTAGATGTGATCTTGAATAGTTGGCTGTAACTTTTCTTTCAGCGTCCACTTTCTGCTACCTCTCCTATGGTGTGGCTCCCTTACTCTGCCATCGACCATCTACTTTGGGTATTAGCAGAAAACCCTGCAAACCAACATAACTCAGCAGTAAGTATTTCTTCAGGTTCTTCAAACATCTTTGTCTGCCTTTTTTTTCTATCGTTAAACCAGCAGCTTGCAATGGGTAGGTTTCTATTAACCAGCTAACACAAGAAAGTGCCGAGGACTTGGATATTTTGGTTAAACTCAGGCCTTTTCTTTGATAGCTCAAGAAGTTAGTCAGGTACAGGAGATATTTCCTTGCCCCACTGAACAGGCAGCTTAAGCTGGTACCTGAGGATGACGTAGTTTGCCCAGGGTCACTGGGAAAAGCAGGATTTCAGCCCTGATTTTACCTGGTTGTCAACTCTCACTAGGCCACTCCAAATGGGAATAATAAACATAGCAAGTTACCTAACGCTGAACTGAACCCTTTGAGAGGTGAGGAGGAGTGGGGGGAAACGCTCTTATTTCGCTTCCTGTGGGAAGTGGGGGGTAAGTTGAACATTGTCTTTTGTTGTAGGCTTGAATTTTAGGGAACCAAGTAAAGCGTGAAGGAGATCTCACAGTTAACATTCCCTTCCAGGTATACCAGGAGCTGCAAGAGAAGTTAAGTGACTATCTCCAGAAGGTGGATATGGCCACACGCGATATGTTATATCGTTGTACTAGGAGGTGACCTGATGCATCTGCACTCAATACCAGGCGCCTGACATGGCTCAAACTTCCATTGCACTGGATTTGGCAGACAGTTACAGAAAAATGTAAATCATGTGTAAAATTGGAACTTAATCGGACTCACCTCGGTAGTGGGGGTGAGTGGAATCCTGGCATATTGCTGACGGTGCTAATGTTTACAGAGTATATTTTTTTCAAATATGTCTTAAATGTTGGTGGATCTGATCTTTAAAGGCTGGCAGAGTTTATTTTTTGAATGTATTGGAAACAAATTTTTGACTGCACGTGACCACCGTCTGGGGTCAGTGTGCTGATTTAAAACCTGCTTTGCACTTGTGGGGGGTGGGGGTTTCATAAATCTTTTGGAATTTTTAAAATGTTCTGTTCCTACTTCAGCTAAAATATTTCTATCAAGCCTCTCTTTCTCCTCTGTGCTGTAATTGGAAGTTATAGAATTCATCATTTTATCTTTTTATTTATTATGGTGTATGACCTTTAATAAATGGTTGTGAATGAGTTTGTTCAGATTTCATTTATTTTTATTTGACTACAAAAGATATATACAAGGATGTGGGATATAACCTTCTCCCACATAAATAGTAATATAAAGCAAATAAAGACATAAACAGTCCATCCGCTCTGCCCAACAGTCATATTCATGATTAAACCAATAATGAATGCGATATAAGAGGCTGCCTGGCTCTGTCTTCATGGAGTTGGTGTTGAAACCCTCTCCAACCCATCCTAAACTGTTTTGCCATATCCGGAACGCAGACCACAGAGGTCTGATACATACAAGTTGGATCTGCTGCTAATCCAAGCTGCTGTGGGGCTGATACAGAAAAGGTTGAAGCAGAGCCATGCACAGGTGTGAGGGTCTGGCTTCTACTATGAGCGTAATACTGAGCCATGCAGAAAACCTAAATGCATTCTAATTTTATACACAGAAAAGTTGCAGCTAATGGAGGTAGGGGCGTGCCCGATGGATTTACAGAGAGGTTTGCCAGCAAGCATGAGTTGTGCCCATGTTCAAAAGAAAACCAAGTGCCGGCACACATCGGCATCTAAATACGAGCTTTACATAAATTTAAGTGCAAGCAGTTTTTGTGAGGCTGTTTAGGTGCAAAGCCATTTGTGCAGTCTCCTTATGTGCTTCAGAGGCTTGAATATTTTGCTCGAGTTATATCATGCCTGTTTTTAAAGTGCTATTTTATTCATCTATGCTCATCTCACAGTATGTGTGACCCCTGATGCAGGCGCATCTTGACACCGAAACACAGTACTGTGTCGGATCTTGACCTTTTATGATTGGACATTAATAAACAGTTTCATATTATCCCATTGGCTCTGTTTGTGGAAAGTACATTGTCCCGTCCCACCCAACGTGAAAGAACTGATGTCTATAATCGCCTGCTTGACTGAACTTCACTTAACACTTCATTTCAGCTTTCAATTCATCCAAACCTTTATCTGAAGGGTGGATTCTGTTCCGTCCGACAAGAGAGCCTCGTTTTGATTCCTGCTTCAGGGACAGGCAGAGCTCCAGCAGTTCTTTTAATGTAGTTAATCAGATAAGTGTTTGGATGAACAGAAAGCTGAAAATAAAGGGTTAATTATTGAGGATATAACTTTGGACGTCTAGCTGTTTGGGTTTTGAAAATGGATGTTTGGAGGTTCCAAACTTTATTTCAAAAATGCCCCTCTCCCAACTAGCTCACCTTTCTCCACAACTTCGAAGAAATGAATCCATTAAACCATGTCTGTGTGCCGTAATTTTATTCTTTATAATACAATAGTTTCCACTATCTTGCTCAGAACTGAAGTCGGGCTTCACCGGTCTATAGTTTCCCAGCTCACCCCTGGAACCCTTTTTAAAAACAGGCATTACAAGATGATTTTAACAATAGGTTATAGATCACCAACTTAATGAGCTTGTATTTGGAAAGGCAAACAAATCTGCAATCCTCTCCCTGTGGTTTCAAAGTATGCACCAAGGGACAGAATGTCAGGAACTGTTAAACCCATATCATCCCTGGCATATGGAGCATGTGCTCCATCCTCCAAACAAAATAAAAATATATAGGGTGGATGAGGGAGGGGCACTTTAAGCTCTCTTCCCGAAAGGTGGGAGGCTGTTTGACTCCTATCCCATGCCGTTTATATCTAATGAGATGGGGAGCCAGATTTAGGGCTGCTAGCTAAATAATCTGTGCTAGGCAAGCTTCCTGCCCCCCCCCCCCCATCCACCTTTACAATGAACTTACTACTAGAGAATGACACGGTGACAAAATTCAACACCGTTCCCATCCCCGCGGATAACCGCGGGAAATAATCCCATGTCATTTTTTAGTGTCTATTTCAACCTCGGTCCTTCTACACCAGCATTCTTCAAAGCAAAGCTTGCGGGTCAGTGGTTGTGGCCATTCATACTCTGATTCTTATGTGAGCCAAGGATAATGAAGCCATTGTGACATCACTGATGTGATTGGCTCTTAGGCACTGGTGGAATGAGGCATTATGACATCACAATATCGGCTCTGGAATGTTGCTGCTCAATCTCAGCATTCTTCAAAGCAAAGCTTGCGGGTCAGTGGTTGTGGCCATTCATACTCTGATTCTTATGTGAGCCAAGGATAATGAAGCCATTGTGACATCACTGATGTGATTGGCTCTTAGGCACTGGTGGAATGAGGCATTATGACATCACAATCTCTGCTCTGGAATGTTGCTGCTCAATCTCAGCATTCTTCAAAGCAAAGCTTGCGGGTCAGTGGTTGTGGCCATTCATACTCTGATTCTTATGTGAGCCAAGGATAATGAAGCCATTGTGACATCACTGATGTGATTGGCTCTTAGGCACTGGTGGAATGAGGCATTATGACATCACAATATCTGCTCTGGATACCAGAGACTGTCATTTTGTAGTGTCTGTTTCAACCTCAGTCCTTCTACACCAGCATTCTTCAAAGCAAAGCTTGTGGGTCAGTGGTTGTGGCCATTCATACTCTGATTCTTCCCTCTTTAATTAAAGAATGACATGAAGATGGTTTCCCGCGGGGACGGGAACGGTGATGAATTTTGTCACCGTGTCATTCTCTACACTACAGCGCTGTACATTTTGAAAACGGACACCTATATACAGTTAACCAAATGAAGGCTAAAGGAAAACTCAGTAAAATTTGGATGATTTTTTTAATTATTATTTTCAGAATACATTTAGGAACCTACAAACTGAAATTCTTATTTCTTCAATTTTAGGGGATAAGCCCCAAGAAACCTTCAGTTGCCTCAATTTTTCCTGGTCTTCTCCACATTGGGGGGGGGGGGGGCTCTTGTGAACTCGCTACATGGTAAGAACCACTGGTGGAAGGGAAACTATGACTGGTACCAAATACAGAAATTTATGAAAAATGCTGATTCACCAAGGTTTTGATTGATGTTGGAGATCTGAAATGTTCAAAATATTTATTAAACCTAGAAGCCCCCTTTGCTGTGGGAAGCTCAAACACAAAAATACTAGCAGGAAATGCATTCCTGACCGGCAACATTTGTCATGGAAACACAATTTCAGTATATTCTGATTTAACTGTTAAACAGAAAAAGAATAATCGTTACTACCTAAATGTCCTGCTTATGTCAGCCACTGAGTCATGCTAAGAGATACAAGGATTTAACCGACCTTAACAAGCCTATGAATTGAGCAAGCGGGCAGGTTCTATGCTCAGCACTTCCAAACCTTATTGCATGCTAGTATTTGGAAGGTGTACAAGACGGCATATCCAAACTATCAAGTCTTTCACAGAGCCATGAAGAACTAAAATACAGCTTTCCAGGACAAAATTATAGTGTATCCCTGCCTCATTCTACTAAACATGCATGTAAAGGAAAAATAGCATGATAAAATATGATAATTAGAAACACTATAGATCTATAATTGCTTGAAGACAACCCCTATCGGATTCATGTGTCTTTTTTTCAATGCTTTCTATTTCTCCAGCTTAGAAGCAAACTAACCAAAGGGCAGCTATCAAGGTGACCAGGCCAAATAGCGTCTTGTGGACAGGCACACTGGAGGCTACGTTACACAGGTCTTTGCCTTGGCAGCAGGAGAAAGTAAACGGGCTTTTGAATTTTTTCTGGAGTACTTCCAATTTGCAGTTGCTATGTAATTCACACCGATAAGTTTTCGTTGTAGCTAAATTGGAAGAGTAAAAGAAAAACAAGCAATTTATAGTCGTAGCATTAACAGAATCATCACCTTATTTATATCCAGTAGCAGCAGGACTTTAGCAGTTTCACAAATCTCTACTAGGGATAAGGGTGTGTTCATACTAACATCAGAGTGATAACCAGCACATCTAACCCTTCCCACTAGGGCGATGTCTAACCTTAATGAAACAAAAAGAGCCCACGAGGGTCTCTTGATTTTCCCTCTGGGCTCTTTCGGGAAGAAAATCTAGAGCAGTGTTCAACCGCCAGTCCGCGGTGCGATCAACGTGGCATTTTCGAGCCGGCTCCCCGAGTGCTGCAGTGCACAAAGCCGTGGGAAAATGCTCCTACACGTGTCCTGTGCCTGAACCGGAAGCCTTCTCTCTGATGTCGCAACATCAGAGGGAAGGCTTCCAGATGAGGCGCACTGCAGCACTCAGTGAGCCAGCCCAAAGACGCCGCATTGATCGCACCCTGGACCGACCCGAAGATAACACCGGGGGGTAGGCCAGAAGGCAAGGCACAGCATGGAGGGAGAGAGACAACAACTGTAGGGGGGAATGCTTTTATTTTTTATTTAGTGATTGATTTGGCTGTTCAGGAAGAAATGCATTTGTTTCTTTTCCTGTGGGGTTGTTCTGCTTGCAGAGTCTTGCATCTTAGGGGTTGTTTGTAAATATTAGTACTTTTAGTTTTTGGTCCTGCATTTGCATGGGGTTATCTGTTTTCTGGTAGGAATGAATGTTGAAAAGCATACCGTGTGCTTTGTGTATTTTAATTTTGTGGTTAACCATTATGTGTTGTTAATACAATTATATTGTGTGTGTGTGTGTGTATGTATATATATATATATATATGAAGAATGAATGGAAAAAATGGTGTTACAATTAGTACTATTATGGGGGTGGAGATGGGCATGACTTAGCCCAGTGTTCTTCAACTGCCGGTCCGCAAATTAGTTATTTTATTTCCGCCGGTCCATACGTGGCAAAAGGTTGAACACTGATCTAGAGCATTTTCTTTCTGGCAACTTCTTGTAGAACACCTGAAGGCCATCCCATAATTTTGTAGAACAGTGGTCAGCTTCTATGCTCTGTTGCTGGCAGACAATGTAAATAGACTGACCTGAAACAGAATATTCTAAGGAAGACTGAGCACAGGGGGTGGGGTAGGGTTGCCAGATTTTCCCAATTCCCTATTCTGCCTGTGACATGTCCCGTTCCACCCCCACCTCCAGCCCAGCATTATCTGCACATGCATGGACACGACACAATGTCACCACGTTGCATCAGCTCATGCACAATTTTGATGGGAAGCTTTTCAAAAGGAGGATAACCCTAGGGTGGGGTCTGATTCAGATTACATAAATATACGTACCCTCATTGACCAGGAGGCAAGAGTATTCCCCTTGTGGGCATGTTTGGTTGGCAGTACAGACCTGTTTGGTTTCAGCACAGTTAAGGCATTTCAGTGCATACCCTATAGTGAAAAAGAGAATGTACGGATTAACTTTACCCTGCTGCACCTGATGGCCCAGACCAGAGCCATCTGCCCAAACATGCGACTTGTATTTATATGGACAAGTGAAAGTCTCAGACATTATGTAATGAAAAATAAAGCTCACTTGTCTCAGTTTACTAGTGTAAGACAAAGACTGGATGGCTCAGAGAGCGGTCAAGGCATGACAAAGCTTTTCGCCTCTAAGACACGGGTTCAAATCCCAGCTAAGGCAGCCTAGCTCCAAATACCATAAAGCATTCACTTTGTGGATTAAGTACAACACTCTACTACTGGCTAGCAATACTAGTCGACAGCAGCCACAACACAGCCCGCCAGATCTGGTTATCATAAGTACTCAAATATATGCAGAGATTTTGGGGATAAAAAAATGGCCACAAAAGGGGGGGTGTCTCGGCTTATATTCGGGTCAGCACTCTCTCTCTCTCTCTCTCTCTCTCTCTCTCTCTCTCTTCCCCCTCCCCCCCCCCCCAAGCCGCTAGCTGATTGGCTGTCATGAGAACCCGCAGCAGCCAATCAGCTAGTGGCTCTGCCACGGGGCAGGAGAGCAGGAAGATTGCTCCTGCCCCGGCTCACCACTGATCATCAGGGAATTGGAGGCTATGCAGGGAAGCGGGAGGAAGGTAAAAGTTGTCACAGGCAGACGGGGTGGGAGGGATCCCTCCTGTCCCAGCCCACCACTGGACGACTAGGTCTTACCGCAGGCCCGTTGGAGGCCTGCAAGGCATTGAGAAGGTGAGACAGGGTGCAGAGCCAGGCAGGGCACGTGGCTATTTGAATTTTAGCAGGAAAGTTCAAATCCATGACCAACAGGTTTCCCTGTTCTCAATCCACTATAGAAAGACAAAACAGTAGACCTCACAGCGTACCCTGAAGAAAGCCACAGCATGATGGCTGAAACATCAGTTCTACCTATCCAGACACAGCGAGGCCAGGAAAACAGCAACAATCATATTAGCAGAAAGATAAAGGTTTGTTTCAGGAAACAAGTTAACAGTTGCAATCAAACAATCTGTTTAGCATAATCTTTCCTTGCTCTGTGTTTTATGATTTTGTAAGGATAGCTTCTAGTTTGTTTGTTTTTTCTCCACTGAGACCTGAAAATCTCACTTTCCTTTCCAGTAACCTGCACCTGTTGAATCTTAATTCCATGGGGCTCATAATCAAAACAGATATATGTCTAAAAATCCACCCAAATCGGCACTTAAGATGACCTATAAGACAGATCGCCCAAGTGCCGATAATCGAAACGGGTTTTTAGAAGTAGCCAAAGACTTTTTAGGCCTCTGAATCCTGCTGTGCACCCAGAGCTGAAAGGGGCATTTCTGAAGGAGTGGTTAGGGGGGGATTTGGGCCGACCTAAACTTCGTCGTACTGCAGGGATAATCTAAAGTTTGATGAGACTGCCTAGACAGAACTTATACGTTGTAGATGGAACTTATATGTTGTGACTTAGGCGATCTAAAAACAGGTCTAAGTGCCCAGAAGGTATCCCAAGTGACTAGATAACCACTGCAAACACAAAGTATAGACCCCAACACACTCCCCCAATGATCACTGACCTCCCCCCTCCCCACCATATAAATCTAAATAAAAACATACATTCCTGCCTCCAGAACATCAGCACCTGGTATAGGAAAGCCTAACAGAGTTGCACAGAGGTAGCTTAAGTAGTCTGGGGGTGGGCTAGTGAACCATAGAGATGAGGACCCAGGCCCATAAGCTAATCGAACCATGGTGAAAAATGTGAATCCACCAAATCCCCCAAAACCCTACTCTAGTGCCATATAGGTGGCGCCTGCAGCCATGAAGGCTATTGGGGTTGTAGACAGATGGGTATAGTAGGTTTGGGGGCATGACCTGCAAGGGAGTTGTGGTGAGATGTTTATGTGGCACCCTTTTTGTGAAGTTCACAACAGTGCCTTGTAAGGTGCTCCACTACTCTTGCCATGTCTGGGTGGCCAGTCCATCACTTTGCTGGCCCCTCCCATATCCACAAGATCTTGTTCTAGGCCAGGGGTAGAGAACTCCGGTCCTCAAGAGCCGTACTCCAGTCGGGTTTTCAGGATTTCCCCAATGAATATGCATTGAAAGCAGTGCATGCAAATAGATCTCATGCATATTCATTGGGGAAATCCTGAAAACCCGACTGGAATACGGCTCTCGAGGACCGGAGTTCCCTACCCCTGTTCTAGGCGTTTGGGACTTGAATGATTTTTTTGGACAAAAACGTAGTATATAGATAGACATACTAGCGGTCTGGACGATCAAGCGGCTTGATACAAGTAGATTTTCAAAAAAAATTTGGATGTATTTTGAGAGAATAGACTTTGGACACCGCCAACTTGGGGCAACAAGCACCCTAGGCCTAAAATGGACTTAGACGTTTGTTTTGATTATGCCCCTTCACGTGTTGGGTTTATTTATAAACTTATGTTTTTTTAAAACCACATAGAAAAACTGAAGGCACATATAGACTATAGGCCCCTTTAAGAAAGCTGTGGTAGCGATTCCCGCACAGCCCATTTATTTCCTATGGGCTTTGTTGCAATTACTGTGCTGGGAATCACTACCAGAGCTTTGTATAAGGGGTCCCATATGACCTACCGGTCTACCCCTCCATACCATCTCCCTTAGAAATTCCACCTTATTTGAGCAAATTGTCTTTGGCCAATTCAAATTGAAAATCTAGCAGCTAAGTGGTCATGGTTAGGGTTACCAGACGTCCGGATTTCCCCGGACATGTGTCCTGGGGTCCGGACGGCTTTTCAAAACCCGGCACTTTGTCCGTGTTTTGAAAAGCCTCCTCTCAATCGCGTCAGGGCAGGAGGCAATCTGCGCATGACTGTCATCGCGTGTGCGGATTGCCTCCTGCCCGACCAAAGCAGGCAGCGGGGGGGGCGGAGATGGTTGGACCTGGGAGTGTCCGGATTTTACAATTGTAAAACCTGGTAACCCTAGTCCTGGTTGACTTACAAGATGAAATCAAAATATCCTCTCCTTCTGGACACCAATATAAGCCCCATGAGCATCTCTTGAGTTGACTAATTTCTAAAACTTCCAAAGCAGATGAAATATTAATTCAAGGATCTTCCTCGGGATACTCACCAGAGCTGCAAAACACCAGCAAAAGGACGGAGAGACTCAGCAGGACACAGTTCCACTTACTGCCACTCATGGTTTCCTTCCTGAATGACCTACAGGAAAAGAAAGAAAGTTACCGCTTTCATTTCCCCTGTTAAGTCTGTAGATCTAGGGGAGCAAGTCCCATGCTGCAGAGATACAGGAAATGCAAGAAGGAAGTCTCTCTGTATCCTAGCTACTGCTCCCGCCTCCCCCTTGTGTCAGTCCAGTAGACTGCAGGGAAGGAGGGAGTTGCTGTAGCCTAGCAGCTGCAGCAGACTGACACTGACAGATTCAGAGGTAAATGGTCTTGCCAATAAAGTTAAGTTGCCAAAGTAAAACCTATCCCAAAAGAGCAGGGGATTTTCATTCATTGCACGGGGCGTCTTTTCAACCAGGAGCGCTTTCGTCAAAGTACGGAGGCACAGCCATTGAAAAACTCCAAAATGATTGCTCCTTCCGGCTTCCTGATGCAGCCACAGCGAAACACACACTGTTTTGAAAGCCATGTAAACATCTCGTCAGATAAGTGGCACTTTTTTCATCTTATATAGCCATATCAACTCCTTTCAAAGGTGACATGTTTTGGGGTCAGCGAAGACATATCGCTGTTGTGGCGCCTCTGGAGAACTTATGAGCACTTTTTAAAAATTCTATAATGTACTAATAGCATTTCTAAATGGTTCTTATAGCCTGTTATAGTAACAAGAAGGGTTTGTTGTTGTTTTTTTGTATTTGTTCTATATTAAAGTAATACCTAAGGTAGTGTTAGGGTTAGCATATTTTTGACCTGAAAAAACCCGCCCACATCCCTGATTATTGCTGTTTTCCTGGTCTCGCTTGGGGTTACCAGATTTTACAGAAGTAAAATCCGGACCCCTGGCCATGCCCCATTCTGCCCAAGTCCCACCCCCCCCTTAACCTGTTCACTTGTTCAGAGCGGCGTCGGGAGGGCATCTGCGCAGGTGCAAGTATGATGCGATGACGTCTCATGCATGCACGCTGCTCCCCGCTGAACGCTTTTCAAAACCCGGACAAAGCGTCAGGTTTTGAAAAGCCATCTGGGCACCCAGACCTGTCCTCAAAGACTTTCCTTCGGGAAAATCCAGACACATGGCCACACCCCCAAGACTGCCCAGTTCCGCCTCGGTTCTGCTCGCCCCGGCCACGCCCCCTGACATCATCTGCGCAGCGGAATGGGGCAGGGCAGGGGGCAGAAAGGGTGGGGCCATGCATCCTCCTTTTTTCAAGCAACATATGGTAGTTTTAGGTGTACACATAGTTGTTACTAGAACACCACAGAAAATATGAAGTCTTAAGGGGTGTCAAACTCAATAACATTAAGAGGCCAAAATCCAAAACACAGACTAAGTCGCGAGCCAGACTCAGCCCAATCTCTGCCCCAGACCCCGCCCCCATAATAATACTAATTATAACACCATTTTTTCCATTCATTTTTCATATATACACACACAATATACAGTACTCTCCCGAAATTCACGAGGGTTCCGTTCCAAGATTAGGGAGGTGGTGTTGGCAGGGAGGAACTCCCTCATAATACAAATCCAAAGGGTGTTCACCAGCATTATCCATAATGAGCAACACTTGGAAGTCCATGCCTAAGTCGTGGAGGTAATCCTTGGCTTGAGGGATGAAGCACTGGTGAAACCAGTTTGAAGCTAGGATTTTGGGTTGTGTGCATCTAGTGGACTGGCAGCAGATTTTTATTTTTCTTTTTGAGGGCTCTAGGGTTCGTTGATTTGTAGATGAGTCCTGGTTTCATCATGTAGCCAGCAGCATTGCCACACATAATGAGCATCACTCTGTCCTTCTGTGCCTTAAACCCTGGAGCTTTGGCTTCATCCATCATGATGCATCTTCTTCCAAAACAAGCCTGTCTCGTCCAAGTTGAAAACTTGTTCTGGCGGGTCGGATTTGCCCTGCGGGCCTTGAGTTTGACACCTGCGGGCTAGATAAAGGCCAGTTGTGATTACTGGCAAAGCCAAAGGGTGACCTAGCCTTTAAAAAACCTCTTAAGCACTCCAACCTGATTGCTGTTATCTACATGACAGAGCACAAGCCAAAAAAATTGACTCTTGAAACTCCACAGAACCAGAAGGCAGAATTTTTGGCCAGGATTGTTTTTTAGCTTTGGATCCATGAGTTTTTGCATTAGGACCTTCAGGGACCTCTGAGGAAGACAGGTTTGTCGAAACACGGACCGTGTTGGGTCCATAGTCCCCAATCATTTGGGTCCTAGGTATCTCGTCATGTGGATTAATTGACTGTATTTTCAATAAAGCCTGCATCTTGGACATCATCTTCTCTACTGTGTTTTTGTTTTCGATCTACATGACAGAAAAACAAAAAGTAGCAGAGAATTCCCATCAGGTCTAATTTAATTATGTGGTTGCATGTTTATGACTCGAATCCCTGGAGGGCCTGTTTTTCAAGAAATCCTAGTAGCTTCAAACTGATACTTACAAACCTGATCCTAGTGCCAACTGTAGTTGAACTTGTGAGTAGAGAATGACACGGGCACAAATTTGTCCCTCTCCCTGCAGGAACTAATTTCCCCGTCCCCATTCCTGTAAGCTCTGCCTTAACCACACAAGCCTTGAACACTTATGATTTCAAAGCGTTTGAGGCTTGTGCAGCTGAGGACGGAGCTTAGGCACTGGTGGAATGAGGCATTATGACATCACAGTCTGAGCTCTAGAATGTTGCCACTTAGGATTTTAAAGCGTTTGAGGCTTATGCAGCTGAGGACGGAGCTTAGGCATTGGTGGAATGAGGCATTATGACATCACAATCTGAGCTCTAGAATGTTGCCACTTAGGATTTTAAAGCGTTTGAGGCTTGTGCGGAAGAGGATGGAGCTTGCAGGGATGGGGCAGGGACAGGAAAAGAATTTGCAAGTACGGGACAGAAAAATGAGTTCCCGCTGGGACAGGGAAAGATTTGTCCCCATGTCATTCTCTACTTATGAGGGAAGGGGGGCTGAAGGTATTCAGTGTATGGGCATGTAAGAGTTTAAGGCAAGGCTGTGGTGTCACAGTTGGTATCAACAGCAATTTTGGATGCAGTCAGAGTTAGTAAAAGTGTACCAACTCCAGCTCTAAAATAAAGAACATTAAAAGTTGTCATTTTATAAATTATCCTCATACATTGTCCTCATCTGCACAAGCCTCAAATGCTTTTAAATCACAAGTTCAGGCAGAGCTTACAGGAATAGGGCAGGGACAGGATGGGGACAACTTTGTCCCTATAGCCTTCTACAAGCTGTGATATATACTTGGTGAGTCTATTGACTGACGGTTTGGATCTTAAAATTAAGTTATACAGTGATTTAAATATATCCATTTGCACTAATCTGTTGCATATTTATAGGGGGAGTGCGCCTTGAATCAGCCTCATGATCGTGTCGGCAGCATTATCTTCCCGATGCGACTAAAAGCTAAGTCATTGATACAAAAACTTTTTGGGATATAAAGTTTTAACTCCAATTCATACTTTACGGTGGAAATTGTGCAATTTTTTTGGGCACTTTATTAACACTTTTCTGCACTTTGGAAAAAATAAGTGAAAAAGAATGACGGAAACGGAACTAGTGAAGAGAAATGGTGGAAATCCACTCACTACCTACTCTGGTCCAAAGAGTGTCACCTCTGACGTTCCAAGATTCCTTGGAACTTATTTACCTTTATTAGAACTTTATTGTTATTCTCTAAGCCGCCTTACCGAAAGAAATCCAACGAGGGAGGGGATCTGGACTGTTCCGGTAGGATTAAAGGAAAGAAAATTATCAGGCATAACAAAATTTGTCCTTCCTCATCATACCAGACTAATCCAGAACAAATGTGATATAACCAGTAATGGGGAGGGGGGGGGAGTCAAGCTTTATCTTGGTGGGGCACAGGCACCTCCCTGCCACCCCCCAACACCATGCTTGCACCCTCACATACACACACACACTCACACACAAGGGATCTTCAAAATGTTTCTGGCCTTTATTTAATTGTATATAAAAAAAATCTCTCAAAAGCATCTCTTCCTCTTAAGTCACTTCCTGGTCCAGGAAGTGATGTCGGAGGAAGAGCCGACGCTAGCACCAGCAGCAGCTTGGAGTTGCTGCTCACGCCACGACATCCGAGGGGAGGGAAGCGGCACGCGCATACGGTAGTGAGGGTGGGCGAGGAAGGAGCAAGGGGGCCGGAGAGGAGGACAGCTAAGACACGCCTTCTTACCACTGCTCCCACCCAAATATGAAAGTGTGGAAACCTTTTGAAGAATCCCCCCCCCAAAATATGCAGGGGTTCCATTCCTGGAACGCCCACAAATTTAGAAAAACCGCGAATACAGTTTTTCAGCTGATGAAGCCGGGCACATTTTCCGACCGCCTCTTCCTGGTACTGAAGTCATGGTTACACCAATCAGGAGTTGCTTTGATGCGCCAGATAGCGTGTCAAAGCAGCTCCCGATTGGTGTAACCATGACTTTAGTGCCAGGAAGAAGCGGTCGGAAAATATCGCAAATTACTGAGTCTGCAATTTGCGAACTGCGAATTTGCAGGGGTTTATGCATATTTATTTATTTTTTAAAAAATGTAAGGTATACATTTACCAGTATTTTAGATCCAGAACAAAAAAAATTTTAAGCCTAATATGAGGAAGGAGATGGAGTCAGACAGCTGAACACTAGAGGAGTCGGAGTTTGGTTCAAGGGCAAAATGAATTGGTACCATATCCAGTAGTTACTGCCAAAAGTGTGTACAGCCCAACTGGTTAAGTCATCCTTTGATTGACAAGCATAAATCTGGAACAGATCTGTTTACTCTTCAATGCATGCTCAGGGCAGACTAAGCGGGTTATAATTGATGTAATAAAAGCTGTATTAGAACCTTTTCTAGTTATTACCAAATTGTGACTGGCTTCCAAGGATTAGGCAGTGAGCTTGGTTATAATGCAACATGCATTTAACTCATGGAACCATGGCCCAAGCCGAGGCTACAGAAAAAAATGGAGCTGAATGAAACTCTGTCTACTATGTTTAGAATATTGCTGAACTATGTCCTGTGACATCCAGCAAAATACCTTTGGAAAGAACCACATACAGAAAGCACAAACCCAAACACTGTTACAAACAGAGCAGTAATTCTTTGCCTGGTTACAGACAACGTTCAGTGCTCTTGAGAAAAGAAAAAGGAGGTTTGTGAAACTTGAAGTTATGGTGGGGAGACCTTTGCATGGACAGGACATAGCTGTTCTCCGTAATTTGTAGTAACCTGTAAGAAGAGAGGAAGCTGTCCTCCTGAAGTTCAAAGAGTCTGACAAAAGAAGGTCACAATTTTAAGCCAAACCACCAGAGAGAGGTAAAGGTTATTAATAATAATAATAATTTTATTTCTTATATACCGCTATACCATAAGTTCAAAGCGGTTTATGATCTGTAGCACATGTGGTCATGAACTGTGTACCATATGAACAGAGGTTGTGGTAAGAGCGGATAGCATAGCTGGTGTTCTGAAAGGTTTGGACAAGTTCCTGGAGGAAAAGTCTATAGTCTGTTATTGAGAAAGACATGGGGGAAGCCACTGCTTGCCCTGGATCGGTTGCTACTCTTTGGGTTTTGGCCAGGTACTAGTGACCTGGATTGGCCACCGTGAGAACGGGCTTCTGGGCTTGATGGACCATTGGTCTGACCCACTAAGACTAGTCTTATGTTCTTAACTTCCACTTTCAGTATTGTTTTACTTGTTATACATAGTATTAAGCAGTCTTGAGATATCAGTAAGCAAGTCTAGGAACTGATCATCAAAAAGCAGAAACCCAGCTATCTGTCATGGTAAAATGTTCAGCTTGTTCTTCCTGTTTAAGTAAGCCTTCTGAAGGTCACCAATAAAATACAGGCAGTCCCCGGGTTAAGAACGGATTTGTATGTAACTCAGAACTTGTAGATTTTCAGATTCTTGCTGCTTCCCTCTGCTCCCAGCTGACAAAAGGGCCAACTGTCCCTACCAGTGTTCCCTCTAAGGTACAGCATGCACAACCACACACTGCTCTTAATGTGGCCAAGCGTCATTCCTGAATCTGTGTAGAAGTATAGGAGTCTATGCCACTGGAAATACTACTCAGTGAAATCAAAATGAAGCCCTGACTGCGTTCTTAAGTACAAGTCGTCTGCCTGTATATGAAATTACACACAAACAAGAACCTCCTAAGATGTTGGTTTTCAAACCTGACCCCCAACTAGTTGGGTTTTCAAGATATTCTTCATGAATATGCATGAGAGAGCTTTGCATATAACAGAGGTGGGAGGCATGCAAATCTGGCTCATGCATACCGGTTAGGAATATCCTGAAATTTTTGGGATCTTGTGGCTAACTTAGGGAAGTCCATAAGTCCTAACTTCCAATATGTAGAGGGGAAACTGATTGAACATGCAAAAGAGCTAAACAATTTAAAAAAGGACATGACTGTCTCCAAATCTTCAGTACAGAAGCTTGAGCAATAATTAAGTTTTTCCAAAAGGTCTAACAGACTTTGATAAAGGCCAACATGAATCTCAGAAGGAAAATAGAATTACTTGAGGACAAGGCTCGTAATAACAATCTGAGATTGATCAAATTCCCTAGGATTGCCATGGTAACCCCTAGGGAAATGTTAAAAAGATATTGGAAGTTCCAGAGGAAAATTTACCTCCATTCTCACAAATATATTATCTTCCTTATAGAAATCAAACTCAACAACATGAATCTATTGATCAACATAGTAACATAGTAACATAGTAGATGACGGCAGATAAAGACCCGAATGGTCCATCCAGTCTGCCCAACCTGATTCAATTTAAATTTTTTTTTTTTTTTTTTTTTTTCTTCTTAGCTATTTCTGGGCGAGAATCCAAAGCTTTTCCCGGTACTGTGCTTGGGTTCCAAGAAGCATTGAATGTCTCAAAGTTATTGGCGACGTCAGATTAAGGAGGTTGTTAACGCCTCACAGTAGCTCTTTCAATAGACAAAGTTTGGATTCTGAGACTTTTCTTTAAAAATCAGTTGAAAGAATATTTAGGTCTTGAAAAACAGATGTTTCCTGACCTTTCACGAGAGACGCAAAGGCGTCAACGTGAATTTCTTCTAAAACCAGGGGTCATATCTTTGGGGGGTCACCTTTTACTTGAGGCACCCTTGTAAGTGTTTTATTATAGAGGATGTCATTTTTAAACTTTTGTTAACCGCGTTGAACTCACGGTTATGCGGTTTAGAAGTACGATGTTATGTTATTGGCCAGACTAGTGGTAACACTTGGTACTTCAGTTAAAAATTAATAAATAAATAATAATAATAAAAAAAGGAATATCCTGAAATTTTGACTGTCTGGGGGTCCCTCAGGACGGGTTTCATCACCAAGGACAATGACGGTTTGCATTTCAGCACAGTTTAGGCATGATTAGAGCCTAATTTGAACTAGAGGTCTGCACGGGAATGGGGATCGCGGGAATCCCGCGGGTCCTGCGGGGGTCCCGTGGGAATCCTTCCCTAAGCCACGGGACTCCCATGGGGACCCCCCTCCGGCCCACGGGACTCCCACGGGGATGGAAAGCTTTGGAAGCAGGGTTCGTCCATATAATATAACTAGTCTAGAATATTTGTGTATGTGTCTGTCTTTATTTTTTTATCTCTCTTAGCCGCTTTCTGTATTTCTGTCTTTCTTTCTTTCTTTATTTTTTTTTCCTTGGCTGTCCACCACCACCCCTTGCCTGCTCCCCCTGTCCATTCTCCCTTCCTTTTACCTCCCCTGTGTCCTCCATCACCCCATCACTGCTCACCTTATCCAGCAGCAGCCCTTCTCCCTTTGTTTTACCTTCCCCCTGTCCATCATCACCTCCTTCTTGCTCCCCCTGTCCAGCAGTAGGCCTGCCTTCATTTTTCTGCACCCCCTGTCCATCAACCCCTTTTTCCTGCTCCCCCTGCCCAGCAGTATGCCTCTGTTCCTTTTTCTGCCCCTCCATTTCCCTGTACTGCAGCATTTCCCTCCCACCCCACTTCCCTTTGACTAAGAAGGTAAGGGGGAAAAGAAAGAGACACCCTGGACCATGGAAGCAAAGGAGGGGAGGGGGGAGAGAGAGACATCCTGGACCAAGGAAGGAGGGAGGGAAAAACAGACAGATGCTAGACCAAGGAGGGAGAGATACATATACATTGGACCAAGGAGGGGGGACAGAGAGATTCCTTGAAGTAAGAAGGTAGGAAGAGAGAAATCCTAGACCAAGGGGAGAGAGAGAGACCCTGGATCATGAAGGGAGCGAAGGAAAGAAAAGAGATGCTGGACTATAGAGGGGGGGGGGGGTTTCAGGGGTGGTGGTTGCATGAGGAAAGGAAGAGATAGAAGAGAAAGTGAACTTGGGAAGGTTCAGGAAGGAGGGAGCATAGAAATAGGGACACAAAGAGGCAATACTGGACACAAAGGGAGGAATAGTGGCACAGAGGGGAATGCTGGACAGAGTAAGATAGAGACACAAAGAAGAGATACTGAACATGTGGTAGGCTAGGGAAAGAGATACAGAGGGAAAACATTGAGTGGATTAATTGCTGTTTCCGGCTTCAGGTCTTCCTCTCTGGTGGGTCCTGTCTTCATGAAAACATGAAGTAGGCAGGACCCGCTAGAGAGTTAGGCCTGAAGCCGGCAACAGCAGCAAATTTTAAACGCTGCTGCTGCCTGAAGAAGCCAGGCCTTAACCACAAAGCTTTGGGGGGGGGGTGGAGGGTTTTAAAAGGTACAGCGGCGGCGGTGGTGGTGGTGGGGTTTGAAAAGCCATCGGCTGTGAAGTATGCCGCCTGCATACTTCACGGCCGACGGCTTTTCAGGACTTTAAAAACTTGCCTGTTTTTTAAAAAAATGCCATCCTGGCTCGGTCGCCGCAGCCTGCAACCGCCGACAGCCGCCGCGGCTGACATCCGCCTTGGGCCGCCAACAGCCACGGTGGCCGACATCCGCCTCGGGGGGGGGGAGGGAGAGAGAGAGAGAGCTTCACGTGCATGCGCACTCCTACCTGCGGGTCCCTACAGCTCACGGAAAACAGGCGCACGCAGTGGGAGTGCGCATGCGCAGCTAGCGTTTTATTATATTAGATGGACACGTCAGCCTTAGTAAAAGAGAGGGTTCCACCAAAGAGATTCCACAAGGAAAACAGCAGCGCAAACACAAAAGAAACTGTGGAATTGATGATCCTGTCAGAAGTAATTGCTGCTTTTTATGGGGACGGGCGGGGATGGAGGTAATTCCTTGTGGGAATGAGTGGGGACGGGTGGGATTTCTGTCCCCGCGCAACTCTCTAATTTGAACCCCAATAAAAACAAATGAACTTACTGAATAACTCCCAACCAAAGGCACATTTAATTTGGATTCAATATGTATCTTTGTAAGCACTTTCCGTTTTCCAGAAATTGGTAGCTTCGCGGTCAAATGATCACCTGATCTCTTCATTCCTTTCTGGGTGGGGTCTATTGGTTCAAGAGCATCCTATGGCATTAAGGGAGTATCAGCTGCAACATATCACAAAGCCTGAGCCTGTTCCCTTTACATTTGGATAGATTTATGCAGCCTTTGAAGGATCAGGTGGCTATGTGGCTTTATTAATCATAAAGCTGTCCGATATTTATGTGGTCTCTTTGGAGAAAGAATCCAAAACCCTGACAGATGTAAGATCCTCATCCCACAGGATGGAATTTCATCTTGAATAGGAAAAATCCTCAGAACATATATGGTTAAAAAAAAAACAAAAAAACCCCCCAAACAACCCACATCAGAGTGAATGAAGCCCAGTAACTGCAGCTAAATCTTTACAGCCAGGATCGATCCAGCAAAGTTTAAAATCCCCAATTGCTGGATTGGCTCGATTTGAAGGGGAGGGGGGGGTGTAAAACGAGGATCTGGCGGATCCCAGGGCTCGCTTTTACCCCCCCCCCTCACAAAAAAAAAAAAAGTAATGCACTGAATTGCTATTATTCCAACAAGTTACTGCAGCATGAAATCTAATGCAGGGTCGGGGGCAACAGAACCACAGCCCACCCCCCACCGGCGAACGGGAGAACGGCAGGAAGGGACTAGGGCCGGCTGCGGGGAACGGGACAGACAGAGGCCAAAGGCCGATCGGTGGCAGGAGAACCCGAGCTCCCCCTCCCCGGATCCCCCTCATCTTACCCGGCTGCTCTCGGAGCTCCTGCGTCTCACGTTAGGATGAAAAGCAGACAGAAGGGCTGGGGGCGGGATCCGGGGAAAGCCACTCCCAGCAGGGCGTGGTCACCATGGATTTAGCTGGCAAGGCCGCCCAATGGGAGGGGCCGTCTGAAGATGCTCTAGCTAGCTCCCCCCTCCCCCCCCCCCCCGCCCTGCTGCCTCCCACAGTAAGTTGAATGGGGAAAGAGGGCAAAGACTCCAGTGGCCCCGCCCCCTGCAGGGTTCAACGTTCTTATGTTTGTGTACACGTTCCATTCACTGGTGCCCACTGGTGAGCTTTAAATTTCATTTTCCCTTGTTTTAATTTGTATTTGGATATTAAGGTTGTTGGGGTGGGGGGGGGGGTTGTATTTTATGTAAAATGAGCTTTCTGATTTCTCTGTTTGCATTATATTATATTTTAGTTGACCCCTTTTAGGTGATTTTTATAAAGCAATGTTGTTATTCATTCCTAGTGATATGCTGTGTCTACACATCTGTGCTATTACTATTTATCACTTTTATAGCGCTGAAAGGCATACGCTGTACTGTTCATTTTGACATTTAATAGACGGTCCCTGCTCGAATTGGAAGAGCTTACAATCTAACTTGGACTGACAGACATGACATATAGGGTTGGGGATGCAGAACCCAAGGTGAGAGGAGTTAGGAGTCGAAAGCACTCTCAAAGAGGTGGGTTGACATTTATAGACAGTCCCTGCTCAGAAGAGCTTACAATTTAACTTGGACACACATGACATATAGGGTGGGGATGCAGAACCCAAGGTGAGAGGAGTTAGGAGTCGAAAGCACTCTCGAAAAAGGTGAGCTGACATTTATAGACGGTCCCTGCTCAGAAGAGCTTACAATCTAACTTGGAAACACATGACATATAGGGTTGGGGATGCAGAACCCAAGACAAAAGGAGTTAGGAGTCGAAAGCACTCTCCAAGAGGTGGGCTTTTAACTGGGCCTTGAACACTGCCAGAGACGGAGCCTGCCGTAGGGGTTCGGGCAGCTTGTTCCAAGGATAAAGCGCAGCAAGTTATAAGGGATGGAGTTGGCAGTGGAGGAGAAGGGCACAGATAGGATGAAATTACCAGCTGAGGAGATAAATGAAGAGAGCTAGTGAGGGGCAGCTGAGTGAATGCATTTGTATAAGAGGAGTTTGGATTGGATTCGGAAACGGATGGGAAGCCAATGAAGCAACTTTAGGAGAGGGTTAATGTGAGTATAGAGGCTCTCCTGGAATATAAGTCTTCCCCTCTTTTCTAAACCTCCTTCTGTCTCTTTCGCCCATTCTCCACTCTGTCCTTCCTTTTCCTCTTTTATCTCTGGGATCCTTTTCTCTCTCTCTCCATTTCCCTACCTTCCTCAACACCCACTCCATCCCTGTTCTCGGGCTCGGCGCCACAGCTGGAAACTTTTTAAAACCTGGACAAAGTGCCGGGTTTTGAAAAGCCATCCGGACGCCATGACGTGTCTGGGTAAATCTGGACTTCTGGTATCCCTAGTTGTAAAACTACAAAAGGTGGTATACGAGTCCCAATCCCTTTCCCTCACCACCACTCCCCCCCCTCACCCCCCACCCCCATGGTCCCAGGCCCTGAAACAGATCACTAGTTTTACTGTAGCACGGTTACATTGTCTCTTTCGGAACGGGCTGTCTTCTTTTCCCCCTTCTGGTTTCTTGAAAAACTTTATTAGCTACTCATGTTCACCAAGACACCGAAGAAAGCCAGTCACTGTAACAAAGTAAATGATGACAGATGAAGACCTGAACGGTCCATCCACTGTGTTAGCCCATTTGGAAATGTAGAAACGGGCGTCCACCTACGAGGTTTTGTTGACCTTTAAGGTCAACTGAAGATAATAGGAACTGCTTAATGTCCACCATAAATACAAAATAACAATCAAATGTCTTTATTCCTCGTCTGCCGTGATGTAGCTCAAATTGTCATAACCACGAGATTTGTCGTCCAGCGTTGCTGGTTGAATGACAGGCAGTCGATTTTTAATGGAACTCCGATAAAGGTTATGATATTTGGGGTCCAGGACCTCTTTCATAGGTTGGTAAGAACCTGTCGTATTCCATGTCGGGGTCGGGAGGATGTAGCTCGTATTACTTTGTACCGTTTCATTAGATGTGGAATGTTTGTCGTCGTGGCAGCATTTAAACTGGTTCCTAAAATATAAGAATAAAAAATGATGCTCAGCCGGTGTCCACTCACTATCGCCACCTATTGGACAGACACAGAACCATTCATTTTTTTTAATGCGGTGTGTAACAGAGCAAAGTAACATAGTAGATGACGGCAGATAAAGACCCGAATGGTCCATCCAGTCTGTCTAATCTAATCTTTCATTTGTGTGTTGCACATACCTATTCAGACAGATGTTTGGGATGTAATTCAACAAAGTAACTGGGAGGGGGAGCCATGGCACCCACAAAAAATCAAAGCCAGGCACATGAATATTAGGGTTATCAGATGTTCCTCCTTTTGTCCAGGTTTTGACGTAAAATCAGGGAACTCTAATGAAGATTTCTGCGTTCACCCACACCCGGCCGCCACTGCTGCTCTTTCTCTAGACCAGTGATTCCCAACCCTGTCCTGGAGGAACACCAGGCCAATCGGGTTTTCAGGCTAGCCCTAATGAATATGCATGAGAGAGATTTGCATATGATGGAAGTGATAGGCATGCAAATTTGCTTCATGCATATTCATTAGGGCTAGCCTGAAAACCCAATTGGCCTGGTGTTCCTCCAGGACAGGGTTGGGAACCACTGCTCTAGACTAAGGGCAGTAAAAGCCATCGTGGGGGGGGGAGGGGGTGCCGGCTCTGCCTCAGAACTGGATGTGATGTCAGAGGGAGGTGGGTCCGGCAGCCAGGAGCACAGATGGAGCGTACCCACACTGGTTTTATCTTTATTTTGCCGCTGCCGCTGCCATTAGTCTGGAGAAGAAGCAGCGGCGGCTGGGGTGTCGGGTGGGAGGGGGGTAGCTTTATGCAGGAGGGGAAAGGGGGAAGAACCTGCATAGAAAGGAGAGAGGGGACAGACGTGCTGAAAACATGCCCTCCCTTCCCCACCCCTAGTTCCTCTTTCCAATCTTCGCCAGTGCCAGCAAGTACTAGATGTCAATATATAGTTTTACCTAGGGTTACCAGATTTCCTCATGAAAAAAGAGGACACCTGGGCCCCGCCCCATTTGACTCCAGCCCCGCCCACACACAAACCTCGTCTCTTGTTCCCTGAGTCCAGGCCACGTCTGGAGGGCCTCCTGAGCATGCAATCTCATCACGTCATATCTGCGTATGCTCGGAGGTCCTTCAGATGCGGCACCGAGCTCGGGGGCCTTCCAAAATCCAGACAAACTACCGGGTTTTGAAAATCCATCTGGGCACCTGGACCAGTTCTCTGAAAAGTGAACATATCTGGGTTTTATCGGTTTTACCTTCTATAGCAGGTTACGAAGACATAAGTGTCTGTTCTTTATAAAAAGCTAGGGTTAACAGATTTTGCATCTGGCAAAGGAGGACGCGTGGCCCTGTCCCATTCCACCTCCCAACCCCCGACCCACACAAACCTCATGTCTTCGGGCCGGGTCTGGACGCGACGCGACGACATCGCATGCATACACACGTGCGTGTGATGTCACTGCATCGCCTCCGTGCATACACAGATGCACGCCAGACTCAGCCCTGATCTCACCAGCTTTTCAAAACTCGGGACAAAGTGGTGGGTTTTAGAAAGCCGCCCAGACAGTCCTCTGAAAAGAGAACATGGATTGCATGCAGCTGAATTATGCGCTCTGGTGCATTTTTTTTTTTTTTTAACCTGTGCAAACATGCAATGCCTACAATTCTGAAATCTCAGAACCACCTTTTGCAACTATTACTAGTCAGGAAATCTTCATCACTGACTTGTCAGGTTAAGACATCAAGGACTATATAATGAAGGAATTTTCCTGGCCAAATTAAAACAATTTAAAAAAAGCTATTATACTGCCTCCTTGTGTTCAAAAGCTGGAATTATCTCTAAGTATGCAATACCAAGGATTAACCTCACAAGAACAGAAACAATTTGCACAAAATGAGAGCAAGTTAAAAAGTGTGATTAATAAGTGCTGTACAGATACATCTAAATAAATATGGAACATTCGGTGGAAAACTGAAAAACAATTTTAAAGAGTAGCAAGAAAGTATTTCAGTAGCTTACCCTTTCATAAAAAGAGCAGCACACAGCAATATAACAAATATTCCAGCCAAGATACAACACATGGTGATTTTCCTCCATGCTGCATACAGGGAAAAAAAAATCATATTAACATATCGCCATGCAAAGTATTGTGCAAAATTCTGTAAACTTATTTATTTAAAAATGTGTAGCCAGCATATCCAGCAATTCTAAGCGGGTAACAATCCAACATGCATAATAAAATAACATAGAAATACAGTGTTCTCCCCAGAAATTTTTTCCAGCCGGGTGGCACGAAAAAGTAGCCGGGTGGGATGGGGAAATTTGGTGGTGGGGAAAATGAAATGTGCACTATTTTAATTAATTAATTATTATTATTTTCCAATGCTCAATATGACTTCCTTTAAGGTTTGACACTTAGGCAGTGTCCCAGTAGCATTTAAGCCACCCTTGAAAAAAAGTAATGCAGATCCTCTTATTCCAAATAACTACTGGCTGGTATCAAACCTTCCATTTCTTTCAAAACTACCGTACTTGAGAGTGGTATTCAACCAACTTCAAACTCATGTTGAATCTAATGCACAGAGACAGTAGTTCCTGCCTTACGGCTCCTTATACAAAGCTGCGATAGCAATTCTGCCACAGCAAATGCACTGAAACCCATAGGAATTGGATGGACTTTGGTGCATTTGCCATGGGAGAATGGCTACTATAGCTTTGTAAAAGGGGCCCTTACTGAGTGAACTCCATAGTCATCTAGAGACCAAGGTTTCTCAACTTCTTCAAGCCAAGTACCCCCAAAGTCTAACAAATACCAAATGAGTACCCCAGCCCAAGCTCCATCTCTGACTCCACCCCCATTATAATAGTGCTTGTAATGCAATTTCTTCCATTAATTTTTCATGTACACACAATATAATCTTACTAATTCATAATGGTAACTACAAAATAACCCCCCCCCCACAAAGCACACTGTATGCAGAGAAAATGTTAATTATCATTTATATTTGTTTTATTTTTCAAAGAGGTCAAGGCAACTATAGAAGAATAGACAGCAGATTATAAATTCTCAAAACTGACACATTTTGATCACTAAATTGAAAATAAAATCATTTTTCCTACCTCTGTTGTCTGGTGATTTAATTAGTTTCTGGGAGGAATTCCTTCTGACTGTGCATTCCCTTCCCCCAACCAACATCTCTCTCTGTCCCTCCATGAGTCCAACTTTTCTTCCTGTCTCTCTCCCTCCTCTATTATGATCTTGCATCTCTCTGTTCTTCCTCAGGGTCTCTCTCCCTCTGTCTCTTCTGTCCTCACCTCCCATAGTCCAGCATCTGCCTCCTGTCTTTCCCCTTTGGTCCAGGCCTACCTCTCTCTGTCTTTCTTTTGCTTACAACCCCCCCCCCCCCATGTCTAGCATTTGTTCTCCTTTCTCTACCTCTCTCTCTCTTCCTTCCTCCCTCCCTGGTCCAGAATTTTTCCACCTCTCTGCAGTCTCTCTCTCTCTCTCTCTCTCTCTTCCCTCTATACATTCCTAAGTCCAACATCTGCCCCCCTCTCTTCTGCCTCTTTGTTTCAGGTTTCTCCCTCTCTCTATCTTCCTTATAACATTTTGATTCCTCCCATTTTTGATCTACCGTACAGTCTGGACAGTAACGTCCTCATGTTCCAAGTTAGTGGAGTTCCCATTGATGCCCTCCCCAGCCCATCCTACACTGAATCACCACATATGGAACACAGACCGTGGAAGTCTGTCCAATACCAGCCTTAGTTCTTTAATTTACATCCTTTGTTTTCTAATTAGAGATCCTCTGGCTAGGAATCTCTAATAACATATAACATTTAAATTAAAAATGAATATAATCATAAAGATAAGATCGATAAAACTATCCACTACAGAACTTAAGACAATCAAACTCAGAATTAAAATAAAAATAAAAACAAACTTTGTATTTGGCTAACTTTGGGGAGTTTATACTCCTTTAACTCAGTATTAGATGATGATAAATAAAGACAAGTTTGCTCTGTTTCTAGCAGAAACAATTCCAGGCCAAGAGTTGATGTGGGAGACTTACTTGTATCTTCTTTATACTCTGTTCTAAATTGATCTGGAACTGTGAATACAAAAATGAACATAATATAACTTCATGTTTACCAACACCAACATTGGTGCAGTGTCATTTCAACTCTGATCTTAGCGATCCGCTCAAGCAAGTGTTTCAGCACACCCATAATGACTGGTAATTTTGTGAAAAAAAAAGAAAGGTACCACCAGGTCCATCCATCCATCCATCCATCCGTTCATCCATCCATCTGTTCGTCCATCCATCTGTCCTTCCAGCCATCCAACTGTCCATCCACTGTTTGGAATCAGGACTAGCTTCAGCTTCAGTGAGCAAAAGGAAGCAAGTTCCAGAAGCTACTGGGTCACCAACAAAAGGTCCAGGTCGGTGACCTGGCAGGAAATCACCACTGAGCACTGAATATGGATGAGGCATCAAGTTGAAATGCAACATCTGGTGGAATGGGATGATTCATTGCGGCCGTTTCATCACAGGACGTTTCAACATGGCCGCCATGAATCGTCGTCTCTGTAATGAACCAATGAATCACCCTGAATCACCCCGGTGCCTCTCCTCTTCTCTGCCCCACCCCCCACTGATGCCTCTTCTCCTCTCCTCCTCTCAACCCCCCCCCCCCCTTTCTCCTCCCCAGGCCTTTCCTTTTCTGCACCTACCCCCCTGCCGGTGCCTTTCCTCCTCTCTCAACCCCCCCTCCCACATACCTCTTCTAAGGTTCACCAGCACATCTTCCACCCCCTGCTTGGCCAGCCTTGGCTCCCTTCTGAAGTCACTTCCTAGTTTCAGGACCAAGACGTGATGTCAGAGGGGAGACAAGGCCAGTGCGAGCAGATATTTGAAAATGCTATTCATGCCAGCAAACCTTTTTACAGGTATGTGGGCCAAGGGGGTTGCTCCTACCTTGGGGGATGCAGGGTGTGCTCTTTCTTCTGAGGGGATTTGGGGGGGGACATAGCCCCCCAAAAGATGTCAGCTACGATGGGGGTACGGGATGCACCGGGAAGGGGAAGGCCGCCATTATGAAGATGGGCCTGCTGGTGGGGGGGGAGTGGGTATCCCTCCCGCCCGATTGTCATTCAAGGTATGGGATAGATGTCAGGGTGAGGTGACTAGAGTTTGGGGGAGTGTTGGGGTGGGGTGCCAAGAGTTCATGGAGTGTCAGGGTGGGTTATCAGGTGATTGTGGAGTGCTGCGGTTTGGAGTGGGGTATTGGGGATCGATGGGGCCCGGCGGCAGGAAGGAGTGGGCATCCCTCTTGCCGATTGTGCTGAGGAAAGATGCAGGGGGTGGGGGGATGTTGGGGGAAGGGTACAGGGTAGGGGGCTGTGTAGGGGGCTGCGGGATCAGTGAGTGTGAGGGAGGTGAAAGAGAAATCAGATCTCCCTGTCGGTTGAGCTGATCCTGGCAGGGGAATCCCCCATCAGCTGAGCCAGCAGGACTCGCTAAAACTGGATCAGCTGATCAGGATTCCCCTACCGCAATAACACAAGGTAGTTGGATATGCCTACAAAACTTGTTTTTATGCATTTTTGATGTGGTCATATTTCTATTTAAAAATGACCAAAAAAGATAGACGTCCTAAGGACCAAAACGTCTACATAGATCACTTAAAAAAATAAAAGATAGGCGTCTGGCTGTTTTGAAAATGTTTTGTTATGTATTACTAATTCAATAATAGTAGAAGTTCTGTGTGTGTTTGTTTTGGAAATGGACATTTTCTGTACTGGATTTCTGGACATTTTTTTCCCAAAACGTCCAAATTTGACTTACACGTCCAATTGAAAATGCCCCTCCAGATATATTATTTTATATTGACTCTGAGATATATTTTCACTTGAAGTGTCTGTGGCAGTTCAGTTGGTTAAAATTCTACTTTAATATCATACAATAAATAAATAATTCCTTACCCTGAGGATCATAGCAGTAAACAGGTGCTGTAAAGTTCATATAATTAACACATAGCAGGTCCGTCGTTTTATTCCTGGTCTGCGCAATGCCTTCCTGGCACCATCCTTTCCTGTGAAAAATGAAGACAGAGAGTCGGTGCCCAGGAACCCCAGTTCCAAATCGGAATGCTCCCCTAATTCAAGGAGCTGCGTTAAGACTGAAACTGGCAGGGCGACACAATATCTGCAACCTTTGGCGGTGGAACGTAAAAGCATATTGACCCCGATTCTGTAAATGGCGTCTTAACGCCTCGGTGGCATTCGACGTAGTTGTCAATGAACCGCCAGGCACCGTTTGTAGAATAATGTCTAGCGATGCCTAAGGATTCTTAGGTGCTGGTGGGCGTTACCTGATTTTAATTATTTGTGAACCGAGTCGAGCTCTACCACGAGATGACCCGGTATATAAACCGAAGATTAGACTAGACTAGGCTTAGGCGTATTGCCATTTAGGCCAGGGTTTTCTTGGTAGGTGCCTACTGGAGCTTAACCACACCTACTTGCTGGTAGACGTCTACCTCAAACCGGTAGGCACCTATCAGCAAATACATTTTTAATTGTCTTTTAATAGCACTTTCATTTATCAGTGCTTATTAAGCCAATTAATAAAATTAAGGGCTCCATGTACTAAACCGCAGAAGAGCTTCTTACTGCAGACTGGCGAGGTAAATGCTCCGACACTCATTCAATTCCTATGAGCATAGGTGCATGTACCTTGCCAGCCCAAAGTAAGAAGCTCTTCCGCAGTTTAGTAAAACCCAGATCTGCTCAGCCATTCTTCATAAGAAAGGGGCAATTAGACTCATGCTATTCTTTTATAATCAACTAGCTGATCACCCGGTGTTGCCCGGATATTTATTTATCCCAATCTTCTATTGGACAGGAAAGGAATCGTGTCTCCCCCTTCCCACCCCCACAGTATTTTGTTCCCAGATAATTTTTCCTCCTCTACACATAGGTGTGTCTGGTGAGCTGGTGCGTCTGGCGCTGGGAAGCCCGAAACAGCCCGAAGAAGCAGCCTGCAGCCCGAAGCCGCCCGAAGAAAGGCCTCCCCAAAGCCGCCTGACAAATGGCCTCCCCAAAGCCACCCGAAGAAAGGTCCCCCCCCCGAAGCCGTCCAAAGAATGGCCTCCCCGAAGCAAGGCCCCCCTGGTATCTGGTAATTGACTGCAGCCAATCACAGAGCAGCATGGGACCAGGCAGGAAGTGCAAAGATCGCGCTCCTGCATTGTATGTCGAGTCGCTCTACAGAGGCAGCTGTCCAGCAGGAGACCGCACTGGACCACCGCTTCTTTAAAAAGGTATGGGGGACGCGTAGTGTATTCGGTCCATAAGATGCACCCCCTTTTCCACCCCATTTTTGGGGGTGGAAAAAGTGCGTCTTATGGTCCAAAAAGTACGGTAAGTCATATGTATACCAAGTTTGGTTGAAATCTCTGTTGTTTCATTTTATTTTTTTGCCTTTGCACTTGACCAATTGCCTTACATTTCCTTGGAGGTATTGTTACATGTCACCCCTCTTCCCACCCCCACAGTATTTTTTCTCAGATAGTAAGTGACCCTTTTACTAAGCTGCAATAGGCATTACTGTGTGCTTGCCACAGCTTAAAATGGGACCAGGGGGCATGTATTGAAGCTATGAAGTAGTAGATTTAAAACAAACTGGAAAAAATAGTTCTTCACACAACGTGTAATTAAACTCTGGAATTTGTTGCCAGAGAATGTGGTGAAAGCAGTTAGCTTAGTAGGGTTTAAAAAAGGTTTGGATAACTTCCCAAAAGAGAAGTCTATAGGCCATTATTGAGATGGCTTGGGGAAATCCACTGCTTATTCCTCAGTCCTGGAGTACCCCCTTGCCAGTCGGGTTTTCAGGATATCAAATAAAGTAGCTGGTTTTAAGAAAAGTTTGGACAAGTTCCTGGAGGAAAAGTCCATAGTCTGTTAGTGAGAAAGACATGGGGGAAGCCACTGCTTGCCCTGGATCAGTAGCATGGAATATTGCTACTCCTTGGGTTTTGATCAGGTACGCGTGACCTGGATTGGCCACCATGAGAACAGGCTTCTGGGCTTGATGGACCATTGGTCTGACCCAGTGAGGCTATTCTTATGTACCTCTATGGAATGGCAATGAGTGCAACACTTTTGCTTTTACCGTTCCAACAGTTCTATAAAGTTGCATAAAAGAAAGTCCTTTCGCCAAATAACTTACAATCTAGTAAAGACACAGAGAGATACAAGACTAGTATGTGATCGTATTTGATAGAGGAGAGAGACTGTATTACTTACGTGCCCTGTGGCAACCAATGGCTTTCAATTTCCGCCTTGCTAGCTATGCTGTAACCATGATTTAAGCAGATGTCGCTGGCTTCTGTATGTGTGATATCAGTTTGATTTGGATGATAAATGATGTAAAGGTTCACGTTCTTAGCTGCAACAGAGGCAAAAGAGAAAGTAGCAAACTAATTAATATAATTATTTTTAACTCGGATCTGTTGGATAAAATCAATTCCCTATACCCTAACCAAACTGGGTTCTGAAACCACCATTCCACAGAAATCTTATACCACTTAAATCGCCACCAAACCACTATCCTTATCTCGTTAAATCCATATCCAACATGTTACAACTATATGAGAACTTTGCACGAGTTTTACCTCATGCAAAGTTGTCATTTCTTTAATAAGACATTAACTATTTTTTTCTGTAGCCCTCCAAGTACCTACAAATCCAAAATGTAGCCCTGCAAAGGGTTTGAGTTTGAGAACACTGGACTAGCGTGAAGGCTGGATGTTGGCAATACAATCACAAATCACATAAATTACAAAGAACAATGTTCTACCAGTGGCAATTGGCTTTTCTTTAGAGATTGACCACTGTCAGCTAAATTACACTTGGGAATTCAGTGCCTGGCAATCCGGCTTCACCAGTGGGTTCGGTCTGTGAAACACAGGGGTGTCAAAGTCCCTCCTCGAGGGCCGCAATCCAGTCGGGTTTTCAGGATTTCCCCAATGACTATGCACAATATCTATTTGCATGCACTGCTTTCATGGTATGCTAATAGATCTCTTGCATAGTCATTGGGGAAATCCTGAAAACCCGACTGGATTGCGGCCCTCGAGGAGGGACGCCGACACCCCCGATGAAACAGTACAGCCTGCTCCTATCCTCCCTCCGGATTTCAGTGCCAGTGCTTAAAAAATATATATATAGTTTTCACCCTTCTGGTGAGAAACTATTATAAAAGAAATCAAGGCTTGAGAATTACAGCCTCACCGTTGCGGTCGATACATATCGCTCTGGTTTCCTTAAAATTGTCACAGGGTGGCAGCTGCAAAACACCCAATTGGAAATTCCCGCATAGTTCATCGGAGTACAACCGGACCATCACAAGGGTTTCGTTCTGCACCCAACTCCACCTGGCAGACAAGAACAGAGGTTATTCCTTAGCATGGTCAGCTAACCGGGGGCAACTCTGGAAAGGACCCTGCTATGATAAATTAAAAATAGGTAGGGTTACCAGACATCCGGATTTCCCCAGACAGCGCCTGGGTCGGTCCATATTCCCCGCCACCCCCCTTCCTATGCCACTATATTCGTGTAATTCTCTTATGCATATTCATTAGGGATATCCTGAAAACCTGACCCGTTTGCAGCCTTCAAGGACTGGGAGTGAATATCACTGGTTTAAGTACCAGCCAGTATGACTTAACTCGGTGCTTCTCAACCCTCTCCTATAGGCACATCTAGCCAATCCGATTAATGCAATTAATATGCATGAGATGTATTCACATATCCATTGCACTGATCCTACTGGGAGCATTATCTTTTTTCACCCCAAATCTAGGATGATCTTCACACCTATGGGGCCCCAGGATCTCGCAGTAACTTATGTCTGACTGCTTTGGGTTTTCTATCTTTCCCGTAGGAAAGTCTAGTAACCCTACTATCAACCATTGCAGTTTGGTCTTCCTTCCAGCTCTCTCTTTAACTATCAGGTTTTTATAGATCCTCTGTAAACCACATAGGTGCATTGTGACATGCAGTATATCAAATAAAAACTCTGGAACGCGTTGCCAGAGGATGTGGTAAGAGCGGATAATGTAGCTGGTTTTAAGAAAGGTTTGGACAAGTTCCTGGAGGAAAAGTCCATAGTCTGTTATTGAGAAAGACATGGTGGAAGCCACTGCTTGCCCTGGATCAGTAGCATGGAATGTTGCTACTCTGGGGATTCCGGAATCTTGCTACTCTTTGGGGATTCTGCATGGAATGTTGCTCCTATATGGGGTTCCGAAATCTTGTTAATCTTTGAGATTCTGGAATGTTGCTAATCTTTGAGATTCTGGAATGTTGCTACTCCTTGGGTTATGGCCACCTGGATTGGCCACCCTGAGAATGGGCTACTGGGCTTGATCAGATCATTGGTCTGACCCAGTAAGGCTATTCTTAGGTTCTACTATATAAGGGAAAACAATGTCCTTAGCATTTCACAGCACCCCACAGTTAGTTACATATATAGCCCCAGCGACTGATGCTGGCTCAGAATATTCATGCCTGGCTTGTTCTTGAAATGTTGGCAGAAGGTGTTGACCCCCCCCCCCCCTTGCTCTAAATATTTCATGCCCATTCAACATCAAGCGCTTGTCCCTGCCGAGTCTTGTTGGCAGCAGTCGGCCCATCTACCCCTTTCCCAGATGCCAAGATCTCATTCTAGAAGAATGTTATGCACAAGTCATTTTCAGACTGTGAGGTGCGGTTTAACCGCGTCACGCGTGCACTTCAAAGGACCTCTTGGCCAAGAGAAATGTTCAAAAGAATAAAATGTGGTGGTTCCGTGGCAGGGCTGTGAGCTGCCATGTTGATGGACCCGAGTTCCTGTTATTAGCTTCCATTCCCATGACTAGCCGGGGCCGGATGCCGCAGAAGCTCTACTTCTGGACTCTGAGGAGAAGAAACCCTGCTCGTCATAGAAAGGCGACACCTCGGAACTGAACTTGGGTCTACATTAGCTGGACATTTGAAGGAGCTACGTCTCGTGGTCTCTGGTGGCTGAACTGGGATGCAAATTCACAAATAGGTGGGGGCAAATAAAAGTTTATAGCAGCAGCAGCAGCCCAAAGGAAGCTAGTTCTGATTGAACTGGACGTCCAAGAGGAGGAGGAAACCGATGGGTCAAATAGAACCCTAGGGACAATGTGGAGGTGTCGGGTAGTCCGACAGCCTGAGGCTCTTACTTGCAGGTCTGGTACTTATTATCATAAGCCGCTTTAACTTGTGCCAAGTTTGCCAGTGTTGCATTTCTTCTCCTGCAGATGCCGTCTGCATTTCTGTAATTCACAAGAGTATCTTCTACCTGATACACGCCGGAAGCAACTAGGAAGGAACAAAATCCACTGAGATTAATTACTGATGATCCCAATGGATTACAAAATTGTATCACAGCTAAGAATGGTGTTACTCTTTGGGTTTTTTGACAGGTACTTGTGACCTGGATTGACCACTGATGGAAACAAGATACTTGTCTTGATGGACCTTCGGTCTGTCCCAGTATGGCTATTCTTATGTTCATAAGATCCTCGCCTTATTGTTCTGTCCAGCATTAAAGATTATATTATATAATCTTTTTATTGGGCCAGTGATCTTTAATGCTGGACAGAACACTAAGGTGAGGATCTTATGAACATAAGAATAGCCATACTGGGTCCATCTAGCCCAATATCCTGTCTCCAAGTACCTGGGAGAAACCCAAAGAGTAGCAACATTCCAGAGCTGAGATTTTGATGTAATAATGCCTCATTCCACCAATGCCTAAGAGTCAATCTCATCAGTGTTGGCACAATGGCTTGATTGTCCGGGTTTTGAAAAGCCTCAAATCACATCGGGCAGGGATTAGGGCATTACAAGGCAGGGATGGGCGGAACTGGACAGGCCTGGGGGGCGGGTCTAGGGGGAGTCTGGATTTTCCGATTGGACAATCTGGCAACCCTAACTCTCCATTCCCGTGTATCTCTTTAAATGCTCGCTGGTGCGAGCAGCATCTTCCAGTTGCTGCCTTGGCTCCCTTCTTATGTCACTTCCTGGTTGTGGGGCATGACGTCAGAAGGGAGCCGAGGCCGGTGTGAGCAGTACATGGAAGACGTTGCTCACGCCAGCGAAAATTTCAAGAGGTGCGCGAGGGCAGGGGTGCTCAAGTGGCGGGGGAAAGTGGGGGGGGGGGGCACACGGCACAGTGATGCCTGGCGTCCCTGCCCCGTGCACCAACCTCATTCGCTATTCCACTGATGTGTGCTACTGTTAAATGATATGTACGCCAGTAACATCTGGTAACCCTATGTAGGAAGACATTGCAAGCTTTTCCTCCCTGCGCTGTTAATAATTACAAGGTGCCGCTGAAAATTTCTCAGCCTAAGCAACAAAGTTGGGATAGTGTCCATCGAGGTCTATACACTTAGTCCAGCGACGGTCCGTTTTTTTTTTTTGTTCTGGTGGAAAAAATACGGAATGAAAAAAAGTGGAAAAATCGCCGGACTAACCCCCTCTTTTACTAAGGTGCGTTAACCGATTAGCATGCTCTAAACGCTAACGCACCCATAGACTAACATGCATGCATTGGCGTTTAGAATGCGCTAAATCGATGAGTTAAAGAGGGCCTAAGTGTAAAGCCCTCGATGGAGACTGCCCCAGCTTTGTTGGCTGGGCTGAGAACTTTCCAACGGCCCCTTCCTATTGCATCTGGCTTGGGTTGTTTTTTTGTTTTTTTTTTGTGGTGATGCCTTTACAAAACACAGACAAGGACTTCCTGCACACACTTTGATAGGATGAAAAGAGCGCCAATAATACAAGAAGATACTTACCTATCTTTTCCTTTATGTATGGGATATAATCTCGAGCTGTGGGAAAAATAAACACATGTAGAATGTGATTTAAAAAAACACATAGGGGCGGATTCTCCAAACTAAAATCTCCCTTGAACGTGCTCGCTAAACTGGTTCCAGTTGGTTTAGCACGCATGTATTTTAGCGGCAGCTTATCAAATCGGCTTACCGCGGTCTTTTCTGAGTATTCTAGCAGTCTCGGACACTGCCATGCAAATGTAGTACAACAAGGTCATAAATATTGCAATGAGCACGCCGAGCAATTCTCTATAATCGCCAAATGGTTCTGTAACCTCGTTGGTCCACATGTACTGACAGGTCTGAGCTGTCGTTGCCTTATTTTCTGATTAGTGTCTGAACGCTGATTGGCTCAGGCACTGACAGGAAAGTAAGGTTTGACAGCTCAGACACCCCCCCCCCCCAATTAAAATAATTAAAAAAAAAACAAACCCAAATTGAAGATCGGCAGGAGAGATGACTACTCTCTCCTGCCATGTCACACAATCACCCAACACTGCTATGGGAGAGAAGCCTACTCCCTTACGCTGCACCAAGCAATGTCTCCCCGACACACCTCTCCCCTGGCAGTGGGAGAGATGCCCACTCTCTCCAGCCACTGACATCAGGCAAAATTCCCCCCCCCCCCCCCTGGCAGCAGGAGAGATGCCCACTCTGTCCCGCCACCACACAACTCCCCCGTGTCTCTGACAACCCCCCTCCCACCCCACCACCCATAGGAGAGGCATTAAAACAACCTGGGCCAATCAGAGGCTTAGGTCCCTCCCCGGTGCATCCCAGGATGCACCAGGGAGGGAAAGACCCACCATTTTGAAGATGCGGGCCTGCTGGCCGGAGGGAGTAGGTATCCCTCTGGCCAGCCATCCTAAGCAAGGTAAGGGGGCAGGGGGGTGTCGACGGAGGCACAGGGGGGTTGTGCGGTGGCGGAAGGGGGTGGGCATCTCTCCCACTTCTGGGGGGGTGTCGGATGGGGAGGGTCGCTTGACGTCGGCGGTGGGAAGGAGTGGGCATTTCTCCTGCTGCGGGGGGGGGGGGATGTCTGGGGCTGCATTGCTTGACGGCAGGAGAGCGTGGGCTTCTCTCCCATTGCCGGGGGAGTGTCAGATGGGGGTTGCTTGACTTCAGCAACTCGATTTGTTTTTTGTTGGGGGGGGTTGCATTTATTCTGTGCATGTGCCCATCACTGTCACCAGTGATAGGAACATGCAAATTTAGCGAACCTTCATTACGCTCCGCCAACCTCATTTGCATGAGCGTCCTTTTGAAAATGACTCGCTTTTTTAAAATTGCTACAATAACGGCTGCGACAGCAGCCCATTGGTTTTTAACTCAAATTTTTGAGACTGTAGCCCTCAGTTCAGAGTGGATCTCAAAATCTCTATGCGGTCTGGTGGGACTGGTCTACTACTCCTAATTATTTCTAGAGCGCTACCAGACATACGCAGCGCTGTACAGAGTCACAAAGGAGACAGTCCCTGCTCAAGTGAACTTACAATCTAATCTCTCGTGCCTGCCGTCTTCTCAGAGCCCAGTGTGCTTTTGGCCATCTATCTGCTGGGCCTCTAGCTTTGCATGACTTTTCGTACCTGCTTTTCTGTTAACAAATTAAAGTTCTGTTTTTTTTTTTCCTTTTCCTTCCTTATTTCAACTTTTCATTGTAAACCAGTTTGGTATTTCGTTATGAAGGTGGTATAGCAAGACTACCGTAATTTAAATATAAACACAGGCTTGACCAAATCCACATAAATCTATGCTACTCTCTGTGTGGGATTTACTTGTTAATGGGAAAGAGCTTAAAAAAATGGAATCTGGAAACAGACAGACTGATAGGTCGACTCGAGCATCCAAAAATGTGCCTCGGCATCCAAAAATGTTTCCTTACCCAGAGGATCATAACAGTACACGGGTGCAGTGATATTCACATCATTCAGACGTGGTTGCAGATCCAGTGTCTGGTCTTTGATCGCTGCAATGCCGTTCTGGTACCAAATAGTGGTGCTGGAGAAGGAAGATGAGGAGTCAAACAGTTAGAATGCTATAAAGCAGACCACGAGATGAATCAACAATAGCCAACTTCTATCCATGTCACAAAGCATTTCATTGGAAATTTGCAGGATATTAGTCAGCGCTCGAGAAAAGGATCTGGGTGTCATTGTGGACAATACGCTGAAACCCTCCGCCCAATGTGTGGCGACGGCCAAGAAAGCAAACAAGATACTTGGAATTATAAGAAAACGGATGGTAAACAAGACTAAGAATGTTATAATGCCTCTGTATCGCTCAATGGAGTATTGTCTCCTTATCTCAAAAAACAGACATAATGGCACTAGAAAAGATTCAAAGAAGAGTGACCAAGATGATAAAGGGGATTGAACTCCTCTTGTATGAGGAGAGACTAAAAAGGTTAGGGCTCTTCAGCTTGGAAAAGAGACGGCTGAGGGGAGATAGGATTGAAATCTACAAAATTCTGAGTGGTATAGAACGGGTACAAGTGGATCGATTTTTTTTTACTGCATCAAGGTTTACAAAGACTAGGGGGATTCACTCGATGAGGTTACAGAGTAATAAGCTCTGGAACGTGTTTGCAAGAGGATGTGGTATAAGCTGCTCGTATAGCTGGTTTTCAGAAAAGTTTGGACAAGTTCCTGGAGGAAAAGTCCATAAACTGCTGTTGAAACAGACATGGGGGAAGCCCTGGATCGGTGGCATGGACTGCTGCTACACTTTGGGTTTTTGCCAGGTACTTGTTGTGACTTGACTTGGGAGACTGGGCTAGATGGACCATTGGTCTGACCCAGTAAGCCTAGTCTTATGTTCTTATCCCACACTTTTTGGAATCCCGTCATTGTTTTCATCTCTGATGCTTCCTTTACACCAGGGGTGTCAAAGTCCCTTCTCGAGGGTCGCAATCCAGTCAGGTTTTCAGGATTTCCCCAATGAATACGCATTTTATAAACACAAAGAGCTATATTTGTTTACAAATTTATAAACCAAAATTCCCACATATTCATTAATCACTTCTTTTTTAAAAAAAAATTTTCACCCCACACATGTGTTAATACTTCATATCATATAAAAATACACATAAATAACTTACTAAAACCTTAACAACCTACCCAATCAACCCACTAAAAGTTCATTTCAAAACTACTCAATTGCAGTACTGGCCAAAAAAGTTCTTGATATTGTGCAAACTTAAGTGATGTTATTCCAATGGATTTTCTCTTCATATTCCTTGTACCACTGTTCATCATAAACTGAGCAGAAATGCCCACCACAAATCTGCGTTTCGCCTGTCGGCGTCGTGAGGGGCTACAGGCTGATCTCGACTTCAGTAATGAATCTTAGTTCTTCTTATTCATTATACAATATATATGTGTGCCACACACCAGTGGGAACAATCCAAACCAGGACCTCTCACTTCACAAGCTGAACAGGAACTGACAGCATGCAGGAATGGGGCAGGGACAGGAAATATTTGTCCTCGTGTCCTTCTCTAATGCCAACCTCTGGGTTACTTACCTGCCTCTCGGTACTGAGGCAAATATGTTTTCTGCTTGTATTTGTTCCCTGACGGCTAAAAGATCCCTGAAGGACGAACACAGGTCGGTGGCTTCTGTGTAGTTGATCTTAGTTTTAAGTGCAGGAAAAGCTGAATATATAGTACTGTTTATCACTGCAAAAGAGTTGAAGTAGACATTCATAAAGGTATGTTCAAATATTATTCTGTAA
The DNA here is from genome assembly GCF_902459505.1 of Geotrypetes seraphini. Classification (NCBI taxonomy): domain Eukaryota; kingdom Metazoa; phylum Chordata; class Amphibia; order Gymnophiona; family Dermophiidae; genus Geotrypetes; species Geotrypetes seraphini. The sequence goes on from NC_047102.1 coordinate 6,550,755, forward strand.
CATAAAATAAAGAGTGCAATTGTCCTAACAATCAGACTGATGACCACAACCTATTGTAAAAAATGTCCTTTTACTCGTCCAAGGTTCAAATCACTTTATTCATCCAATATCTCAATGACTAAAGTGATTTGAACCTTGGATGAGTAAAAGGACATTTTTTTACAATAGGTTGTGGTCATCAGTCTGATTGTTCTGACAATTCCACTCTTTATTTTATGTATTTGAGTTTGTGGATTTGTTTCCCCTGTTTTATTCCCAAATATTATTCTGTACATTTCACAAGACATCGGTTGTTCTTCCTAAAATTTTAAGTCAACATAATGTGCTAAGCATGCGTTGACAGCTAAAGACACCCATAGAATATAATGGGCATCTTTAGCGGTTATATATATGCTTATGACAGTTCTCAGCAGTTTACAATTAATAAATAAATAAAAAGGGAACTTCATAAAAATATAGGACAGACCTAAGACAATCACACATGGAAGGAGGATCAACTGTAATCTCCTGTTGGATGTCAATAGATAGGATCATTTTGGGTTTTGCCCTCACCAAAAGTTAATTGGGAAAAGTAGGTTTTCAGAAGAGTTCGAGACTTAGAAGTAATGTTAGGGAATTCTTTTACATGTAGAGGGCGATGGAGGCCTGGAATGTCCTCCCGAGGAAAGAAAAACGGTGACAGAATTCAAAAAAGTGTGGGATAAACACAGAAGATCTCTAATTAGAAAGTGAATGGTATATATTGAAGAACTAAGGCCGATACTGGGCAGACTTGCACGGTCTATGTCTCGTATATGGCAATTCGATATAGGATGGTAGATATCCACAAACGATGAGATAGTTGGCTGGGCTGGAACTAGCTTCAACGTCAACTCCAATAGTTGGAGCCGAAGGATAGTACCGGATGGACTTTACAGGGTATGGCCCAGAAATATCAAAGAAAAAAGGAGAATTTAATTTAATCATGAATTTATAATGCATGATGTAACTAATGGGCAGACTGGATGGACCATTCAGGTATTTATCTGCTTTCATTTACTAGGTTAAATTAGACTCCAAACATATGTGACTAAATAGAAAAAAGGGACTGATCATGTAGATTCTCATTTAGTCCTATAAGTTGAAGGTAATACCAAAATATTGTCTTGTAAGTAGGGTTACCCAACGTCTGGATTTCCTCATGACATGTCCTCCTTTTGAGGACATGTCCGAGGGTCCCGATGGCTTTTCATAACCCGATACTTTGTCCAAGTTTTGACAAGCTTCCTGACACAATCACCTCGGGAAGAGGCAACTACGCGCGCGTAGATGCAACACAATGACATCACACACACACGCATGCACGTGACATATTGTGTCATATCCGTGTATGCGCGGATGCCGGCTGGGGGGCGGGGCTGGGGCAGAACATGGCGGGAAAGAGGCGGAACTAGGCAGTCTTGGGGGGCGTGGCCATGGGTCCGGATTTTCCTGAAGGAAAATCTGGTAACCCTACTTGTAAAGATCTAAGAGACAACAACGCGGAAGACAAAGGTGCGCGCCGACAACTGAGCGCAAGACGGAGGCGCGCGCCGAAGAAAATTACTGTTTTTAGGGGCTCCGACGGGGGTTTTTGTTGGGGAGCACCCCCAGTTTACTTACTACAAATCGCGCCGGCGTTGTGGGGGGTTTGGGGGGTTGTAACCCCCCACATTTTACTGTAAACTTAACTTTTTCCCTAAAAACAGGGAAAAAGTGAAGTTTTCAGTAAAATTGGGGGGTTACAACCCCCCAAACCCCCCACAATGCCCCCACAACGCGGTGCGATTTGTATTAAGTAAAGTGGTGGGGTTCCCCCCCCCCATGACCCCCCCGTCGGAGCCCTAAAAACAGTAATTTTCTTCGGCGCGCGCCTCCGCGCTGCGCTCAATTGTCTGCTCGCGCCTTTGTCCCGGCGCGCTTTTGACCTGACACCATAAGGAATAGTCAGATAGTTCAAATAACTAGGCTGCGTAGAACAGTATTTCTGAACTCAGTCCTAGAGCACCCCCTTGCCAGTCAGGTTTTGAGGATATCTACAATGAATGTGCATATACTTGATTTGCATACACTGCCTCCATCAAATGCAAATTTCTTTCATGCAAATTCATTGTGGATATCCTGAAAACCTGAATGGGAAGGGGCTACTCGAGGCGTAGAATATAATGACTTGTGGGTAAGTGTTAGAATTTTAAATTCAATTTTGTATGGCATATAATGATCAAATTTGCTTTTATGTCCTGTTCTGCCCCCAGGCTTGCCCCATTCCGCTCCCCAGGGTCTACCGCGCTCTTCCCCCAGCCCCGCCCTGTTCCATCCCCAATCTCGGCCCCAGCCCTGATCTCACCAGCTTTTCAAAACCCGGACTAATTGCTGGACATGTCCAGAGAAATCTACTCATGCATAACGTCTGGGTATCAGCCAGCAGTGCTGTATATTGTCTAAAGAGCCAGAGACCGTATCATACGAAATAAACATACACTCATTCCTGAAGCAGAAGACATCAGAGAAACCATCCATGGCTTTAACTGCTACGATTCCAATTTTTCCATTGGCACATTTGGGATTACTTGTACGCCGAGGGAGGAGGTTCTTCCCTTCTTTCACCCAGCCAGTCCTGGAACAGCAATAAGAAACCCAGAAAATTACACAGGCCAACAAATAAAAAATATTTTCATGGTGCCTTGGGTTTTTGACCTGTTCCTGGGGTTATTTGGGGCATTGATTCAGAAAATTGCATTGGATAGACCGCATCAGCTCTAGTTTCTTAGATATGGTGGCTACACAAAGTATCCTTGCTTTTTTATGCCTTTGGGATATTAGAGTCAAGCATGAACATTGGGTAAAGAAAAGATTGGCCTCCGAGGGAATATATGTTGGTTGGAGGACAAAATGTAATCAATGAACCTTTGGTAGCACAAGATAGAATCCTACTGCCACCACTTTATGAAACAATTTGGAAAGGCTTTGAATAAAGATGGTTCGTGCATATGTTACCTGGACTTAACATGGAAAAACTGAAGGCAGGAAATTGCGATGGTCCACAGATCAGACAACTCATAGCATCAATGAATGAAATTGAATCATGTGCCTGGTCTTCATTTGTTCTTGTTGTGAAAAAGTTTCTTGGCAACAAGAAGGCCGACAACTACACACAATTAGTAGAGGATTTGCTCTTTCATTTCAACAGCCTTGGCTGTAACATGAGTGTTGAAGTCGCTTAGATCGCTTTCCAGAGAGCCTTGGTGACTTAAGCGAAGAGCAAGGTGAAAGATTTCACCAAGACCTAAAAACAATGGAAGCCAGACACCAAGGAAGATGGGATGCACACATGATGGCAGACTGTTGTTGGAATCTTATGCGGGATTGTCCTGGCAGATCCCACTCTCGGAAGTCTTACTAAAGGAGCTTCTTGTGTGTCGAATGACTGGAAAGTTTGTATCATAAACTTGTGCTTTTGGTATGAAATAAGTAGATTTTTATGTTGTGCACTTTTCTTTTAGTTTTTAATATGTTTCCTTCATGCTTAAAAGATATTAATTTAAACACTACATTAAAATATCCTGATTTTTTAATGGGCGAGCAGAGTGAAGAATGGTATATGGCACAGATTCTGTATCTCAAAAACTAGAGCTGATAGGAGAAAACCGATTCCATTTTTAGAATCAGCAGGTCAAATATAGCCAGAAACAGATCAAATATTTGAGGCCAAAACAAAAGAGACCATGGAAAGAGATGTTCCTGATGCAGGTTTATTTGTTCAAGGTTTTTTTTTTTTTAAATTATTTTTATTCATTTATTACAAATTATATATATAACAAACTCAGGAAAATCTACAAGTATCATCTTAAACATTTACAAAAAGGGAAATAAAATCGTTCAACGGTCTAGCCCACATTAACTTGCCGGCTGTACTTTCTATATAGCAACATAAATTTAGTAAAGAAAGACAACTAAGTTGGCAGAATGTGGCATTTATTTCTATACATTCCTTCAATTATCCTCCCTATTTAAAAATAACCAAATAAATCTAGGCTGTTGTTTGAACCGGTTTATCCTTCAGAAAACCTTCTAACTGGACTGGATCTAAAAAGACATTCTTATCACTTGCTGCCTTAAGCCTAAGCGTTGGGAACTGCTTCCTCTTCATTGGAGTCTGCTTAGAGACATCAGGAAAAATAAGAATCCTTTGGCCACAAAACAGAGCCTGTCTTTCAGTAAAATATAGTTTCAAAATAGTTTGTTTCTCCAACACTGTCTTGAAAACTACCAAAAGTGTAGCACGTTTTGTCATTGTGTCTTTAGATGATTCTAAAAACTGGGAAAGATCTAAACTCTCTGGAGAGACTAATTTATCAGTTTCCCCTTCCGCTCCCTCCTCCCTAGAGGCCCTCGGAACATAGTAGAGGTTATCAGGTTGGAAAATTACCCACCTCCTATAGAATTTCACAGTATTGGTATAGTAAAAAAACGGGAAGGTTTTTCAGGACCTATGATCGAGAGCTGGAACCGATAAGTCTCAGACTCTTTACCTTGTGTCGGATTCTGAGCGGGTTTCTGAGATTATTTTCCTTCCAGTGTTAATAAACTGTATTTCCATTGCTGTAATAAGAGAACCTAATTGGTTGGTGTGCAATATATGCACATGTGATGGTTGTGTCAATCATAAGTGTGCCAGTGCTATTGGAAGGGGACGAAGGGGAGGTGAAAGCCTTGGCTTTCAACAAGTGCGCATAAGACACCTAAGAACATAAGAACTACCACTGCTGGGTCAGACCAGTGGTCCATCGTGCCCATCAGTCCGCTCCCGCGGCAGCCCTCTGGTCAAAGACCAGCGCCCTAACTGAGACTAGCCTTACCTGCGTATGTTCTGGTTCAGCAGGAACTTATCTAACTTTGTCTTGAATCCCTGGAGAGTGTTTTCCCCTATGAAAGCCTCCGGAAGAGCGTTCCAGTTTTCTACCACTCTCTGGGTGAAGAAGAACTTTCATACGTTTGTACAAAATCTATCCCCTTTTAACTTTAGAGAGTGCCCTCTCGTTCTCCCTACCTTGGAGAGGGTGAACAACCTGTCTTTATCTACTTTGTCTTGAATCCCTGGAGGGTGTTTTCCCCTAAGACAGACTCCGGAAGAGCGTTCCAGTTTTCTACCACTCTCTGGGTGAAGAAGAACTTCCTTACGTTTGTACAGAATCTATCCCCTTTTAGTTTTAGAGAGTGCCTTCTCGTTCTCTCTACCTTGGAGAGGGTGAACAACCTGTCTTTATCTACTTTGTCTTGAGTCCCTGGAGGGTGTTTTCCCCTATGACAGCCTCTGGAAGAGCGTTCCAGTTTTCCACCACTCTCTGGGTGAAGAAGAACTTCCTTACGTTTGTACGGAATCTGTCCCCTTTTAACTTTAGAGAGTGCCTTCGGAAAAGCAAAGACATGATTGCATTCCCCGATCCTTTACCTGCAGGTCTCATAGCCAGCTTCGAAAGCGTCGGTGAGCTGCACTTCAGTTGCAAATGTCGCATTCAGGCCTTGACATACTTTTTCCCCGTCTTCCAGCATCAGGTTGTACTTTTCTGCGATACTGACTTGAAAAACTCCTTTCAGCACTGAAAAAAGGTGTTTATGTGCAATGTTTATGAGCTTGCGGAAAAGCATATGACAAATTTTTTTTTTTTTTTTAAATAAAATCTTTATTCATTTTCAAATCAAACAACAAGTGCTTAAAAATGAATTATAATGATAATTACAATATAGCACTATAATTGACTAACATATGAACTATAAATCTCTAGCGCTGTTTAGTAAAAGGAACCCTAGGTCAGCTGTCTGGTACAGATGTTGGACTCAGTACCTTAGTCATATACGGTACATGCTTGTTCTTCAACCTATGTCACTGAGCTGTCCCTATAGGAACTCAATTTCCCCATCCTGTCCCCATGAGTTTTGTTGTTGTCCCATTCCTGTAAGCTCTGCCTTAACTGCACAAGCCTCATAGAAACATAGAAATAGACGGCAGATAAGGGCCACGGCCCATCAAGTCTGCCCACTCCAATGACCCTCCCTATCTATCTTTGCGGATAGATCCCACATGTTTGTCCCATTTGGCCTTAAAATCTGGCACGCTGCTGGCCTCAATAACCTGAAGTGGAAGACTGTTCCAGCGATCAATCACCCTTTCGGTGAAGAAGAACTTCCTAGTGTCACCGTGCAGTTTCCCGCCCCTGATTTTCCACGGATGTCCCCTTGTTGCCGCGGGACCCTTGAAAAAGAAGATATCCTCTTCCACCTCGATGCGACCCGTGAGGTACTTGAATGTCTCGATCATATCTGTCTGCTGTCCAGTACCAGGACCATATCTTTTTTAATATAAAATCACCAAACTTTATCCTCTTTGCTTGACTGTCTACACCAGTGGTTCCCAACCCTGTCCTGGAGGAACACCAGGCCAATTGGGTTTTCAGGCTAGCCCTAATGAATATGCATGAAGCAAATTTGCATGCCTCTCACTTCCATCCTATGCAAATCTCTCTCATGCATATTCATTAGGGCTAGCCTGAAAACCCGATTGGCCTGGTGTTCCTCCAGGACAGGGTTGGGAATCACTGGTCTACACAACCTTACTAATGTTCTTGATATTCTCATACATGTCTTGGGGTTTTTTTTTTTTTATTTTAAAGTTTGGATTAAAATGTTATGGACCTGTTTTGTCTGAAGCACTATTGGTCTGATTCTATAAACGGTGCCTGAATTGGTAGGCGCCCAGGGAAAAGGCCATTTAAATGCCATTTATAGAATCGCACCAGTAGGCATCAAAGACAGGTGTCGATATATTTCTTGGCCTAAAATACTAGCACCTAATGCAATCCACGCCCAAACCCTGTAAGTACACCTAATTCTCGAATAGGCACCCATGTAGACATCTACATGGCGCCTGTTCAAAAATTAACTTTTTAAGTTGTTTTTTTAATAAGAAGAACACTGACACCATTCTCATACCCACCACTCAATGGCACTCATCGTAAAAAGCTTTATGATAACCTCATAGCAACGCATGCAGCAAAACTCGAACCCTCCATCACTAGATTGTTAACCTCAACATCTGACTTCAAAGCATTCCGTAAAGAAATCAAAACGCTGCTCTTCAAAAAGTATTTACAATCTACCTAATCTCCCTCTCCTCTTCCACCAACCAGGTTTGATCACTCCCTGGCACCATACCATCAATCGACAAAAAATACACATATAAAAAAAAAAAAAAATAATAAAAATAAAAAAAATAAAAAAAAAATTTACCTGGAACCAATTCACCCTACCGAAACCGATTGCCTACCAACGTATGGAAACAGAATATTTGATATGTATAGTAATGTAACCTGATTTATCTTCCATTGTTATTATGTCTACACACTCTCTCTGTCATTAGTCTATACCCTCAATCTGTATTCTCCAATGTCATGTACCCTCCTGGAAATGTCCAGCTCTCTTCTTATGTAATCCGCTTTGAACCGCAAGGCACAAGCGGAATAAAAATCACTAATGTAATGTAATGGTGCTGTTCAATGAACCAATTAAAAAATTAAGGTGCCTAGATCAGGCATATTTTATAGAATCGGGCTGCGTTCAGGACACACTTGCAGTAACTTTGCATACAGCCCCCTGTGACTATAAATAATGGATTAAAAAGATTTGACCTTCCTCAGGACACAGCTTTCAAGTTATTTTTTTAAGGCTACATATTTATATAGCATTTAAATCGTGCTGCAGATTTGTGCAGCATTTAATCACAGGTTCCTGCTATTGTAGTGTTTGTATATTTGCTTTGACATCCTGTTTAGTTTTATAGTGACTAAAATAAACTCAGTAAAACAATTAATCTTGAGCCAAAGAAGTTATGCAGTGCCTCAAGCACTTAAAGTGTTTGAGACTTGTGCAGATAAGGACAGAGCTTGCAGGAATGGGGCAGGGCCAGGAAAAGAACTCCTGGAGATGGGACGGGAAAATGAGTTCCCGCGGGGACAGGAAAAAATCTGTCCCTGTGTCATTCTCTACTTGGGAGAACAGTAGAGAAAATTGAATAAATAAATAATGTGAAAAAGTTTCTGTCTCTGGTAACCGGAGCTGAGATTGTGATGTCATAATGCCTCATTCCACCAATAAGAGCCAACCTCATCAGTGATGTCACAATGGCTTCATTGTCCTACATTTGGATTTCTAGAGTGGTGCAGGATACAGGACAAATTCCTCTCCATCCCTATCCTGTCCCTGTGAGTTCTGTCCCTGTCTCACCCCTTCAAGCTCTGCCCTCATCTGCACAAGCCTCGAACACTTATGATTTTAAAGTGTTTGAGGCTTGTGCAAATGAGGACAGAGCTTGCAGGGGTGGGGCAGGGACAGGGACAAAATGTATTCCCTTGTCATTCTTTATTCTGAAGTCACGGCTGCCAGCTGGCTCCAGGCTCCATTCATCCAGTCCCTGTGTTGATTCCCACTTGTAATCTGACTTTTCATAAGAACATAAGAATAGCCTTACTGGGTCAGGCCAATGGTCCATCAAGCCCAGTAGCCGGTTCTCAAGGTGGCCAATCCAGGTCACTAGTACTTGGCCAAAACCTAAGGAGTAGCAACATTCCATTCAGAATCCTAAAGAATAGCAAGATTCTGGAATCCCAACGAGTAACAAAAGATTCCGGAACCCCAAAGAGTAGCAACATTCCATGCTACCGATCCAGGGCAAGCAGTGGCTTCCCCCATGTCTTTCTCAATAACAGACTATGGACTTTTCCTCCAGGAACTTGTCCAAACCTTTCTTAAAACCAGCTATGCTATCTGCTGTTACGTGTTCCAGAGCTTAACTATTCTCTGAGTGAAAAAAAAACTTCCTCCTATTGGTTTTAAAAGTATTTCCCTGTACACAGCACAGCAAAATCAGGACCTAATCCTGAAACTGAGTTAGTTGGCAGACTTCCATGATGTTGCAAGATATTAAATCCATGGTTAAAAGATGTGCTTTTATTTAAAGCATGCAAGCATACTGACTGAAGAGCCTTTTGCATGGAATGTTTACCTTTAGCTGTGCCCTCCTATTGTGAGATTTTTTTCTCTCACTCTCTCAGTCATGAATAGAATATTTTCATCATTGCTATAACTCACCATTGCGTTTGTAGCAGAACACGCCTTCTGCTTCAATGTACCTTTTCAGAACCCCTGTTGTATTCTGTGCACAAGCTTCATCACCAAAAGCACGGACCATCATAAGCTGCTTTTCCTGGACCCATCCCCACCTAACAGAAAAGAAGAAAGGTTAATCTATACACAAGCCAGCAGTACAGGATAAACCAACCACAAAACTGGTTAAAAGGACTACAGCAAGGCAGCAGGGTTAAAAAGTGGCCTGAGGGAGGAATCATAGGAGTCAGCTTGGAATTTGCTGAGCAGCTACAGAATTGGGTTTCTTTACTCTCTCCCCACCGCACGCATGCACCTCCTCTCCCACCGCCTAAACCCCTGACATCAAGCACCCCCGCCTTATGATCACCCCTCCTCCCAGCCCACAAAATCCTGGAGATCTTGTAGGCTTGGGGGGGGGGGGTTCGAATCAGAACCCCCCAACTCGAGAACCCTCCACCCCCAAAACTGTCCCCCCCCTGTACCTTTTGTCAAAAATCAGGCAGGAAGGATGTCCACTCCCTCCTGCCTTGAAGGGCCGCCTCTTCAAAATGGCAGTCCTTCCCCTTCCCAGTGCATCCTGGATGCACTGAAAAGGGGCCTAAGGTCCTGATTGGCTCAGGCGCCTAAGGCCTCTCCCCAGCATGCACTGGGGGAGCCTAAGGTCCTGACTGGAGGGGCCTTAGGTGTCTGAGCCAATCAGGACCTTAGGCCCCTTCCAGTATGCACTAGGAGGTGGGGGGGGGAGGGGAGGACCACCATTATGAAGAGGCCGCCCTTCAAGGCAGGAGGGAGTGGGCATCCCTTTTGCCTGATTTTCAATGAAAGGCACAGGGCCAGTGTTGGAGGTGGAGGGCTCTCGAGCTGGGGGGGGCCTGATCTGAACCCTCCCAGTCCACTAGACCACCAGAATTTTGTGGGAGGGATTGGGGAGATTGGAAGGCGAGGGGGACGCTTGGTGTCTGGGGTGTCAGAGGGAAGGGAAGACATGTGCGTGGCAAGGAGTCAGAGAGGAGAAGAGGTGCTGACACCCCCACCTTGACACGCTGTCCTCGCTGGGATTCCAGGGTTCTTGTTCTCTCCTGGTTTTCTTCCTATCTTTCCCATCGTACTTTCAGTGAATGTTACAGTGGATCTTCCTTTGCTGCTATCCCACTGCCTGAAGGCTCTGTCTTGGGCCCTCTCCTCTTTTCCATATATACCCGCTCTCTCAATACACTGATCTCCTCCCATGGTTTACAATATTACCTCTATGCCGATGACTCCCAGATCTACCTCTCCACACCAGATATCTGTACAGGAATTCAGGCCCAAATCTCAGACTGCCTGTCCAACATTGCCACTTGGATATCTCACCGCCATCTCAAACTGAATATAGCTAAAACCAAACTCCTTATCTTTCCACCTAAACTCACCTCCCTCCTCCTGCCGTTCTCTATTTCAGTGGATAACACTCTCCTCCTCCCCATCTCGTGAGCTCACAACCTTGGGGTGATCTTTGATTCCTCTCTCTCCTTCTCCAATCAGATCCAACAGACTGCTAAAGCCTGTCGCTTCCTCCTATATAATATTACCAAAATCTGACCTCTCCTCTCCAGGGACACTATCAAAATCCTTATCCATGCTCTCATCACCTCACATATAGACTACTGCAACGTACTTCTCTCAGGTCTCCCGCTCATCCATCTCTCATGCCTTCAATCTCATGCATGACTCATATTCCGCGAGAGCCGCTATTCTCACATTACTCCTCTCCTCAAGTCATTTCATTGGCTCCCTGTCCGTTTCCAAATACAGTTCAAACTCCTCTTACTGACTTCCAAGTGCATTCACTCTAGTCCCCCAGTATCTCTCTTCACTTATCTCCCCCTATGCTCCTCCCCGTGAACTCTGTTCATCGGGTAAGTCCCTCTTATCTGAAACCCTTCTCCTCCATCACCAACTCCAGACTCCGTCCCTTCTTTCTTGCTGTGTATACGCCTGGAACAGGCTGCCAGAGTCAATACCTCCGTCTCTAGCAGTCTTCAAACCCAAGCTAAAAGCCCCCTTTCTTGAAGCTGCTTCCAACTCATAACTCCCACTCACCCATCATATAATTCCTTCTGCTAGAAACTCCCCCATACCCGAGATGTTCTGTCTGTCCAAATTAGATTGTAAGCGCTTCTGAGCAGGGACCCTCTATTGAATGTTAAATGTACAGCACTGCTTATGCCTTTCAGCGCTATAGAAATGATAGTAGTAGAATTTGGGAAGTACACGATTGCCTGTACTCAGCTCGCACGACCATCCTAATCATTTTGCTTCTAAACTGGCCTGAAATTAGGTTTAAATAATACAGATAATTCCCCCTGATCTTACTTGCAGGTTTGGAACTTTTTAGCTACAGCCGTTTCCAGTTGGTCTGCGGTTGCCAGAGTTGCGTTGTAACAGTCACATATCTCCGGGGCGTTCGCATAGGTCGCATTAACATCGGTCACCTGAAAGACCCCAGATACAACTAGGAAGGAAGGAAGGAAGAAAAACAACACAGATTTAGTGATTACTCTTTCAGCAGGAAAAGAATCAATGTTCAGTATATTAACTCAGAATAGGCAGAAAAAGTACATTTATTTATTCATTCCATTATGTACTGGAGCATTTTTCCCTGCCTGTCCTGGTGGGCTCACAATCTATCTAATGCAGTCATTCCCAACCCTGTCCTGGAGGAACACCAGGCCAATCGGGTTTTCAGGCTAGCCCTAATGAATATGCATGAGAGAGATTTGCATATGATGGAAGTGATAGGCATGCAAATTTGCTTCATGCATATTCATTAGGGCTAGCCTGAAAACCCAATTGGCCTGGTGTTCCTCCAGGACAGGGTTGGGAACCACTGATCTAATGTACCTGGGACAAGGGGGGGGGTTAAGTGACTTGCCCAGGGTCATATGGAGCAGTGTGAGTTCGAACCCACAATCTTTAACCACTGCGCCACTCTAGAAATCAGAACGTAGTAAAAATGAGCCAAGTATGAGACAATCAAGCCTTTGTGACATCACTGATGAGGTTGGCTCTTATTGGTGGAATGAGGCATTATGATGTCACAATCTCAGCTCTGGTTGTCAGAGACTGAAAACTTTTCACACTATTATTTATTCAGTTTTCTATACTGTTATCCCAAGGGAGCTCAGGATGGTTTATGTTAATTTATTCAGATACTCAAGCATTTTTCTCTGTCTGTCCCAATGGGCTCACAATCGATCTAATGTACCTGGGACAATGGGGGGGGGGGGGGGGGGGATCAAGTGACTTGCCCAGGGTCTCAACGAGCAGCGTGGGTTTGAACCCACAGCCTCAAGGTGCCAAGGATGTAGCTTTTAACCACTGCGCCACACTATCCCCAGAAACATTTTCGTCTAGATACCACAGACCAGTCAAATACCCAGGTACAACCAGAGCGTAGGGCTGCTGGCACGACTACCTCATATTCTTGTCTTTTCTTCTCCTCCGTCAGCTGTTCTGCTTTGAAGTCCCATCTCTGATTTTAGGTGGACAAAACCATTGCAAAGGTAAACCTTCAGCCTTCTGCCTCTCTTTCGAGTTAACCTTCACCCTTTCCCTGAGGTTCTGAGAATTAAACTCTACAATTATGACCAACCCTCCCATCAGTGTTGTAGAGAGGGAAGTTTGCGCTCGGGGCAGAGGCACCTAACATCATTCCACCGTGCACACTGGTCCCCTGCAGTGGGAGGGTCTCTTAGATGCACGCTTCCTCTCCATTCCCCTGTATGTCTTCTAGTCTTTGCCAGCAGCGAGCTGAGCTTTCACATCCTGGTGCTGTGAGCAGGAAGTGATGTCAGAGGAATGGCTGAAGCCAGTGTGAGGAGTGAAAGAACTCGCTGCTAGGCTCCATCACTCTTGATCTAAGAGAGAATGACCACGCCAGGCGTTATGTGCCTTAGAATAATGCTGATAATCTATCAGGAGGAGTTCTTGCTCACTGCTGGCGAAGACTAGATGACTTGAAGCGGTATGTAGGTGGGAGTGCATTTAAGAGACACCCCTCCATCGCCAGGGGGAGCAGAGAAGAGAAATGCCCAGGGTGCTTAGTCCCCGCCCCCTCTTACTACGCAACTGCCTCCCAGTATCATCTAGTAAAATTGCATAATGAGACATCATAGTTTGAAATATTAACTTTATTTTCCTTATATATAAGGCCCAATGTTCCAAAGTTAGGCTCCTAAATTTGTGCCCTATTTTCAGCCAAACTTAGAAGCACAATTTTTTAGCTTGAGTCACCTTAATTTAAAAGTTTAAAAATTGTGTTTATAAATTTAGGCTTGCCTAACATTTATGAGCTTAATGATGGAAAGTAGTGCTCTAAATCCACACCCATTGGCATCTACTTTTTAATGCTACTAAATTTAAGAGTTTAGTGAAATTTTGAATAAAAATGTATGTTCTGAGCCCTAGAAATTTTTCAAAGGGGTCAATTTATAAGCGTAACTCTCAAAGAAGCAGAAATCCTTTAAATATTGGGCCCATACATAGCAAGGGCAGTCGCAAAAGTTATTTGAAAACTGTCCTTCCTCCCTCCCTGCAGATCAAAGCACCTACTGATCCTTCATTGAGTCTGGGGATTCTTAGGACATAATGCAATGCTTGTAGCCACAGCGAAGCATGCAACCATCAAGAACTACCTTTGATCTGTGCTGCTACTTCCAGCTAGATCCTCTGTATCCCCCCAGATTAGCTGGATCTGATGCATTCCAACTTAAATGAGCTCGCTCCCCCCCCCCCCCCCCCACACACACACCAATGCTGCCAAACCTGCAGCTTCCAAGAGATCCAGAGAATTTGTCTCGAGTACGCTGGGTAAAAGCCAGATCCTCCAGATTCAATGCATTCCGCATTACCCCCCCCCCTTTACAAAACCATAGCGTGGTTTGTAGCACCAGCCGCACTATGGAGGGGGGTGGGGGTGGTAAAGGAGGTGCTGGACCTGTTATTTGACATAGGTCCCATTTTGTGCAAAAGAACCTGTTTATTAATAATGTATGTTAATGGAATTAGCATGTGCATTTTTAGTAACTCTAGCCTACAATCAGGTATCCAGGCAGATTCCTGGAGTCTTTGTTCCAAAGCTTTATTCATAGTGAAGTAATTATTGGGAGAGTGTGGAGCTACAGCCTCGGCATCCTGAGGTTGTGGGTTCAAATCCTTGGGACCCTGGGCAAGTCACTTAATCCCCCTTGCCCCAGGTACATTAGATAGAATGGGAGCCAGTTATGGAAAAATGCTGGAGTACCTGAATAAGTTGTAATCCGCACAGAATTGTAGGATTAGGCAGAATATAAATTATTAAATAAATATATCTATGTGTTCAAATGTTCCCTCTTGCTTATTTGTTGTTTCTCTATTTCTAGTTCATCTAATACCTGGGCAGATTTCTATAAAACAGTCACAATCTAAAATATCATAAAACCAAACCACTCCAGTAACACTAGCTTGTTCACTAACCCCAAAAGATATTTTCAGCTCTTTTTTAAATATAGAAGTCTGGTCCAACCAATTTGTTCGAATTCTGTAGCTATGATTCCTCAAGATACTGTCCCCCTACACCCCCTCCGATTTCTGTCTTTCTTTTTCTTCTAAAACACTTTGAGGTGTGTCGAGTGAGAGAGTATAGAGAACAGACTGGACCAAGAAAGTTTTTCTCACTGAGAAGAGCCAGCCTGAGCAGTGTCCTTACCTGTAGTATAGGTTTCACAGATGATACCTGGAATTAAAAGTCCAAAAATCAGCGGGAGATCCATGGCTCTGAGCTGAGCAGTATGCGAGTACTTTAAGGGCTCAGGGTAGAGTGAGAACCTGTTGAAAGTGAGAAGGTTGCATAGCCCTGGGGAGGAGCTCAGCCTCCTCCACACCCCCCCTAGCTGGAGGGTTGGCATGGCCCTGGCTAGAGACTGAGTTCAACACTCCCACTGCAAGGGCAGAACTGCTAAACTGGTGCTACCTCAGTGCCCCTGGGAGATCTTCCTTACCTGCCTCTGCAATCGGACAGAGAACGAGTAATATTACAGGTGAATGTTTTTGGAGAGTGGAGAAGGCAACATTAGGAGAGCCTACGGAAAGATAAAAATTAGGAGGAAATCAATCAAAGTGGTTGAGTTTGAATAATGGTCTGCCAGTATGGAGAAATGGCTTACCCCCCACCTTTTTTTTTTTTTTTTTTTTACAAAACTGTGAAAGCAGTTTTTAGCGCAGACTGACACGCTGAATGCTCTGTTCTGCTCCCGAAGCTGTCGGGAGCTGCATGGATCAGTGTTTTTCAACTCGGCCCCGGAGTACCCACCCTTGCCAGTCAAGTTTTCAATATATCCACAATGAATATGCATGAAAGACCAAGATGAGAAACGCTGACGTAGAGCATTCAGCACTCTGGCCTGTGCTAAAAAACGGCTTCCGCGGTTTTGTAAAAGTGACGCACAACGGGAAAAACTATTCAGGGTGTGAGCCTCTCCCTCAGTTACTTCCCTAGAGGTTCAGGAGATTATCCAGTCTTCTCTTAAAACTGTCTATTAGACACGAGATCCTGTAAAGTGTAGTTACTTACCTGTAACGTAGGTTCTCCGTGGACAGCAGGATAGTCAGCCACACAACCCATATGTGGCTGGCTCATCCTGTTTGTCCTAGGAGAAACAGATTACTCTAGCAGTGTGAAATCATATCTCCAGCCGAGTCAAAGTCATGTCATCCTTTATTCACAAGACAAAAAATAGAACCCTAAATGGAGGAGGTACAACAACAAGCTAAAAAATGAAAGAACCTCCCTCACCCCAAGAAGTCTACAAAGATTAGGGAAAAGAGATGAAGTCCAACTCCAAACCGAGCAAAAATGAAAAATAATTCTATAATTTAAAGGTATTCTTTATTTTGATAATGTGTGTTTTTTTCATTTGAGTTTTTTCACACAGTGCACATTTTGCACTAGTTAAGCACTATAAATATTATCCGGAGCAAGCCCGGGGATGTTTCGCAGTTAACACCTTTCTGGGTGTAAATCCGCGACAGCTTTTCCCTGGAGTTTCCAGAGGTTGCTGTGTGACTGAGGACTTGTCCGGTTAATACCTTTAAATTATAGAATTATTTTTCATTTTTGCTCGGTTTGGAGTTGGACTTCATCTCTTTTCCCTAATCTTTGTAGACTTCTTGGGGTGAGGGAGGTTCTTTCATTTTTTAGTTTTTTATCCTTTATTCACAACATAAATTTCCTTCTCAGCATTTTCTGTAATGTGGTGTGGTGGCTGTGTTAGTCCATTTTCAAGGCGATCCATAGAAATAAAGCAAAGCTAACTTCCCCCTCCCCCTTTTACAAAACCACAAAAGCAGTTTTGAGGGCAGGCCACGGTTTTGTAAAAAAGCAAATATCTCATTTCTGATTGAAAGAAGGTTTTGCCTTTGAAAGCCAATCCAAAAAATGTACTGTTAATCCAATAATCATCTTATTTTCTTTTCTGTTTTATTTCTATTTGTTACCAGTATTTTCTGGGACCAGACTCTACGCAGGGGTGGGGAACTCCGGTCTTCCAGTCTGGTTTTCAGGATTTCCCCAATGAATACGCATGAGATCTATTTGCATACACTGCTTTCAATGCATATTCATTGGGGGAAATCCTGAAAACCCGACTGGAATACGGCTCTCGAGGACCGGAGTTCCCTACCCCTGCTCTACAGGAATTGTCTCCTGAATCCATTTCATATTTCTCTTCATTTATTTATTCAATTTTCTATGCTGTTCTCCCAAGGGAGCTCAGGACAGTTGACATGAATTTATTCAGGTACTCAAGCATTTTTCCCTGTCTGTCTCAGTGGGCTCACAATCTATCGAATGTACCTGGGACAATGGGGGGGATTAAGTGACTTGCCCAGGGTCACAAGGAGCAGTGGGGAGAGAACGAGAGGGCACTCTCTAAAGTTGAAAGGGGATAGATTCCGTACAAATGTAAGGAAGTTCTTCACCCAGAGAGTGGTGGAAAACTGGAACGCTCTTCCGGAGTCTGTTATAGGGGAAAACACCCTCCAGGGATTCAAGACAAAGTTAGACAAGTTCCTGCTGAACCAGAACGTATGCAGGTAAGGTTAGTCTCAGTTAGGGTACTGGTCTTTGACCTAAGGGCCGCCATGGGAGCGGACTGCTGGGCACGATGGACCACTGGCAATTCTTATGGTCTTATGAACTCACAGTGTCAGGGTGCTGAGTCTGCAGCTTTAATCACTGCACCACACTCTTCATGCCTCTGGGCTTTCACAGCGATGAAAAGATACGTGTATGTCCTCTCCCACATGTGCAAATGTTGTACATCACAGCTGAGTGGGGTGGTCAGGAGGGTATGCCACCTATATTCCCTGAGGCAATCAAACACTATTTTGGTAGGGCTACTGGTGGGACTGGGGAGGAGGATTTCAAGCTAGCAGGTGGTTCAGGGGAGTCTTCAAGAGGACCCGTCTCAGCTGCATACAACAGGAGGTCTCTGGACATGACGTTCATCCATGTGAGGCCTGTGAATGTCCTGCTGTCTTCCAGTGTCTAGTCCCGGAAAGGATTCCATAACCTTGGTGGCAAATTGAAGGTCATTCCACCATAGGCTCTGGGATGAGAACTACTTTAGAATAAAATGTCAGAGAGGGTCTGATTTAATTTCCTTTAAGTAGAAACTGGGCAGCTTCCCAACACTGCTGTTTCCAGTGCTCAGAGTTTCTGCATTTAACATAAAAACTGGCTTATAGTTTTGCATTGTTTTCTGTACTGGTCATGGTCACTGTTTCCTTTATGGTCGCTCCCTTAATAGCTTCACTGGTTCCCTACACCCATCCCACACTTTGGAAGAGATTAAACAGTACTACTTGCGTATGTATTTGATATCTGGACTCTCACTGATCCTGAGTAGGAGTGATTCAGTGGTAGGCGTTTTCTGTTACGGAATGGCAAATATGCTTTATTCTTAATCCGGTACCAAATGCTGCCAGTTTGGAGTCAACTCCTCTTTGGCAACAACAGAACTGTTTCCAGTGTCTTCTTCCTAAAATTCCCCATTCCAGTGAGTGATTGAGACGTCGCAATGTTACTCTCAGCGACCCTCCCCTTCTGAGCAGGCTTTAGATGTGGAAATACTGGAACTGATACTGATGAAGTGCAGATGTAGAGGACAGACTGAGACCCGCACAAGGTGGAGTTCAAATACTTTTAGAACTGCGTTGAAAAGCTGCACCCGTCTATCCTTTCTTGGTACATGGTGACTGATGACTTGCAGTGCCCATCCCACAGAAAGAATCTGCACTGCTAAGGGACACGCCACTCCCTAAAGTGCACCATTCCTACCTCAGAGACAGAAATAACATGCACTGAGTGAAACCTGTATATAAAATCACCCCAGAGGGAAAGTCTACAGGAATCAAACTATATCCATTTGCAGAAGAGTGTATTTAAGAACATGAGAAAACATGACTTGTCATACTTGGTGGAGGCAAAGGTCTATCTAGACCACCGCCCTTTTTCCCAGCAGTGACCAATGTAGGTCACATGGTCTTATCAGGCAGCACCACACCAAAGACTGTGTAAGCAGTGCGGTTGCACAGGTCGCAAATATGGAGGAACTCAAAAAGTCGCTGCCAGCTTACTGCCTCTTTTCATTGGTGGTGGCAAGTGGCATGTAAGTAGACAGTGCCCTCCCCCACTCCTGTAGGCCCTGGGTGCTGGCAGGATTCCAAAAAGTAGACATATTTCCTAATACCTATCCTCAAAAACAAGCAGTGGCTGTTCCCAGGCCTACCTTAATAATATCTACCGTACTGACTTTTTCTCCAGGAACTTGTCCAGATCTTTTTTAGACTTGGCTATGCTAACTGCTTTTGCCATATCCTCCAGCAATGAGTTCCAGAGGTTAACTATGGGGCTCATAATCAAAACTTTAGAACGTCTAAAAACCTGCCTAAGACAGGACATCCAAGTGCCGATAATCTAACCAACTTTCTGAATGTGTAGCAGGACTTCTTATGCCTCTGAATGCTGCTGTGCACCCAGAGCTGAAAGGGACATATCTGGAGGAGTGGCCAGGGCAGTATTATCTGTTTTACTCTTTGGGATCTTGCCAGGTACTTGTGACCTGGGTTGGCCACTACTGGGCTTGATGGACCTTTGGTCTGTCCCAGTACAGCAATTCTTATGTTCTTATGTGAGCCAAGTGTCGGACAATGAAGCCATTGTGACATCACTGATGAGGTTGGCTCTCAGGCATTGGTGGAATGGGGCATTATGACATCACAATCTCAGCTTTGGTTACGAGACCGAAACTCTTCACACGATTTATTTACTAATTTTGAGCTTAGAATGGTTTACATGAGCTTATTCAGGTACTCAAGCATTTTTCTCCATCTGTCCCGGCTCACAATCTATCTTATGTAACTGGTGGATTAGGTGACTTGCCCAAGGTCACAAGGAGCAGCGTGGGTTTGAACCCACAACCACAGGGTGCTGAAGCTGTAGCTTTAACTATCGTGCCACACTCTCCCCTTTAGGGGGAGGAGACTAAGATAGCGCATGTCCCCCTCCTTGTAGGTCATTACCATGTTATTTAATAAGCCACTAAGAGGATAAATATTGAAAGCATGCAGGTTTAAGTACGTGTAGATATCTTAAAATATCTAACCTGCACTGAAGCCAATGCAAAGACTTTAAGCTGAAGAGTTCTAACCTCGGTGGCCTTTCCCCTCTTACTTTTATGTAAATCTGTTGCCCTTAAAATAGCTCCTTTCAGTTTTGCCACTGCGTTTCTGCTTCCCCCAGCTGTTCCCATCCAGCCAACAACTCCTCGTGGTAGTCAAGATTGAGGGTACTTTCCTTAGACTACTTTAAAAATAATAAGAACATAAGCAATGCCTCCACTGGGTCAGACCCGAGGTCCATCGTGCCCAGCAGTCTGCTCACTGGCGGCTCAACAGGTCCAGGACCTGTGCAGTAACCCTCTATCTGTACCCCTCTGTCCCCTTTTCCAGCAGGAAATTGTCCAATCCTTTCTTGAGCCCCAGTACCGTACTCTGCCCTATTACGCCCTCTGGAAGCGCATTCCAGGTGTCCACCACATGCTGGGTAAAGAAGAACTTCCTGGCATTCGTTTTGAATCTGTCCCCTTTCAACTTTTCTGTTGAAAGGGGACAGTCCTCAGGTTAAACTTTTCAGTTTAACCTAAGGACATTAGACAATGTATTAAGAAATGGCCCTTAGTATCTCATTATGAGTCATGCAATCTGTATCCTTTTGACTTTATGTAAACTACTTTGTTTTATTTTTAAATTATTTGAACCAACCAACCTATTGTGGCTAATGGCAGTGTAGAGATAATGTATCTATTTGACACTAACAGGGCAAGAGGGGTCATGCGGCACAATGGAGATTCTCAAACCACAATTACTTGTTTAAAAATAAAAGTGAGCAGGTGGTGATGGAAGTCTGCACCGGCCCTCGTCGCTCTGGGCTGAAGCCAATCTGGACGAATCGGAGACAAGACACTGTGTGCAAGTTAACCACAACAAGCCACATGCTTTTGGAACAAGGGGCAGATAATTACGGAAGTTAACAGCACATAGCCCTATGGCCGCTATCACATTATTCATGTCTGAACTCTGAGAAGAGCCGTTTGCACAACTGCACCTACCAAACAAGGAGGAGGAGTGTGTGGCGCAGTGGTTGGAGCTACAGCCTCAGCACCCTGGGGTTGTGGGTTCAAATCCAGCGCTGCTCCTTGTGATCCTGGGCAAGTCACTTAATCCTCCATAGCCCCAGGTACGTTAGATAGATTGTGAGCCCACCGGGACAGATAGGGAAAATGCTTGAGTACCTGATTGTAAAACCGCTTAGATAACCTTGATAGGCGGTATATAAAAAAACCTAATAATAATAATAATAAACCAGCAATGTGTCAAAAAAGTTACAGAATAAACCTTCCAAAGTAAATCAAACAAAACCATACTCTTTAGAGAAAGTATTGAATGGCAATCACATTTAAGCGACAAGCTATAGTTTCAATTACGGTGGTACACCTCAGATAGTGGAGCATTTTACCCAATTCAGGGTTTTCTTGTGTGTAATTACTTACACATTCATGTTTACTGCATTGGTTTCCAACCACCTACCTATTTTTTTTTTTACTTATTTTAAAAGCTTAATCATTTTATTATACTCAATTTAAAAAAAATAAAAAAAATTTAAGACAGTTTACTAAACAGTATCTATCTTAGTGCCACACTTCTCCGGCTGGTATTGTGAAAAGTGTATATCAGGCATGTGTTTCTGGCTGTGGCTCATGATAAAATTTTATTAAAAATACACCATTCACATAAATTCTAATATAGTTGTATAATAGGTTCAGGGGGGAAAAGATCTCAAAAGCACATGTCTCGGGTGCGTATCCAAAAGATAGACAGGTTGTTCACCCTCTCCAAGGTAGAGAGAAAGAGAGGGCACTCGCTAAAGTTGAAGGGGATAGGCTCCGTACACACGTAAGGAAGTTCTTCTTCACCCAGAGAGTGGTGGAAAACTGGAACGCTCTTCCAGAGGCTGTCGTAGGGGAAAACACCCTCCAGTAACATAGTAGTAACATAGTAGATGACGGCAGATAAAGACCCGAATGGTCCATCCAGTCTGCCCAACCTGATTCAATTTAATTTTTTTTTTTTTTTTAATTTTTTCTTCTTAGCTATTTCTGGGCGAGAATCCAAAGCTTTACCCGGTACTGTGCTTGGGTTCCAACTGCCGAAATCTCTGTTAAGACTTACTCCAGCCCATCTACACCCTCCCAGCCATTGAAGCCCTCCCCTGCCCATCCTCCTCCAAACGGCCATACACAGACACAGACCGTACAAGTCTGCCCAGTAACTGGCCTAGTTCAATCTTTAATATTATTTTCTGATTCTAAATCTTCTGTGTTCATCCCACGCTTCTTTGAACTCAGTCACAGTTTTACTCTCCACCACCTCTCTCGGGAGCGCATTCCAGGCATCCACCACCCTCTCCGTAAAGTAGAATTTCCTAACATTGCCCCTGAATCTACCACCCCTCAACCTCAAATTATGTCCTCTGGTTTTACCATTTTCCTTTCTCTGGAAAAGAATTTGTTCTACGTTAATACCCTTTAAGTATTTGAACGTCTGAATCATATCTCCCCTGTCTCTCCTTTCCTCTAGGGTATACATATTCAGGGCTTCCAGTCTCTCCTCATATATATATATATATATATATATATAAAAAAGGACAGTAGCTGTATGGAACACTAGTGAAGACAAGGACAGTTTTTGAAGTCAAAAGAGCATGGGACAGAGGATCTCCTTTGGAACAGGAAGTGATACTAGATAGGGCAACTGGTGTTTCAAGTTTCATAAAAATTTGATATATCTATCAGTCTTCTAAGAGGTTTGTACATAATAAAAAAGGGTAATATACATTAAAACATGCAGGACCTACTGGAACTATAGGATTAAGGTAAAGAATTGAGAGCCATATAGGGGAAATACAAAAGGAAGGGAGATCCCATCTGATAACCAAAGCAGAAATGAAGATAATGTTTCATAAGGGAAGTGCATTAGAAGTTGAATGCATCTTGAAAAGAAACGTTTTTGGTTTTCCTTTGAAACAAGCTAGCATGGGATCATCCCGTAGTTCTGGGGTGATGAGTTCCAAAGAGATGGGGCTGTGACGGAGAAGTTTGTTGCTCGTGTAGTGCTAATAATATGGAGAGATGGAACCATTAAGAGATTTTGTGATTGCGATCTCAGTGTTGGGTAGGCCGTATGGGTTTTTTCATTCCTGCAACAGATATACTATGATCCTGCAGCCAACAAAGTAAAATCAAACATAAATTGAAGAATTGTTGCTATTTCTTTAATCCTGAGGTTCAGAGTCCTCTAAACCCATTCCTACATTGAACAAATTACAAAACTTCATAAATGTTTCAACCCTCTCCTCCCCCCCCCCCAAAAAAAAAGCCTAAACCAAAACAAAACAACAACAAAAAAATATATATATATAAATTGACAGCTGAAGAAATGTTACATCACTCAACGCAGGGTTACAGAGTGAATATTAGAAGTAAATGACCTTGAATATTAACTACTACAGAATCTAAACTGGATTAGTCAGGATTTGCTTTGCTAATATGTCACACGGCACACATTTCAGTCTAACATTTCAAATGTAACACAAAGTCTCAGAGGAAAGAATAAGAAGAACTAATAGTAGAAAATCAAATACAAAATCAAAACTTACCCTAAATGTATTTAGAATCTTCTAGCAATCCAGTATCACCTTCTAAAGCTAGATGTACTATTCATAATAGTTATTCTTCAATCTGAATGGATAAAATCCCTGAAAATTTAGCCAAATAATAGACATTGAAATATAAGGAGAAATTAGGCTTTTACCTGCTAATTTTCTTTTTTTTAGTCCCTCCAGACCGGCACAGACGGATGGGTTTATGCTCAAGAACAAAGTCCGTGGAAAAACCCACATGCGGGATAGAATCATGTTCCCCAGCAGAGGAAGAGGCCTGCAAGACTTGTTCCTGCCTCTCCAATCAAGGCAGGAGCTCCTGAGAAGACTCAGTCAAAATGGCAGAGTTTCCCACCAAGATAAAAAGCCTGCAGAAAAAGGCATCCCCGAGGCCAAAGGCACTGAAGAGGCCTGAAAAATCAAAGCTGCGGTAAGGGAATCCCTGGAAAGGCCTAATGCGGTGGTAAGGGAAGCCCGGTCTTCCCCACCACTGGCAGCCGTAACGCCTGGGGAATCCCAGCACTGTCAGTGGTTAGGGGAACTTGAACCTCCCCACCGCCCATGGCTGATGCACCCTTTGCGGCTGCCAGGGAAATCCTCAAGCCGGCTGACTCCGAAGCTAGCAAACAAAAAACAAAACGCCGGCCGCATTAAGCCCTTGGCGGGAACACACTGAGCACTTCTTCGGCTTGCGAGAAATGCTCATTGTAATCTGCGAGGCAGGCGGAATGAAACCGGCAGCTGAATGGGAGAAAAAATACAAATGAACACAGTCCCTGCAAACCGGCACAGAAAGAAAAGTACTGCCTTGGGTCTTTAATTTTTTTTCTTTTTAATAAGACTTTAAATTAAAAGGAGCAGACCCCATAGGCACTCAAAACTGTAGTCTTTGCCCCTTGGCAAGGTGCATAGTTGAGGCTCTTCTAGAGAAAAAAGTGGAGAGGTGGGGGGAAGAGACTCGATCACCCAAGTGCGACACCCCCCGAGGTGGTACTGGCTCTCCCACAAGACCCAAGCTTAGTCTGACAATGAAGCCACTGCCTAACCTTTCCAACAGACCTTGCCAAGGCCTAAAAGAAGACTGCATAGGCTTACCACCTCCACCTGCTGGAGACTGAGAACAGACTGATTCTATGAGGGACAGCACAGCCACTTGTACTGTTAGAATTCAGTGTGTTCTCAGTCTCCACCTGCTGGCAGAGAAGCGTAAACCCATCCGGCTGTGCTGGACTAGGTTACCTTTAATTCCATATTTTTAAATATGCCCAGATCACCTGATAAAGGTATCCAAATCTTTTACCTGGATGTCTGAGGCTCATTATATCTGCAGCTGAAATTCAAATAACTTTAAGGGGACGGTGAATACCGTAAATATCACTGCCGTCCAGTTGCTCTACCTTGCTACGCACTCCTAACCTTAGATAACTTATCCCCCTTCCTTTTTACAAAACTGCGCAAGACTGTCAAAGCAGTGCAGAGCATTTAGCGCCCCAGCCGGCGCTAAAAACCTCTTGCGCGGTTTTATAAAAAGGTGTGTGTGTTTGGGGGGGGGGGGGTTTAGTCTAGACTCTAGAATGTCTGGCCAATGTTATCCAGCTAATGGCCCAGGAAATTTAAAGTAGGCCTTTATCTGGTTACTTCCCAACACTAACTGGATCCATGCATTTGAATATTAATCTCATTGTTTACCTTTTCTCCAAAGCCCTTTTCTTTTGGATCCAGCAGTTTTTTTCATGCAGCCTTGTATCTCCAGCTCAATGGGAAGCAAGACTGATATTTGAACTTTCATTTGTAATACCCTCAGTATTCTCGGAGGTTAGGGGCAGAGCCGGCCCGCGAATAAGGAAAAATCGCAAATAAATTTTGGGTCCGGCTCTGACCCACCCCACCTCCCTCCCTGACCTTACCTGGTGGTCTAGCGGTGACACGGGGCAAGAGCGATCTTCCTACGCTCCTGCCCTGTGCAGAGCTGTCATCAAGATGGCTACCGTAAGTTTCCGTTGTAGTCTCGAGACAACAGGAACTCACGGCAGCCATTTTGATGACAGCTGTGCACAAGGCAGGAGTGTAGGAAGATCGCTAGACCACCAGGTAAGGTCTGGGGGATGTCCAGGGCAGCGTTTCTGCATTAAAAACAAGGGGCAAAAAAATTGTAAATAACCAAATTTGTGAGTGGGGAAACCGCAAATCGGGAGGGGGAGCTGTATCCTTAAAATCTTCTCATTATTTTGTACCTCCCTCCTGTCTGCCTAGTCTGGTCTTTGTTGTGCTGTTGCGGAATTGAGGAGAGCTCTTTCTGAAATCCTGAATCACAGGCATTAAACCTGGTCACTAGGTGTCAAGCACTGAACACGATTTCCCCCAACACACACAGCTCCAGTCAAACCAGGAGATGACAACCCATCTTGAGGATTTGCTCGGGCACCTTCTCTGTGCGGTGCATGATCCTGGTTGCTTGAGCTACCTTGGCATAGATCCTTCTTATCTGGAAGGCTCAAGGTACTTTCCAGCTGAGGACAGTGTATGGAGAGCAGTCTCACAAAAGGACTGCTTGTGCACACAGGCTTAGGCAAGAACCCTAAAAATTACCGACAGATATTCTTGCCACGTGATAAATTCTTCTTTTTAACATTGCTCAGGGAAAGATCCTACTTAGTTCCAAAAGTTTACACCTTTTAAAAAAATAATACTAAATGTTCATTAGCCTTATAAAAAGGTATCATCTATAGCCAATTATTATTTTGTTTGACTTTTAATTACAGTACTTCCCATTTTAATAGGGTGATACGTTATATTTTCTTAACCAATTTTCTTTCAAATCAGCTGCCAGAACATTCTTGTATATCTGGTTGAAATTAAATGAATTTGATGATCATTGGTGGGGGGTTGGGGGAGAAGCACAGAAAGCAATCATTCATCGGCACAAAAAAAAATAAAATAATAATCTGTGACCATCCTAACCTAAATGAATGTATAAAAATAAAAGATCCCCTTCCCCTTTATGGATTATTATCAAACATGAAATACAAAACTGAAAACGCAGAATTAATCAGCCGCAGCCCAATCGTGAAACGATGACGAAGAAATGAATGTCACAGAAGGGGAAAGTTGGCATGCCATCTGCTACAACAAAGACAGCAGTTAATTGAATAAATTCTTCCTGGTCTTCGCAGTCCAGGAGCTGGTGGGTTTTAGGTAGCTGGATAATTTGACCCGGTTGTCCCTCCGGAATTTGCTTAGATGTGTCGTGGGCAACGACCAGTTGAGGGAGGAATATCCAGGACTATTCTTCTCTCTTCATACTCATCTGTGTCTGTTGAATCTTCGTCCTCGTTCAGACCATACTCATTCTGACTGGTTTCCTACACCGCAGAAATAAAAATATATCAAGACCATTCTTCGGTAATCCTTCCCTCCCTTTCCCTCTTGTCTGCTTTTAACTACCTCCAGTTTAGCAAATCACTTCATCCTTTACTAGGGGTAGACTGGCAGTAGATCAGGCTTGGTTTTGTGCATCTGTGCATTGACAATATGCTCCGGACAACACATAGCTTTATTTGGTTAACAAAGGATGTTACATTCTAGAACACTCTTACTTAAAAATTGAAATACCACTGGCTCTCGGACAGTACTGAGTGCTACCTTGCTGGTGAGCCGTGCACAGGAAATGTTGTGGCTAACTGGGTGGGCTGTTGCTTCTGCACCCAGAGGTTGTGAGATTAAATCCCGGTGCTCCTCCTTGTGACCCTAGGTAAATCACTTAATCCTCCAGTGCCCACCGCTTTCAACGTCAGCTTTGAAATGCTAAAGCAACAAAACGGCAGTATGCAAGTCCCCATTCCCTTTCATCAAGCCCAGTATCCTGTTTCTAACAGTGGCCAACCCAGGTCACATGTATCTGGCAGAAACCCAAAGGATAGCAACATTCCAGAGCTGAGATTGTGATGTCATATTGCCTCATTCCACCAATGCCTAAGAGCCAACCTCCTCAGTGATGTCACAATGGCTTGATTGTCCTTTACTTGGCTCACATAAGTGTTGCCATACTAGGACAGACTGAAGGTGTGGCTCACTGGTAGAGCTGCTGCCTCTGCACCCAGAGGTTGTGAGATTAAATCCCAATGCGCCTCCTTGTAACCCTGGGCAAATCACTTAATCCTCCAGTGCCCACCGCTTTGAAATGCCAAAGTGACAAAAAGGCGGTATACAGTCCCCATTCCCATATCAAAAGACGTACTGGAGACTATACATAGGGGCTGCCGCACATATCAAACTTGAAATCTGATGGCTATAGATGACACTGGAGGCTCAGCATAAGATTCCCCAAAATGTAAATGGGGAAGAGAGGGAAGCAAGCTTGATGAGCTACAAGGTACCCTTATAATGCTTCTTGGATAAGAAACCCTTGGAAAAATCAATTAAAAGGAAGGCCTACTATCAATATGGGTCTGGTGTATGGCCTTTATTCATACAAGGACCAGGGTGCTCAGCATTGTTCATTTTAATGCAGGGAGTTTAGCATTTAGTACAAGCAACAATGCCCTAAGCCAAAGAAAGTGACTAGTATGGAAGCCCTACTTCCAGCAACAGCTAACCTATAATGTTTACAATATACAGAGTCGCACTGGGCTTTTAGCACATGGTACTGCATTCTAAGTCACTGTAGAGTATACTCCCTTACAAAGCAAACACAAGGAGATCCAGCATCTCTAATCCACTACTGAGACAGACATGGGGGAAGCCAGTGCTTGCCCTGGGATTGGGAACATGGAATCTTGCTATTCTTAAAGGTTTCTACCAGGTACTTTTGACCTGGGTTGGCCACTGTTGGAAGCAGGATACTGGGCTAGATGGACCTTTGGTCTGTCCCAGTATTGGCAGTTCATATGTTTGCGAAGTATAGGACAATCAAGCCATTGTGACATCACTGATAAGATTGGCTTTTAAGCATTATGACATCATAATCTCAGCTCTGGAATGTTGCTGCTCTTTAGATTTCTGCCAGGTACTTCTGCCTGGATTGGCTACCATTGGAAGCAGGATACTGGGCTAGATGGACCCAGTATGGCTGTTCTTATGATCCAATGCCTCACTGCACGAATTTGGTATCTTGTAGAAAAAAGGTTTCCTTATAAATATAGGAACATAGTTACAGATAGTGTGCGATGACAGTAAAAAAATCCATTTGAGCCAACCTGTCTGCCAGTTATTCCTGGTTACAATGCTTCATTACATATCAGCTGCCTGCCACCGAAGCTTGACTTCTTGTAAGCTATCTAGCACTCTTTGTCCAGATTATCTGGTATTCATTCAATTTTCTATACCGCTCTTCCAGGGGAGCTCAGAACGGTTTACATGATTTTATTCAGGTGCTCAAGCATTTTTCCCTATCTGCCCTTGTGGGCTCACAATCTGCCTGGGGCAATGGGGGCATTAAGTGCCCAGGGTCACAAGGAGCAGCGTGGGTTTGAACCCACAACCTCAGGGTGTCGAGACTGTAGCTTTAGCCACCGCACCACACTCTTCCCCCCTTGTTATCTTGCTCTTTGGTTCGCCATCATCCTAGGTAGGTTGCTCATAAAGATGTAAGGTACAAGCTTTTGCATATTACCATTCAGGGTTCCAAATTTTACCAAGCTAATGGGAGCCTCTCCCCCCCCCCTCCTCTCCTCTTTCTACCCCAGCACCTGACAGGAGAATTTGTGCTAGATGTAAACTCTATAGGTGTAAACTCTATAATTTTGACTATAAACCTCTCAGAAAAGGTTCTACAGGACCAGTATATCAAATAAAATTAAACTTTCTAAAGAGGATTGTGTTAAGATTAGGAATCCACCAAGGATCCTTGAAGACAGTGGTTATGAACGAGCTTTGCACAGCTTACCATGCGCACTGTGGATACTTTGAACACTGGGCATACCATGTGGAACCTGGGAATTGTGATGTTAAAGACCTCGTCCTTGTTGTTCAAACGGTGGAAGGTGTAGTAACCTTCCATGTACCCTGAAGTGGTGGAGAAGGTGGTGCAGCTGGTATATTCATACACTTTACCTGGAGTTATTTTGGGAAACTCGCCTGCGAACACGGGTGGAAAATGCCAAAGAGAAATGTAATTAATAAATGGAACAGAAGAGCTTCAGTTGGCAACATGAAACACAAAGAAAACAGGAAAAGAAAAATTCAGTCCTTCAGCATTTTCAGCTCCTAAAATCATTTGCCAAACAACTTTGTATCAGAATGACACGATGACAAAATTCATCACCATTCCTGTCCCTGCGGATAACCATGGGAAACCATCCCGTGTCATTCTTTATCGTCTATCTCAACCTCAGTCCTTCTACTCCAACATTCATCAATGCAAGGTCTGAGGGTCAGTGGCTGGAAACCATCCCGTGTCATTCTTTAGCGTCTATCTCAACCTCAGTCCTTCTATACCATCATTCTTCAAAGGAAGGCTTGAGGGTCAGTGGCAGGGCCAATTCATACCCTGATTCTTATGTGAGCCAAGTATAGGATAATGAACCCATTGTGACATCACCGATGAGGCTGGTGCTTAGGCATTGGTGGAATGAGGCATTATGACATCACAATATATGCTCTGTCATTCTTTAGTGTCTATCTCAATCTCAGTCCTTCTACAGCAGCATTCTTCAATGCAAGACTTGAGGGTCAGTGGTTGTGCCCATTCTTACTCTGATCCTTCCCTCTCTCCTTAAAGAATGACATGGGGATGGTTTCCTGCGATTATCCGTGGGGACGGGAACGGTGATGAATTCTGTCACCGTGTCATTCTCTATAGTAGCTCTGATTATCTAGAGCTGCTCTGTGACACAGTTGGGCTGGGTCACCTATACAGAAGAGCTTAGAAGGGTTAAGCACCCCAAAGTAAAGCTTCTAATGAAATTACTACATACCTACAACTCCTGGCCCCTGAACCTCCTCCACATCCCCTTTTGCATTCATTATCCTCCAGTAGCGACTGTCCAGCTGACATGCTTTCTCGGGAAAGGCATTCTTTGACATCTCAATTCTAAGTAACAAATGGAGGTTTTAGAGATCAGAAGATGGCATGCCTAAATCCCTTCTGGTCACTAAAGATAAAATTGAATGTTTATAGTAATAAAATTGGTCAACTCCTGAAATGCCAAAATAAAGGTATTAAGTTGTTTTCATCAAATTAAGTTGAAAACATATACAAAAAAATAAAAAAAAGACTTGCCTTTATTTGATAACTACACAGAATACAGAGACCATATCCAAGGGCAGTGACTTATAGAAACATGATGGCAGATAAAGGCCAAATGGCCCATCCAGTCTGCCCATCCGCAGCATCCACTATTCTCCTCCTCTCCCTAAGAAATCCCACGTGCCTATCCCAGGCTGTCTTGAAATCTGTCTTCACCACCTCTACCGGGAGACTGTTCCATGCATCTACCACCCTTTCTGTAAAAAAGTATTTCCTTAGATTACTCCTGAGCCTATCGTCTCTTAACTTCATCCTATGCCCTCTCATTGCAGAGCTTCCTTTCAAATGAGACTCAACTCATGCGCATTTATGCCACATAGGTATTAAACCATCTATCATATCTCCCCTCTCCCGCCTTTCCTCCAAAGTATACAGATTGAGATCTTTAAGTCTGTCCCCATATGCCTTATAACGAAGACCACACACCATTTTAGTAGCCTTCCTCTGGACCGACTCCATCCTTTTTATATCTTTTTGAAGGTGCGGCCAACAGAATTGTACACAATATTCTACATGAGGTCTCACCAAAGTCTTATACAGGGGTATCAATACCTCCTTATGATATCGTAGCATCCACTAAGGACCTTTTCCCCCCATTCAGTGTCTTGCTGGATTGCTACTATAGGCTTTTTCCTCTTAACCATCATTGAACCCAGGCAAAGGGAATTCTCGGTAGCAGTGACACTTGCTGGCATACCAGAGTCAGGTTCATGAGGGGTTTAGTCCATGCCACTCAGGCAAGGTAAAACCCTGGCTGGCTGCAGAGGAAAGCTCCTGGCAGTGTAGCTTCAGTAAAGCCTAATTTCAAATGAACTGGAAACTTAAAAACAACCAAGAAGAATTTAACTGCTAGGCCAAATAAATAGACCTAACAATAAGAAAAAAAAAAGTTATTTGACTGCTGACATGAGAACCACTTAGGGGATACTTTGCTAATGGTTAGCATATCTTAATGCCACAGAACTCAGTTTATTCCTACAGATAACATGTGGCATCTTTACTAAAACACCTCCCTTATTGTTACTGCTCACCTTAGCATTTCATGTAACTTATGACTATAAGACTAGAATTATATCTTGTCATCTGCAGTGAGATTTGTGATTGGTTCAGTTGATTTATGCTATGAAAGAGCAACAAGTTATGCAGAAGAGACTTTAGATTTGATGTTGGTGCAATATGAGGAGATTGATCTCCGTGCGTTTCAGAAGGATTTAAGGCAGAAAAACACACACAGTGGGAATGACCAGATGGATGAACCAATTGATCCCGCACAATTATCAAGTTTTTATTAAAATTTGATTCAATCACTTATCTAGTTTGATTAAAATTGGGTACCATTCATATTAAAATACAGTAACAACAACAACAAAAAAAATACTCTGACTAACTTGTACAAGAGGAAAGGAAGGGAGGAAATACAATATTTAAAGAACAGGGAATATTTAAGGGAAGAACAATTATGCTTTATTGTAGAACAATATAAAAAAAGCAGATGGTAGGAAGGTTTTAAAATACCAGAGCACAATATTCCTAGAAACACTCCAGAGCTTGCATGTCCTAGAGCAGTGTCTCTCAAACCGTGTGTCATGGTACAGTGGTGGGTCCCAAAGAGATTCCGGGTGTGCCACAAGAGATTCCAGAATTTTATTTTTTTAATTCCCTTCATAAGCATACACTAGAATAGAAGACATGTACGTTGCTTACACAAGTCTGTCAATGTTATGAGCGTCTGTGTGTGTGGGGGGGGGGGAGGGGAGAATGGAAGAGAAAATGTTTGTTTCTATAATATGTCTGAGTGTATTTGATTATGTAGGTTTTTACTATAATCTGCTTAGGCATTAAGCGGAGAAGAAATTTTAAAAATAAACATAGCTTAAAGAATTTTACATAAATAACTCTCAAATTTAATTTTTTTGTTGGTTTTGCAATTTTATAATTTCAGTTATAATGTGCAAAACATTTGCTCCGGAGCTTAAAAAGCTTGAGAGACACTGTCCTAGAGCTTACCTATTACCCATTCCTTTTGGTCAAATCTTTCTAATACTAATCAATAATACAATAAGATATACCAATTCGAGGGCAGTGCCTATCACAGCACCAGTGTATTTTTACCTTATTCTGTATGTGAAGAAATAGTGTGGTGGGTGAACAGAGCTGAGCTCTGGCAGGAATGAGGTGGAGACTGAAACGGTAATGTCCCCTGTGGTGGCCACACACTCCTTATCATGGACGTACCTAAGAGTAAGCAGAGACAGAGGTCACATGAGGCATTCAACTGTTTATCAAGAATACTACATCAAATGAGGCTCAGCTGTTTCACATTTACTGTGCCCTGTGGGACAAGCACAGGGTCAGAAGTAAATTGTTTTTTGGAATTATGAACTTTGTTAAAAAAATAAAAAAAAAAATACATGCATCTCACAGGTCAATTCCTAATTCGGATTCTACCTCTAAGCTCCAAATAAGTTACTGTCTAATGCGATGGCCAAAGCAGCTGTCTCCAAGCCACCCCTGAACAATGCTCTCTGCTCTCGTCCATACTCCTGTAATTCTATGATTTATGCAATTGTGCAACTTGTGCTTTTCCTATGCCAATCAGTAGTGCTACTGATTTAATCTACTATACCTGAAGATCTGGTCTCGAATGATAGGATAACCACCTGTCACGACATTGTTTACATACGTCGTAAACCAGTCTGAAAACGAAGTGCCTAGAAGTTGAAAGGAAGGACAGTGTGTTTAATCCCGACAATGGCTATCGCAATGAACGCTCACGGCCGCACCACCGCAGCTTTCTACCCCCTCCTACCTGCAATGAACATGTCAATAGCTGAGGGGTTGCGGGCCATTTGATCCTAAATCAAAACAGAGAAACACAATCAGTAAACACACATCGCACTGATCAAAGCATTCATGACAAACGACGAGGTGACCACCTCAGTATGATCAGCGGTTGCTCCGACTGATTTCATGTTGTCAGGATATTATTAGTAAGTCTGCTATGAAATCCAGTGACCTAGACCCACATTTTTCCTACTTGCAGGTGACACAAGTATGATAAAAGACTCCGTCGTACATTGTGCATCTCAAAAGACAAAAGTAATTCTGATGGTGCACCTTAGTGAGTCAAAACGCACGGAATTAAACTGAATGATATTTCGTAGCAATACAAAAATTAAGACTATTTCTCCTTACTGGACACTGGTAGAAGATCTCATATTGAGTGCGTCCTTCCACGCTCTCCAGTGCCATGTACTGACTCAGGCCAGTGTGGATGCAGAAGGTTAAAGGCAGGCAATGCTTCAGTCCCATCCTCTGCTGAAAGCCTCCAAGAGCAGTGTCAATGTCTAGTAAGTCCTCTGAACGATAGTGATTGGAGAGAGCCATGCTGCCCATCAGCCTGTATACTCAACACAAAGGCAAGTAGACTAAGATAGCTCCATGGCCAAGAGGACAAAATGAACTCTATCTGAATTTACTCTATTTTATGTAAGTAGATAATGGGGAAATCAAAATGGACATAGAGACATAGGATCAACCTCACTCAGGGTTGATTCAAGGAACTGAGGTACCCTGAGCCAGCTTGCACCCCCCCCCCCCCCTTCAGTCCAGCATCTCTCCCCTTCTCTCTTCATCCCTTGGCCTGGTTTCTCTATACCCTCCTCGTGTATCCAGCATCATTCCTTGTTCTTTCTTCCTGTCTGCACCCCCCCCCAGTCCTGTAAAGTATGCAAGTAAACAGCAGCAACCTGAAGACGGGCTGCCTTCACCCAATCTCTGGGTCTTCTCTGTGCTGTGCCCCACCTCCTCTGTGCAAGACATGGTAGACAAAAAATCCAGGGCCTGAGGGGGGCAACTTAAACACTGGGGGAAGGAGGGGGAGGGTTTGGAGAGACACTGGACCAAAGGAAAAAGGAAGAAGAGAAGACTTAACCATTAGACCAGGTAACGTCAGGCCAGGGATTCTGGCACCCTTTTTTGCTGGCACCGAGCCAGTGCTTCACCTGGTCCACTGATTAGGCTGGCCCTGACCCCAGTAACAAAGAGCGCAAACCCGGCCCCAGCGGATTTATCTAGATGGGTCAGTGGTTACACATTATATAATAAATGTAGCAAACAGGAGCTCATAATTTGCTACCTTGGCCCCAAATGTCGCAAAGAAAGCTGAATAAGCACAAGCTTAAAAGCCACAACCTATTAGCAAGTCTTAAAGCCATATTCCTGCTGCTGTTAAAATCTCAATTCACCTTCCTAATTATAATTTTCTATAGCTATTTATAAATAAACAATCCCAGGTCGGCACTGCTGGCTGGCAGCACAGCATATCTTGAATGGGCCCAAATTCAAAAATCATTAACGCTTCTGGATGCTCAGCACCTCCTGCTCAAACACTGAAAGGTGGAAATTTAAGGAAATGCAGAACTAGAGCAATGAAGAATTTAAAAAAAAATATATTTTAGGATGCATCTCTCTCCCTTAAACAAACTAATTTGATGTTTATGCTTAAATATTAAAGCACTCAAAGCTTTGCAAAAGCTTGTGCTAAATTTCTGATGTGTTTTCTGAATATAGGATTCAAAGGAATCCACCCCCCCCTTCACTCCATCAATTCTACATCTCCGATTCATCTGGAACCTTTTCCAGAGTCTATAGTTTAAATCCTCGCTCCTTTCATTACCGGCCATCTTACCCTGGGACCACCAGTTTCTGTCCGTTGTGGATACGGAAAGAGCAACGATAGTCATCGGGCAGTTTGCAACTGATCTGATCTTCCATCGCATTCAGGTCTTCTTCCTGCACGCCATCTGTAACCAAAACACCATTTCTCTTCAATCCACCATGGAAGCAGATCCTCGGATCTCATTAACCTCCACTAGTACCCAGTGGTGAAAAAACCCCCAGCACAATTATTATGCTACATCCCAGGCTCTATTCCCTCCAACACAGAGCAGGCCACATTTCTGTAGATCTGATGATAGTAAATTGTGAATCTCAGGAGGGATCGCACTTAACTCCTTTAATATGTTTTTTTTAAAGAAAAAACAATCATAAGCAAAATTTGGATCAAGACATAAAGCAAAAGTGGCTTTCTTTAAAGTTCAATTTAGAAAATGTTGAATTCTTACCCCTCCTTTTACAAAACTGTAGCACGGTTTTTAGCGCCAGCCGCAGCGGTAACAGCTTCGATATTCATAGGCATTCTATGAGCGTTGGAGCTGTTACCACCACGGCAGGTGCTAAAAAGTATTTACCTATTTTCCACTTACTATCATCAGATCTACAGAAATGTGGCCTGCTCTGTGTTGGAGGGAATTTTTCTTAAAAAAAAACATATTAAAGGAGTTAAGTGCGATCCCTCCTGAGATTCACAATATATATAAGTCTCTAAAATATTAACTATATTAGAAAAACTCCCAAATGCCGCTTAAAACATCTGTGTGAAATACTTTACAAAGCTGAAAACTGTGAACCAATGCCATCAGATTTACTGATTCTGTGTTTCCAGCTACAAGTGGCTCCTTGCATGCCTGAAAATGGCCGTCTCGGTCAGACCACTGTGCGTGTGAAGCACAAAGAGCAATTCTGTAGAAGGCTGGAAGTTTGATACCTTTCAAAGAACTGATCATTCGAGGACACCTCTGGCCCAGGTATGTCTCCAGGTCATTCCAGGCTTTCTTCAGGGTGGCATAGTGTTGGATGTATCGGCCCAGATCTAAATAATATTCCTTAAAACTTGCCTTCCAGCTCCGACTCCTGGGAGTTCTTTTGGACCTGGGATAAGAAAGAAAAGATAAAACAGTAATTCTAATTGCTGCATCTACTGAGAAACATTTGAGTGATGCTCTTGAGAATTTGCTTCTTAAATAGATCACTCACTACATAAAAAAGGTAGAAGGGGAAACCTTGAACCTGGAATACTAGTGAAGCAAGGTAGTGCTACAACTAGTACTTTGAGTAAACATAAGAGTTGCCATTCTGGGACAGGCTGAAGGTCTATCAAGGCCAGGATCCTGTTTCCAACAGTAGCCAATCCAGCTCACAAGTACCTGGCAAGATCCCAAAAGAGATTTTATGCTGCTTATTCCAGAAACAAGCAGTGAATTTTCCCAAGCCCATCTTAATAATAGTTATTGACTTTTCTTTTAGGAAATTATCCAATCCTTTTTTAAACCCTGCTAAACTAACTGCTTTTACCACATTCTCTGGCAATGGATTCCAGAGTTTAATTATACTACTCAATGGATACACTTTGAAAAGTACTATGATTTTTTTCATGGAGTTTGAACAATAAACACAGCTGAGGAATTCACAGAATAAAATATAAGCCCATTGCACATATTCTAAAATCATGCCGCAATCCAATAAACCTGTCTCTGACAAGACAGAACATACAGTAAAAATGGAACATGCGTTTCTTCAGAGACAAAGACTCACAAAACTGTTTCCAACAAAATACTGAGTCAAGCAGACATTCAGGTATCATTGAGTGTTTGCCATCTTCACTTTGATTGCCCCACTTTTTTGGTCGATTCAGGATTCAATGAGATATTATAAGCAGAAAACCCCTATTGCATTATATGTGCTTCTCAACAGTGGAAACTAGCGCTGGAACAGGAAAATAATGTGTCAGTATAGAGAACAGCGTTTCAATAGAACAGCGTAGCAATCTCTTAAAATGAAAATGCACATAGGTGAATATATTAGTGTAGAATGAATAAACAAGAGGCTCATCCATTGTCCCGCGATCCTTGTCCTATTGCTGGTATATCTACTTTTTTCCAGCTGCGACTGGTAAGTCGATTAAAATCAATGATGTCGATATAAGACTTCTGGATCACGGTACAGACGAAAGTCTTATCAAAACTGGACTATTGTAATGCCTTTTATTCAGGGATTCCAACAGTACAATGTAAAAAAACATTACAAATGATCCAAAACGCTGTTGCAAGGTTAATTTGCGGAGTTAGAAAATTTGACCACATAACACCTTGGCTGAAGAAACTGCACTGGTTACCCATGCGATTACGTATTATTTTCAAGACATTAACTAATTCTGGTGTTCAAAGTCATTTACCAAGGGATTCCTTGGTATCTATCGCAAATTATGGCAATCTACCGAGCGTTCTGATAAAGGGAATGGAAAATCTCCCATATACCGACAGATTGAAGAACATAAGAACATAAGAACATAAGAAGTTGCCTCCGCTGAGGCAGACCATAGGTCCATCCTGCCCAGCGGTCCGCTCCCGCGGCGGCCCATCAGGCCCATCCCCTGAGTAGTGGTCTATACCTATCTATACCCTTCAATCCCTTTTTCTTCTAGGGTATAGATAGGTATAGACCACTACTCAGGGGATGGGCCTGATGGGCCGCCGCGGGAGCGGACCGCTGGGCAGGATGGACCTATGGTCTGCCTCAGCGGAGGCAACTTGGGACTTTTCTCCCTGGAAAAGCGGAGACTTAGAGGAGACATGATAGAAACTTTCAAGATCCTGAAGGGCATAGAAAAAGTAGACAGGGACAGATTTTTCAAATTATGGGGCACCACAAGTACAAGGGGGCACTCGGAGAAATTGAAAGGGGACAGGTTTAGAACAAACGCTAGGAAGTTCTTCTTCACTCAGAGGGTAGTGGATACATGGAACGCACTTCCAGAGGCTGTTGTAGACAAGAAAACATTAAGTGGCTTCAAAGAAGGCTTGGATAGATTCCTAGAAGAAAAAGGGATTGAGGGGTATAGATAGGTATGGACCATTAATCAGGCAATGGGCCTGATGGGCCGCCGCGGGAGCGGACCGCTGGGCAGGATGGACCTATGGTCTGTCTCAGCGGAGGCAACCTCTTATGTTCTTATGTTCAGAACTTTGCGGTCTGAAGGTGCGATACGATTGTCATTGATGAACTTCTCAAAAATACATTATGAGAATACAAGAACTTGTGCTATTTCCATCATAGGAATAACACTGTGGAACAAATTAACTGGACCGCAAAGAGCCCTATCTACTATTCAGAAGTTTAAAAAAATGCTCAAAACTCCACTCGTTATAGCAGCATTCCAATAAAAGATGTTTTTGTGTAATGCTGGTTTTAGGATGAATTGTACCGTGAGGAGCTACGAACCATGGCTTTTAAAGATGTAATTACCCATCTGTAATGTAAGATCTTTGTACAAGTCTTGTTTGTTACGTTTTGTGTATGTTACTTTTGTAAGGCGGCCAGGAATAGGTGGTTGACAAATTTTTTAAATAAATAAATATATATCCTTACGCTTTGAAGTTTAACCACTTGTCAGTCAGATTTTGTTCTCCTATGAGCTCTCCATCGACAGTCGCACAAAATCTCAGCCCCAGTGCAAAGCAATACCCCAAAACGCCATGATAATCTAAAGAGCTACAACTGGCCCGCAGGATAGTACTCAACCACTACCCACACGCTGGCACAAATACTTGTTTTCCAGGGAGCTGAAGTCTGCTAGTAACAATCCCACCACCCTCTGTCCTGCAGCACCACTAACTCTTCACTCTTTCCCTTCTCCTTCTCCTCCCTCTGGTCTTGAGAGAGCGAAGAGTGTTATGTTTGCAATGCTGCAACCTACGAGCAGACAGGACCAGTAATTCCAACCAGTTTGCCTAACCTCTTCCTCCATGAAATGCCACAGAACTCCTTGGCTTTCCACTCGCTTCTTCGCCGCCAGGGATCCTCTATGCTTATTCCAGGTTTTCTAGAATGACGGCGTTTCTGTATTTGTTTCTGCCGTTCCATGCATCCACTGCCCTTTCTGTAAAGAAATATCCTCCGAGATTCTTCTTAAGTTTCCCTGTGTTGCAAGTCATATTTCAGCCTGTTTTGTTGCTGTTCATCAGACTGAGATCATTGGGGACTGACAGAGGGTGAGGGCAGAGGTCACTATTTAAAACATTATTTGTTTATTATTTATATAATACCTTTTATAGTCTAAGTGGTTTACATTCAGGTACTCAAGCATTTTTCACCGTCTATCCCAGTGGGCTCATATTCTATCTAATGTACCTGGGGCAAAAAGGGAAGAAAGTCAGAAACCTACTTATGGTTCCCCTTTCGAGATGTGAAAATACAAATACACGCCAACGTACTGACAACTTAAAATCTGCAAAAAACAACAGCAGTGGCAGAGACACCCAGCTGCCAGGATGAGCCCCGTCCCTCCATTCCCACAAACATTTCTGCAAACTAAATATACAATATTACTCTTTTCCATTTGTTTTGGCAATGTTAATTTTTTTTTACATACTTTTAAAATCTCCCAAATACTCTTAATGGTAAAAGCAAAGCAAGTGTAGGAAAGACAACAGGACTGTATTTCTTTTAAACTACCATTCACTGAACTTGGCACAGTAAAATGTTACTTACTCGGAGAGAAGCCAGTACTTCTCACAGTGCCTTTTCCACAAAGGGTCATGGTTTGCCAGTTGATTGAGTCTTCGATTAACGTAGCTGCAACTAGGCACAGAATTAGGTATATTTGTTTGAAAAAATTATGGGTTCATATTCAGCTGGTAGAAAAATTAATGCAAACGTACATAGCCCTTAACAAAATAAGTTGCATGATCTCTTTTGGTCTGTTAACTTATCCGGTTAAGGCTGAATATTGATACTTATTGATTAAATGCCAACTATGCCCCCAGGCTGGCTTTAGCGATTAGAAGGAATATTCAGTAGCATTATCCAGAGAAGTGCCACTGAATATTCCCATGGGACCCAGTCAGCGCGAGTTAACCAGATAAGACCTCTATTGACTGGTTAACTCACTTTGAACATTGACCCCTATGTTTTGCCCTAAGTTAAAGCAGTAACTGCTCTGGACAGTTCAACAACCCTCCAACCCAACTATTTCAAGTGGCATATACTGGGTGCTTTCCTACTCCCCTTAAAGACTGGGAAGCTCCCTTGCTGGTTGGCGAGCCTCAGGCACTTCCACGTTTTCAGCATTTGTGAACCATCAGAGTGGAGACCCCATACCCAGCTCCTAAGGGTATGTGGTTGAAAATGAAAGCAGCCTCTTAGGTCAGTGCTTCTGACCCTCTCCTGGAGGCATACCTAGCCAGCTGGATTTTCAGAATTCATGCAATGAACATTTCATATCATAGATTTGCATACATTGAAGACATATCGAATACAAATCTAGCTCATTCATGTTCCTTTTGGTTATCCTGAAAACCTGATTGGCTAGGCATTCCTTCAGGTTGAGAAGCCCTGCCTTAGGACAGTGGTGGTGTGAGATCAGAGGGCCCTCCCCTCCCACAGTAGCGAGTTGGAGAGGGACAGTAGCCCCCTCCATGGGTAGCAGGGTACAGAGTGTCAACAATCTTTCCTCGCCCCTCAGTGGTGGGGTGGAGAGTGACAATTCTACCTGGGGTAGAGCTAGGGAGAGTGAAAGCAGCCCCTTTGGGATGGGGTCTGCAGAATGACTGCTACCCTTTGAGGTAATGGGGCAGGGAGTGATAGCAGACCTCTTTTCCCACAGGGTAGCAGCAAAATAACGGCAGCTGCCCTTTTTCCTCCCAGCAAAGGAGTGGAGATTGACCAACACTTCCACCTGGGGAGAACTGAGCATATGGCGCATGACAGCAGCTCCTCTGTAAGGATGGATTTGGAGAACGACAGCTCCTTCATGGATTTGGATTGTGACAAGCTCTTTTCTAGGCTGGAGATCTAGATCATGATTGCTGCCTTTAGTAAAAGTTACCCTCTAGAGCAATGGGAGAGTAACAGCTGATCCCCCCTCCACCCCTACAGCAGTACGGTGTGATGTGAAAAATTATAGCAGTCCATTTAGGGTGAGGGTCTGCAGGGTGAGTTACTCTCTAGACCAGTGGGGTGGAGAATAACAGCATTCCTGCCCCACTCCCACTGGGAGGAGATCTGGAGTGACAGCAGCTTCCCTGTTGTAAGGATTTGGAGAATGCCAGATACTTCCCTCCAGGGTAGGAATTTAAAGGTGGCCAGTGCTCCTGGAGGCTGTAGATTTGGGAAGGGGCAGCGGCCCCTTGGGGGGGGGGGAAGTGAGGGGGGTGTCTGCAGAACCTCTGGAGCAGCAGGGTGGAGTTGACAGCATACCACTGGATGGAGACCTGGAGTGACAGCAGCTTTCCTGTTGTAAGGATTTGGCGAATGCCAAATACTTCCTTCCAGGGTAAGCATTTAAAGGTGGCCAGTGCTCCTGGAGGCTGCAGATTGGGGGAGGGGAGGGAGTCTGCATAGCCTGTGGAGCAGCAGGGAAAAGAGTGACAGCACGTCATAGGGTGGAGACCTGGAGTGACAGCAGCTTTCCTGTTGTAAGGATTTGGCGAATGCCAAATACTTCCTTCCAGGGTAAGCATTTAAAGGTGGCCAGTGCTCTTGGAGG
This sequence comes from Geotrypetes seraphini, assembly GCF_902459505.1. Taxonomy (NCBI): domain Eukaryota; kingdom Metazoa; phylum Chordata; class Amphibia; order Gymnophiona; family Dermophiidae; genus Geotrypetes; species Geotrypetes seraphini. The sequence continues at coordinate 6,592,866 of NC_047102.1, forward strand.
GGGGGGGGGTCTGCAGAACCTCTGGAGCAGCAGGGAGAAGAGTGACAGCACGTCATAGGGTGGAGACCTGGAGTGACAGCAGCTTTCCTGTTGTAAGGATTTGGCGAATGCCAAATACTTCCTTCCAGGGTAAGCATTTAAAGGTGGCCAGTGCTCTTGGAGGGGGGGGGGGTCTGCAGAACCTCTGGAGCAGCAGGGAGAAGAGTGACAGCACGTCATAGGGTGGAGACCCGGAGTGACAGCAGCCGCCCTGGGCCGGGGCTTTAAGGAGTGACAGCTGCCTCCGCCAGGACGAGGATGTCGAGGCTGGGGTGGGGGGGGAAGGTCTGCAGAGCCACAGTTGGCCTCTGAGGCGATGGACGACAACAGCGCCCCGCCCTCCCCCCCTCCCCACTTGCCTGAGCAGCTCGCGGTAGTCGAGGAAGGAGAGAACGAGCAGCAGCGGGTCGGTGGGTAACGTCTCCAGACTGAGCTCCACGGCCGCCGCCATCTTCCAGCCCGGCCCCGCCCCCCCCTCGCGGCCCCGATGACGTCAGCCGCGCGCTTGCGCTTGCGCTCGCCCGCTCTCCGACTCGGAGCTGCGTGAGAGGGAGGGGCGGCTCTTTAAAGGGGCCTCGAGCGCGTCAGGCCACGGGGCGGGCGCGTGAGCTTGAGAGCGCCCAGAAGGCGGGAGAGGGAGGTTTGAGGTAGAGAGTTGCGCGGGGACAGAAATCCCACCCGTCCCCACCCGTCCCCGCCAAAATCCCACCCATCCCCACCCGTCCCCGTGAGGAATCCCTCCGTCCCCACCCGTCCCCGTGAGGAATCCCTCCGTCCCCACCCGTCCCCGCGAGGAATCCCCTCCGTCCCCACCCGTCCCCGCGAGGAATCCCCTCCGTCCCCACCCGTCCCCGCGAGGAATCCCCTCCGTCACCATCCTTCCCTATAAACTTCAGAAATAGTTATTTTATTTAATTATGCTACTGAATTAAAGGCTCTGGTAGAGACCCATTTACAAATAAGCAAAGAGACTATTAATTTGGAAATATTAATTGGGAAGAATACATACTTTGTAAATGGGTTTCTACCAGAACCTCTAATGTAAATATAAAATATAAATACTCAGCTGATGAGAACCCACAAACTGTCAGCTGAGGACTTCCTTTGCAGTTGGCCTGGGGTCCCTTTTGCCAAGCTTGGCAGGCAGCAGTAGCGTCCCTGAGTCACAGATGCTGGCACCTCAGTGGCTCATGGATGCTGCCAGCGACTGCTGCGCTTGGTGGAGGGGAGTTCTGACCATCTCTAGAGGAGGTCCTCTGCTGGCGGTGCTTGGGGATCCCCACCAGTCACAGCAAGGGCCAACAAGTACTTCAACACTGTAGAAATAAAACCAGAAATGCATTTCCTTTTCTTTTGAACACAAAACAAAGATATCTGCCATATACATTTCCCAAGGCAGATGACTCTATGCAATGTCACCTCGGTAACAAAATACAAAAATAGACAAATACACCCCCTCCCTTTTTACTAAACCACAATAGTAGGTTTTAGCACAGGGAGTTATGCTGAATGCCTCGCGCTGCTCTCAATGCTCATAGGCTCCCTGCGCTAAAAAACAATATTGCGGTTTAGTAAAAGGGAGCCATAGTGCAAAATATAGACAGCAGATATAAATTCTCAAAACAGACACATTTTGATCACTAAATTGAAAATAAAATCATTTTTCCTATCTTTGCTGTTTGGTGATTTCATGAGTCTCTGGTTGCACTTTCTTCTTCTGACTGTGCATCCAATCTTTCTTCCTTTCTTTCAGCCTCCTGTATGTTTCCTCTCCTCCAGACCTCATTCTCTCCCCCAACTTTTTCTTTCTGTCTCCCTGTTCCCCCTTCTTTCTGTCTCTCTGTCTGCCCCCTTTCTTTCTTTCTCCGTGCCCTCCCCCAAGCCACTCGGTTTGCTGCCACCACCATCGGGGAATAGTCCCCAAGCCACCGCTGTCCCAAGCTTTCCCTGCAGAAGTGTCGCGCTGACCAGCATTCCGCTCCCTGACGTCAATTCTGACGTAGGAGAGGAAGTTCCGGGCCAACAAGGCATTTCTCCTCATTCCATCCAGCCTGAGCCCCATCTCTCCTTGATCCAGCATTTCCCTTCTGTGTCTGTCAGAATTACCATTCCACCTATTTTCCAGCATCACCCTTCTTTGTGTCCATCTCACCTATATCCCTATCTCACCACTTTTTCAGAATCTTCATTTGTCTCTGTCCTTGTCTTTACCCCATATTCACCATTTGCCCTTTCAATGTCTTTATCTCCCCCCCCACACACACACACTTTTTCAGCATTACTTCTATGTCTCTATTTCACCTCCTCTTCATGTCCCCTCTGTATCTCTATCCTTATTCAGAAGGTCCTGCTTACCCTTTCTCTTCTTTGTGTCACAATCTCCATTTTCAGCTTTCCCCCCTTTTCCTTTGTTACTGCACCCTGTAGCCAGAATCTTTCCACCCTCTCTCCACTCCGGCCCAGCCCAGTATGAAATATTTCCTTTTGTTTCTCTCCCCTCTCTCTTCTCCTCCCTCACCCACGAGTCCTGCATCTGGCCCTCTCCCTTCTACCTGCACCTGGCAACACCCCCCTGCTCCGCGGCTCTCTTAAGCAACTCGTCAGCAGCGGTGATCAAGACAAGCTGCCGACATCGAGGCCTTCCCTCTACGAGTCCCACCTTTGTGGAAAAAGGAAGTTGAAACAAGCGGGACTCGCAGAGGGTAGGCCCCGACGTCAGAAGCTGCTGCTGAGTTGCCGAAGAGAGCCGCAGGTAGAAGGGAGAGGGAGATAGGAAGGCTGTAGAAGCTCCGGAGCATGACACCGAACCCGGCCAGGATGATTTCTTTTTCAGGCTGCTGCTGCCGCTGCCATCCCCGACCCGAAATGACAAAAAACAGCCTAATGCCCGCGTCGGGAAATAGCCATGCTGAGCAGTGAGCTCAGCACGTACACAGATGAAAGCCTTGCTTGCTGATTGGTCCGGCGGCACGGTGGGGCGGGGCCGCCGGACCAATCAGCAAGCAAGGCTTTCATCTGTGTACGTGCTGAGCTCACTGCTCAACATGGCTATTTCCCGACGCGACGCCAGACTTGTAAGCTGCATCGCCAGAATTTAGGTAGGTTGTTTTCATCCCCGTGGGAGTCCCGTGGGCAAGGGGGCGTCCCCGTGGGAGTCCCGTGGGTCAGGGGGGCATCCCCGTGGGAGTCCCGTGGGCCAGGGGGCGTCCCCGTGGGAGTCCCGTGGGCCAGGGGGGGAACCCGCGGGATCCCCGCGGGACCCGCGGGATCCCCGCGATCCCCGTTCCCGTGCAGACCTCTAGTTTGAGGGGCCTGTTGCGCCGGTTCCCCCCTCCCCCCCCCCATTCTTTCCAGCATGCAAATAGCTCTCATGAATATTCATGGTGGGACATCCTGTAAACCTGACTGGCTCAGGACAGGTTTGGCACTCACTGGCTTATTGCTTTGCCAAAAGGAAGAAGTAAACTCTACCATGTTTATGTACTGTAGCCATCAATGTCCTGCCAACACCCTGTATATATGTTTCTAAACCTGTTTGTAAACTTGTAACCTCTACAAATCTAAGTGGGGAAACAGAATCACATATATAATCATTAAAAAAATAAAACAAGTACAAAACAGGGTAAAACAGCAAAAAAACAAAACCAAAAAACTGCTCAGACTTCTACTGTCACAATGGTGGCACCTAAAAAGTGCTCCAACAACACCTTTCTCAATTGCAAAAGAAAATTTGATTGGCGCAAGGTCAGCGGTAGCACATTCCAGAGTCCTGGGCCCTGCACAGAAAACACTCTAATCTTGTACTGATATTATGTATGTTTAACCTGTAACCCGCTCTGCGCTCTTTGGGGACAACGAGATAGAAAACAAAATAAAGAAATGTCCAGTTGTATGCAGCTGGCTAATACTTATGCAGTTAAGTGAAAGATAGAGGGGATATGATAGAGATCATGAAGGGCATAGAGAGAGTGGAGAGGGACAGATTCTTCAAACTTTGAAAAAATAAAAGAACAAGAGGGCATTCGGAAAAGTTGAAAGGGGACAGATTCAAAACGAATGCTAGGAAGTTCTTCTTTACCCCACGTGTGGTGGACACCTGGAATGCGCTTCCAGAGGACGTTATAAGGCAGAGTACGGTACTGGGGTTCAAGAAAGGATTGGACAATTTCCTGCTGGAAAAGGGATAGAGGGGTATAGTTAGAGGATTACTGCACAGGTCCTGGACCTGTTGGGCCACCACGTGAGCGGACTGCTGGGCACGATGGACCTCGGGTTTGACCCAGCGGAGGCATTGCTTATGTTCTTATGTAGATCCAGCACTTAACCTCATAAGATGAACTGCATGAAAATAGGCCTGTGTTTTATGCAGTCACCTTGTGCTGTTAAACACTGAATCAGCATTTAACTGCTTGAGTGCCGACCCCATCCCCGGAATATCCACAAGATAGCTGCTTTTGTGTTTGGTGGTTAGTACTGGTATTGTATAGGGTTGTTTAAAATTCTTCTGCTAGCACATAGACCTTTTACACGGGTTTGCTTAACTATTTATTGCATGATCTGATCCCATGCTCACAATCTGAACATTTACCTGTTTCTCTTTCCTGGATTAAATGCTGTAGAATGCTCGCCTTCTTGATTCCACTGTATGAAACTCTCTTCTACTTACATTGTGAGCCCAGTTGGGACAAAGTACTAAGGCAGGGGTGCCCACACTTTTTGGGCTTGCGAGCTACTTTTAAAATGACCAAGTCAAAATGATCTACCAACAATAAAATTTAAAAAACACAAAGTACACTATACGCATAGAAAATGTTAATTATCATTCCTATTCCGGGGGTTTTTCAAAGTGGTCAAGACAGATGACTCTATGCAATGTCACCTCAGTAACAACCATACAAAAATAGACAAATACCCCCTCCTTTTTACTAAACCACGATACCAGTTTTTAGTGCAAGGAGCTGCACTGAATGCCCAGCGCTGCTCTCGACACTCATAGGCTCCCTGCGCTACAAAACGCTATTGAGGTTTAGTAATAGGGGACCATAGTGTAAAATATAGACAGCAGATATAAATTCAGACACATTTTGATCACTAAATTTAAAATAAAATCATTTTTCCTACCTTTGTTGTCTGATGATTTCACGAGTCTCTGGCTGCACTTTCTTTTTCTGACTGTGCATCCAATCTATCTTCCCTTCTTTCAGCCTTTATGCTTCCTCTCCTCCAGACCTCATTCCCTTCCCCAACTTTTTCTTCCTCTCTCCCTGCCCTTTCTTTCTCTCTGCCTCCCTTTTTTTCTCTCTTCATGCCCACTTTTTTGGTTTCCCTTCTTTCCTTTTGTCTTCCTGCCTGCCCCCTTTCTTTCTTTCTCCCTGCCCTCCCCCAAGCCACTGCCATCGGGGAACAGGCCCCAAAGCCACCGCCGCCCCAAGCTCTCCCTGCTTCGGGCCGACCAGCATTCCGCTCCCCGACGTCAATTCTGCTGTCGGGAGGAAGTTCCGGCCCAGCCAGGCAGCGATTGGCTGACCAGAACTTCCTCTCCGACAGCAGAATTGACGTCGGGGATAGGAAGGCTGATCGGCCCGGTAGATCGCCAAGGCAAAATGAGTCTATCACGGAGCCCGGGATGGGCTCCGCGATCGATTCACTTTGCCTTGGCGATCTACCGGTCGATTGCGATCGACCTATTGGGCACTCCTGTACTATAGAGTATATAATATGTAAATCACTTTGGTTGTGCCACAGAAATGTGATATATCAAGTCTATGACCCTTTGTTCAGTGGCACTAACTAGTGGGTGCCATTGAATATCAGAGGACAGCCCCACACAAGGAAGTTGTTCCTGGCTGATTAAATTGCTTTGAAAATCAACCTCTACATGTTTAGATAATTCTTAATTTGGAGTGTGTGGCGCAGTAGCACCCTGAGGTTGTGGGTTCAAATCCCGCACTGCTCCTTGTGACCCTGGGCAATTCACTTTAATCCCCATTGCCCCAGGTACATTAGCTAGAGTGGGAGCCCGCCAGGACAGTTAGGGAATAATGCTTAAGAACCTGAATAATTTGTAATCCGCATAGAATTCTAGGATAATCGGAATATAAATTATTAAAAAAGTGGTATATAAAGTACAGATCGCTTTGCACACAGGCAGCAGAGGGAGGGTGAAGAAAGCAGGAGAAAAGGGTGGTGACACGGCATTGCTTTTGGCTACCACCCCGGCTTTCTGCTCTTTCCAGGGAGGACCCACACCCCAGCTGCTGCTCCTTAGATAAGCAGACAGACATGGATTTCCAACAGGCTGGCCCCTAGAAACTCCACCTTGCCCTACCCGTGAGGCTAAAAGATTACACATGAAAACAGCCCACTGTATGCTTCCCTCACTAAGCTCATCTCAGGATAAGAGTTATCTTCAGACAGAAAGGATCACACTAGGGCTAAAGGAGAGAGTACAAAAACAAAGTTACCCAGTTCCAGGAAAAAGACTTTAGGCCAGTCCTGGTTTTAAGCTACCCATTGCAGGTCCCACAATACATCAGGATAAGGTTGGTAGAAACCCAGGACTTGCCTATAATTAGAGAATAGAAACCACATAAAGCACTGAAAAGTCTAATAGACTCTCAGAGTCTATTATCACGTAATTATTTCATTTACTGTTTTGTGATTAATTTGAGCACACCGGAGGGGTCCAGTGATGTGCAGGTGGAGGTTATTATATCTTCATCAGTGTGTGTGAAGCGCTGGAGAATCTTCTCCCTACGCTTATCCCTCCTTCACATATTATATTTTGGATTGAATATTTGGTGCTTGAGACAGAGTGAGTCTCTCTGAGAGTCTATTAGACTTTCCACTGCTTTATGTGGTTTCTATTTAGTATCTTTTTGCAGTATTTTTTTGGAGTTATTGTATAATTAGAGAATGACATGGGGACAAATTTTTCCCCGTCCCCAAGGGAACTCATTTTCTCATCCCGTTGAGTTATTTTCCTGTCCCTGCCAGCTCCGTCCTCATCTGCACAAACCTCAAACACTTTAAAATCATAAGTGTTCGAGGTTGGTGCAGTTTAAGGCAGAGCTTACAGGAATGAGTTCCTGTGGGGACAGGGAAAAATTTGTCCCCGTGTCATTTTCTACCTATAATCTCCCTCCTGGAATTGAGGACTGAAAGCACCAGGTGACAAAACAGTTACAGTATTTAATGTCATTTTGGCCCTGGTATAAGGGCCACAGAGAAACTTCCTCAGCTCTATTCCAGAAACTTAAATTACTGAAAGGATTATATGCAGGAATATGAAATTTTTTTTTTTCTTTTCCCTTTCTTTGTTTATCTTCCTTTTCTTTCTCTTACCCTTGGGACTATAAGAGTCCAAGGGCTAGATTCACTAAGGACATGGAACAGATCCGATCCATGTCTGGGGAGCTGATTCACGAATTGCCCTCATGCAAATAAGGGCAATCGGAATCACAACCCCAACCGACTGAAGGGATTGCTGAATAGTGATCCCGACGCATGCGCGGACCATCTGTAGATGGTCTGTGCAAGCACTGGCCCTCCATGCCCGGCAGAGCTTTTTACTTTTTTTTTCACGAGCCTGTGGTTTTAACCTGCTTTAAACTCGCAGATTAAAACCACAGGCTTGCACTGCGGGGACGAGAGCAGAGAGCAGGAGATTGGTGCAGAGAGCAGATGAGCAGGGTGGCAGAAGGCATGGCAGTCAGAAAGGACCTGAGTGACTGGTCCTCAGCAATCGCTTACATTTGGATCAGTCAGCCCAGTCAATGTCCCTCATTTTTTTTAGTGAATCACTTCCTGTCTACATTTTAAATGCCATTCCCCTCCATTTGCATGCGCGGATCGGAGGATGATCAGGACAGAGGTTACTGAATTGGGTCAGTGGGAAATCGGGTCGTACAGGGGTCGCTAAGTGGTCGGAACTTAATCGGTGGGCTTGGTGAATCTACCCCCAAATCTCTTGGGGGGTTAATTTAAATATCACTTTCAGCTGCTGTGGGAAGCTTGGGTTGGTAGGGTTGGGTGTTGTATTTTTGAGTTTGTATTATGTTGTGGTCTGTACATTGAAATTTAATAAAAATTGTTTCATCATAAATTATCAAAAGGATTAATAAGACAAACTCACTTCAATATTTATTGATTGCATCTATTTAAATAAGCAACGACAAGGTCAGATTTCATTCCCAAGAGCAACTTTCATGTACAGATTTTCTCTCAGAACAAAAGTTAGAGGACCACAGGCCAAGCTGTGCTCTTTTTGTCTTCTCTAGTTGGGACGGTCAAGGAGTAGAAGTTAAAATCCAGCAGTCTTAAGCTCATTAATGACAAAACAATAACTTCCCAAAGACTCTCTCCTTCTGGGCTGGACTCTTATTACAGAAAAGCAAGTACACAACAGCTTTTCCTTCTCCTGGGCCTGTAGCATTCTCTCCTGTAAGCACGTACAGGACTGTCACAGGTTTGAATGTCCTTCATTGACTGGGTCAATCCATCCTTCAGCTGTGAGCATTCATACACTTTCAACAATGCTGACCACCCAAAACCCTACGTGTTCCCAGACATTTCATGGAAGATGGTAGGCATTGCTCAGAATCAGAAGCAGGAATAAATTTCATTTGTATAAGTTAAATAAAAATCAGGACAGCCAAAACGTACACAAATTCGCATTTTACAGGTGTCAAAATCTCCATTCCAAGATGATAAATACAGTTTGGAAGCAAAATTTTAACTGAAAGGAACCAGAGGCGTTTCCTCTGCGGTTTCAGTTCTATTTTATTTTGGAGAAGTTTGGTGCATTTTGGGATTCCTTGACCCTACAGGTTCTCGTGTTCTTGGTGGGACTCCTCGGGTTAGGTCTTACATCATACCATTGATCTTTGTCCATTCATAGAGGTCCTGCTCACACACAATGTCTGAGTTAATGAGGAGGTATCGGTCACCCACACAGAAATGCTTCTGACAGGCCGCACACTTGAAGCACTCAAGGTGGTAGACTTTGTCCTTCACGCGCATTGTCATTTCGTACGCTCGGATCCGTTTGTCACAGGAAGCACATAGCCCATCCTGCCCAAAAAGTCTACAAAAAGGAAAACATCAACCCTTTGTTAATTTTGTTAAAGTGAGGCATATCAGAAGTGAAAAAATTCATGATGTCTTAAGAGAAACCCCTTCAGATCTTAGGCTGAGAAGTTTTACCTAGTGCCATCTTGGCATAACAACCAAAAGGAAAAAACAACAACCAGACAACAAAATAAATACAGGTCCATTTTGGGGTTTCTAACCTCAATATTTTATTAACACCTTCAAATACCTGCACTGTACTGACTTGTACTTAGCACTCTGCACCCCCACCCCCACCCCCGTGAGACTAAACTCCTAGAAATGGAGGACTTCTTTTCTACCCATATTTTACCAATGCCTACTTTTTCTAGCACTTTACAAAAGCTCCATAGCATGAAGAATCATAAATCCAGCACTTGGGCACTAGGACTCCCCCCATCAGAAGATGGTACCAGCCATAGCAAATATGTTTATTTTAGGGTTCAGGGAATCTTACCTCAGTTCTATACATTTCAAATCATGCATATTATCAATGGTTGCTACTTATAAGAACATAAGAATTGCCATACTGGGACAAAACAAAGGTCCATCAAGCCCAGTATCCCGTTTCCAACAGTGGCAGAAACCCAAAGAGCAGCAACATTTCAGAGCTGAGATTATGATGTCATAATACCTCATTCCACCAATGCCTAAGAGCCAACCTCATCAGTGATGTCACAATGGCTTGATTGTCCTATATTTGGCTCACATAAAAACATAAGAGTTGCCATACTGGGACAGACCAAAGGTCCATCAAGCCCAGTATCCTGTTTCCAACCGTGGTCAACCCAGGTCCCAAGTACCTAGTTAGATCCCAAGTAGTATAACTTATTTTATGCTGCTTGTCCTAGTCATCTCAACAATGGCCTATGAACTTCTTTTAGGAAATTATCCAAACCTTTTTTAAACCCCGCTAAGCTGATTTTACCACATTCTCCGGCAACAAATTCCAGAGTTAATTACACAAGGCGTGAAGAAATATTTTCTCCGGTTTATTTTAAATATACTATTGTACTTAGGGGCCAGCGATTGTCTAATGATCGTCACTAAATCAATTTTGACTGGTTTAGCGACAATCGCATTTACTGATCCGATGCAGAAAATGACTCAGCGTGTGGTTTTCTGCACAATCACTCATTCTCCGATCCGATCATGCAAATAAGCTCATTAATATTGAAATGCCATGTAAACTAGCAGAGCAATTGATGCTCTAACATGGTTTCCCGATGCACCAAAAAAAGTGATTGCTTTTAGCCATCCAAAAAGAGCGACTGGTCAAGGACAGTTGCTTAGCTGTCTAACCAGAGTTTACCCCTTTTTTAAAAAAAAATGGGCATATGCTGTGTGTGTTACACATACACAATATCTGCCCCATTAAAAAAAGAAGAAGAAAAAAAGCATCTCCTGCCGATGACTGCCCTTCTTGACACCCCCCCCCCCCCCCGACAAACTGGCACCAGCACCGGGAACCAACACCCCCTCTACAGCAGCGAAAATGGCAGGAGGGATGCCTGCTTTGCCCAAATTTGTCCCCATCTCTGCAGGGACTCAATATCCCTGTCCCGCCCCTGTGAGTTTTGTCGCTGTTCCTGGCCTTGCCCGTTTCCTGCAAGATCTGCCTTAACTGCTCAAGCCTCGAACACTTATGATTTTTAAAGTGTTTGAGGATTGTGCAGATGAGGACGGAGCTTGCAGGAATGGGGCAGGGACAGGAAAATAACTTGTGGGGACGGGACAGGAAAATGAGATCATGCGGTGACGGGGAAAAAATTGTCCCCCATGTCATTCTCTACCACATGCTACAGCAGGAGTGGGTAACCATAGTCTGAGAGCCACAACCCAGTTGGGTTTTCAAGATTTTCACAATGAATATGCATGAGATCTATTTGCATGCAATGAAAGCAGTACATGCAAATAAATTACCCATCCCCGTGCTACATTTCTCTACCCTTCCCACTCTGTACCTCCCCACAATTCCTGTTCCCAACCTTCTCCATTATTTGGTCAAGTCTGAGGTTAGAGAATGACACAAATTTATCCCCGTAGGAACTCAATTTCCCCATTCCATCTCCACGGGTTTTTTGCTGTACCTGCCTCATTCTTGTAAGCTCTGCCTTAACCACACAAGCCTCGAACACTTATGATTTTAAAGTGTTTGAGGCTTGTGCAGATGAGGACAGAGCTTAGGCATTGGTGGAATGAGGCATTGTGACATCACAATCTGAGCTCTAGAATGTTGCCACTTAGGATTCTAAAGTGTTTGAGGCTTGTGCAGATGAGGACGGAGCTTAGGCATTGGTGGAATGAGGCATTGTGACATCACAATCTGAGCTCTAGAATGTTGCCACTTAGGATTCTAAAGTGTTTGAGGCTTGTGCAGATGAGGACAGAGCTTAGGCATTGGTGGAATGAGGCATTATGACATCACAATCTGAGCTCTAGAATGTTGCCACTTAGGATTCTAAAGTGTTTGAGGCTTGTGCAGATGAGGATGGAGCTTGCAGGGATGGGGCAGGGACAGGAAAAGAACTTGGACAAATTAGTTCCCATGGGGACAGGGAAAAATCTGTCCCTGTGTCATTCTCTATCTGGGGTCACTCAGTTGTGTGATTGCTTCACTGCATCAACACACAAGTTGCAACTGGCAATATAACAGCATACTGACAGAACCAAGTACAATACAAGTGTGAAAGTGACATCATGCCTTCTTACCTGAGGTAGTCCCTCCTGCAGAGCTTTCGACCCAGTTTGTAGTACAGCCGTCGTCCCACTTCACCAAGCCTGCAGCCACACAGGTCACAACTCAGACAGTCCTCGTGCCAGTACTGGTCAATGGCCTTCAGAAAGTACCGATCCCCAATATTCTGCTGGCAGCCGCCACATGTCAGCAAGGAAGGGGACATCTGAAGCACCTCATCCACTGGTTCCCTGAAAGAGACACAAGGAGATTGTCTTTCACAGCATGGAGGAGACATGGGTCATGTTACCCTAAGGCAGTGATTCCCAACCCTGTCCTGGAAGAACACCAGGCCAATCGGATTTTCAGGCTAGCCCTAATGAATATGCATGAGAGAGATTTGCATATGATGGAAGTGATAGGCATGCAAATTTGCTTCATGCATATTCATTAGGGCTAGCCTGAAAACCCAATTGGCCTGGTGTTCCTCCAGGACAGGGTTGGGAACCACTGCCCTAAGGTCCTATCCATGGTATCAATGTTTTAGCAAATGAATTTTGTGTAGTCTTAGAAAGCGACATCTCTATATACAAACTCCCCACTGACTAATGAAGTATCACCTGGGCACCAATACAATTTTCCGCAACAGAAAGACTTGCCCCCTCTTTTACTGAGGTGTGCTAACCCAGTCCCCCCAGGCCAATCGGGTTTTCAGGCTAGCCCTAATGAATATGCATGAGAGAGATTTGCATATAATGGAAGTGAGAGGCATGCAGATCTGCATGCCAGGACAGGGTTGGGAACCACTGTGCTAACCGATTAGTGCGTGCAAAACACTAATGCGTCTACAGACAAACATGCATGCGTTAGCGTTTAGCGTGCGCTAAATGGTTAGAGCGCCTTAGCAAAAGAGGGCCTCAGTCTCTCTGGTGAGGAAAAGCCACTCTACCATCCACGCATCATAAGCATAAAAAACTTTCATTGTATATCGCTGAAAACACCCTCTCTGTTCAAAATAAAAATGACCATTCTATGTGAAGCCAGCCAACGATCATTTCGGAGCGACGTTCGCTGCTTCTTCAGAGCAAAACATGTCAGCACAGCATTCCAACATTGTCAGAGAACACTTTTCCCCCCAAAAGGCGGGATGGGAGAGATACTTACACCTACTGTTTTCCCTGAAAATAAGATCTGCTCTTATATTAATTTTTGCTCCAAAAAATGCATTAGGGCTTATTTTCAGGGAATGTCTTATTTTTTTCATGTCGGGGTGGAGTCGGGGAGTGTTTGGTGGGGTTCTGCCTTGGACTGTGTCGGAAGGGTTTGCAGTTGCAGCAGGAGGAATTGGGCACTCCTGCCGTGGACATTTGTGTGTGTGTGTGGGGCGGGGGGGGTGTTTGGGAGTCGAGCTTAACTGGGGCTTATTTTGGGGGTAGGGCTTAAATGATGAGCATCTTAAAAATCATGCTAGGGCTTATTTTCCAGTTAGGTCTTATTTTGGGGTGTGGAAAACGGTAGCAGTCAGCTTCAGTCCTCCGATTTCTTTCACTTCTACAAAATTAATGACTGTGGCATTTAAACCGTTATGAAGTCATTCTTATTAGATTTCATTTTACACTGAACTTGTTGAGCAAAGTAATTGCTTCTCTTTTGGAAGTGAAAATTAACTGAACTAGAAGTTGACTTATTCTGGATTCCATGATGCTTTTCTATTAGCTTTCACATATGGCCTATGACCTCTCATCTCTAGGCGTAGCTGTGACCCCTGAGAATGTAGCATCCGCCTTGATTGGCGCATTCTATTAGACATACCTTTTTTTTCACTTAATAAGATGAATATTTGATTGCGTACCACACTCCTCTGGAACGGATGCAGTGAAGGGGAAGGGTTAATCTGCTGGCTGGGTTGGCGATGCAGAGAGGTGCACAGGACAATCAAGCCATTGTGACATCACCGATGAGGTTGGCTCTTATTGGTGGAATGAGGCATTATGACATCACAATCTCAGCTGTTTCCCAAAGACTGAAACTCTTCACACTACTAATTACTTCTATAGCGCTACCAGATACATGCAGCACTGCACAGAGTCCCAAACAGTAAGAAAACAGTCCCTGCTTCGAAGAGCTTACAATCTACACAGACAAGACAAACAGGATGTCATGGATACAGTTAAGGGGAACGGCTAATCTGCTGGCTGGGTTGGAGGGCAGAGGAGTAGGGTTATGGATTGAAGGCTATATCTAAAAAGGTGGGTTTTCAGTCTGCTTTTAAACAAGGGAAGGGGCATTTATTCCAGGCACAGGGGGCAGCTAGATGAAAAGAACGAAGTCTGGAATTGGCAGTGGAGGAGAAGGGTAACGCTAAGAGTGACTTATCTGAGGAACGGAGTTCTCTGGGAGGTGGATAAGGAGAGAGGAGAGGACTTGATTAACCATTCCTCTTAACTCTCCGTGACATCCTGTTTGTCTGTGTCTGTTTAGATTGTAAGCTCTTTCAAGCAGGGACTGTCTTCTTTGTGACGCTGTACAGCGCTGCTTACATCTGGTAACGCTATAGAAATAATTAATAGTAGTAGTAGGTTTGGAATATTTAACAGTTGGTTCTTTTTCATAAGCGATGTAAAGTATTCATTTGGTATCTCTTATTGCTGGATTCTCAGAATTGAGTGTATTGCTCTGTGACTGTAGCTTTGCCCTCTTATTGCGGTATTTGTTTTTGGTCATATAATGCTGTGATTAATTTGCAATTATGCATGGGTTGCGAGCTGCTGAGAATTATAGATTGAGCAGAATTTAACTTTTTAAAAAAAAAAATATTAAATGACATAAAAGAAGATGCAACTTCCAGAACTTGATCTAACTCTTATTGTAAAACACATTGATTCCTTGTAGAGAAACGCGGTATAGAAGTCACTATTGTATTCAAAATAATGTGTTAAAGATTACCCGTGTGATCAGAAAGCCTCACCGACTTTTCAATGTCACCCCTGCCGAGGTCTGAGGGCACAGCAGGTTGGGGGGTCAATTCGGCCACTTTTTCGGTCACCGATCAAGTTTGAAGGTGACCGGTTAGGCTTGGCCCCCCTCCTGTGTACAATCTAGCTAAGTGCATAAGAGGTTCAGGAAGACATAGGCTGTGCGTGCTTTCATGACACAGCCTGGTGCCTTAAAAGAAATCTGCTGTCTCCTTCATTTTCCTGTAACCCCAGGGGTTCTTCTGCCTATTGATTTTTTTCAAGAAATATTTGACTGAGATCTTAAAAATTTCCCCCAATAATATTCCTCCTATTAATAGGATTTACTATTTACCTAAAAAAAAATAAAAATAAGAAGATTCCGCTTAATGAATTGGGGGAAAGAGATAAAGTGAAAGACAACCAAATTGACTTTGAAAATGTATCAGCTCTAGTAGAACAAACTTTTAACAGCAGATACCGAAAGAACAACTCTCTCCGAGCAGGATTTAAATATGATCTTAAGGTTGTACTTTAGAAATGCTCAGAAACTATTTGGGGACCATAAAGTGCGGATATATCCGGATGCGTCTAAAACTACTCGGAAGCGGACACTATTAAACTGGGCGCATCATTCCCGCTTGCATATCCTTGTAAATGCCTGGTTAGATATCTGGGAGTCAAATATACTTTTTTTTTTTTCCGCCAGTTCGTTTGAAGGAGTTTATAGATGTTAAAAAGATCATTAAGGAAAAAAAGATTTAACTGTTTGCATACTAAGCCCTTTTTTTAAAATGAGAATGTTTCTTGAATTCTCTTGTATGGCCTCCCCCTTTTATTGTGGTCTAAGAAGGGGGTGAAAATGTATTTGCAGGAAAGCTTTTGATTTCCTATTGCTCTTATTTGTAAAGATGTCTTTTGCTTTCCCTGAATGTCATGTAACACGAGGTGTTCTTGTGGATATATCTGCAAACAAGCAATCTGCTGTGTTCCAAGGGGTTCAGCTTTTCTAGCAAAGGAGCAGCCCCAGATGCAACTTGTCTCCCACCCCATCTGATGCATTTCTTTGCAATAAGTTCATTCCCATCTGCAATGAAACTTGACCATCCCATGCACCCGTCCTTCAAGCTAGAACAAAGCAACGAGAGGAGCAGCAGGTAATGACAGAAGCTCTCCCCCCCCCCCCCCCCCCCGAACAAAAGGGCTCCTGCATCCCGGAGATCAGCTTACTCGGATGGGTCGAGGCTCTTCCTCTCGATGGCCGATGACATGATCTGCTCGTTTCCCCAGGAGGATCGGGCGAGGGTGGCGGAGGCTGCCCGGCCGGGCCTCTTTGCTCCTCGAGCTTCCACCTAATCGTCGTCGTCCTCTCGGTGGCTTCGGCCTTTTATAGCTCTTCCCCCCCCCCCCCCCCCTCGTCTCGCCTTTTATTTCCTTTTTCCTGCTCGCTGCTCCAATACAATGGGAGGAAATCGCCCTTAAAGAGCCCGCTGCGCACTTTGCATCGGGGTTTCTGAGCACCCCCCAGACCTGTGACCTGCCCTCACCCCCAAGGAGAAATGCAAATCTTGCCCGTTTGCTATTTTTAGAAACATGCTTAAAACTGAGCAGCGATACTTTGCTTCTTCTTGAAATTGCCTCGTAGCAAATTCCCCATAAAAACATGAAGGCAGAGAAAGGCCAAATGGCCCACCCAGTCTGCCCATCTGCAGCATCCACTATCTCCTCCTCTCCCTATTGGCTAAGGCGCTTTACACCTGCATTGTGAGGTCATAGAGCATTATCTTTACAGAAACATGACGGCAGAGAAAGGCCAAATGGCCCACCCAGTCTGCCCATCTGCAGCATCCGCTATCTCCTCTCTCCCTATTGGCTAAGGCGCTTTACACCTGCATTGTGAGGTCATAGAGCATTATCTTTACAGAAACATGACGGCAGAGAAAGGCCAAATGGCCCACCCAGTCTGCCCATCTGCAGCATCCACTATCTCCTCCTCTCCCTATTGGCTAAGGCGCTTTACACCTGCATTGTGAGGTCATAGAGCATTATCTTTACAGAAACATGACGGCAGAGAAAGGCCAAATGGCCCACCCAGTCTGCCCATCTGCAGCATCCGCTATCTCCTCTCTCCCTATTGGCTAAGGCGCTTTACACCTGCATTGTGAGGTCATAGAGCATTATCGTTACAGAAACATGATGGCAGAGAAAGGCCAAATGGCTCACCCAGTCTGCCCATCTGCAGCATCCGCTATCTCCTCTCTCCCTATTGGCTAAGGCGCTTTACACCTGCATTGTGAGGTCATAGAGCATTATCGTTACAGAAACATGATGGCATATTATGACCAACTGGTCCATCCAGTCTGCCCACCTGCAGCTCCTCCTCTCCCCATCAGATCCCACATGCTTGTCCCACCCTTTCTTGAACTCAGACAGTCTCTGTCTCCACCACCTCTACCGGGAGACTGTTCCAGGCATCTACCACCCTTTCTGTAAAAAAGTATTTCCTTAGATTACTCCGGAGCCTATCACCTCTTAATTTCATCCTATGCCCTCTCGTTCCAGAGCTTCCTTTCAAATGAGTCTCGCCTCATGCACATTTATGCCATGTAGGTACTGTATTTAAACATCTCTATCATATCTCCCCCTTTCCCGCTTTTCCTCCAAAGTATACAGATTGAGATCTTTAAGTCTGTCCCCATACGCCTTATGACAAAGACCATGCACCATTTTAATAGCCTTCCTCAGGACCGACTCCATCCTTTTTATATCTCCTGAATTGTACACAATATTCTAAATGAGGTCTCACCAGTCTTATACAGGGACATCAATACCTCTTTTTACTGGCCATACCTCTCCCTATGCAACCTAGAATCCTTCTAAGCTTTCACTGTCATCTTTTCAACCTGTTCTGGCCACCTTTAAATCATCACATACTATTACTATTAAGAATTTCTAGAGCACTACCAGACATATGCAGCGCTGTACAGAGTCACAAGGGAGACAGTCCCTGCTCGAAAGAGATTACAATCTAGACAGACAGGATTCCAGGGTGGGATACAGATAGGGGATGGTTAATCTGCTGGCTAGGGCGATGAACAGTGGGCAGAGGGGAGTAGGGTTAAGGACTGCAGGCTAAATCAAAACGGGTTTTCAGTGTTTCAACAAGGGAAGGGGCAAGGGGGAAACTCAGGTAGTTTATTTCAGGCATACAGGGCAGCTTGATGAAAGGCATGAAGTCTGGAATTGGCAGGGAAGGAGAAGGGTAAAGATAAAAGTAGCTTATCTGAGGAAGGGAGTTCTCGGGGAGGCATATAAGGAGAGATAAGAGAGAAGAGACACCGAGGGGCTGTGGCATGAACACACTTCTAGCTTAGTAATAGCAGTTTGAACTGTCTACTATTACGCCCAAGTCCTGCTCCTGTTTCATGCACAAAAGTTCTTCACCCCCCTAAACTGTACTGGGTCTCTCTCTTTCTCCAGCCCCAGCCCCTTTGGTTCCAGGTCTCTCTCTTTCTTTCTCCAGCCCCAGCCCCTTTGGGTTCAGGTCTTTCTCCAGCCCCATCCCCTTTGGGTCCAGGTCTCTCTCTTTCTTTCTCCAGCCCCAGCCCCTTTGGGTCCAGGTCTCTCTCTTTCTTTCTCCAGCCCCAGCCCCTTTGGGTCCAGGTCTCTCTCTTTCTTTCTCCAGCCCCATCCCCTTTGGGTCCAGGTCTCTCTCTTTCTTTCTCCAGCCCCAGCCCCTTTGGGTCCAGGTCTCTCTCTTTCTTTCTTCAGCCCCAGCCCCTTTGGGTTCAGGTCTTTCTCCAGCCCCATCCCCTTTGGGTCCAGGTCTCTCTCTTTGTTTCTCCAGCCCCAGCCCCTTTGGGTCCAGGTCTCTCTCTTTCTTTCTCCAGCCCCAGCCCCTTTGGGTTCAGGTCTTTCTCTCTTTCTCCAACCCATCCCCTTTGGGTCCAGGTCTCTCTCTTTCTTTCTCCAGCCCCATCCCCTTTGGGTCCAGGTCTCTCTCTCTCTCTCCCTCCTCTGTTATGATCTTGCATCTCCCTGTTTTCCTCAGGGTCTCTCCCCCTCTGTCTGAACCTCCCATAGTCCTGCATCTGCCTCCTGTCTTTCCCCTTTGGTCCAGACCTTTCTAATCTACTTACAACCCTCCCCCTTTCTCTCCTTCCTTCCTCCCTCCCTTCTTCCTATGTCCCCCTCATTGCCTTCCAGCCTTTGTCCTACCCCCTCCCCTGAAGCCAGCAAACCTACCTCCCTCCCTCTCTGCCGCGCCAAAGCCAGCCAGCCAGTCTGCCTCCCTCCCTCCGAAGCCTGGCCTACTGCCGATTCTTCTGCTCCCTCCACCTGGTATGCCGCCGCCGGTTAGGTGGTATATAAAAATAAATTATTATTATTATTATTTATTCCTGCCTGCTGCGCCGCAACAACTGCAAAAAGGAAGGTCCAGGTGCTGGCCCAGAAGCCTTCTCCCTGACATCAATTCTGACGTTGGAGAGGAAGTTTCGGGCTAGCCAGGCAGCGATTGGCTGGCCCGGAACTACCTCTCCGACGTCGGGGAGAAGGCTTCTGGGCCGGCGCCTGGACCTTTCTTTCTTGCGGTTGTTGCTGTGGTGGGCAAGGAGAGAGCCCATTCTCCCGCGATCGCCTGTCCTGTTGTCCCCCCCCACACAGCTTCGGGACGCTGTCTGTGAAAACGGGACATTTCGGCATCCCAAAGCTGTGCGTGGGGACAACGGGACAGGGGATCTGAAAAAGGGACAGTCCCGTTCAAAACGGGACGTATGGTTACCTTAGCTATAACTAAACATGTTGTTGAGAACTGTGGTTTGTTTATTCTCTAATGCTGATAAAATATTCAAGTGATGTGGAGGTTCTGGTGGAGGCAAAGGGATAAAGAATATCGAGTTTCATTACATATCAGATCTAATTATCTACTTCTGAGTAATCGGTAGGATCACATTAAGCCCACATCAAAGTCCAGACTCTTAAACAACTGTTGTTCACTTCTCTAAAATGCGTTATGACATCACATAAAACTACAGATGGATGAAGATAAAGGCACTTGTGAGTGTGTGAGGGACATGACCCAGCCACATTTTGGCATGGCAGTCTGCTCATCCTGTTTTAACCTCAGTTTGGCTTCTGTGTTTACAGATTAGAAGGAACAGTACATTAAGAAGACAAAAGGGGCCGCGTGCTCCTGAATGAACTAGGAAAGAAAGCACTGAGATACCCGAGAAGCAGAATATCACACTATTAAAAGTAAATTACAACTCAAAAAATCCAATGTTTTAAACTGATGCTCTAAAGCAGTGTTTTTCAACCTTTTTACCCCTATGGACCGGCAGAAATAAAAGAATTATTCTGCGGACCGGCATCGGTCCATGGACCGGCGGTTGAAGAACACTGGCTTAAGTCGTGAACCAGACCCCGCCCATCTCTACCCAATCTCCACCCCAGACCCCGCCCCTATAATAGTACTAATTGCACCTTGCACGTCCCGTGCCTCATCTGGAAGCCTTCCCTCTGATGTTGCAACGTCCGAGAGAAGGCTTCCGGTTCAGGCGCAGGATGCCCGTAGGAGCCACTGCCCGTGGCTTTGTGCACTGAATCAGTGAGGAAGAGGGAGCTGGCTCGAAGATAACGCCGCATCGATCGCACGGTGGACCGGCGGTTGAAGAACACTGTTTTGGGCCTGATGCACGTGCTGGCCCTGTGGACCGGCAGGAAATTTCTGTGGACCAGCACCGGTCCATGGACCGGTGGTTGAAGAACACTGCTCTAAAGCCCCAGAACAGCATAAAATATAGACATTCTGTAAATGGATACAATGTAACCTTTTCAATGAAGCATGAAAAAGATTTTCAAACACTCAATATAGGACTTAGAAGTTGATACGTTTCTTCCATCTCAATTGACTACTCTTCTCCCTCAGTATTCGCGGTTTCAGCAATCGTGTTTTCGATTATTCACGGTTTATTGCTTGCTGGCTCCTCCCCCCCCAAATTACGTCAGCTTGCATAGAGAAATTGCTGATTCCAACCGTTTACAGAGAAAATCACTGATTCCCAGCACTTTCTTCACCGTGTTTTGCCTCTCCTTCAGGAACAGAACAGGCCTCCCACCATGTTATTCACGGTTTCGCCGTATTCACGATGGTTTTTAATAGAAAACAGTGAAAAACATATGAAAAAGTTCTTCGGGGGTTTTTTGTATTTGCGGTTCTGTTAATCCCCTATCACAGAGAATACAGAGGGAGAAGTGTAGTTTCCTGTGATTCCACAGTCACTACAACAGTGTCTCTCAAATTTTTTTTATTTTTTTTAAAGCTCTGGCACACTGAATGAACAGACATATTGATAATGGAGAACCGGTGGATATTATATACTTGGATTTTCAGAAAGCATTCGACAAGGTTCCACATGTAAGACTTCTCAGGAAACTGCAAGGCCATGGAATAGAAGGAGATATACTAAGATGGATAGGCAAATGGCTGGAGAACAGAAGGCAGAGAGTGGGCATAAATGGGAAGTTCTCAGACTGGGAGAATGTGACTAGCAGTGTGCCCCAGGGCTCGGTACTTGGGCCCATCTTATTTAATATTTTCATCAATGACCTAGAGGATGGAACATCCAGTGAGATCATCAAGTTCACATATGACACAAAGCTATGCCGGGCCATCAAATCGCAGAAGGACAGTGAGGAACTCCAGAGCGACTTGAGTCGATTGGAGGAATGGGCAGACAAATGGCAGATGAAGTTTAATGTGGAAAAATGCAAAGTGATGCACTTAGGCAGAAAGAATAAGGAACACAAGTATAGTATGTCAGGTGCAACTCTGGGAAAAAACGAACAGGAAAAGGACCTGGGTGTACTAATTGATAGGAGCCTGAAGCCGTTGGTGCAATGTGCGGCGGCAGCGAAGAACGCAAATAGAATGCTAGACATGATAAAGAAGGGAATCACGAGTAGATCGGAGAAAGTAATAATGCCGCTTTATAGAGCGATGGTCAGACCACACTTGGAATACTGCATCCAGCATTGGTCTCCCAACCTAAAGAAGGATATAAAACTGCTGGAGATGGTGTGGAGACGAGCAACGAAGCTAATGGAGAACTTGGAATATGAGGAACGACTTAAGAGACTGGGATTGTTCTCCCTTGAGAAGAGGAGACTGCGAGGGGATATGATCGAGATCTTCAAAATACTGAAAGGAATCGACAAAATAGAGCAGGAAAAAAATTATTTACAATGTCCAATGTGACACAGACAAGAGGACATGGACTGAAACTAAGGGGGGGGGGGGCAAGTTCAGGACAAATGTCAGGAAGTTCTGCTTCACGCAATGAGTGGTGGACACCTGGAATGCTCTCCTAGAAAAGGTAATTGCGGAATCCACCATTCTAGGATTTAAGGGTAAGTTAGATGTACATCTCCTTATAAGTGGCATAAAGTGATATGGGTAAGGGTAAACTAGATGCACATCTCCTTATGAGAAGCTTAGAATGATACGGGGACTAAGACTATGCCAGGGTACATCTGGCGGGGCCTCCGCGTGTGGGGATTGCCGGACTTGATGGACCTAGGGTCTGATCCGGAGATGGTAGTTCTTATGTTCTTTTTTTTGTGCCACATTACAACTGAAATTATAAAATTGTATGTAAATGTTGCCACATAATTTTGTAATTTTTGCCACAGAACTTACCCAAGAGCTTGTGAGGCTCTCTAAAATTATTTGGAAAGTGGATTCATTATGGACAAAAATAATGTATAGTTGTGCATTTTTACATCACATGGCAGTAAACAAAGTACTTAACTGAAAATCCCACTGCCACATGCCTTGAAGTTCAATATCCCCCTGAAATCTTGCCGCCCCCCCCCCCCCCCAGGTTAGCAAGAGAGGCATGGATATTGCATAATCTCACATTCATTGGACTTGATTGGTCTAAATTGTTTGTGATGTCATTTGTGATCTCACGTACTGTGTAAGCCAATCAGCTACCGTTCTATGAAAAATATGTGTGATATTTTTCTGAGCATTGCTGCCCCCGTATATTCAGTAAAGGAGAAGCTTCAGTTGTTTCGAAGATACTAACTCAGCAGTGCATTTTAATTGATGGGGACTGGCTCTCAGTGTAACACACATGTGGAGTTGAAGAAAACCAGTGGGCAGTTCTAGTGCAGGTTTATTTTTACTTCTAACAGGAAACAGGAAATAACCCACAGCACAGGAAATACAGGCTGATGGGGCACAAAAGAATTGTATCTAACGAGTAAACAAAATGTCACAGTTCCTTAACTGTGCATACAGCTATTTACAGTATTTGTGAACTGCTTTGGGTTGGACTCTTAAGGAAGGCAGTATAGATCGTGCTTTAATTATACTTGATCAATAAGCATTTGTTAAATAAGAATCCAACGTATTTTGTTTCTGGTCCAATATCCTGAGGATCACCCAGGCATAAGGTTACCAGACATCCGGATTTCCCCTCTTTTTGAGGACATGTCCGGGGGTCTGGACGGCTTTTCAAAACCCGGAACTTTGGACTCTCACTCTAGTTCTCCCTTTTGCTGTGTCCAGCTTTTCAGCACCCCAGCGTCCCAAGTGCCTTCTACCTGGAGGCCCCATGCATCCTGCAGAGTAACATATAGTGTACGGCCTTAAAAAGAGAGCGGCCATGACGTGGGGGTTTCTGCAGACATCACGGATCCCGCTCACCCCCTAGATGAGCAGATTTTTAAGGGTGTGCGGTTAAGATCTGTGTTTTACCCAGACTCCTTTGCTCCCACGCTCCATCCTTGTGCTGGCTCTGAGCTGGGGCACAGATGCAGTTTTGAGCAAAGAATAAAAAACTGTGTTGACATTTAGCATTTTATTTTACATGAGGAGCAACTGTCTGACCACTACATTATCCTTTAGCTACCCCTAATAGATGACCTTCAGCACAGTGGATTTCCTGGATACTTCTGAAAGGTCACTTGGACACACAAAGTCAGAGGCATGAAGAAAGTACAAGAGGTTTATTACAGCATGCTGGACCCCTGAGCTCCAAGCTGGCTCAGAAGTGCCGAAACTAGGAAGTTACAGAGATATTTATTCATTTTTCTGGCTATACAACTGAATTCTAGAAAAAGCTTTTCACGTGTTACTTTTCTTAACACTCATTGGTTCTAAGCTCACACTAGCAGGTCACTTACACTGAAGAGAACTGGACAGTCAGCGAATTACAGAGTACAAATAGCAAAATACAACATATTTCTCAGAGTATAGAGTTATTAGTTTTAAAATGGTTTCTGATTAGGAGATAAATCTGTCAAACAATGCAGTCTTAATTTCTTTCCAAAATGCGCCTTAAGTCAACCTGGTGGCTCCGTTGATGTAATTGCCTAGCCAGGTCTGCTGTTTACTTGCTCAAAACTTAAAAGTTCTGTCCAGAAAGGACCTGTATTTGCAACCAATGATCCTTGGATAGGCAAAGAGATTACAATTTCTGGTTAACCTAGTGGGGATGTATAGCACGACCAGCTTAAAACAAATACAAGAGAACTTAAACATTATTCGCGCCTCCATTGGCAACCATAGAAACATAGAAAGATGACGGCAGATAAGGGCCATAGCCCATCAAGTCTGCCCACACTATTTACCCACCCTCTTAAGTCTACTGACCCCCTAAAGAATAATTGTAATTATACTGTCACTCTACTGACCCGCTCATTCAGTCCTAGTGACCCTATCCCTTGGCATGACCTCGTAGGGATCCCACATAGGTATCCCATTTGTTCTTGAAGTCTGTAGTAGGGACTAACATGATTGCTTTTCTTCAATCCAAATATTAAACAGACGGCCGTCTTCTGCACTATTCTTAGTTTTCTCACTGGTTTTTTTAGGTATATCCAAGTAAATGATGTTACAGTAGTCCAATATAGATAGAACCACTACTTGAAATTCGTCTAAAAATTTGTCTAAAACTGTCTAATAAATTTTAGCTGTTCATCTGTTAATAAGTATCAGCTTTGTAATATTTTCTTGCAGATAGGCTATTTCATTTTTGTTCAGACACACACGTTAGATCTCAAAAACACAGTAAAATCCTTTCTGCTAATCCTTCTACACTGCCCTGGACCTGGGAAAACATTTATCAGGTGGTCTGCACCGTGCAGGATATTTAACGACCTCGCGGGTCTCAAGGATCTCCCGTATGAGGAAAGGCTGGATAAATTACAGCTCTACTCACTCGAGGAGCGCAGAGAGAGGGGAGACATGATCGCCTCGAGACGTTCAAGTATCTCACGGGCCGCATCGAAGTGGAAGAAGATATCTTCCTTCTCAAGGGTCCCACGGCAACCAGGGGGCACCCGTGGAAAATCAGGGGAGGGAAACTGCACAGTGACACCAGGAAATTCTTTTTCACTGAAAGAGTGGTTGACCGCTGGAATAGTCTTCCACTTCAGATCACTGAGGCCAGCAGCGTGCCTGATTTTAAGGCCAAATGGGATAGACACGTGGGATCTATTCACTGAGTTAGGTGGGGGAGGGTCATTGCGGTGGGCAGACTAGATGGGCCGTGGCCCTTATCTGCCGTCTATTTCAATGTTTCTATGTTACCATTCATTCTAATGCCACGTGTGCTGTGCGAGTTAACGCCGGTGCTCAGT
This sequence comes from Geotrypetes seraphini, assembly GCF_902459505.1. Taxonomy (NCBI): domain Eukaryota; kingdom Metazoa; phylum Chordata; class Amphibia; order Gymnophiona; family Dermophiidae; genus Geotrypetes; species Geotrypetes seraphini. The sequence goes on from NC_047102.1 coordinate 6,618,294, forward strand.
TTCTCTCTGTATTACTCGGCCATTAATGTGCACGTACAAACCGTGGTAATCCTGCAGTTACGCTTGTAGTACCTTCCTCACCTCAACTTTGCTAAAAGAACACACAGGCACCTACAGCGTGAGCTGCTTCCAGACGGTTTGCAAGGAAGCATTCCTCAGGAGTATGGTGAGGCTTGGAATATTACTTTACATAGGTTTATAAAACAACATTAGCTAGGGAGGAATGCGAGGTTGAATGAGGATTTTAATGAATCTGGTATAAGCGGTTTGAGTGTTGGATTTGGGTGCAGTAGTGAGAATGCGTGTTTTTATTTTTGTTGTTGCAGTTATACCCATCCTGAAGAAGCGTTACTTGAGCGAAACTCGAGTCGAGGGCACACAGTTGCTTTGATTTTAGGGTTCATCACAAACAGAGGGATCCGCTCCAAGCAGCAGCTAAGTGAACATTTGATGTTACAATTGTGATTATATTGGGAGTGGTGTGGGACCGATAATGTGTAATGATGGTCTTGGGAACAACCTCTGTTTGGGTACACTATTAAAACACTATGGTTGTGGGTCTGAGCACTTATCATATTATTTATCACTTTTTGGGGGGTGTTATAAGATATGTGTTGAATAAGTGAATCCTGTGTCTAGTGCTGGGTTTAATAATTGGCACAGGAAAGTTTATTATACTGTATACTCCAAGTTATTTTTTGTTTTAAATAAACATTGGAAAAACAATATTGTAAATTATTCAGGCAGCAGTAAGAAACAGAGAAGCTCAGGAACTTGATGACCTTTTAACATTTAAAATTCCCTCTCCTGCTCTTTTTTTGTTTAAAGTGAATACGTCCTGAATGGTATCAAGCTGCAAGCTATACAGTATTAATAAAATCAATAATCCTACCAAGAAGCAAAAAAAACATGAACTTGAATTCTCCTATTGGCGATGCCCCAAGGAGGAACTGCAGCAGAAGAAATACTTTTGCATGCCATATTGCAGAGCAAATAGCCGGAGACTTGTCAACGTGGGTGATAAGTCTGTGTTGCCTGTTATATCACTGACGGAATAGAATGAAGTGGTGGAGGCAGAGGAGAAAGGAAACGTTTTGGACGGCAGCTGGTGTATTCACTCATCCCTGCTTACAGTCCTGACTTCCTGTAGGCCTCGACTGCAATACAGTGAAATGCAGCCTAACTTTGGTTAGATGGCTTCCTGTGATAACATGGCCTGCTCACCACAGCCAGCTGCTGGCCATGTAACGTACACCAGACCAGAACGTTGTCATAAATCTCCAAAAGAGAATTCAAAGGCAACTGCTCAATGATGTAACAAACAGTGAGGCAAGAACGCAACAGTATTATAAACTCTTACACAAAATCTTAAACTGCCATTAATTAAATAAAGAAATGAGGCTGCCACATAATATTGTCCAGAAGAAGCACTGTGAGAGGACTTCCAGAGACAGAGAGATCTTCACTGGTAAGACTTTGCTGGGAAATTGCTTACAAATTGGGAAAAGGGAATCCTAAAGCTAAATAGATAAGCTCAGAGACTTATTTTATTTAAAGTACTTTGCTCACTTAGCAAGGAAGTTTTAGGGCTTTTTTTTTTTTTTTTTAGCATAGGAAGCATCTGTTAGTGTACATAGGCTAGCATTTCAAAGCGCTATTTAAAAATTGCTATAGTATCAGTATAAAGTACAACTAATAGGACAGCCGTTATAGTGGCTTGGTCACTTGCCTTGGTGTAATCTTTGACAACCAATTAAGCTTCAAGCCCCAGGTCAACTCAGTTGTTCGTTCATCTTTTTTCACATTGCAACGCATCAGATCTGTTCAACCATGTCTCCCTCCCAAGTCATCTCCTCAATAGACTATTGCAATTCTCTTTATGTAGGACTCCCTTTCACCTCACTAAAAAGACTTCAACTCATTTGGTCTACTGCAGTGAAACTTATCCAAACCATTCACTAGTTTGACGGGGTGATGCTGCTGTTCAAACTGCAACACTAGGTCCTACTTTTGACACGTTATCTTCAAGGTCTTAACTATGGCTTACAAGTGGAATAAAGGGATTGGGATTTGACATACCACTTGGACAAGGTGTATTATGTGCTTTACAATCAGGTCCTCTGTCCTGGTGGCTTCACAGTCTATCTAATGTACCTGGGTCAGGGACGGATTAAGTGACTTGCCAAGGGTCACAAGGAGCAGTGCAGGGTTTGAACCCACCATCTCAGGGTGCTGAGGCTGCAGCTCTAATCTCTACACCACACTCTCTTCTGCTCTACTGTACCTCAGTAAGTTCCTCACCGTACCCTCCGTTTAGCCGAGAATAACCTTCTTGTCATTTCATCCCTTTCTGAAATCTGGCTTTCTTCACCTCGTCAATCAATATATTCCATTACTTGGGTCCCAAACACTGGAATGATCTACCTCTATTTATAAGAATCCTTCCAACCCTGTCTGAATTTTAAAAATCTCTTAAGACTAACTTGTTGTTACAGACTTTTGGAAACTCATCAGACTACAGCTGACTAATTAGCAGTGCTAGTTATTTTGTATACCTCACAGTGTTTTTTTTTTTAAATGTATGTTTACTACTTGTTACATACTGTTAAATGTATTATTTTATTGTAAAATGCTGTGATGCCTTTTAGGCCACTTCAGTGGTATATCAAGTGCCAATAAATATATAGATAAAGATAAATTAAGAACCTTTGCAAGACTGTTAGCTGAAGAGGAAAGATATCCTTGTTTTGTCTGACCCTGAGCATTGTTATATACACTGATCTGCATGGAGCCTCAAGGGGGTGGGAAAGGAGGGTTTTTTTGAGAGGGTCTCAGTGGAAGTTAAGCACAGGAAATTACACAATGGCCATTGCAATGCTGGCTTGCTGAAAGGCTGACACCAGGCTAATAGATGCATTATTTCCTGTTTTTGATGAAAGTTAATGTGGGGCCTACCTTGGCAGCTTCACAAAAACAGCAGTGGTTTGCAAACCGGGGCCAATCCAAACTGTTTATGTTGCTCTTAGGTAATATGTTTCTCTAAACAATCCCGCCTAGACCCATTTATCATAGCTGAAACCAGACCCATGATTCTCCTAATGAGAAATATTACTGTATATGCTCGCTGGGTTCTCCCTCTCTTTAAACAAAGCTGATTCCTAGACCCTCCCTAATTCTTTACACCCAAGCAACATATACTGTACATGTTTCCTCCATAAATTTCCAAACCTAAATAAATCCTAACTTTCTACATGAAGCAGAAGAGCATCAGTAGGTTTTGCAGGTTGTCTTTCCTTGTCCTCAACCCATTGCTCTATAACCACTAGGCTATTCCTCCGTTGTATTCATAACTTCATTTTTAACTAGATATCAACTAGATTTTTTTTTTTTTTTTTGCAGGTTATGATAGCTTTCACTGGATCAGCATAAAACTTTGTTAAATACAATGCTGCTGCACAGGATATTTTGAGATTATATCTGAAGAAGGGACCAGTACAATCTCAAATATACCTTCAGATTATTCTTTCATTGGTCCTGTGCCTTGCAAAGAATTCAGTTTTCTCCAGGACCAGGTTGCTGAAAAGGTCTCAGCCCAACCAACTTCCTAAATTCTGAGCGTTATTTTGCCACTGTAGCTGAAAGGAGTGTTATTTTATTTTGCAAAGTCCAACTTGCAGAATTGTAATGCAACATTTTGACATTTTTCAAATCATTGATTGAACCATGTCAACAAAAAGTGTGGAATTTTAAAGTGTGGAACTCCGAGCCATCATGAAGTTCCTATTCCTGCAGAAGAAAACTCCAAAGGAAATTCATGAATGCAGCATTGATGCAAACATCATGATGCAAACATTGAGTGGCAAATGCCTATCATACTCCGCAGTGAAGAAGTGGTGTGCAAACTTTCAATGTGGAGATTTCGAGACTGAAGATGCAGCAAGGTCTGGGAGGCCTCAAATAGTGTAAACTCCTGAAATTGTTGATCATGTCTATGACCTGATTTGGCAGATTGGCGAATATCGACTAAAACAATTGCTGAGACATTACAAATATCCAAGGAATGTGTTGGGTGTATAATCCATGAGCAGCTGGGTATGCTGAAATTGTCAGTCAAGTTGATGTCCAAATGGTTGAATGCTAATGAGAAACAACGTCAAATGGACACTTCCAAGTTGATTTTGCAGCATTTCAGCAAGCTGGTGCCAACATTTTTGGAACAACTAATTACTGTTGATGAAACATGGTTACACCACTATGATTCTGAGACAAAACAACAGTCCATGCAATGGCAGCACTCAGGTTCTCCAAGGCCATAAATTCAAGACCCAAATGTTAGCAGGAAATGTCATGGCCACAGTGTTTTGGAATCAGGAAGGTGTTGTAATGACTATCTTTCAAGGGGCCAAACAGTTAATGGAGAATACTACTGTAACTTGCTGTAACTTCCTGTGCATTGAAAGAAAAAAGGAGGCATTGAAAGAAAAAAGGAGAGGGAAGCTGCGAAAAGGAGTTCTCTTTTTGCAAAACAATGCACCTGCTCACAAGACTGGCAAAACGATGGATGTTTTGACGCAGTTGGAGTTTCAGTGCATGGACCGTTCATCCTACTCACCAGATCTTGCTCCATCTGATTATTTTCTGTTTCCAAACCTTAAAAAGAGTTTGAAGGATAACAATTTTTGAGTGATTTGGAGGTACAAAAGGTCAAGAGTTTCTGAACAAGCTGCCACCTGTTGTCACCTCTTGCCTGGATGATTGCAATGTGCTTCTTGTAGGTCTCCCACTATCCCATCTCTCCCCCTTTCAATCTGTTCAGAATTCTGCTGCACACCTTGTATTCCGCCAGGGTTGTTATGCTCTTGTTGCCCCTCTCCTCAAATCGCTTCATTGGCTCTCTGTTCGCTTCTGCATACAGATCAAACTCCTCTTACCGACCTACAAGTGTACCCACTCTGCAGCTCCTCAATATCTCTCCCTATATCCCGCCCTGGGAACTCCGTTCTTTGGGTAAGTCTCTCTCATCTGTACCTTTCTATTCTACTGCCAGCTCCTGACTCGACCCATCAGGAAGGGCTTATTACAACTTGTCACAGCAGCTTATGCCCGGAGGGCTGGAAATCACTAAACAAGAGGGTTAGTGGTCTGAGCACTTTTACAAATATATATATATTTAAATATTTAAGAGATGTGACGACATATATTGAGCCAACCTGTGTCCTGTGTGTCTGTCATCATTTAGATCAGTGGTCTCAAACTTGCGGCCCAGGGGCCACATGCGGCCCGCCAGGTACTATTTTGAGGCCCTCGGTATGTTTATCATAATCACAAAAGTGAAATAAAACAGTTTCTTGATCATATGTCTCTTTAGCTATAAATGACAATATTATTATTAAGACTTAGCCAAAAGGAAAGATTTATAAACTATAAAGAGTTTTACCTCATGCAAAATTGTAATTTCTCTAATAAGACATTAACTATTTTTTTGCGGCTCTCCATGTACCTCCATATCCAAAATTTGGCCCTACAAAGGGTTTGAGTTTGAGACCACTGATTTAGATTGTAAGCTGTTTCAAGTAGGGACCGTATCTTGCGTGTTTAACATACAGCGCTGCGTGCATCTGGTAGTGCAATAGAAATAATCAATAGTAGCAGTAGTAGCTTCTGTGCTATACTGACCCCTTCTAGGGGGAAAAGGGTTGTTTGTCTTCCACCTTCTGTGTTAAAAGCATGAGTAAATTCCCGAGCTGGGTTATTGCGCCACTGATCGTTCCTCATTCCCTTCCTGTGAGGACAGCCCCTGAGTGTTGTTTTTTGATAACGCTGGCTCCTTAAGAGCAATAATAATGGTACAGTTTCCTGTCTAATCTTACAGCAATTACTGTACTGCTGGGGGGAGAGGGAGGCAGGCAGAGGCTCCAGGTTTTGCTCACAGAAAAGAGCAGAAAGTGTGATAGCCCTGCCACAATGCACTGTTCATCTAAATCAGGGCTGCCCAAGTCCGGTCCTCGAGATCTACTGGCAGGCCAGGTTTTCAGGATATCCGCAATGAATATGCATGAGAGAGATTTGCCTGCACTGCCTTCTTGGTATGCAAATCTCTCTCTTATGCATGTTCATTGTGGATATCCTGAAACCCTGGCCTACCAGTAGATCTCGAGCACCGGCCTTGGGCAGCCCTGGTCTAAATAATTATAATTCTAGATAAGAAAAGAAGTGAGTCACCCAGAGGAAGGTGAGGAAAAAATACAGAGGCATAATAAGGGGGTGGGCAGAGGCCCTGGGCACCATCTTCACAGGGGGCGTCGGTGTCTCTCTTCCTCTCCACCCCCCTCCCCGTACCTCTTTAAATGTTTGCTGGCTCGAGCAGCATCTTCTACTTGCTGCTCACGCCGGCGTCAGCTCCCTTCTAATACTTAATTGCCAAGGGGCATACATGTGGGGTGGATGGGTCAGGGGCGTGGCCAACTTGAACGCGCTAAGATTTTAGAATCACGTCTGCCACACGTGGAACCGCAACATTTAATTGCACACATTTACACTACCCATTGACATGCGGCCTACTATCTTACCAAGCTGCCACCAAAGACCCAGAACTGAGCCAACTGGTCAAAACATCTACCTCCTAAAAACATACCTTTTCCTGAAATTCAACAGACCTTAGATACTCTTGGAAGCTATCTCAAATGCTAATCTAGCTTGTCAACTATGACATAGCTCACTGATACTGATTAGAGAATGACACGGGGACAAATTTTTCCCTGTCTCCGTGGAAATTCATTTTCCCATCCCATCCCGGCAAATTTTTCCCTGTCCCTTTCCTGCAAACTCCATCCTCATTTGCACAAGCCTCAAACACTTTAACAGCATACGTGTTTGAGGCTTGTGCGGTTAAGGCAGAGCTTACAGGAATGGGGCAGGGACAAAACTCGCGAGGACGGGATGGGGAATAATTTGTCCCCATGTCATTCTCCAATACTGATCTGCTATACAACCTTTGTAAGGCTCATCTGCGTACCTCTGAACCTTACAGCCCCTTGTCATTAATCTTTCTACCTCTTTGTAAATACATACTGTCAACCACCTTTGTAACTCCGCTGCTATCTCCTTCCCGAGTCTTTTTGGAAAGAGTAAATAAGTGATTCACATCTACCCTTTCTACTGGCCAAAAGGTCTCACTGCAGGAAATGGGTAACTTAGCAATTCTGAATCTGATCTTTCTCTGTCTTGTCGATTTGTGTATTCTTTTTCTACAAATACTAATACTCATGAAAATGCTGCTAACACTAATGTGTTTTCCTCATCTATGGCTTTTCTCTTACTTTGAGTCAACAGGCAACTAAATCCTCATTGATTAACTTTGTAGATGTTTTTAGCTTTTTTTTTTTTACTGGGAATCAGTTATTCTGTGGTAGGTCCTATGACATTGCTGTCCAGTAGGCACAACTAATCTTTGGCTTGCCCAGTGCCCTAGATTAATCCCTGTAGTGCTGGCAATAAGCCAGTTTGAGTCAAGCACCTGCTAAGGATCTGCTAGATTCTACGACTTTAGGCTCCTGTAAAAGGGCTGGACTGATTGCAAAAGCTAAGTTGGTAAGGGGCGTAGGTGCCAGCTCTGTGGGTACTTGAGCACCCCCAGTACTGAAAAAAACTCCTTGACTGCGTCCAAGGAGAGGTATTTTCCATTGGCTTTAGCACCCCTAATAATTTTGGAAAATTGGCTCCTATGGGAATGGGTGCCACTTCAGGAAATCTGAATATGAGCCATAAAGAACAATTCTTCAGGTTTGAGAGAGCAGGCCTACAAATGACTTCTTGCATGCTATAGCCAATGAAGAATATAACAATTTGCAGATATCCAGGCAGTGTGTGAGCCATAATTTGATTATTGCTATTTTTATTGCATCAACGTACTTTGCTGTCTGATCAGAGCCAGGGTAGAAGCCTAAGACCTCCCTGCTGAGGGATTCTCTAGATATAAAGGGTGTGTATGTCTGTGGCGAGATCCATTATCGCATGCACTAGGGCAGGAAAAGGAAATGAGTCAGTCATCAAAGTACTGACCTTCCTCAGGGAACTGTCCCTAATCTGTATTATCCCATTACAATAATACTATTTCAGAGGGCCTAAGGAAGCAGAGCAGTGCGTAGCCATGTAAACTGCTTCCTGTATTTGCCAAACAAAACTAGGACCAGCAGTTAATGGAGGTCAGCCATTAAAGTCACAAATTTTCCTCTACGTGCACGTCCTGAATGAGGTATGAGAAAAATGGGAGCACTGGTCACTGATAAAACATTTTTGGATTAAATGCTATGCATTGCTATGCAAATGCTATTAGATGCAAATAGGCTACTGTGACCCTAAATCCCATTAACCTCCACTCACTGCCCCACCCAGTTCAGGCCTAAAAGAATACAACATACACAGAGTTTGAAGGCTCAATGCTTTTCAGGATTTGGAAGTGGCTTAGTTCATATTTGGTGTTGCTTCATGAGCTGTATGATGAATTTTATAAGAATTATGTTGTGTGTTAATGTTGTTATTGTATAATTGTACTACTCTAATTTATGTGATGTTGTAACCTGCATAGATTTCGGATACGTGGAATATAAATGGTTAAATAAATATCAGTGTAAACCTTGCTGTTGTTAGGTGCCATCGACTCATGCTCGAGTCCTAGCAGCTTGATGAATTGTGGATCTAAAAAGCTGAAGAGCCATAACCTTTTTAGTCTTTCCTCATACGAGAGGAGTTCCATCCCCTTTATCATCTTGGTTGCTCTTTGAACTTTTTCTAGTGCCGCTATATCTTTCTTGAGATAAGGAGACCAGAATTGAACATAATATTCCAGGTGAGGCCTACCATGGAGCGATACAGAGGCATTATAACACTCTTAGTCTTGTTAACCATCCCTTTTTTAATAATTCCTAGCATCTTGTTTGTTTTGGCCACCGCCGTACATTGGGTGGAAGGTTTCATTGTATTGTCTACAATGACACCCAGATCCTTTTCTTGGGCACTAACTCCCAAGGTGGACCCTAGCATCCGGTAACTGTGATTTGGGTTGTTCTTCCCAATGTGCATCACTTTGCATTTGTCTACATTAATTTCATCTGCCACTTGGACACCTTAGGAAATTGGAAGACTGTGTGTCCAAGTGGCAGATGAAATTAATGTAGACAAATGCAAAGTGATGCACATTGGGAAGAACAACTCAAATCACAGTTACCGCAATGTTTCACAATCTGCTGCGTTTTAACAACTTTGAACAGTTTAATGTCCTCTGCAAATTTAATCACCTCACTCGTCGTTCCAATTTGCAGATAATTTATAAATAAGTTAAATAGAACTGGTCCCAGTATAGATCCCTGTGGCACTCCACTGTTTACTCTCCTCCATTAAGAAAAATGACCATTTAACCCTACCCTCTGTTTTCTATCCGATAACCAATTCCTAATCCACTTTGCCACTTGACTCTAATTTTCTCAGAAGCCTCTCATGAGGAACTTTGTCAAAAGCTTTCTGAAAATTTAGATACACTATATCAACCGGCTCACCTTTATTCACATGTGTATTTACACCTTCAAAGAAGTCAAGCAAATTGGTGAGGCAAAATCTCCTTCGGCTGAACCCATGCTGTCTCATGTTTGTCTACATGTTCCACAATTTTATTTTTTACAATTGTTTTCACCATTTTGCTCGGCCCTGAAGTCAGGCTTCCCGGTCTGTAATTTCCCAGATCTCCTCTTGAATCCTTTTTTAAAAAATCGGTGTAACATTGGCTACCCTCCAATCTTTCACTTCTGCCAAGGAAAGGTTAGAATCTTGGTGCCAATGACTGAACAGAGATATCATTAATGGAACTGAAGTAGTTGTGGGCATCTTTCAATCACTGAACCAAAATGTAGGAGAATGTATCAATCAATGTAGAAGAAGAAGAGTCTCTCCATCCTTCGTTTTTCTGTTTTGCCTCTGGACAGTTGTCTGTTAGGATATCCACTGTTAAGTACGAGACCTAACCTTGTGGGAGCAGATATACTGGTTCACAGAATACAGGGTTTGGCAGAAAACATGCCCTTAGGTCACTTGTCTTCCACCTTCTGGGCCAAGATTTTAAGTACATCTTATCAATAAAAAAGGTTTTCCCCTCCAACCTGTATGTTGTGTCTTATTTTACAATCCCTAGTAGACTCATTGCAACCAGTGTTCTTCATTGTAAAGACCTGATAAAGTGTCATTTTACTGCCATCTTGTGGCACCAAACTTTCTAACAGATATATTGAACAAAACTTGATGCAGGTTGGACATAATAGTTTTAATCATTATGAGAACCAATCATGAAATTGATAACATCAAAAAGAGGTAGCAGGTCAGGAGGATTTGTTAAAGGAAGAATTAGGTGTAGATACATTCAATACTCAAATTCTCAACATGAAGACTAAATTAGAGTAGTTCCAAAGTGATATTCAAAGAATGAAGTTTAAAAAATTCAAAGGGATGAGGAAGACTACACAGCACAGTGTGTTTATTTATGGAGAAAGAAAATAACCGATACCAGCAATTTTCTTCTGCAAAGCTGGAGTAGGATCTTCCTTCAGATGTATGTCGTGAAAATAATGCTTAAGTTGAAGAGTTTGATAAAAACAAACAAAAAAACGCTCAATCTCAATTTGAATCTTAAAGACATCATGTCAAAAGATAATCCCTTAGACAGAGCCTGCACTTCAATAGATGTTAAAATGCGAGGAGACTTAGATGGCATTTATAGAATCAGCCCCTATAGGCCTTATTTCCTTCCCAGTTACTAACCATTATGCACTACTTCAGTCATTTTGATAGCTGGAAAAACAGAAAACCCAAAGTCTGATCTTTCTTCAGTTGATAACAAATCTGCCATTTGTTTCCAAAATTATAGAGAAATTGATTGCAGTTCAACTCACAGATTAGCTCCATCCTCGCCAAACAGATTTCCATTCTAATCATTCTAGCAAATACACACTCCTTAGCCTCACTAAATATGTTAGGCCTGATTCTGGAAGGCAGGAAAGATGTGCTCCTCATCTCCCTAGATCTTTTCGCCACATCTGACTCAGTGTATCTCCTTGCTCGTAAATGTATCTTACAGTTTTGAACGGTGTTCGAGCTGGCCTCCTTTTGGGGATGGCGATCTCTGGTGCACAACCTGGCCTTGTGGGCCGCCTGTGCAGGCGTAGCCGTTTTTTACTCATTTGGGGCGCTTATCTAGTTTCTTTGTCCCCGAGAGGACGAAGCCTCATTTTGAACTCAATCTCATAGGCGGTCTGCTGGTTATTGAGCTCTAGTTCGGGACCAGACACAGCTTCTTTCTCCTTTTTTTATTGACAAACCTTTTGGAAGACCCAGAGGCCACAAAAGTACGGGCCTCTGGCGTTTTTGACACCTAAGGATAGCTACCTTTACTGCTCCTATGGAGGGGGGGGGGTTTGCTTTGTTTTGCTGGGGAGGTTTTGGAGGATAGGGAAGGGTTGCATTCTACTAGACCTGTTATGCCTTGTTGACTGTTTCTTGATTAATCTCGACTCTGTTGTTTGTATTTTCTATTTTGTTTATAATTAAACAGATTTGAACATAAATATCAGAAACCATTCAGCGTGACATATACACAACAGGAGAAATCAAAAGAGGAAAAGGAAAATTTTCACATCACAGTAAGGATTTAAACCTACCGCAGAATGGCTGTGAAAAGTCACGATGTGTGTATGGGGGGGATTTAGCTGGTTATATGGGTACTAGAGGCTTGGGTGGATGAACAGCTTCCTGCTGTTGAAGGTTACTTGGGGAGGGCGTGATTGGCTACATGGGGGTGGGTGCTGACTAGCTTCAGAGTTGTAAGAGCTGCCTAGAGTTGAAGGTGTGGTCAATGGTGGAGGGAAATAATGAGATGAGCAGACTAGAAGACAGGAAAGGGGAATGAGAGGCTGGGAGTTATGGGGAAAAAGGAGAGCAACACTAGCCTCAATGGTGCTTGAAAGGCTCGATTTACTAAGTTTTCTTTTCCTTTACACAGAATGGGAAAATAGCCTTAGTAAATCATGCCCTACTGGAGCAATAGTAGATCTCTGATACGATTCTCTTTCAATCCATTCTGCTCTTCAACCTTGGCAGAGAGAATGGGGTGAAGGGACAGGAGGGGGTGAAAGATCTCAGCTGATTCAAAGAAAATTTGTTGAGGCCTGGCCTAGAGTTCAGATACTTTAGAGCAACCTGAGCACTATGCTTTGAATCTGATCCTGGTTTTTTTTAGCACTGTTTCCTAGAACAACACGCCTACTTGGCCTGCAGTCAAATACTTTGTAACTCAGGCACCCCCCGGCTTGGGGTCTGGGATCAGCATGTGTGAGAAAGGGCAGGCAATGGGGGCACTTAGATTGTCTTGTTCTTGATTGTGACCTCTTGAGCAAGGCAGGTTATATGCATAGGTGGTCATCTGAAATCTCTCCTTGTTTATGGACATGCAGAAACCAACATTTAAAATGTGTATATTGTGTTCGCATTGTAAATATAAATTGAAACCCAGTGTCCATATGTTAAAGCAAGGGTTAATTTGTGAGCCAGAAGAATTAGGAAAATAGAGACAATTGCCTTTCGTCTAATCAGAAGAAAAGGGGGTTGGTGTTCCTTATTCAAGTCCACTGCAATAGGTGGGAATGGAATGAGGTATGTGACAGAAGAATGTGTTTTGAAGAGAACCCCCCCCCCCCGATAAGATAGTAGCTTTTTAGCTTCAATTAAATTTCACAGTTTCTTTGTTTGTGAACCATATAAAAAGGAACACAGCCTGATGGAACATCAAAGATAGAATTGCAGTATCATGCTGTATGCTACCCTCTGGTGGCTGGTCCTCCTAAATGAATAAATGGAAATTTTTAGCTGGCAAAGATGTGTTTAAATGTATTTCTTATTGATAATATCTAAAGCCTGATTTTAGAAAGCTGAGACATAATAGGTGCAAAACACAAACATGTGCATATGGCAAAGGGGTGTGGTATGGGCATATTTTGGACGAGACTAGGGTGTGGCAAAAAACCTGCATTCTCCATTTTAGAAGGGAATGTGTATTATATGAGGGTACTGTAGTTTGAAAAGTCTGGTAATTTCCATGGCGCCACAGTCCATTAAGTCATCAATGTGTACTCTGCAGTTTGACAAAACCCGTTTTCCCTATGATACAAAACAACTGGAAACGCACTGGACTAAGTGTATAGGCCTCGATGGAGTCTAAGTTGTTTAACTTGCTTTTTTACCAAACTTTTATGCTAGTGAGATCCATTATATTTTTTTGTTCTTATAAACTGAGGCCACCTCCATTCAATTATTGAGTTTCTTTCTTTCCCTTCCCTACCCGTGCTCATGTAGAAAGCTCTTGACATTCTGTGTTCTATCGTCTTTGTACCTATTTCTGGAATTCACTCTCTCGTGATCTAAAAACCAAACCTGTATTTATAAAATATAAAACCCAACTTAAGGTCCTTCTGTTCAGTCAAGCCTTTTCACTGGATGAGGTCAGGGACCCAGCTTAAGGATAACACATTTTCAATATGGTTTCAATTATTTTATGGTATTTTCTAAATCTTCTGATCTGGGATCTTTCCTGTCTTTTTTGATTTTGGTGTTCCTTTCTTCCTTATTTATGTTTTTATGATTTTATTGCATACTGCTCTCTTATCCTGGCTATTAAGAGTGGTACTGTATATTAAACTTTGAATAAACCATAAGCCTATAGGAAGCTGCCACCCTAGGCAGGTCAAAAAAACATAAGAATTGCTATACTGGGATAGACCAAAGGTCTATCAAGCCCAACATCCTGTTTTCAGTAGTGGCCAACCGAGGTCCCAAGTACCTAGCTAGATACCAAAACAGATTTTAATGTGCCGCCGCTGCACAGAGCTGAGGGTTTCAATATATCCTCAAAGATGACACCTAGATCCTTTTCCTGGGCAGTGATTCTTAATGTGGATCCCTACATCACATAGCTATAGGTTGGGTTCCTCTTTTCCACATACATCACTTTGCACTTGCTCACATTAAATGTCACCTGCCATTTTGATACCCAGTCTTCCAGTCTCACAAGGTCCTCTTGCAATTTTTCACAATCCTCTTGTGATTTAACAACTTTGTGTCATCAGCAAATTTAATGATCTCACTAGTTATTCCCATCTCAAGATCATGAATAAATATGTTAAAAAGCAGGGGGTCCCAGTACAGACCCTTGGGGAACCTCACTATTTACCCTTCTCCATTAAGAATATTGACCATTAAACCAGTGGTCTCAAATTCATTGCCCAGGGGCCGCATGTGACCCGACAGGTACTATTTTGAGGCCCTCGGTATTATAAAGAATGATTCTTTATGGAAAACTTGTGCCTTAAGTGTCCGGTGGTTGCATTCTGGAACGTTGCCTGCCTCACTGCTGTAACCTCACGCAAGCACTTTTCTGCATCTGTACACGATTGTCCCCTCCACTCCATAATCGCGTACAGATGCAGGAAAACGCTTGTGTGAGGTTACAGCAGTGAGGCGAGCAACGTTCCAGAACGTAAGGTAACCATTGGAGGCAGTGCAGCTTGTGTGTGTGTGTCCGGTGCTGGAGGTGAGAGCTGAAGGCAGTTGCGGACGCGACCGCTGGACTCTTAAGGCACAAGTTTTTCATAAAGAATCATTCTTTATAATACCGAGGGCCTCAAAATAGTTGGTCCAAAATCTTTCACTTTCTGCATGTTGCACTGCTTTCAGCTGTGTATAGCTAAGGAAAGATTTATAAACTAATTATAGTTTATAAATCTTTCCTTAATTACTTCTGATAATTTCAGATAATCCACATTTTGGATTTGTAGGTATTTACATCATGCAAAGTTGTCATTTCTTTAATAAGACATTAACTATTTTTTTCTGCGGCCCTCCAAGTACCTACAAATCCAAAATGTGGCCCTGCAAAGGGTTTGAGTTTGAGACCACTGATTTAAACCTACTCTATGTTTTCTGTCTTTCAACCAGTTCTTAATCCCATAATAGGACATTACCTCCTATCCCATGACTTTCTAAGTTCCGCAGAAGTCTTTCATGAGGTACTTTGTCAAATGCCTTTTAAAAATCCAAATACACAATATCAACCGGCTCACCTTTATCCACATGTTCATTCACCCTTTCAAAGAAATGCATTAGTTTGGTGAGGCAAGATTTCCCTTGACTAAATCAATGCTGGCTTTTTTTCTCTCATTAATCCATGCTTATGTATATGTTGTCATTTTGTTCTTTATAATAGTCTCTACCATTTTGCCTGGCACCGACATCAGACTCAATAGTCTATAATTTCCTGGATGTTGGCTACCCTCCTTACTAACAAGAGCTGCAAGTTCATTTTTCAATTCTCTCTGCACTCTGGGATGTATTAAAAAAAAAAAAAAAGTCTGTGGAATCCAATATTGCTGATGTAGGCACTCTGGGATGTATACCATCTGGTTCAGGTGATTTGCTACTGTTCAGTTTGTCAAATTGACCCATTACATCTTTCAGTGTTACAGAAAAAGCCACTCCACAACCAGGGCTCTCACAGTTCTTATTGAGCTTGGGCATAGGCCGGGGCTGGATAACTTCGGTAGGCTGGAGGAGATGCGATTCCGGGGCTTAGTCACCATGCTCAGGCCAGGCACTGCTCTCCAGCTGGAAGGAGCAGCCAAGTGCAAGGTGTAACTGAACAAACTGTAACTCTTTATTAACTTCGATGTTGGGTTAACTGCAAAACTATTTACAATTTCTTCTTCCATGCGCCACACTTTTTACTCTTGATTTCTTTCAGTGGTTTGACACTCAGTCTCTGTCCCCTCCCTCCTCTACAGGGACAAAAAAAAATCAAATGCAGTTATCTTAATCCACTTTGATATTCTCTGTCCACTCCTCAGGAATCATGAAGGAGCCTCCCTAGGGCTTCGGAGGGAGCATGGGATAACCCAAGAACCTAATAGTCCCTTTTATATTCTCCCCCTTGGGAAAAGGGACCTCCTCCACCTCCCACTAAACTTGCTTCATCACTTAGTGAACTCCTGAAAAATTTACTGTCTCTTTGGCAGAGGCATTGGGGGGGGGGGGGGTCACATAACTTTGATTTTTTTCTCTATCCATACTCTTGGTTGATTACCATCTTCTGTAACTTGACTTCCCCCCCACACACTAAACATTTGCATTATTGTATTATAATCTTTTACTTCCTCACAGTAACAAAAACTCCAGTATTGTTTCGCAAGCTTATGCACTTCACCATCTTTGTACGTCGGTACAGTTTAAAAAAAACAAACCCCAAAACCCCTCCACAAAACGTAGAAACTCCTTTATTTTCTTTTGTTCGCAATTCCGCCGCCTTCCAGACGAGCGTTCGCCTTCTCCGCCCAGCGCACACTGACAAGCGCAGGTGCCCCTTTTGTGTTTGGTTTCCATCAGGCATCGTAGCGGTCGCCAAGGAAGGGGTCCTCAGAGTGTGGCAAAAAAAAACCGTTGTCTCGGAAGCCAGTTCCTTCGCCTCCATTGTCCGTTTCGGCTGTCCACGGCGAACGCCTGAAGGACCTCGACGCGCCCGAGCTTCGGAATCGCGGCTGCCGCGCCTCCCGCTTCCTCCCTCACCGCAGCCCCTTGCTCGGCGGTCGCGCGCGAGCGGATGGGCCGACGTCTGGCGGGGCCGCCCCTCCCCCGGCGCCCTCTTTCCTTTCAGGCGGCAGTTAGGGGCCGCCCGGGCGAGAGGCCCCTTCCCTGAGTAAATCCCTCCAGTTCCCGTCCCTCGTTCTCATTAGCTCGGTGCGGCGGCAGCGGGGCGGAGCGGCTGCGGGTCGTCCGATCAGTTTAACGACAGTGAACTATTCGCCTGGATAGATATATTTTTTATAGCGCCGGTGTCTATCGCAAGGTACGGGGAGGCGGGAGGAGGCTCCGGCACGCGCCGCGGGCGCCACCTACCTTCCATCTCCGCCGGTTGAGCGGACGTCCCCCCACCCCTCCCCCCGTTCGTTTCCCGTCACCGTTGAGCGTACGGGCTCGGCGGAAGAGGGGAGGCGGCGGCGGCGGCGGCCGGCCGTTTCCCTCGGGGCGGGTGTGACGTCACGGCCGTGCTGCCGGGGGCCGGCGCGCGCGCGCTCTCTCCGTCGCTCGCGCTCGCGCTGCCCGTCTGCCGCCTGCTTGTCGTCCTCGCGCTCACCCGCTCTTTCTCTCTTTCCCTCCCCCTCACAGATGCCCTCAGCCACCAGCAGCAGCAAAGCGGTGCCGGGCTCAGGCGGCAGCGAGGCCTCCTCGGCCGCTCCGGCCTGCACCACGGGCTCCGTGCAGACCGAAGCCATGAAGCAGATCCTGGGAGTCATCGACAAGAAGCTCCGCAACCTGGAGAAGAAAAAGGTGGTGGTGGGGGGGGGGGGAGGTTTACAGGAAAGGGGGGGGGGTTGTCTGGGCCTCCTGCTCCGCGGCTATTTATAACTCTGTGCTCGCTCGGCTTCTGAGGAAACTTCCAGAAGAGCCGAGCGGACCTCGCACGGACCCCCCCCCCCCCCTTTGCTTCCGTCCCGCACTCGGTCACCTCCGCAGAGACGGGGCTGAGGCAAAGGGACTCCTCCCTGTCTTTGTTCCCCTCTCTGAGGCCGTTCCAGGCTCTGGTCTAACTCCCCCCCCCCTTTTCTTTGCTGGGGGAGGGCATAGTCTCCCCCCCCACTTCGTGGGCAGCTTTTTCCCTATGTTTTGTTATAGGGTGAAATATCACCGTGGTGCCCCCCCCCCCCTGCGTCTGTGGCTTAACATGGGGCCCTAATAAACCCCCCCCCCCAATCGGACATCGAGAGTGAAAGCTGCAGGCTGCATCTTTTAATAAAGTTTGACAAACCCTCTGACGTGTAAATAGTCTGAGGTAGTTGTGGATAATTTGACTTTTTCTCTTGGCAGAATCCATGTGACTTGAAAAGATAAACATCGAGTACAAGTCATATTAAAATGAAATAAAAATTTGAGGGTTTTTTTTCTCTATCCTAGTTCCTTCTCTTAATATTGAAAAAGCTCAGGTTACTTTACAGTTGCACAGGCCCTAATTCATCTACTCTGAATGCTAGACTAGCCTTACAAATTAATCTTTGCTTCACAAAATCATTACCTGGTAGGAAGGACATAACTTCTCATATTTATCTCATGTTAGATTTGTCACTTTCAAAGGTCGTACCTGGAAACAGCCCCCCCCCCCCCAAATCCCTCAAAGTGGCTTGCATACCAGGATTGTGCTGAAGAGTTCTCAGCCCAACCAAGAAGTGAATGACAATGATCTAAAACAGGGGTGTCCAACCTTTTGGCTTCCCTGGGCTGCATTGGCCCAAAAAAATGTTTCTGGGGCTGCGCAAATGCTGCAGCAAGACAGAGAAGGGAGCCGGCAAGATGGTAAACATCCGAGGGCAGCAGAGGAAGACCCTGCATCACCCTCGACCAGGGCCGCAGGTTGGACACCCCTGATCTAAAACAATGTCAAAACATAGAATTTCGTTTCTGGCAAATTGACACTTAATGAAATAAGATAATGTTCTTTTCAGCTACAATAACAAAATAGCTCAGAATTTAGAAAGCTGGTTTGGCTGAGAACTTTTCAGCAGCCTCTTCTATAGGAGTTAAAAAAAAAAAAAAAGCTTTCATATTTAGAGCTAGCTAACAAGTTGGAATGGGTATATGTACTCATTTTGAAGATGGAAGAAGCCAAAAACTTTAACTTCATGAGCAACTTCTGGGTGTTGTATTACTGTAGTAGTTCTTGGCTGATAAGGACCTTATGGTCCACCCAGTTGTCCCTGCCCATTTTCAGCACAGAAGTCACTGGATGTTGTCATCTTGCCCCCTTGCCTGTATTCTTTGTATGTATCTTTTCCAAGCCTAGTAGAGTGCAGTCACTACTTTGGCTTCAGTATGTCGCCTCTTCATCCACACTTTATGCATCTTAAGTGCACTTTTGTCCATGAAAGCTTATGCCTCAAAAGCCATCAACCTCTGTCATTTTTGTTTTGGCTACTATCAAGTCTGTTGGTAGACATAAAAGAGGTCTCAGTAAGGCTCTTGGAAGAAAACCTACTAATGCACAAAGTTAATAGCAGTCTATGTCCTGCTAGTAAACACACAATAAAATTCAGTGCTCTTACAAAAGGCAAAAAGGAAATTAATTAATAGATATGAAAGATGAAAAGTGAACAATCTAATTGTTTTATACGCAGCAGCGTATAAAAGACTCGAACTAAATCATACCTCTGGAGAAACAGTGATTTATCAGTAGCATTTGTAGAAAAATTTGTTTGACCATGTTGTCTATTTCAAGGATAAAACAAAACGTTCACATAAATATAGAAAGAAAATCATGTCTTGTGTACCTTCATATCCAGAGATTCATACTGTTGTGGCTGTTCAGCTTCTAATTCAGATCTTTTTATCTTGGTAACAGATGATGGCAGATTTTCTAGTAAGGCGGTTGGGGTTGTAACTGTTGTAACTGCTGCTCTGCTCAGGTTACCCCCCCCCAAAAAAAAAGTTCAAATACTTGGTTTACATCCTCTTGCCATTTAGGAATTGCCCCTGTATATCTTGCTACTTTTTGAATTCTAGCACCATGGTATCTTCTACCTCTTTGGATATGTACCACCTTTTCTGTGAAAAACAAAATCATGACATTTTTCTCCTTTGTGTTCCTTCTTAGTTATATATTCCTTTCTATAGCTGTCTCTTCTTTGGATAAAGATTTGTATATGAATAACTTTCTAGTATTTAAATCTGTGTATCACGTCTTCACTATCCCTCTTCTTGGGTGTACATATTTAGGTCCTTGAGTCTCATCTCGTATGTCTCTTGGCACCGACACCACGCTGCCTCAGGACTATATCCTTCCTGAGCGGAACTTGCTATGCCAGTGATCTGTACAGGGCATTATTCTCTATTTGTGTTGATTATGCCTCTAAAGCCTGGCATTCCTTCTGACTTTGGTCACAACCTGATCTGTTTAATTCATTTCTGTAATTTTTTTGCTTGAGTACTGAATTTTTTCAGTGGCTGCACACTAATGGAAACAGCACAGGACCAGAAAAAGATATTTTTGAAATGCTGAATTTACAGTTACAATAGAAATGGGCTTAGCGTGTGGGAAAGACCCATGTTGGAATGTGGTAATGTAATTTTCTAGCATAGCTTAGTAAAAGGACTCTTAGATCACTTTTTGATACAAAGGTGTCATATTGTAGTTTGTCTAAATGGTCAGCCGCTCTGATAAGAGATAAAAGGGGTACCCCCTTAGAAATAGCATTGAGGAATAGGGAGATGGAGGTTCTCCCTCCAAAGGGAAAGGGTTTTACATCTTGGTGCTGGCAACAGTGGCATGCACTTCTTCCAGCCTACGGCTCGTGCTCTAGATTTTGTTCAGTATGTTCATAATTTTAAACTAATTAAAGTCTGTTTGGATTACCCATAGTAGTCTGCTGTCATGATTCATTATAGTTATAGGTTTCTAAGATTCAAAACTTATTTCCAGCAAACAAAAGTTTAGATTAAAAAATATTCAATAGAGATTCTTTGACTTGATTTGCTTTTTAATTCTACAAAAATTCAAAAAGAGGTACAAAATGTCCCTTTTTTTAAAGTTTGGAGTACCAATAGTGTATTGAAGGACTGTATATCAATTTCAAATTAATATCTTCAATATAATTATAAAGGAAGGATTGAGCTGTGGTAATATATATCTTTCTGCTGCTATGCATGTTTTCAGCCCTGTGCTGAGTTTTGAATGTGGTAATTTGTGTGTTTTGTACAAATCTTCCTTAAGCATGTAGTAACATAGTAGATG
The DNA here is from genome assembly GCF_902459505.1 of Geotrypetes seraphini. Taxonomy (NCBI): domain Eukaryota; kingdom Metazoa; phylum Chordata; class Amphibia; order Gymnophiona; family Dermophiidae; genus Geotrypetes; species Geotrypetes seraphini. The sequence continues at coordinate 6,639,157 of NC_047102.1, forward strand.
ATGGCTGTAGTTGATGATGCCATAGTTTATAACGGCTGTAGTTGTCCTTTGCAAGTTTCCCCTCTTCCTGTGTCTCTTGTAAAAGTGCAGCGTCAGATCACACACTCACTCACTCACTCTAGTATTATAGCAGAGTTTCTAAGCTCCATGTTTTAATGAATAGGGCTCAGTAAGCAGTAGCTCTTTTTTTCCCTCTTGCTTGAAAATCTGCTGCATAAGGACAAGTACATTACCTTGAAGGCAAATTGTAGCAGTGTGTTGATGGCTGAATGTGTAAGCTTATCAAGGCTAAATACAAGCAATAGGATGGTTTAAAACACTTGTATCTGTTTAAGTGGGATATCATTATGTACTGTTGATCTTGCCAATAACCATGACAGATAACTAGGAAACATTCTTATTGGCAGGTCTGTCAGGAACTATAGAACAGGATTTATGACTGAGTGTTCAGGGTATAACCAACATGAAATATGTATGAGAGTGACTTGCATGCAGATTTCATGCATATTCATAGTGGATATCCTGCAAACCTGACTGGCTGGGTGTGCCCCAAAGACTGGAGGACAAACATTAGTTGCTTTGATGCTCCACTATGGACATCTGAGTGGCCAGTGTTTTAAAGTGTATATAATGCATGCCTGTTTTATTAACTCTGCTATTTGATCATTTTGAAGATCTTTGAAGTAGGGTCTCTGACAATTCCTTACACTTGGGGTAGCTTTTTTTGTGTAGGATATGATGGTAAGCATGGCTGTGAATGATGGCAGTCAGTACTTTTGGCACAGAATTAGAATGAAATCTTCAATACTGCTAAGATTTAATGTAGACTTATATCTCCATAATTGTAACATCACAAATAGAGGAAGGTAATAAATCTTTGTTTGAAAGATCAAGTCAGACCTTTAATAACATAACAAAAGGTTAGACAGTTTTTGGAAAATTTCTTAGCCTTTTAAAATCTGTCTGACCATTTCTGAAAGCATTACATTTTGCATACATTGAGGTCTAATCTAGGAGCGGTGACCCTATTCTCTGAGGGCCACAATATAGTGGGCTTTTCAAGATTTCAACAAATATATATGAGATTGATTTACACATGCTTCTTTATGCAAATAGTTCTCATGTATATTCATTGTGGAAATCTTGAAAACCCAACTAGGTGTGGCTCTCAATGGTCTTGGTTACCCACCCCTGGTCTATTCATCACACAAGTGAAAATGGATACATAAATGGCCTGGTGCTGCTGGAGAATATTAATACACAAGACTTTTCACTTGAGATGGGAGCCAGTGATATAAAGCAGTGCATGCCTATCACTTCCATTATATGCAAATCTGTCTTGTGCATATTCATTATGGCTTTCCTAAAAACCAATGGCTGGTGGTCTGCCTCAGGATGGGTTTGAGAACTACTGATATTTAAAGCTCCACAATGAAAGAGATATGGTAGGGACACATAGGCACAAATTTGTTCTACATATTTTCTTTGTTTTTGTTTTAGGGTAATGTTGTGCATTATTGCAATAGGTGCCTTTTGAGTACTGTTCTTTAGTAGGTGTTTACTAAAAGCAGAGATCTGTAGAATCCAGTTCTATGGGTACTTGAGCACCCTAAATATTAAACAAACTTTGTATTTAGGGAGAAGTAATTTAGCATCCCCAATAATTTTGAAAAGTTGGTTTCTGTGTAAATTTCTATTGTCCACAGAGTGCACTATGACATGGAGCAAAAACAAAATTTTGGTGTTTGGCCTATCATTTTCAATTAAACTAGTTTTATTTATTAAGATACCTGCCCAAAATGCATGTTCCGGGTGAGTTACAAAAATACAGTATATTTAAAAAAACAAGACCCAAAAACAGCTCACAGACACACCAAATATAAACAAGATACAATAAATATACCACAATTTTCTACAAGGAATCAATGTGGTTTTCAATAAGATTTAGAGCAAGCTCTTAAATTACATTGTTAGGAGGTTTAACCCTAGGAGGAGGGGTGGAAGGATAGAGAGTAGAGAATGACACGGGGAAAAATTCTGTCCATGTCACTGCCCCGTCCCCAGACCACCATCCCCTTCACCACCCCGTCCCCGCTGTCCCCTTCACCGCCCCGTCCCCGCAGCATCCATACAAGCCTCAGTACTGCAATATTTAGCTTATTCCTGCCTTATAAATCAAAGTTATGGCTGCTGAACTAGAGAAAGAGATGTTCATTCAGTTGGCAGGACTTTGTTTATAAATTTTTATCAACACAACTAATATACTACTTTATCCCAAAGCAAAAAGGAAATTTTTTCTACCTTTGTTGTCTGGTTTCTGCTTTCCTCATCTTCTCATTCAATTCCTTCCATCCACTGTCTTGTCTTCTCTCAGCGTCTTCCATTTGCTCTGTTATTGTGCTTCTTCCCTCCGCTCCCCCCCATAGTCTGGCATCTCTGTCTTCTCCCCACTCTGTCTTCCCCATTTCCCTTCCAGTGTCTTCTGCCCACTCTTGTCTTCCCCTTTTCCCTTCCAGCGCCTTCTCTCCACCACCTACTGGACCACATGAATACTAGGACCAGCTTTTGGATTTTTATTATATTTATTTTATGCATGTTATACATGTTTTTATGAATTTTTATTGAATAAATTCCTGCACCTTGCACATTCCACTGCAGTTTTGTTTTTTCTGTTTTCTCCATAGGTACATTATTAGTTAACTTCAATCCCAACACAATCCTATAAACAGTATTCTGAATATGTAGTAACATCAACTGTTTCTTAAGTGTTACAGTAATTAATATAGTTTTTTTACAAAAACATGAACTTGCACTAACCAATTTCTTCCTAGATAAAATGACTGCAAATTCTATGTCCCCTCTACAACTGAAATATTAGACTAAACTACACTATTAGTTTGAGCCTGCAGACAACTCTGCGCCTAAGATCACTATAAGAACTCGTGCTTCTGACTAGCTTGGAATATTACACCTGCCCCCCAAATGGTGCAGAAAGGTTCAAACTTCTCTATTGCAACTAAAAAAAACTTCAGTTTATCACATTTGAATTTTAACTTATTCCTGCTCATTGACTTGGCACCAATTCCATACAGTTCCCAAACTGTACCGATTTATTTTAATTAAATTAAATTTAGTATTTATAGAGCACTCGTAGCCTAAGTGGTTTACATTCAGGTACTCAAGTATTTCTCGCTATCTGTACCAATGGGTTCACAACCTGACTATTATAATGCAGCATCCTAGCCATCCCCGAGCTCAACAAGAATTGGGTATTATCTAAAAGTCAAACTGGTGATTCATCCTTAAATATCAAAGGGAAAAGACAAGATCCCTATGGTACCCTTCAACATTACAAAATGTAGAAACAGCAGAACCAAATAGTACATACGGATATCTTGCCAAAAACAACCACTGATCTGTGCCATTTCAAACAAATGTCCGTTTGCTAAAGTATGAAAGTTTAAAATAAATATCCTGTAATGTGTTTGTAACAGTGTCACTAGTACCCTGAAGAAACATGAATATTAAGCCTGGTGGTGTTTGTATATTTTTGGATAGCTCAGATTGAGGTGACCAGTGTAGGAACAACTTTCTCTGGTTATAGGCATAGCAGTTGATATAGATATACTGGTATAATATAGCATAATGATCTTTTGATTCATTGCCCCATATCTTGTATAGAAAAGATCAATGTAGTTTTGTCAAATATTTAGTACTGAAATAAAATGATTATTATCTGTTTAAGAAAACATAATTTAGAGGGTGATTTTATTAACAAGATGTCTTAAGATTTATTTATTTACAAAATAGAGTGGACCTTTTTTTTTGCCTATTTTGATGTTTCCCAAGTCGGCCTGGAGTACCCCCTTGCCAGTCAGGTTTCAGGATATCCACCGTGATGCATGAGTTGATTTGTATACACTGCCTCCATTGTATGCAAATTTATCTTGTATATTTATTGTGGATATTCTAAAAACTCCAGGTCTGATTTGGGAAACATCTTGGCAATGTGTACATCTTGTGTATATATAATACTAGGTTCGCCATGCTACGTATGCCATGCCATGCTATGCTTGTCATGCTATGTCCTGTATAAAAACATATAAATATGTATGTAAACTTGTAACCTGTTCAGAGCTCCCCCTGGGAGGATGAGATATAAAGCCAAATAAATATGCCATTTTATAAAACAGGCTTCTAGAATGCACGTTTACACTCTAGAGATGATGATAATAATAATAACAGTTTATATACTGCAATACCGTTAAATTCTATGCGGTTTACAATAGATTAAGCGAGGTACAAATTGTTTGATATTCCAAATCTATAGTGTAAGAAATTATATTGCCTCTAGTCTTAAATTAAGCCAAAGAAGATGAGATTTTGTACTATGGTATCCAAATTTGACTTAGAGGTGAATGCAGAAGTCTTGTTAGATGTTTGATATATTGGTATAAGATTTCCCATGTACAGTATAAGCATGTATGATAGCATGCATGACTTTACAAGTACCACAAAGATATAACCCAAAACATAATTTGGGAAAAGTAGGGGCAGAATTGTGAAGTAAATGCATATTCACACGTACATGAGCGAGGTCAGGTGCAACTTTGTGCAAGAGTTATATATGCAGCACTATGGATTATTAGGTTAGCTGCAGTGCAGTTTATAATATATACATTCACCTTGGCAAAAAAAACTTTGAGCAATTTTTGATAGGTCAGTGTCTGAATGAAACATTTGCTATAGAAGAACCAGAGACAGTGTTAATGTAATCAAGTTGGTAGCTTAAAAAAAGTTCCTCTTTCAGCTAGCTTCTAGAAATGAATTGAACCCTTTCCATGTAATTAACTTGGTGCCTGTGTATTGTATATTCTAGTTGTGATTTTTAATCTGAGTTAACTGATGCATGTTGCACTGTTACATCTTGTATGTGAACACTGTCAATATGTTATATTTATATATCTGAAATACTGTATAATTGCTTGGTACTGAATTGGAGAGACATCTTCAAGAAGAGTTTGCCGAATGGAAAAGCATGTATTAAAATTTTATAGTATGGTGGTTTCAGGGCCTGGTGATCTTATATCTAAAGCTCCTAGTTATTTTCTAATATGAAAGCTAGCTTTCAGGTAGTCTCTGAGGTACCAGGTACATTGCTTTTTTGAGTATAAGGGCAGAAGTACAAATGCTTGTTAGATCTTGTTCAATTTCTGCCGTCAAACAGTGAAAATGTTCCATCTTCTGTTTTAATTGTTACAGGACAACCTGTATTATTTTGGTGAGTGATTTCCATGCTCTCTTGTTTTGACAGTTTCTTCATGCATCTTTGTACTTCCAGCTTACCATATATATTCAAAAATAAGTTGAGACCACCATTTCTTCCCAAAAGGAGGAAAATGGTTGACTCGAATATAAGTCGGGTGGATTAATATTCAAGTGCCCTGTCCTGCCCTGCCAATATCTGCTCCCAGTGCCCCCTCCCTCTCTTGTTAGGCTTTGCACCCAGCCCCCTCCCTGCCAGGCATTACACCCAGCCCCTTTCCCTCCCTCCCACCCAGGCTCTTCACCCTGTACCCCCCTCACTGCCCTGTCCATCGTACCTCTTATGTGCTGGAATCCCTGGCAGTCCAGAGGTGTAGCGAGCAAGAGCGAGCTTTCCACGCTCCTGCCTCGCTGCTAACCCGGTCATTGCTCGCTGCCGTGAGTTCCAGCTTCAGCCACTGAGCAGTACCAAGTAGGAGCGTGCATTGGCGCTGTTCGGCACTGAGCGGCTTTCTGAATCGCTCCTGCAAATTTTTGTGAGAAGCCACTCAGTGCCGAGCAGCACCAAAGTGCTCTTCTGCTCAGTACCGCTCAGTGGTAGAAGCTGGAACTCACGGCAGTGAGCGAGTGACCGGGTTAGCAGAGCAGGAGCATGGAAAGCTCATTCCTGTCTGCTACACCTCTGGACCACCAGGGATTCCAGCAGCAAAGGTGGACAGGGCAGGGAGGGGCGACAGGGTGCAGAGTCTTGCGGCCTGGTGGAGGCCTGCAATAAGTCTGGGAGGGGATTGAGTGGGTGCTGGCAGGAATATAAAACAGGACCCCCATTTTTGGGCCAATTTTTGGCCCCAAAATACCAGTTTATATTCAAGTATATACGGTAATTGGAATCGGAACTGGGATCTGTTGCAAATAAAACTTTATTCCTCTTTCTCAAATTTATATTCCCTCCATGCCTAGAGTTGTACAGTATTGCTCTGAAAAAGGGACCTAATGATCTTGATAAACTAAACTAAACCTTAAGTTTGTATACCGCATCATCTCCACAGAAGTAGAGCTCGGCACGGTTTACAGGAATTGATATAGAAAGGAACTCCAAAAAAAGTAGATGAACTTGGTACAGAGAAGTTTAGAGAGACTTAGTATAAGCAAGCTACTCTGGTTTATTTTTGTGTCGTGGAAGAGCTTCCTAGTGGTTGAGCAGTAGGTTAAGAACTGGGAAGCTTGGGCTTGAATCCTGTTTTTCCTGCTGACACTTCTTATGACCTTGAGCAAGCCACTTCATCATCTGTTGCCTCGAGTATGAAATTTAGAATGTAAGCCCTTGGAAGTAAGGAGCTTACCTGTTCTATACTTGGTTGACTTGCCTTGAGTTTGGATTTGAAAAGACAAGTAATAAAACTAAAATCAAACTACTGCATCTTACTGGCTATTCAGCTTGTTGCCAAGGACTAATGGGGTTATTGGATATTTTAGATAAGAATTTAATAGGACTAATGTGCATTCTGTAGTTGCTGAAAAAATTAGTTTCCTTTTTGAGTTGTAAAATGTTCTGATCTCAGTGTGTGTATGATTTTGTTTTTACTAGGGTAAGCTTGATGATTACCAGGACAGAATGAACAGAGGGGAGCGCCTGAACCAGGATCAGCTGGTAAATGCTTTAGTTCATGTTCTTTCATTTTGGGGTCTTTTTACAAAGCTATGTAGATAACGCTTGTCTAATGCAACAAAACCTAGAGTACAGCAGAACATGCTCCAGTGTCTTGCAGTAACCTTGAAATCTGCATATATCAAATACAATGACCCTTTTGTTTTTAAAATAATTATCTTTTAATATTTAACATTTTAATTTTAAACCATGATATTTTGAAAAAAATATTGATTTTTCTATTAATTCTTATCTAGCTACCCATAGAAAAATTGCAGGTTATTAACAAAAAATATATTGAAGAGTTGTTTTGAGCTGACCTTTGAGCAGTACATCTTGAAACTTGGAGGCTCAGCATTTGGGGTGGCCATTTCTCAATATCAGTTTGGTCTGGGCATTCTATGGTGGTGACACACTCGGTGAAGGTAAGAAGATGACTGCTGCTATAGTAGTGGCTTGTGTCTGCCAACCCATATCCCTAAGAGAGAGCCTTGGAAGAATCACTTATGGGGTTGTGGACATTCGGCAGTCACCTAGGTGCTCCTAAGATAGCTAGAAAGGAGAAAAGATGAGTATTACTTTTAAGAGGAATTCTTTTAGGACCAAATTCTATAAATGATGCTGAAAAATCAGCTTCAACTAAAATACGCTAATACATGGCGCTCAAAGGTGGGCTTTTACAAAGGTGTGCTGCCAATCAGCACATGCTAAATGTTGAGCCATTCATAGGAATAGAATGGGCGGCTTGGCACTTAGTGTGTGCACCTTTGTAAAAGGACCCAATAGTTAGGCACAGTTTGTAGAATAGCACTTGTTGCCAGGAACCATGCCTAAAGAGGTGTAACTAAACTATGGTATAAAACCTCTCACCTACGTTGGGCGCCGACCCTCCTTATTCTATAATGGCATGCATAAATTACAGGACTCTCCCAGGGCCACACCCTGTTTTTGGGGGGGAAATGTGTACAAAATTTATGCTTGGCTCCTGACGCTTAAAAGTATGCATGTCAATTTTAATTGATGGTAAGCTCTTAGTGTTAGGGCTATGTACCCAGGAGGAACATTTCAAATAAATCTTCTTAATTTGAGACAGCTAAGTACTACTTTTCAGTTTCATTAGTTTTTGTTCTATATAGCATTTTTATGCCATACAAAATGTAAAAATTTCACCACTGATATTACAAATGAAATGGCTACAAGTGTAAATCTTGCCTTTGTGGTTACATCCTAGAAATAGCTGGTTGCCAAACTACAGTACTTAAAAAATTTTTTAAATATATATATATAAATCAAAGATATAGGGATCCTTTTACTAACTTAACTGTAGGACATGTTCAGATGTCGTAAATGCTCTGGTTGAGGGGTTTGCCTGGGGGGTGGGGAGTAGCATGTCTGCACTAATCAGTGCAGGATTACTAAGTGAGCCCTTATCACTTACAAAATAAGAGTGGCAATTTCTATTAATGGCTACACACTAATGGCAATATTAGCACATGACCAAACAAACTTGAGAGATTTTCAATGATTCAGTGAAATCCATGTACCAAAAGAGCAGCACATAGGCCTCAAGAAAGGTTATTCAAAGACTCAACTGGGCAAATGCCTGCTTCAAGGGGGGTCAACTGTAATTATTATTCAATGGATTCCAGTGTAACATGGTCTGATGTGTCCACTCCTAATAATGTTGGACTTTGCAAGGAAACATGTGTATAACATTCAAGCTTGGAATAGCAGTATGTGTCGCTCAGTCAAAGTTAACTTTGTTTCTGACTGGACTAAATAGACAGCATGGTTCTTGTCTGAAGTAATAGTCTATGGCAGCGGTAGGAATAAGATTGGGAGGTTGTGGTATTGTGAACGTTCCACCATTCACCCAAGCAAAGAGCAGATGATAGTATAACAGTACTGCAGGTCATGGAGTAGTCCATTGGGTGCCAGCAGACTACAGTTCTAGAAAAACAAACCAGGATGGTGCTATGAGAATTTTGATGGCTGGCTTCTGTTGAACAATGCAGTGGGGATCTACTGGGCTGGATTTTGAGCAGTGGCCTCACTAGTGCTAGTTGCAGTTTAAATTATAGCTTAGAGGCAAGGCAGGATACTGGATGAAGTATAGCATCTTGATGCTGATCTGCCTGGAGTGGTAGAGAAAATCTAACCATAGATACAGTGTTGTATCCTGTTAATGGTCAAACTTTTATAGCTGGCAGTATGGGATAGGTGGACAGTCTGGATGGACTGCTCTTTTTTTCCATCATCTACTTTCTACTTCTAATAATGAACTTGTTCTTTGATAGAAAACTCATCCTTGAGCTTTCTAATCTGTTGCTCTTTGTATGCATTCTCTTTGCAGGATGCAGTGTCAAAGTACCAGGAAGTGGTAAATAACATGGAATTTGCTCGAGAACTTCAGAGGAGTTTCATGGCCCTGAGTCAAGATGTAAGTTGAACATTTTCTTCTCAAAAGATGTTAGGCTCCTTGAACCAGCCCAGATAGCATGGACAAATATGCCTCTCCTGAAAAAGTCTTTTTTTTTCCTCCTTAAAATATACACTGTCCAAATTAACTTCCATCCCAAGGATATCACATGCCTTTTGAGTAAATGTAGCTGCACTGTGTGTCTTTTCTACACCCTTTTCTGCATTTAAAAGAGTCTTTACACAAGAAAAAGGCTTCATAACATTATAGAACTCAACAGGGGCATATTTGAGATGTTGGCTACAATTAAAAGCTTTGAATTGTCATTGTATATTTTTAAATTTATATGCCCCTCATGGTGAACAGCACTCTATTAGTAGTAGTGCTGAAAAATGATATCTGACTTTGTTCCCTCCCTGTACTGTATATAATATGGAAACTACTTTGGTTTTACCACAGAAAGCAGGAAATCAAATGCATTACCTTTTAGCATGAGCAACAAATTGTACAGAAATACCTTTGGAAGTATGCTAAAAGAGCAGTTTTTGAACATTTTTTAGGATGTTAAATAGAAATCTGCTGTCTGGTGGTGTTGATTGGCAGCATAAATGCTTTTGAGTCCGTTACTATTTCCTCTTTAAATTACCATTTTAGTTTGGTTTAGCAAAAATGTCGCAAAACCATTTATATGTTGATTTCGTCAGGGAGCTGTCTTACAGAAAAAGGGGCAACACTGATAGGAAGAAGTATCATGTGTCAGCTGGGGCTGTTGCCATAGACTTGGAGTATACGTGAGATGGACAAAAGTTTAGCAACAAAGGAAGGTTGTGTGATCATTCTATTTTGTGGCGTGGATCAAATGTGGAGGGGGGAAACCAAAGGGACAGAGGTTGGAGATAAGAGAAGAGGAATGGTGAAGGTCTTGAAGAGCAGCATATGTGTTTGAGTGTGGGAATAGCAGTAACTGGGAAGGTTGTAGGAGCTTGGGGTGGAGAGGAAGGTCGAGATTGTTGTACATGAAAAAAATAGGACATTCCCCAAAAATAAGCCCTAGAGTATGTGCTGTTTTTTTTTTTTTTTTGGGGGGGGGGGTTTGGAGTACAAATTAATGTTTTGGGGGAAACACGGTAGTTGCCTCCTTGTCTTTATGAGCAGTGTAGAACAGTAGTTCCCAACCCTGTCCTGGAGGACCACTGGGCCAGTCAGGTTTTCAGGATAGCCCTAATGAATATGCATGAGAGATCTGCATATAATGGAGGTGCCAGGCATGCAAATCTGCTCCATGCATATTCATTAGGGCTATCCTGAAAACCCGACTGGCCTGGTGGTCCTCCAGGACAAGGTTGGGAACCACTGGTCTAGAACCTATGGGTTTGTGTTTGTGGGTCAGTGTATGAAGACAGACAAAAATGCTTGTTGGTTTTGCACTATAATGGATCCATGCAGCCTCAGTTAATCAGTATTTCTCAGTCTCCAGCTTATGGTGATAGGTGGACCATACAGCTTCTAGACTGGCTGAAAGACTAGCTCCATAGTCAGTTGGAGAACTGGATACCAGTTGAGCCAGTGTGTGTCTACTTGCTCCCAAAACAAAGGAAGATCAGCCGTATTGAGTATATGAAGAAAACTGTTCATCTTGTTTGGTGTAGAATCTTGGTAAGAATTCAGTGACCGTATTTACCATATTTGTCTTGGTAACAGTGCCATGTTGTGTTTTTTTTTCTGTCTTGACTAGATTCAGAAATCAATAAAGAAGGCAGCACGTCGGGAGCAGCTTATGAGAGAAGAAGCAGAACAGAAACGCTTAAAAACAATTCTTGAGCTGCAATTTATATTGGACAAATTGGGTGATGAAGAAGTACGCAGTGATTTGAAGCAAGGATTAAATGGTGTACCCATATTGACAGAAGAGGAGCTGGCCCTGTTTGATGAGTTTTACAAACTGGTTGAACCTGAAAGAGACACAAATCTGAGGTAGCAACAGACATACTCGTTTTGTTAAAAACAGTATTCATCACAAAAGTTTTTGTATGAAGATAAGAATAGCCATTCTGAGTCAGACCAATGGTCCATCTAACCCAGTATCCTGTTTCTACAGTGGCCAATCCAGGTCACAAGTACCTGGCAGAAACCCAAATAGTAGCTCTTCAAGCAGTGGCACACCTAGTTTTACCAAGTATTTCTTGGGTTTTATGATAACTTTTTGTTTTGTTGACTGCATGTTCTGAAATATTTTTATTTGCTGCTGAACAGTATCTGTTAAAAGAATGGCAGCTGACAAAATTGCAGCAGTGATGTTTCTCAATGTGTGTGTGCTATGTATGTATCATTAACTGCATCGGTGAGCAAATCTTAAATTCTTTAGCGTCCTTCCACATTGGCACAGACGGATGTTTATGCTCCTCTACCAGCAGGTAGAGATTGAGAACACACTGATGCTCAATCAGCAGTATAAGTGGGCTGTGCAAGTCCCTCTTAAAATCAGTCTGTTTTCAGTCTAGCAGGTGGAGATGGTAAGCCTATGCGGTTCTGTTTCTATTTTCTTGGCCTTTGGTTAGGGACTGTTGGAAAGAATAGGCAGGGACCATTCTGGTCTTCTTGTCCGGACTGAGCTTGTGTCCCATGGGGGATAGGGCCTGTTAAACTTCGGGGATGTCACACTCAAGCGGCTGAGTCCTTCCCTCCTCTCCCCAATTTTTATTTAGAGGTGCCTCAATCAGCTGTATGCCTTGCCTGTGGGCACTGATTACAGCTTGGAGAACGAGTGGGGTCGTCTTCTTTAAAATTTAAAGTAAAAAAAAAATCTGTTATTAGTGCCTTCTAGCTAACCAGCAACTGAATTGAGCCTGCCTCATGGTTCACAATGAGCACTTCTCGGCCTAAGAAGTGCTCGGTGTGCTCCCGCCAAGGTCCCAATGCAGCTAGCGTTTGTTGTTTTTGCTCACGGTCACGTGAAGGGGAAACCTTGGGTTCGGCTTCATGTGCCGGCAGGAGGGATTTCCTGCTAGCCACGAAGGGAAAATTGACCATGGGCAGTGGGGAGGCCTGGGATTCCCCAACCATTGAAGGCTCTGGGGTTTCCCCAGTCATTGCAGCTGCCACTGGCAAGGAGGCCTGGGGATTCCCTTTTTGCGGCTGGTTCTTTTTGGGCCTCTTCAGTGCTTTCGACCTTGGGAGTGTTTTTCGGAAGGCTTTTTTCTTCTCTGGCGGAACCAAAGATTTGTGAGCCCTGCCCTGTTTAGGGCACTGTTCGAGCACTTGTTTTTCAGTATTCTGTGTCTACAGCAGCTGGGTATACTGTATAGCTGAGGATTGGATTTGGTGTCTTTGGTTCCTGGGTCCAAGTGGAGAACTGATCATCTTGGACAGGGGTAGGCAATTCTGGTCCTCGAGAGTCACAGGCAGGCCAGGTTTTCAGGATATCCACAATAAATAATGCATGAGATAGATTTGCATCTCAAAGAGGCAATGCATGCAAATTGCCTACTCCTTATATAGGAGAATATCCAGGGTCCTACTTCGGGCCAGCCACTTGCTTGGCGAATACCTGGAAGACTTGCAGGACTTTTCTTTTCTCCCCACCCTTCTCCAGGAAACAAAAAGAGCACTATTCTAAGACAAAGACTGATGAGCAGACCACTAGTACTTCAGTGTGACCAATGGGTTAGGAGGGAATGCTGGCAGTCCATGGCTGCTTTATCATAAAACCTAAGCCACTCACGGAATGGCACAGTTAAAGGGACTCAGAATTGCTCAATTAACTTGTCTGTCACTCGGTCCTCTAGAAGGTAGTGGCAGTATGTATGTATGTATGTTAGATTTCTTATAGACCACCCTTTGAGTATACAGCAAAATAGTTTACAGTATTTGGTCTGAAAGGAAATACATCAAAACAGAAACAGTAGAGAAGAAAAAAGTATTATACCGTATCTACTCAAATAGCAAGGAGTTGGACGTGTTTGTTCCCTGGCCATGGTTGGACTAGCTCTTGTACATTCTCCCATGGCCCATGCTCGGTCGAGTCATTCGCAGGATTGCGACACATCCTGGCTCGATAGTCTGGTCTGGTAGGACTTAAGGAGAGTAAATTCGCAGGTAAGAACAAATTTTTCCATATATGTATTTAGCTTTGGCTATGGGTTCTAATTTGTACAGGAGAATGTTTGTCTTGCTACCTCAGTGATCGGGGACAATGTGTCTTAACTGGTCTACATTCACGTGCCAGATAAATATATAGCATCACTTAATCATTCAAGAATACTGCACCAAATCTTTGCTGCATTTATAGGTTAAAAAAAAAAGTGAAATTCACATTTTATTTTTCCAGGTAGATGTATTCTCTGCTGTTAAAACATAGTGCAAGTTGATTGCTAGGAGCATGTTGAAAAATGTTATAATTTTAGCATTTGTGGTGCAGCATGTTAAAAGTAGTTGGGTTTTTTTTTGTTGTTGTTTTTTTATATTTTTGTTGCTGCTTTCAGTTCTTATATACCAAATGGGGATTTCACTGTGTTCTAGCCAGTAATGTTTGTGTACTTCATAAAATGAAAAGTACCAACTTATCTTCCAAAAATAGTTTGCTTTTTTTTTTTCAAAATCTTACATCAAGTATATCGTATTATATCAATTAAATCATATACATTACTTGAAATTTCCTATATACCATCTTAAATTCATAAAATATCTCCCTCCCTCACCCACCCTTTCCATAATATCCTACCAACCCCCCCAAACCCCCCCATACATATAATGTATTCAGAAAAATTGATAAAATCTATAATATAACTATAAACCATCCCCCTTCCCATACTTATACTAGGCAATGTTCCATCAGGTGATGTCTTAAAAGCATTCAACCAAATAAAATCTCTGCCCAACTACTATTTTAGCAAACTTTTTTTTTTTTTTTTGCAAAAATAGTTTGCTAAAATAGTAGTTGGGCAGAGATTTTATTTGGTTGAATGCTTTTAAGACATCACATCAATGTAATATGAAAACAAGTTAATTCTTATTTTGTAACCTATGTATATTTTTCTTCTAACCAATTTGCACCTTGTAATCATTGACTGCTCAATGTCCTCGTATCTTATCTATTTATACATTGTAATTTGCTGACTGTACAGCTTTTCTTCATTGTGAACCGCCTAGAAGTCGCAAAACTATGGTGGTATAGAAAAATAAAGTTATTATTATTATTATTGATGAAACATTGTCTAGTGAAGTGAAAGCTTTTGATTTTAAAACATTTGTTTTTTTTTTATAAAAGTATCTCTATTCCAGCTACTAAAAAACACCCAAATTCTGAATGCATAATATGAAAGAAAAAAAATCCTAGTAATTTTTATTGTTTGAGTTTTCTATACTGCCTAATGGCTGAATGCACAAGGTAGTGTATAGCCTAAAAATAGTAGGAAAGGAACATCGTCAGCTAACAGGATAAGAAAAGAAAAAAAGCACATAAATCCCCTGTAAAGTCAACATATTCACAAATTGACAAATACAGGTATATAGATTGTTGTTGGGGACCAACTTGTATCGAAAAGCAGCAGAAAAGTGTTTTAGATTAGTCAGGTGTGCTGTTACATTTTACTTATTTTTAATGCTTATCCATTAACATTTTTGTTTGAAGGTTGAATGAACAGTATGACCAAGCTTCAGTTCACCTGTGGGATTTGCTGGAAGGCAAGGACAAGCCAATTTGTGGAACTACTTGTAAGTACAGAATTGCTGGCATAGCATCTTAGCAGGCACCAGATTTGAACACCTTTTTTTCAGTTTCCTGTTCAACAAGATTATAGCTGAACCTGTAAAATTGGTGCATGGTAAGTTGCAAGTGCTATTTGTCAGTGTACTGACTAATCGCATATAGCTGCATTGTAACCATGTTGTCAATGGAACCCACAGTTCTGTGTTTAAAAGTGAACACAGATTGCCAAGCAGTTATTTGGGCCAATGCCAGTTTGTTTCCTCAGCAGTGTATTCTCATGCTCATGGTATCTGGTTGTAGAGTTCTCATTCTCTGAGCTTAATTAATTTTAATTTAATTTAAAGTGGTGTCTTATATACCGCTAAATTTCCCAAAGGATTCGAAGTGGTTTACAAAACAATTAAATTGACTTAAGTAATGGCCAAAAATCTAATCAGGTACTTTGAATTTCCCTCTCTGTTCCAATGGACTCACAATCTAACTTATAGCATCTATGAAAGAAATAATTACTTACATTTACCTATATAAAGAGAAGGAAGAGGGAAAAGATAATGCAATAAATTCAATACGTAAGTACTTAAAAGGCACAACCGAAGGAAAACTTCAATATCGAAAACCCCCAAAGAAAAATCCTTAAAAAAAAAAAAGTAGGGAAAAAAATTAGCACAATTAAACAAGCGAGAGGCATGTCCTGTAAGCAGTTAGCTGGCACTGGCCTCTCTCCTCTCCCTGCACCACCCCTCCTCCAGGATCCCCCACCGGCAAAGTGACAGGTTCAGGGTAGTGGCCAGAAGGCCTCCGTGCATGCGTGGCTGTCGACGTGATGTCAATGTATGTGCACGACGTCATTGCGTTGACGTTCATGCACTTCTGGAGGCCTTCTGGCTGGGCACTGGTTTAATGTGCTGCTACACCGAAAAGTTTGCGGGACACTGATCTAAACAATGATAGTAGGGGTGCTATTCCATAAGAGAGAGCACCAGCTGCCTAGGTTGGTGTAGAATCTGCAACATCCTCTGCAGGAGGCTCTACAAGGCTATTAGGTGGTGCAGTTTGAAGACGGCAGCCCTTCTTTTATTTTATTTTTTTTTTAATGGTAGGGTCAGCGAGATATGACATGGCCCAAGAGTATTCCTCAATACCAATTATCATGGACAATATTGGTACTGTAGCAATGTTGAGTGAATTCATGATGCTGGCTTAGATGGTGCCGAATAATAGACAATGCTGATGTTCAGTTAGAGGAGTGCAGTCTCGGACACAAGTCAGTATAACAGGAATTGGCAAGCAGATATCCAACAATGGGTGGAGAACAGTACGATAGTATTTGACACATTGTGGGGAGCAACTGTGTCGAATGGTGTCATGAATTTTGCCTTACATGCTTTAAAAAGTCAGCACTGATGAAAATATTACCCCATATCTCCGACAATTGCATTGGCTGCCGGCTGTATTTTTAATTCAATACAAAGCAATTATGCTATGTCACCAATTTCTATATGGTACAATTCCTGAATTTTTATTAAAGTTTGTGTTCTGAGAGTTCAGCATTGCTGAAAACGAAAGCTAATCCTAAATATGTGGAAACAAATGCCATGACTTTTACATGTGCAGGAGTTAAGTTGTGGAATAGACTAGTTGGCTAAATTCGAAAATGTAGAGACAGGAACTCTTTCAGGAAAATGTTAAAAACACAACTATTTGTAGATGCATTTCTTTGAGCAATTGACCTTATGTAAAGATTGAATCTGTCTGTTTTGTTCTTATTTTGTTCTGACTTTTTAAATATTTTATGTATAACTTTTTATAAACCGTTTTGGAAAAAAATGGTTTAGAAATTTTAAAAATAAATAAATAAACTTGTGAGCAGTCATTTAAGGTTAACCTGCTTCTGTTTTCAGTCAAAGCCTTGAAGGATATAGTAGAACGTATTTTCCAGAGTGGTTATTTTGACAATGCTCATAACCACCAGAATGGCTTATGTGAGGAAGAGGAAGCTGCCCCTGTACCTATAACTGATGATCCAGCAGCAGAGCCTGGTAATTTTTTTTTCTCCTCCCCCATTATTTGGGTTAGCTGGCTTACAGTGCCATTTGTCCTGTCTTTGTGCTAGTGTACTACATAAACTATGACACGTAGCTCCTGATTGATAAGGCCCGACTTTAGTACAGGAAGAGGTGGTTGGAGCATACCGCGAGTGATTTCCTTCACTCACCAGCTCTCTGGCTGCCCTCTCCTGTCTCCCCTACTAAAAACTGTATTCACGGTTTTTCAACATTCACAGGGGTTCCTAGAACGGAACCCCCGCGAATATCTGGGGAGTACTGTATACCAGTCTACAGGCTAACAGAAAGAAAATTAGCAGGTAAGAAGCTAATTTCTTCTTCTGTATCGCACTGTCCTGGACCAAAATGTTCTGGTAACTTATGTTTCCACGTGACCAATAAATTAACACCTTTGTAAACCTGTTCCCTCCCCCCCTACTTAGAACCTGAGACAGCAGAAGAATATACTGAACAAAGTGAAGTTGAATCCACAGAGGTAAGCATTTCAACTCTGTACATAATTTCCCAAATAGAGTACTGCAGAATTCCAGTAGGCTCTGGTCTGGATATCATTCAGTTGAGCTACCATAAGAATTATCCAGAGATGCAATATGTGCACTTTTAAGAGATATGTGCCTCTTTCTCAGATGGGCTACTTTTCCTTGTATCTGAACTGCCAAAACATGTGGCACCATGTGAATGTCTCCCATGCACTGCAGCACCTTCAGACTACTGGAAATCTGAGAAGTAATAAGTTTTAAGTTTGGATGTTTTTGCTTTAAGGTACTTTTCGGCCTAGCCCCCAGATATATCTGACCTTTTCTCTTTTTCAACCAATCGACAAATGAGAAGCTCAAACGTGAATTTCATTTATCCCAGGACAAGCAGGCAGCATATTCTCACATGTGGGTGACGTCATCCACGGAGCCCCGACGCGGACAGCTTTTCAAGCAAACTTGATTGAAGCTTTCAAGTTTGCTAGTGCTGCACCACGCATGTGTGTGCCTTCCTGATCCACTAGAGGGCGCATACCCTCCTCATGGTCCTCAGTTCTTAGTTTTCCGCGGAGCCAGAAAGCCCTGTCTCTCTTCTCTCCGTTCTTTAAGTGCCTTTCTAGCACCGCGGCTTCTTTATTTTGTTAGGGAGTCGCTGTGCGCTGTTACTTGATCGTGTGTTTCTTTGTTTTCAAAAAAAAAAAAGGACTTTTTATTGTGTTTCTATCCGGCCGGCCCTTCTTGGGCCTCAGCCATGCGGCTAGGCCTCATTTGGCTGCAGCTGTATTTTCTTCTTCCCTGGCCTCTCTCCGGGCTCACCTCGTGTGAGCAGGATGGCCGGGACCCTTGTTCCTTCGTGGGAATCGGACTGAGTAGCTTCTATCCTTGGTAAGTCTTCTTTCTTTCTTTTTGTCTTCTAGCTGCATTACCTCGGTAATGCCATCGGCTGAGTCTCAGGCATTCCAGGCATCGAGTGCAGTCGTGCCCGCCTCTACGAGACCTTCAAAGCGTGCCTCCTCCCATGGGAATACTCATATCGAGGTTGCCCTTATGGAGCGCACTGCTGCACCTTTCTTACCTGTTCATGGGTACGGTGCTGACTTCGGAACCTCGATGTGCCTCGACGTCGGCTGGAGCTTCGTGCCTCGGCGTCGACTGAGGCTTCGTACATCAGTGTCGACTGAGGCTTCGTGCCTCGACGTCGATCGAGGCTTCGTGCCT